>NC_133332.1:226894365-227589357 GCF_042186555.1 Aquarana catesbeiana | reverse complement strand
GTCCAGTTTCAGAATAAAGTACTTGTCACTTCGCTTGAAAAAAAACACAGGGAACAGAAAGAAAACTGCGCATAACCGATATAAAATTTGAAAAACTGTCACAAAATATTTGCAGAAAAAATACATTAGGAAAAAATAAAGCAAACACGGCCTTTAAAAAGTTAAATCCTTTTATCTATCAGACTCGCTATAGCACAGTTTTATTACTTGACCAAATATATATTTGATTACAGTTCTCTTATACGTTAAAGAGGTCACTCATTTTAAAAGAAAGGGTCATGTGGCTATGGTTGAGTATCACAAACTATAATGCCCTGTACACACGATCGGACATTCCGACAATAAAACCGTGGATTTTTTTCCGACGAACGTTGGCTCAAACTAGTCTTGCATACACACGATCACACAAATGTTGTCGGAAATTCTGAACGCCAAGAAAGCGGTGACGTTACAACACATACGACGAGCCGAGAAAAATGAAGTTCAATAGCCAGTGAGGCTCTTCTGCTTGATTCCGAGCATGCGTGGACTTTTGTGCGACGGACTTATGTACACACGCTCGAAATTTCCGACAACAAGTTTTGTTGTCGGAAAATTTGAGAACCTGCTCTTAAACATTTGTTGGCGCTAATTCTGACAACAAATGTTCTATGGAGCATACACACGGTCGGACTTTCCGACAACAAGCTCACATCCAACATTTGTTGTCGGAAAATCCTATCGTGTGCACAGGGCATAAGATGAGTTCTGCTACATCCTTATCAAATCTAATTAAGCCAACAAGTGCAACTATAGCCCTAGCATTCCATAAAATCGCTGTGGGGTCTGGGGGAAGTGGTGGCATTGGGCCCTGTTGGAGTCTCTAAAAAGTTCCCCTCCCCTTAAAAGGCATTCCAACTACCTCTCTTTGTGTTCACTTGGGCAATGTCAGTCTCAGTCCACATGTGACTACCTAACGGCAGCACATTTTTGGAGCATAATTCCCTGCAGCTCACCAAATGCTCTATCTGGTTCCTACTCCATCCAAGAGGTAGATCTTTCTTTTGAACAACGTTAACATTTAAAAATGTTTGGAGCATACTTTTTCTCACTCTGATGTATATTCCATTCAGGTCCCATGTTCTAACCAGTGGGAGAATAGGGTCCCAACACCCCCAATAAGGACTGGCATCTGTGGATCCTGTTATGTGAAACGGTCCAGGACCTACTGGGGAGTAATGGTGGTGAATCCCTCTAGTGTGATGTGTTTTTATTAGCTGTATGCCATGTAATCCATTGGGTTCTTTTGTACCTTTACAGTTTCCTTGAAGAGAATATCTCGAAATGCATTGGATATATGAAAAACTTGTACCCGAGTTGTGTTGTGACCACTAAATGTTTTCCTTTTAATTCTTTTAATTTTTATGTGCCTTTTAATGTTTCTTATGATGTGTGATAAATAAAATTTGTCTTTTATACGGCTTGTTAGTTGGGAAATGCTTAAAAGTCCCAATCCATATAGTTTATTTGCTGTGTATTACAAGTTAGGGATGTTGGCATTCAGTGGTGTGGGTGCAAACACTCAATGATTTTTGTATATGCTGTGTATTTTAAGCACATATTTTGAGCTATTATTGCAGTGTTTCTTTTGTTATTTTCACATTAAGCTAGGTGAACAATCTCTACCTTTCTATAAAACCAACCACATAGACTTGGTTTAACATCCTGAACAGATAAAAAGCAAACATGGCTGTCCCCGTTTGCAAATTTAATTACAAATTATACAAACAGGTTTTTTTTGTTTGTTTTTTTTTAAACTTTAACAAACTTTGATAACTTTATTCAATTCAAGTTGATTTCTTCAAATATCCAAAAAATCATTTAAAGTTTATACATTGCCTTTAAAACAAACCTCAAAAAAACTGCAGAAAACCCATTGTCATACTGATTACACCAGAATATAATCTGTGCACATTTTAAATGTACTTCTCTGATATTTATAACACACCCGCACAGAACTTTAATAGAGGACAATAAAGTTGCTGAAAGGTAGCAAAGTATACCCGAAACATAGGGAATTTTTTTGGGGACACATCTTTAAAACCTGCAATTGTCAGGGGAAAAACAGCGAGGATTTTGATCTAGAAACATGTAACATCAACAACTGTAAGATAAGTTTACTGCATGGCTGCGATAATGTGATATGGCAGGCATGCTTCAGTTTTGCAGGGATTGGGGGTCTGCGAAGCAGTTTGTGCCTGATTTTACATGATTGAACTGGTAACATTAACCCATGGTGCCTTAACCCTGTAAGTGACCAGACTCATTTCCCAGCTGCCTGTATGATCTTTTCCTGTTTTGAAACTTCTGACTAATAGGGTTGGCGTCTGGGGCTGGGCTCTTGGCCAATCATAGCATAGGAGAGAGGGGGCGTGAGGAGCTATAAATTCCAAACGTGGCATGCAGAGATCCAGCACAGAGCTACAGAAGCACTGACAATCCTGACAATCCTGAGATCAGGTAAGTGGCTGGAGAGCTCCTTCTGCAATCATTCTCTCTGCTGCTGGTACCCTGCCATCCTGACAGCACCAATAACTTTCTGCGTCCTGCTAGGCTGAAGGACGTGAGAACCGCTTTATATCTTCACTTAGCATCTATTATCCCCTTCCTTCAAAGAACCCCTTGGTTCATTTTTCTCTGACTCTGAGCAGCATTACTGCGCATCTGCCATATCACGACACCATTTAACTGCTTGTATGAGCTCTCCCATTGAAGTCCATCACAGCAATATGCAACCCCTCATCTGACAAAGACCAGCACATCACTTAGCCCCTACATTATTGGAGCTCAACACAGCATCACCTAACCCTTGTCCTATTGTAGCCAAGCACAGCATCACCTAACCCTTGTCCTATTGTAGCCAAGCACAGCATCATTTAACCCTTGTCTTCCTGAGTGCAGCACAGCATCACTTAACCCTTGTCTTACTGAGTGCAGCACAGCATCACTTAACCCTTGTCTTACTGAGTGCAGCACAGCATCACTTAACCCTTGTCTTACTGAGTGCAGCACAGCATCATTTAACCCTTGTCTTACTGAGTGCAGCACAGCATCATTTAACCCTTGTCTTACTGAGTGCAGGACAGCATCACTTAACCCGTCTTACTGAGTGCAGCACAGCATCATTTAACCCTTGTCATACTGAGTGCAGTACAGCATCACTTAACCCCTGTCCCCTTGTGTGCTACAACCATAGGTGCCTTATTTAACCCTTTTATTTCCACAGCCCAGCACAGCATCAATTAACTCACATTTATATAGCTGTTGTCCTGCCCACACTCTGTATGGGTTTCTTATAAATCTCTGACCCGTTTGCATCATAGAGCTATTAGATATATATTTTATATAAACTACTTACTGTCAAGAACTGTTTCAGACTGTGGGATACAATCCCTAATGTGTACTTTTCATGCCTTCTCTTTTCTGCAGCTCAAAGAAGCAAGCAGTTTGCACAATGTTTCCCCTCGTGGTACTGTTGGTTTTGGGATGCCTTAGCCAGGAAGCCTGGTCCTGTTCATGTGGCATCAGACACCCCCAGTCTGTGTACTGTGACTCTGCTATCGGTAAGAGCACTGAGAATTTCAGATAAATAATAGTATAATACTGTGCATCTATTTACTATTACATGTACTACAAACTTTGCTGCTGAGACTGGAACCTGATAGGTTATTAAGTGTACGAGAGACAAGAAATTGCAGACATATGGGCATGTGACAAACCAAGTTCTGGGTGACAAGAGGGACCAGAGAAAGAAAACTTTGGGCGTAAACTTGCCTACAAACATCAGTGGGTGCACGCAGACATGCAGACACATCCACTGAAAGACGTTTTTTAGTGAAAGATTTTTTTTTAGAAACATTCAGGCACAGATTGCCCAGAGTGTATGTTTATGCCTGAGCCGCTGGGCTTATTTTAGAGGAAAATAGCTGTAATCGGAAAACGGATTCTTCCCCTGAAACTGGCTGGCCAGGTCTGCAAAAGTTGCAAAGCGTCCAAAGATCATTTCCTGATCTGAATGTAGCCAGCTGGATCCGGTGATTATCATCATGTCTACAGCAGTAATTACAAGCTAGAGGTCTGACGAAACAGCAAGGACCTAACAGAAAATTCCTAGGTATGACAGATGGTAAGGAGTTAGATGACAATAATCATGGACACCTAAAATGTAAAGTTACCAGCAGGTGCTGGATGATCCAACAATCTGACCTTTCTACAAACATTCATGTTCAGATTAGCAGAATATACTTATATATTAATGTTAATAGAAGCGGCAAATGGAGTAACATTAGACACCCTTGTTGCTGGATTATTTGGGATAAAAAAAAAAAAACAAGAGTGATCAGCTAAAATAATCCAATCCAGCCAACTGATTCTTCAGGAAAGGCTATGGGACCTAGGAAGGTCAATGATTAGCAAATATATAGCTTTCTATAGGAGGAAGATCATTTATTGTCTTTGGACACCTTAAGACATCAGAGGGAGAAGGACCTAATAGTCGGGGGCCAGAGAGATAAAGCAATAGTAAAATGATAATAGAAAAAAAACACATGGGTCCATCAAGCTGTCTTTCATCTAATGTAAGAGAGAGTGAGAAAGAAAGACAGAGACAGAGACAGAGAGAGAGAGAGAGAGAGAGAGAGAGAGAGAGAGAGAGAGAGAGAGAGAGAGAGGGGGGGGGAGGAGGAGGCCCCCGGCTGCAAACAGAATTGCCATTCAGAATTCAGCAAGATAGTGAGACCATATCACAGGGAACTGCTAAAGCTCCTCCTGGAAAAATGTAAAGAATTTCCAAATAACTGTTTATATTTGCCACCTAATCCAGATGTCTGCTGGTCTGCTGGTATACGTACAACCAACATGGTAGAAATTCATGTCTGGGCACAAATACCTTTAGCATGTATAACAAAGAAAATAGAAATATGTACAATACAGGAATATGTAGACACAAGTTTGATTCACTAAAACTGGAGAGTGCAAAATCTGGTGCCGCTCTGCATAGAAACCAATCAGCTTCCATGTTTATTTGTCAAAGCTTAATAGAATGAGCTAAAGTTAGAAGCTGATTGGATACTATGCACAGCGGCACCAGATTTTGCATTCTCCAATTTTAGTATATAAACCCCAAGGTGGGAGGTTTACTAAAATTGGTGCACACAGAATGTGGTGCAGCTGTGCTTAGTGAACAATCAGGTTCTAACTTAAAGTGGTTCTAAAGGCAGAAAGTTTTTTTTTACCTTAATGCATTCTATGCTTTAGGATAAAAAAACCTTCTGTGTGCGGCAGCCCCCCTAAGCCCCCCTCGATCCAGCAATGTTACATGAGAGCCTTGGCTGTCCAGGACTCTCCCTCCTGATTGGCTGAGACACAGCAGTGGGCGCCATTGGCTCCTTCTGCTGCCAAAGTCAGTGAGCCAATGAGGAGAGAGAGGGGGCAGGGCCGAACCGCGGCTCCATGTCTAAATGGACACACAGGGCGGCGGCTTGGCTCGGGTACCCCCATAGCAAGCTGCTAGCTGTGGGGGCACTTGGCAGGAGGGAGGGGCCCAGGAGCACCAGCGAGGGTCCCGAGAAGGGGAGGATCTGGGCTGCTCTGTGCAAAACCACTGTACGGGGCAGGTAAGTATAACATGTTTGTTATTTTTAAATTTTAATTAAAACTTAGACTATCACTTTAAGCTTGTTCAATTAAGCTTTGGCAACAAAACCTTGAAGCTGATTGGTTACTCTGCACAGCTGCACCAGATTCTGTGTGCACCAGTTATAGTAAATCTCCCCCAAGAAGTCACCTTTCACTGTTCTGACTTCAGTAAACCAGAAGCTGGTTGGCTGCTCTGCCTTGCCACTGCCAAAAATGTTTGTCACTTTGTTGGTGACTACTATGTTTTTTTCTAATGAACGAGCACAAGGAAGGTGTGTTGGTAAAGTTTACCTTGTGCCCATTAGAGAGATTTCCCTCATTTCCTGTTGCTGACAAGCCTGTGTGTCAGGGTTTCACAGAGACAGGAAATGAGAGGAAATCTCCCCAATGAAGAAGCAAACTGCTTCAACAACAAAAAAATTGAAAGATGTTCAAATTCTCCCCAACTATAATAAACTTGAATATAACTAAAGCCAAAATGTGTGTATGGAAATAGTTAAAACCCGTCAGTTTTTTTCCCTTTAATGTCTGTAGGGATGGGAGGGGGGGGGGGGGATTTTCCTGCACTTACTGTTCCAGACACCAAAAGGAAGTGAGGGGAATCTTATTAAAGTGAGAGGTAATTCTTTTTTAGATTTTAGAGGTACACCTTGAATCAGCAAGGGCAGGGACTCCAAACAAATATAGAAACATATACGCCTAGTTATACATTTGCATAATACTGTCGCTCGGGTTTTATAGGGTGGGTGTTTTTTTAGTAAGTTTACAGCTCATAGTTATTATTGCAGGAGGAGAGCTCATGTCAAAACATGTGCAGGAAGTCCAATTATAGCTATAACCATGCTGTCATTCACTTTACAAGACACACCAAGCTTTTATTTAAATTCACTGACAAATGTTAAGGTGTCAGAAAGCCATCAAAGCTACGAATATTTGGAAGGGAAGTAAAGAGTATTTCTTAAAGAATATTTATTTGTTGTATTGTTTTGGGGTTATTGGTTTATTTATTACAGGTACTTATATAGCGCTGTCAATTTACGCAATGCTTTACACATATATATATATATATATATATATATATATATATATATATATATATATATATATATATATATATATATATATATTACATTCACATCAGTCCCCTCAAGGAGCTTACAATCTAAGGTCCCTAACTCACATACACATACTGGGGCCAATTTAGATGGGAGCCAATTAACCTACCATCATGTCTTTGGAGTGTGGGAGGAAACTGGAGTACCCGGAGGAAACCCACGCAGGCACAAGACTTACAATTTGTAAATGCTAGCTGTATAATATTTATAAAGTGTTACTAAACCCACAATAGTAATATCAGTCTGTATATGCAGTAAAGCATGCTTGCTATACTCACTGTGGAACCTAAGGGGTAAATCCTTTGCATTGTGTAAAAAGGCTGTTTGATCCTGACTTCTCTGATCCTCCCCTTCTTTCACTGTCCCCAATCTATCTGCTGATAGAACAGAACCTTGGGGGCAAGCTGCACATGCTCAGTTTGGTGTGTATTGCTAGAAAGTTGTTTTTTTTTTTTTTCTTGGCAGAGTGCATGTGATCAGCACAGGGCCAATCAGTACTGTCCAGACAGAGGGTCAGGGGTCCTACAGCCTCATAGAACAATCAGGGGAGAATGAAAACTCCTCCTATAAGCTTTAACCAGACACCGATAGAAATCATAAGATTGCTCTATCTATGAAATACTCTGAACAGTCATCTGAGTATAATTTTGGTGTAGTCTAGCATTTTTGGTGTTCCTTCTCCTATTTCTCCTTCCCCATTTTGAGTTTAAGTGGTCATATAACTATAGATTAGTTGATGACCCTCGCAGGCCTACAGTTTGAACCTATTAGGGATGGGCCTGTCCAGGACTTCAAGTACTGAATAATCCTATACCAAATTTCCACTATATTTTATTTTTATATTGTTGAATACTGTATTTGGCAACTTATATTTGTATTGTTAAAGATCAGTGTAAAATGTAGCTCTAAACAACAACAACAACAACTTTTCGTGGTGGACTCCATATATGTTTACCATAAGATTGTTTCACCTTTGGGACTTTCTCATCTGTGTTTCCACTCATTATATACATGTTCTGTTTTATATTCATTATATTTGAGATTGATTTTTATCACAAAGTTTTTATTATTTACACACAATAATTGATATATTGTTCAATGTTTATTGTTTTATATTTTTAGCACTACATTTTTCACTGATCTTTTGCATTGAATGTTTGTCACATTCTTATGTAGCAGCTGTTCATTTTTCTTCACTAATTGAGTTAGCGCAGTAATAGTAATATCCACATATTTGTATTGTTACTCATTATACATAAATAAAAATGTAATGTTTAAAAAAAAATGGATTGCTCTATCTGATGATGAGAAAGGGTAGTTAGCAGTTTATATTTACTAAAATAATTGCATTTCCATGTTCTGTGTACTTTGGGAGACCAGATATAGTGATTGCAGTGTCCTGGGTTTAGGAACACTTTACATATTAGGATTTGTAAAGTAAAAACACTGCTGAGAGCTTTGTATCGGACACATCCTCATTAAATCGTTCTGCCTGAAACATATTTAAACCCAAAAATAAACATGTAATATATTGCAGCTTATCAGCCCTTAGATGTGGTGGCTGCATTGGTTTTCTTTTTTTCTAAGAACATTTTCTGCAAGTACAGAAAAATACTTGTCAATCTTGCCAGAACTGCAGTGTTCTGACATCTTCCTGTGCACTGAATTGAGAGCCCAAACAATGTTATTAGTTTTCCCAACTATCTTCTGTGAACGAACCCCTTTAGAAATGAGGATATGGGGAGATGTTTGTAGCCCATATCAGATGGGAAGCCTAGGGTTAGAACTCTGCTTCTCCATAGACACAGTACAGTAAGTGTTGTCACCCTAGGAGAGGGGAAGTGGTACTGGCAGAGTCACCAGGTGAAAATAAGAAACATAAAAAGAGCCAGAAAAAAGAAACAAATAAAGTTGCCACACCCGAAGACTTGTAACATACAATATATTACATTCTTGCTTTTCAGCAAAATTACACATTCCCTTTAAATAGTGAGTTGATCTTCGACATTAAATCATATATTTAAAAAGGTTTTACGAATTGTACACAAAATATTTTATTACGATTGCCAGAACTGATTATAACATTTCTCTCTACAGTGATCCGGGCAAAGTTTGTTGGGCAGAAAATCTGTGAGAATAACCACAGAGTGCATTATCAGATTAAGACCACAAAGGTAAGAGTATATGATTTCCAAGCATATTCCTGTTTACCGTTATTATTGAAAGTGAAAGAATAGAAAAATCCCACATTTTGGGTTTGTCCCCAGACAAGTGATAGAGGGGAAATCTTCCAATAGAGACACTAGTTCTGGTGATCCCCAAGGAATTTCCTTGATTTGCAGGGATTTCCTCTTACTTCCTGTTGTGGCTATGGGATAGGAAGTGAAGGAAAATCTTCCCAATGGGCACAGATGGGAAAAAAATAAACTAACTCTCCCTTACACTTTCCAAAACTTAATAAAAAAGTTTTGTCTATAGTTCTACTTTAAGTGAGAGGAAATCCAACATTTTACAAACCTGAAGTGGAGGAAGTGGTTTCCAATAGGAACACCAGTTCCAGAGACAATTGTGAAAGGTGGGATTTACCCTCATTTACTTCCAAAATAAGTAAAAGAAAATCTCCCTAAATGAGGTGAAATTATGCAGACGTCAATCATGACCAGGAACCTTAAAAAAAACATTTTTTAAAATTTCCTTATTTATTTATTTTATTTATTTCAGGTACTTATATAGCGCCATTGAATTTTTGCTTAGCTCAATCTCATTCATCTTGCAAAAAAAAAAAAACATACTCTAGTAAATGAACTGTAACCTAGGAAAATCAGATCTGTACTTTAAGCTGCAACGTGACTTGTGCAACACTGAAAACAACATATATTTCTCTATTAGGTTTTCAAGGCCCCTGAAGGATATGAGGACATCCAGGACCTGTACACTCCTGTCTCTGAGAGTATGTGTGGTTATCAGCACACTTCAACTAACAAGAGCGAAGAATTTATCCTTGCTGGTCAGTATAATTCTATATTGCCTTAACCCACACACATGCAAAGGACAGAGGGACAAAATTCAGTACCGAAGCTTTCACACCCACACTCTAAGCCATACTTCCATCAGTTCAGATACACGTAGCCAATAAAGCTCAATCTTAGGAAAAACAAATACTGCAATAAATCACTTAAAGTGATTGTAAAAGATCACCTTGTAAAACAACCCATTCAGTTTAAAATATAAATAAAAGGCAGAACATTTGTGTATAGATATATATATAAAAAAAATTATATATATATATATATATATATATATATATATATATATATATATATATATATCTTTTCCCTTTTTTTATAAGTGATCACATTCCCTCTGTTCTCAGCTTCATAAAATATGGGGGAGGGGGGAACCACATCACACTGAGCTCTTCCCAGTGAATAACGAACTGTGCAGTGGGGGGTGTCAAAACACATCTGTTCATTGGAGGAGAGCAGGCCGAGTTCCCAGCATACCTAGAGAACTGACCATGATGTTCTCTCCTGCTTAGTGTGGCCAGTTTTTAATAGGAAAGCAGAGGGACTGCCAGGAACACCAGGGATTTCACACAAAGGAAGCAATATAAACAGGATATTTTCTCATACAAGTACATCAGGCACATATCAGGAATATGAAACTCTGGGGTAACAAACGCTTCAAGATCTATCTATGGCTGCAAAGCATGCAGGAAATCCAGGGAGTTGCAGCAGACAGGTAGCAATCACATTGTGAAAGGAGATTTTTCAGCTAGTATTAGACTGTCAAAAATAAATATTGTTGGTATTGCTAGTACAATGCTAATGTAATAAAATGAAAGTGCATGTTGTGATCATAGAAAACCTTTAAGGGGGATTATAATGGTTCTAGACCAATGTATCAAAGTTTAAATCAATGTATTTTTAAATCCTAACCCCAGGATAATATTTTTATTTTCTATTTTTTTGCTTTAGAAAGAGTGTGTGTGTGTGTGTATGTGTTGGAGGATCTTTTTTCCAAACTATCTGACCCAGTATGGGTCAGTAATGTGTGGTGCTGTTGTTACCCAGACAGAAGGGTATGGACAGAAATTAAAACACTGTCAGAAATTCTAACCCCTTCCTCATTAAGTTAAGAGCATATTTTAGTTTCTGTCTGTTCGCCTCAAAAAAGGCACAGGTGCCAATTAAAACCTGACAGAGGCTTTAACCTCTCTCCACTCAATCCGTGATAAAAATAGATTTGGTTGGAAGTGGGCTTTAAAATATAACAGCCTGTGCTTCTAAAATAAAAAAAATTATAACATTCAAGCCAAAAAATTAAAAAATAATTATGAACATTTCCTGTGGGTAACATCACTTTTTTTTAAAGGAAAAGTACAGCCAAAGCTCCTTTGTCCCTACTTCTCCTGTGGGTCACAGAAGTGTACTTAGTTCTGCACTCCTGTGACCTGAATTTAGCCAACAGTGGGCTAAAATCTGCTGTCAGCTGACATCGCTCAGCCAATCCAGGCTCTGGAGAGATCCCGAGTTTAATGCTGGGATCCACCCATATGCCTGGACTGGCAGCTGGCTCAGCCTTTGAGCTCACCGCTGAGAGCCTGAGCCAGCCGTTCTCGCCACCTCCACAGTCCAGTACTCCAGTGAGTGGCTCTCTGCTCGCTGTTGACCGAGAACTGAGTGATCAGAGGTAGTTGATTGCTCACTTGAAAATATGAAATAAAATGGATTTACAGTAAAGAACACTTTACTGTATGATTGATCACTTGAAAATATGAAATAAAATGGATTTACAGTAAAGAACACTAAGAACACATCTGACACTTAAATAAGACATCTATTTAAATTTGAATCTTAAACCTGAGGATGAGATAGGAAGTCCAAAAAACTAATCTCACTGCCCCTTCTGGAAGGATTTACACAACTACTGGGAGTTAGGGACATCCCTCTTCCTTTAACCTAAATGATAGAGAAGCAGCACTCTAATAATATGGCCCTCGTCTATCAAAATGTCGGCAACAAGAACCATCAGCAACTAGAGTCTTTCATTTTTTATTAAAGGTTTTGTATCCAAATTAGGGCAACATAGACTGTACTTATTCCAGATAAACAAGGCCTGCTGTATATTTCATCTGCTGCTCTCCACCTCTGTTTTATTTCATAAAGTGCCCCTCAGTAATAGTTCTTACTCTCCGTTTACAGGACATATTGTGGACAAAGATGTGCTCATTAACTCTTGCAGCTTCATAGCACCATGGGCTTCCATGACTTACTGCCAGAAGAGGGGATTTACGCACGCATATGCCAAGAACTGCGACTGCAAGGTAAGATCATGATCGGTGCTGATACATAACAATTTTTACAGTTTTCAAAACCATCCAAACTAGCAAAATCACAGAAAAAAAGTGCTTTGTTTTGGCACGCAAGGTGCAATTGGGTGCTATTAAAGCAGCAGTAAACTCTACTTTTGAACTTAATAAGGCTTACCTGTAGGTACAGTGAATATCTCCTAAACTTGCAGTGTTTAGGAGATATTCACACGGGATGCAACCGGTGACGTCACCAGTGCATGCGCTCTGATGGGATGGCGTACCCATGTCCTCCAATCAGAGCTCTGGATGTGACTCCAGTGTGCCTGTGCGGGAGTGACATCATTCAAGGGACCGGAACCTGTGAACCCAGAAGGAAGACCAGCTAAAGATGGAAACCCTATCAGCAGTGACAGTGCACCACTGGAGGGCTTCATTTTAAGCTAAGTATGCCATAATGTGCTAGTATGCATTGCATACTAGCACGTTATGGTTTAAAAAGGTGGTTCTCAACCTCAATCCTCAAGTGACCCCAACGGCCCGTGTTTTGAGAACTTCCCTTAGATACAATAGCTCTTATCTATACCATGTCATTGATATTGATGTAAACGAATGTGAAAATGACAACCTGAAAACATGGCCCGTTGGGGGTACTTGAGGACTGAGGTTGAGAACCACTGGTTTAAACCACCCGGGGCTCAATTTTTTTTTTTTTTTTTAATCTGAAAGTTTACTACCGCTTTAAGAATTTTTGTGTGTTGAATTTTATGTGCATTCCCACAACACAGAAGTGTGAGCCTAGCCTAAGACAGGTTCAGAATCTTGGACTTTACTTATAAAAGAGTGTTGTGAATATTATCTAGATATCACAGTGCTAATACCTTGATATACACAATGATGTATTATATCCCAACTGACCTAGTGAAGCAACATTACCAAGAAGTCGTGTCCACACTCAAGTGTTCATCTTTTACCAGCATAAATTAGCCGACAGCCTATTTTACAGAACATTCTTGATTATACTGTCTCCCTTTAATTTGTAAAGCACTGTGCAACTGTTGGTGCTATATAAATCCTGTATAATAATAACAGTTCAGTCATCAACAGTCAGATTCTTCATTAGGCAGTTGCTATAGTTTTTCCCAGAGAGGCCAACACATGGGGATTTCTCCAGGTAGTCGTTTTTGAAGAGCAAACAAGCTTTTCATGACATTTATTGGTAGTTTCCTGTGAATGAATGAACTACAACTACCATCTACCATTGCGGCAGATGGCTTGTAGCTCTCAATAAACTTCAAGGGCGCTGGTGAGCGCTCTCATAATTCATTGATTTTTCCTGCAGTTCTGTAACTGTCTGTCCGTACAGGAGGTACAAGCAGACAGCTGACACAGAGTCTGCAGGATCCTGGCATTGCACCCGCCATCTGCTGATTGTGGATGCAAGTCTTTGCAGGCCGCAGGATAAAAAATAATAAATGCACATTTTCTGACCTGCAAAAAGATGTGCATTATTTTTTGTTTATTTATTTTTTTACAAACGTGAACTTAAGTTACCACTAATACGTTTGACCAGTGTCTACCCTGTTATGCTCTTCCCACAATCCCCTGCTCAATGGAAATCAGACTGACAGTGGAAGGTTCTGCACCATCAGACATTAAGCTGCCTGTACGGTGTTGTCAGTCTAACATGTTTTCAGGCGCTTGTGTAATCATTTTCATTTACAGTCCAATGAGTACAGCTTTGACACAGGAAATTTTAATTCTTTTGATCGCAATTCCTTATTCCACAAACTGTACATAATCCACTCTTTTACAAGATAAATTACTTCTGTTTAATATTTATTTCCATAGTTCTGTTGTCCTCTCTGCTTCGGATTCCAATTAAATGTACCCAGAAAACAGTTTTGTTTTATATCTGAGGACATTTTTATTATTATACAGGATTTATATAGCGCCAACCGTTTGTGCAGCTTTAGGGCAGGACGGTTACAATACAATTAAATACAGGAGGAATCAGAGGGCCCTGCTCATTAGAGCATGGAAATAAACACATATTGTAGAGAAATAAAATACATGGTCAAAAATATAGAACTAAGCTATAGAAAATGTAGTAAGATCTGTTAAGTTGTTTGTTCACTTCATTTAATAAAGTGGAAATTCTCTTGAAATCTATTAAAACGTTTATGTCTCAATACATCAGCTGAAGAACAGTGAGGAAGTCAATGTCACGCTCAGAATTGTTTGTTGGTCTGTGATTTCAACATAGTTATGTCAAGAGTAGGCATGCAATGATTGCGTACATCTTTCACAATTGTTTCCCCAAAAATCTTCTAAAAATACTAAATATTAATATCTTCAATTGCAGATCAAGCAGTGCTCCCTTCCGCCATGTGAGATCGATGATGACCGCCAGTGTCTTTGGACAGACCACCTGACCAGACAGAAGCGCGCCTACACCGGACACCAGGCTGCCAATTTGGCTTGCGTCAACAACGGCAATGGCCTGTGCATTTGGGACTCACTTAAGTCCCGCGTCTACTCTCTATCTACCAAATCTGCTACCAAGTAAGGTCTGGTATGACCTCAGCACACACTTTGCCACTCCAGATCCTCGCTAAGGCACTGTCACCGGACCTGAGGTCTCCGCAGCTCACTGGACACACTAATCAGCAAGGGGCGCCTCTGGAGGAATAGAAGGATAAATTAAAATCAAACTATTTTGTGTCTTCTGCTAAGAGTGAGCTTTGTTCACAAACTAAATTTTATATGTACTGTTAGATCCAGGGGCAGATGTTTTTCTAGATGTGCTATAAATGCTTTTTATATGTATTTGGTTTTTTTTGTTTGAATAAATATTTTTAGATTCGTTTTTGTATATAAAAGCGTTTTTCTTTTTTTGTGGATAGGAGATTGATATCGTTTCTGTACAACTGCGGTTATATTTTCAGATGGATGTTAGCACATTTAAAGGGAATCTGTTAGGATTCAAAATATAAAAGATGTCAATGCTTAATTGTTTTAAAAGAACCTGGCTCCAGGGTTGTCACTCTTTTCTTCATGTTGAGCACCCAGCTCCACTCACCAGCCCTTTTATTAGGATAGGATATTACTCTTCATGTAAAAATTGAACTTTTGTTTGTATTTTACAAGGAAAGCAATGGTAGGAGGGGGACTATATGGTGATGTAGCGCAGCCCGGAGAATCTTGCTAGCTAAAATATTGTTTTTATATGGGCCCATCCTAGAGTGTGGACCAATCATCACCTTTATATACTGTCACCAGGGGACTTGTTAGTGAAGTAAGAAAAATGGAAACAAAAAATAAATGAAATACAGTAAACTAATGAAAAAAATAAACAGCCCCCATACACACTTGTAACGTGGTTAACGAGCGTTTTGAAAGATAAGCAAATTTTTTTTTTTTAAATTCTGACTCGGTTTGCGAGTGTTGTCTTGCAAAACGAGCAGAATTCAAGCTAATGGGCGCTGCAGTACCGCTCCGGGGACACTCGGAACGGTTTGGTGCCATTCGGAAATACTCGGAACCATTCGGAAATACTCGGAAACACTCAGAAATACTCCTTTCCCGAGTGTTTCCGAGCCTTTCTGAGTTCAGCCGAGCTGTCCCCGAGTATTTCCGAGGCTCTCCGGTGCCCCCCCACATCTGGCCACATGCGGTATTGCATGTAATAGAAGTCAATGCAGAACAAATTATCTTCGTTTCCATTGACTTCTATGGGGAAACTCGCTTTGATATGCGAGTGCTTTGGATTGCAAGCATTCTCCTGGAACGGATTATGCTCATAATCCAAGGTTCTGCTGTAATTAGGATGCAAGGATATGCAACAGACCCTATTGCACTATGCATATTTGGTATCCTGCATATGTTAGAGCAGTGATTTTCAACAGGACTGCCTACCAACCAATGATGTTGTCAGTTGCTAGAGACATGTCCGCGGGCCCACACAGCTTTCTGTTTTACCAGCAACAGTACAGATAGCAGCAGAAAGCGGGAGAGATCTGGGAAGAGGTGCCGGCTGTGCTCTCTCTCTCTCCTGTCTGTACACAGAAGTTAACACAGGATCACTCTCAGATCCCAATGTACAGGGTTTGATTACCATTCCCATCTCCTCCCCACACTGCCCCTGTCCAGGCAGCAGAAATTCTGGGTGGGAGGAGGTAATTAAACCTTGTACAGTTGGATCTTATAGCAATCCTGTGTGAACTCCTGCATACAGACTGCAGGGAGTGGAGTTGGGGGGGGGGTTGTGCTACGAGGGAGGAGAGGGAGGAGATTTGGGAGTGGGGAAGGGGGGTGTTGTGCTAGAAGGGGGGATTGGGGGGGATTTGGAGGGAGAAGATTTACAATAAGATTTACAACCTACAGATAGCTGAACTCTGCCTCACAGACTACATTTTAGGGTTTGTTCACACCAGGGTAACGTGAGAAGTTGTGCGTTTTCCCATACCGCATAAAAAATGTGCTGCCTTTTGCAGACACGCATTGGTTGCCATTAATTCTTTTTTTTTTTTTTTTTTAACAAAACAAGTTTATTTGTAAGTAAGCAAAACATATAGGCACATGTCATGTAGTACAATAGAAGGATACACAATAATCTCACACAGGTAAGTTATCCTGGACATCCATCGTTCAATGTAAGCTTTCTTTGCTTCTAGTGTCCAAATATACTCTACCGACCGCATTCCAGCACCTACGCTAGGGACTCTCCTGGTTTTCTACCAATTTGCAGTAAGGTGTGGTTCTTGCATGTGACTTGAGGCAACGCTCTTCCCCCAATTGAAGTTCAGGTGTACGTGCCTACTCAGTGCATATCAGGAGTGTTAAGCCATCTATCCCAGACCTTACTGTATTTATCCGGACAGCCCCTGTGTTACTTTCTTATATGGTAGATTTAGATATATTTCCTCTATCCAGGCCTGGATAGTGGTGGGGGGGGGGGGGCATTTCGCATCCAGTATCTGGCAACTAGCTTCCTTGTGCTAAAAAAGGGTTTCGTGCAGAAAGGTGGCTAGGAATTTATCAATTGGGACATCTGGGAGTAGGCCCAGTAAGCAGGATTTTAGGTCCAGTTGTAGGGGCGAGCCCATGTGGTCGTGCAAAAATTGTATAATTTGTGCCCAGTAATTCTGGATATCTGGGCATGTCCATAATAAGTGGCAGAATGTGCAGGGGTGGTCTGCACATCTTGGACCACGTGCATTTTGGTTTGGGTGGTACTTGGCGATTCTTACCGATGTAAGGTAGGATTTGTGTATAATATATAATTGGGTGAAGCCCCCGGAGAGCCTGGGAGAGGCCTTTTTAGTGTTTTTAGTCTTTTTAGTGTTTTCCAGAATCTCGTCCCAGTCTGATTCTTTCATGGGGCCTACGTCCTCCTCCTATCTAATTTTGGCCTTATCTATGATCCTTGACACCGAACGATTTCTTAATATGTTATATAGAGTGGATATCAGTTTGGAGGGGTCTGCACCCATGATTACATCTACCATGGATAAAGTTTGCGGGTTTGGGAGCTGTCTGCAAATTGGGTCTCATCCTTTAGTGATTGGAAGTTTCGTACACCAAGTGGGGTAATTACCTGGTGTAGATATAGTATCCCTTTAGATGGCCAGATTTCAACTCCTGGAATCGACAACAGTTCCCTTAGTTGGGGATTATGCCACAGGGGTGTGTGTGAGTGGAAGAAGTCATCGCCGGTCATTTTGAGCGCAATCTCCCATATGCGTTTGTGGTGGGATATAAGGAGGATTCGGCTATCAGCACCCCTTCTGCCTTCCTTGCCTCTGAATAGTACTTGCAATGGAGAATGTGTGCTGCTGTTCGGCTTCTTCTTTTTGTGTGTCTCACGCACATAGAGCAGCCCATTAAAAAATGTGATGTGCAGGAATAGGCAAAAAAGCATGCACATTTGGATGCACCTCCTGGTGTGAATGAGTCCTCACACTGGTGTCTCCTGGGATTGTGCACAATTCCAAAGGGTGTCTTGACTTAAAAAACACTGTGTTGGAGATTTAAGAAGAATTTTAGGGAGTTCATATTAGTATACCTCTCAGGCTGGGTTTACATATGTGCGGCCGCGGTTCCCAGCATTGGGTTCGGTGTGTTCCGTTCACCTGTTCAGGTGTGAATAAGGTCTGAATTTTTGCCTGATTTCGCACCTGAACCGGAGCCAAACACACAAAGCTGCCCCATACCTGTGTCACACTCACATGTCATGCGAATTGGATGCGGAGAAACCCGCATCCAATTCGCACATATGTGAACCCGGCCTCAAGAGACAAATTAACACAGGTTTTTAGTGTAAGTTAAAAGGTGTCTGAATTTTCTAATTTTTACAAATTTTCAATATTTGTTATCACTTTAGCTCTTGTACCTGTATATCACTTATGGATCAGAGCAATATTTAACTTTCTGCCATTAACTTGTTTATTCAGCAATAACACCATCATTACTACAGATAAAGTAATATACTTTGGGGTTGATTTACTAAAACTGGAGAGTGCAAAATCTGTTGCAGATGTGCATGGTAGCCAATCAGATCCTTACCTTTACCAACCCCATATCATCAATGATTGTGGAAATTTGCATGTTTTTTTTTAGGCAGTCATCTTCATACATTTCATTGGAATGGTTTTCAAGCAAAAGTTCCAGCATCATCACCCTGCCCAATACAGATTGGTGATTCATCACTAAATATCAATTCCATCCAGTCACCCACAGTCCATGATTGCTTTTCTTTAGCCCACTGTAACCTTGTTTTTTTCTGTTTAGGTGTTAATGATGGTTTTTGTTTGGCTTTTCTGTATGTAAATCCCATTTCCTTTAGCCAATGTCTTACAGTTCAGTCACAGACATTGACTCCAGTTTCTGACCATTTGTTCCTCGTTTGTTTTGTTGTGCATTTTCTGTTTTCAAGGCATATTGCTTTAAGTTTTCTATCTTGACGCTTTAATGTCTTCCTTGGTCTATCAGTACGCTTCCCTTTAACAACCTTTCCATTTGATTTGTACTTGGTCCAGATTTTCGACAGAGCTGACTGGGAACAACCAACATCTTTTGCAACATCTCATGATGACTTACCTTCTTGAAGAAGTTTTATAATCCTCTCCTTTGTTTCAACCGACATCTCTCGTGTTGGAGACATGATTTATGTCAATCAGGTTGGTGCAACAGCTCACCAAGGTGAACATTTTCCAAGAGTGGTGATTCCATACTTTTTGCCAGGGGTTGTAGTTAGTAGCTGGGCTGCCTATCAGATAGAAAGCTCAACGGCCAACTGTAGAATACACAGCAGGCTGACAATGCTGATGCTACCAGGACAACGGCTTAGCACTTTCAGTCTGGAACAGGAACTGCTTATTGGCAAGATCTTTAGGTAAGATGTTTTGCAATAAATTGGTAAAACGATTTTTCTAAGAAAACTGCATACAGTGGGGCATGATGCAAAGCAACTGATAAAAAACAAAAAGATTTTTGGAGTTGACATTCACTTTAACTTGGTATAATGTCAACCCCTTGAAAACCTCTACTTTTTATTTTAGAACATACATTTTCCTAGTAGGGAAAGTAATCCTGTTAATGGAAGAATCGGACGTAAGTCTGGAGAACAATTTCTTGTCTCTAGCTTTACTGGATACGCCTGAAACTCTAAACAGAACACAGTGGAAAATAAATCTATCTCACTGAATCACGCAGAAAGTAAAATCGTGCCTAAATAAGGGATTCTATAGATAGCCATCTGTTTCAGATTAAGGGTTTTCCGTGGAAGGTTTCTAAATTTGTTCCATTACTCGTAACATCCTTCTGGAAGAGGGGGGGGGGGACAAAACCTGATAGCATGCGATGTATGCCACTGTAATGTGAGGTCAGTACAGGACAAAACCCTCAAACGAACAGGTACAAACTGGAACTAACTCCCCTAGGTAAAGTCAAACATTGTGGTGGGCTTTAGACAAATTTCCATCATAACTCACTCACCATCTCTTTGTGGTTTGGGTAAAATGTTTGCTCTATTAGAGGGAATTCCTCTGGACCCAGCTTCTTATGCAGGCGCACTAGATGGGAAAACTGAAAGATTAACAGAAAAACGGTGAGAATGTTTATGCTACGAAGAGGAGAAAAATACAAAAACATTCATGGCTAACTGGATATCAAAACAGACTATACAGTTATGCGAAAAAAAAGGTAAATACACCCCATGAAATATGATGACTTTTCCACATACAGTATTTGAACAGGCACACATCAAATCCTGAGTCACATAGTGCCTACAGATAAAGGCAATATACTTGAACAAATGACACATAAAATTGACATGCTGTATTTATTTTAATCTATATTAACAAAAATGCTGATTTGTCCCATAGAAAAAGTAAGCAAAACCCCACAACCCTATATTTACAACCACATTAAATCCATGAAATTGGAATCCAGTGTTCCCGATTAGGTGCCAGTGATTAGAACCTCCTTAGGGAGAACGCAGGTGGATCCTGTATTATTCAAACCTCAGACATCTAGGGTGTGGTGTTCTCTCTGCTATTGACACATGTGATGTCATCATTTCAATATCAATTGAGCTCTCCAATGCCCTCAGAAAGGTGTTATGCCTAGCAAACGCGATAAGAAAATTGAATGAAAAATACCGCTGTCGGAGCTGTAAATGACGCCAGATGTAAAAAGGGAAAGCATTTGATCACACTGATCTTGGTGTGATCAAATGCTTTTAAGGGCAGAGGAGAGATCTGGGGTCTAGATCTCTCCATAAAGAGTACCTGTCACTATCTATTGCTATCACAGGGGATAACAATAAAAGGGATTTAAAAAAAATGTAACGTGACAGTGTAAAAAAAATAAAATAAATAAAAAACAGTTTTTAAAGCGCCCCCATCCCCGTGCACAAAGGCAAACGCATGAATTGGTCCCGCACGCACGCAAACAGCGATCGTCCCACAAATGTGAGGTATCACCACAAACATCAGATCATGGGCAGTAATTTTAGCACCTGACCTCCTGTTTAAATCTAAAGTGGTAACCTGTAAAGGCTTTTAAAGTGTCGCCTATGGATAGTAAGATTTACATTGTTTGTCATTGCAAGGGAGTGCGCAATTTTAAAGTGTGACACGTTTGGTATCTATTTACTCAGCATAACATCAGCTTTTACATTTGACCAAACAATTGGGTATTATATTGTGTTTTTGTGCATTCAAATAAAAAAAAAAAAAAAAAATGTATTGTTTCCCAAAAAATTGCATTTGAAAAAGCGCTGTGCAAATACCATGTGACATAAAAAAACTGCAACACCCACCAATTTATTCTCTAGGGCCTCGGCTTTAAAAAAAGATGTAATGTATGGGGGTTCTAAGTAAATTTTTACAGATGCAGATCTTTACATGCAAACAAAAGCGTCAGTAAAAGAAAAAGGCCTGGTCTTAAAGTGGTTAATCAGTACAGTATTTGTCCAGTGGCCAAGACGTGCATGCTCAGAAACGAAAGAATATATTACAATATAATACATCATCGCGGGATGTTGTACTGTGTATTACGAGAATTTTCATAACTCTAGTAACCTATTCGTTTTCTATATAAGACTAGCATGCAAAAAAAAAAAAAAAACTGACGATCAGTCATCCAATATTCTCATTGTGTGTACCAGGTTTATATGTCTATGAATCTGGCAAGTAATTTAAACAGATCACCAAATGATTTACCATCAATCATTCCATAGGAAGAAAAATAATCTACAAGTGGCATTGATTTCAAACAACATTTGTCCAGGACTGGCTGACTCAGCAAATTCAAATTCAACCCAAGGACTGCCCATCTGATGCTAAAAGAAATCTCTAAAGCCCCATACACACGATAGGACTTTGTACAAACTTTCCTGTGGATTTTTGTACAAAGGGCGTTGGCCATAAGTTTGTATTGCATACAGACGGCAAGACTTCCAGCCAACTTTCACCAAATCACGTGGGTTTTCAGATCTTTACCACTACCCTTTGGTCAACTTCTGTATTGTTGTCTGATATTGTGTCAATCTCGCCGCTTTTATCGGCAAGATTGACACCTTGCGAGCCGGGTTCACACTGGTGCGGGGATCCGACTTGGATCCCTACCAATGCCAGGCACTGTGTTTAGTATGAATTCCCTCTCGCGCTCATCGCAATAGGAAAATGTGTTTTTCCTATTGCAGCCAGCGCGAGATGTACAGTACCCTGTCGCCGAGAACCAGTGCGATGGGATCGCGCTGGAAACATTCCCGCGGCTGCGTACTGTAGTTTGTACAAAAGTCCGATGGTTTTGTGTACACACGATCGGACTTTGCTCCATCGGACTTTTGTTGCCGGAAAGTTTGTGCGTTCGCACAGCCAACAAAAGTCCGATGGAAACAGAAAAAGTTTGTCCGATGGAGCGTACACACGGTCGGATGTTGCTCTAAAACAGCTAATTTGCATGTTTGTTGTCAAAAAGTCTGATCGTGTGTACGGCCTTAATGGAAGCTGAAGCTGAGAGACAGACTTGAATAGTACACCACATCCAGGCAGTAGAGGGGAATTTCCTTAAGATGTTTCCTTATGTCCTGTACACACAACCGGACTTTCCAGCAGACTAGGTCCGACGATCTTCCCGAACGGACTTTCGGTGGACTTCCAACGGACTTTCCAAAGGAACGGACTTGTGCACATACAACCGGACTTTCCGGCAGAATAGGTCCGACGGTCTTCCCGACAGAGTTACGGCGGACTTCCGACCGAATGGACTTGCCCACACACGGACTAAAGTCCATTCATTTTGAACGTGATAAGGTACGACGGGACTAGAAAAGGAAGTCAATCTCGCCGCTTTTATCGGCGAGATTAACACCTTGCGGCCCTCAGGTCTGGTATGGATTTTAAGGGGAACCCCCTACGCTGAAAAAACGGCGTGGGGGTCACCCCAAAATCCATACCAGACCCTTATCCGAACATGCAGGCACGAGCGAGCGCCCCCCCTTCTGAACTGTACCAGGCCGCATGCCCTCAACATGGGGGGTGGGTGCTTTGGGGAAGGGGGGTGCCCTGCGGCCCCCCCCACCCCAAAGCACCTTGTCCCCATGTTGATGAGGACAAGGGCCTCTTCGACAACCCTGGTCGTTGGTTGTCGGGGTCTGCGGGCAGGGGGCTCATCGGAATCCGGGAGCCCCCTTTAATAAGGGGGCCCCCAGATCCTGGCCCCCCACCCTATGTGAATGAGTATGGGGTACATCGTACCCCTACCCATTCACCTGGGGAAAAAGTGTCAATAAAAAAAAAAAACACACTAGACAGGTTTTTAAAGTAATTTATTAGGCAGCCCCGGGGGTCTTCTTTCGACTTGTCCGCTCTCCCCGGCCTCTTCTCCCATTGTCAGTTTCTTCTCCTGCTCTCCGGTTCCTCTCCCGCTCTCCGGTTCTTCTGCCGGGCTCCTCCGCTATCTTCTGCTCTTTTGCCGCTCTCTTGCTAGCGGTGGCCCGGTCTTCTCCGTCGTCTTCTTCCCTGTTCTCTTCTTCCGATGTTGACACAACGTTCTCTCCCGCTGTAATGCTGTGTTCACGGTGCGCAACGACTTATATAGGCATGGGGCATGGTCACCGGGTAATGTCACCGCCCCTTATGACGTCACAGTCCCCGGGCTTGCTGGGACTGTGCCTTCATAAGGGGCGGGGTCACCACCCGGTGACCATGGCCCATGCCTATATAAGTCGTTGCGCACCGTGAACACAGCATTACAGCGGGAGAGAACGTTGTGTCAACATCGGAAGAAGAGAAGAGGGAAGAAGACGATGGAGAAGACCAGGCCACCGCTATCAAGAGAGTGGCAAAAGAGCAGAAGATAGTGGAGGAGCCCGGCAGAGGAACCGGAGAGTGGGAGAAGAACCGGACACCGGGAGAAGAATCCGGAGTGAGCGGAGAAGTCGGAAGAGACCCCCAAAGTCAGAAGAAGCTGCCTAATAAATTACTTTAAATACCTGTCTAGTGTGTTTTTTCTATTGACACTTTTTTCCCCAGGTGAATGGGTAGGGGTACAATGTACCCCATACTCATTCACATACGGCGGGGGGCCGAGATCTGGGGGCCCCCTTATTAAAGGGGGCTCCCGGATTCCGATAAGCCCCCCGCCCGCAGACCAATGGCCACGGTTGTCAGGAAGAGGCCCTTGTCCTTATCAACATGGGGACAAGGTGCTTTGGGGTGGGGGGGCCGCAGGCCTCCCCCCTTCCCCAAAGCACCCACCCCCCCATGTTGAGGGCATGCGGCCTGGTACGGTTCAGGGGGGGGGGTCGTCCGGGCTGTGTGCTCGGATAAGGGTCTAGTATGGATTCGGGGGGGACCCCAACGCCGTTTTTTCGGCGTAGGGGGTTCCCCTTAAAATCCATACCAGACCTAAGGGACATTGTCGCCTCTTTCTCGCGCTCGCTGCAATAGGAAAATGTGTTTTTCCTATTGCAGCGAGCGCAAGATGTATAGTACCCTGTCGCCGAGAACCAGCGCAATAGGTGCTGCACTTGCGTCGTATTTGGTCCCTCGGACCAGCATACAGACGAACGGGCTTCCCGATAGGAACTGGGTCAGGTGCAGTTCCAGCGGGAAGATTTGAAACATGTTTCAAATCTAAAGTCCGTCGGATTTTCGACTGAAAAGGTCTGTCGGAAATCCGATGAACCCCACACACGGTCGGATTGTCCGACGATTTCGGTCCGTCGGACCAGTCTGGTCGAAAAGTCTGCTCGTGTGTACAGCGCATTAGAAGCAGTACAGAGAGATGGGAGAACAATATCCTGGTTGAGGTGAAAGGAAGAAACAACCTAGGCAAGAAAAGAGGACTTAGACCCCAAGACAACTTTGTCTCTGTGTAATACCAAAAAGGGTTCTTTCCAAGTTATGGCCATCAACTCAGAAACTAGCCTTGCATAGGTGATGGCAGCAAAAACAACAACCATGTGAGTGAGAGTAGATAGGAGAAGTTCAAAGGACAGTATCTGAAGAACTGAGAAAACAAGGTTGAGATTCCACTGGGGAATGTAAGGGGGAACAATATAAGCGACACCTTGTAACAAATATTTCAGGAAGGAGTAAAGCCTAGTACATATGGGTCGAATGTCAGGCGGCATTCAGCCTGTATGTACTGCAGTCGGTCTGGCTTGTCAAATGCACTTGACCGAAAATGGTCTGCCAACCAGTTCCCAGGGGCCATCCCCCTGTCAGAACACAATAGAATAGCAGGGAAGATCATTGTACTAACATCAGATAGTTAGTACAGCGCTCCTCCTGGGCTGTCAGTTTTTTTTTTCGTTTAGCCCTGCTGGGTTGAATAAAAAAAAAAAAACTAGTAGTGTGTACTAGGCTTAAGGGGCAAGTGGTCTTTGACAGAGAACCACTAGAGCTGAAATTTGACAGTTAAGGGTACTCAGTCCAGGCCTGACAAGAAAAAAAAAAAAAAAGACAGGATTCATTCTAGGGACTACATCCTGGGATGGAATTTCCTTGCCTCGCACCATGAGAAATATGCCTTCCAGATGTAGAGGTTGACCCTGTGAAAAGTCAATTTTCTAATGCACAAGAGAGCAAGGATAATCAAATCAAATAGACACCTATCCCTCAGTTCCTGGGCTTCAATAGCCAGGCTGTTAAAAACAGCGACCAAAGAGGAGGGTTGCAAATTGGTCCTTGGAACAGAAGAACCAGAAGATAAGTAATATGTATGGACAGTCTGTCAGGAGTCTGACAAGGTCAGAGTATCACGTTCTCCTGGGCCAGTTTGGTGCAATAGGAATCACCAGATTGCCCACCATCTTGATCCTCCAGAGGAGAGTTTGAAGGAGTTTTAGAGAAGCAAAGGCATAGATTCTGAACTGAGTCACTAAAACATCCACTGCAATAGTCTGAGGATCCCTGGACCCAGAAACAAACTTGCTAAGCTTGTTGTTGATTGTGGAAGTGAAGAGGCCTACCTACATCTTGAGTAGAGTAGACAGACCATAAGAAAGGGCAATGAACTCATAATGTGGTGTGCCCACCTTCAAACACATATATCTTTGATGAGTTGGAAAGATAGGGAAATGCAAGAAGGCATCCCTGATGTCCTCAGAGGGCAGGTTTACTGATTGGAAGGGAGAAATGGCTGACCTTGTAACTTCCATGTGGAATTTTTGCACCCAAATAAATCATTTTGCTTTGAGAACAGAGAACAGGTTTGAGAAGAAACCCTGGAATTTCTACTTTTCTGGCTCCCCCTGACAAAAAGCTGTACCAGAGCATCTTGGAGGTCTGCTAGTTTTTTTGTGGATGTTGAAAAGTTTCACAACATGAAGTGTTTAAAATTCTTGCTTGAAGTACCTGGATACCATGTTTTGGACCCAAGCATCTAAAATGTCCTGGAACCAGGTGGATGCAAAGGCTACCACACTGTAATAAGTGGAGGTTGGTGTCCCCCATCGAAGGCCATACAGAAAAAGCGCTGATGCTCCATGAACTAGCATTTAAAACGAAAGGGTCCTCCACATGCGCACCAATAAAAAATCTATTCTGTAAATTAGGCATTTATCCAACAGCTTGTCCACATAATAGTGTAAGGCCACATGCATGAGCTCCAGTTGTTGGAGAAATGCAGTATCCATTATAGAATCAGGATCCCCAGAGATATCCTTGGACCAGATACCCAAGGTCTAGAAGATGAACATGGCCACAATGGCAGGTTGCAGTGCAGGGCCCAAGAGGGACAATAGAGCCTTTGACAGGGCTTCTGGCCTTTTATCCACAGGATCTTTAAAAACCAGGATATATTCCACAGGAATATTTAGAGTTTTGTTAAATAACCTAGATCCACTACAAGGAGGACCTACTTGCAAGGAACCCCTCCTCATTAGGATTTTACTGGACAAAGCATTTGGGAGAAGTAAACACTTGTCTGGATAAGGCCAATCGCTATACAAAACAGGCTGCAGAAGTGAGTGATCTGAGAAGGTTTTAACAGGCTAGCGATTCTTAAGAGAACCAGGTGGGTAACATTAGAGACAGCTGAGGCTCCAGGTCCAAATGTGTATGGTCCATTTCAGTAAAGAGCCTTCTCATGTTCCAAGTCATCTAATAGGGATAGGATACTCTCCCCATCATCCTCAGCTGACTCTGCAAAAGTTGCTGCAGCCAATGCAAAATCAGAGATGGACTCTAGAGCAGAGGGCATGAGATCACGTTTGCATGACTTCATTCAAAGCCAGTTAACAAGGCTGAAATTTTCCCCATAAACTCAGACAAAGTTGTTGAGAATTCCTCTCTGGACAAGACAGTGGAGGGAAGCACTTCTGAAGGAGTTACAGGGGACTCCAAGGAGTGTTGTGACTCAGATAAAGGACAGTGGTCTGGGCTATTGAATCCAGGTCCCTTAGTAGGAACAATGCAAGCCACCTAGGAGCTGCTAGTGGATCATAGGCTGACATGACCCACAGAACAGCTGCCCTTGCGCTGATGATCAACCACTAAAGTATGCAAGTGAGAGGTTTACCACAATGGTGCACTGTGGCCCTTGACCTGTAAAGCACTCTGTGGCTAACTCACATGTTACAAGGAGAGCCCCCCAGCAGAGAGCAGTGCTTGCAGGTTACATTACAGGCCTGCCCCACTGCTTTCGCACAGTGAAATCCGTGGCTATGCGGAGGATCAGCCAATCCTGAAGGCTGCAAAAATTAGCCCTTCTAGCTCGGCAGTTGTTGCAGAAGTTTGATATAAGAAAAAAAGGATCTTGATAAAAGTATTAAAAGTCAAATAAATGGGTTTGCTTTTCTCTGAGGAAAGACAAGGTCCATTCTCCTAGGACAATCGCAAAAAACGAGCATGCTGGGAGTGGGAGGGGTTATGCTACACTGTTTAAAAGCTCTGTTTGCCAGTGTCCAATCTTCTAAAGGCAGCAGCATAATCCAATGTCTCAGAAATACTTCACCCTGTATCCCTTAATGAATGATAATGAACATAATTACAGAATCTGCACAGAAAGAAGAGGACGCCTGATATGCTCATGCATTATCCTGGTCAATGACTCACTAAGCAGTAAACAGAAGAGGAGAATAACAGCCCCAGAACAAACCCTTCAAAAATCATTCATCCATGGCAGCTGCCTTATTATCACGGAGGGTTCTTTGTTAGATCTGTTGGCAGAGGCGTAGCTTGAAGCTTGTGGGCCCCGATGCAAAAGTTGACATGCCCCCCCCCCCCCACTACCACCCACCACTTCCACCGTGCGTGCAGATACACCCACCACACGCCAAGATACTCAAAGTGGCTTAAGAGTTTTGAATTCCCAGAGTTCCTCCTTACATCAGAGGACAGGGATCACAGCTGAAGATGTAGAGGACAGGGATCACCACTGGAGAATTAGAGGACAGGGACCCCTAGCAGGTCACTTGCCAGAGCTCCTTTCCCATCCCAGCACTGTATACAGCTCCCCCCCCCCACACACACTACAAAGGGCTGGATTCACATTCCTTTACACACAGTCTGTCAGCCTTCACAGGTGTATCTGGCTTTTATGTTGCCATTCTGACCTGTGAAATTCTCTGGTGGAAACGGGAGTGTAGTTGCAGTAGGCAGATACACCCTGTGAAGATTTTGGCTGACTGGCTGTGTTGTAGATGAATGTGAATTCAGCCCTGCGGAGGAGGAGCAGTATAAAGTGCCGTAATGGGAAAGGAGTTAGGCATAGCATCCAGGGCAGAGGGGGTGGTCAAGGGGCTTTGGGGGGGGCGCAACTTAGATCTGGGGGGGGGGGGGGCAAAGCCATGTGACACAAAATCTGGAGCCTGCAGCCCCTCAGAAGGTGTTAATGGATTTGTTTTAGCAATTTCTGAAGGTTTCTTTGTCAGTGTTGGCAGGTGTTGGGAGAAGGTCACTGCCCAGAGGTGTGTGTCTTTTCCCCAGTTGTCAGGGAAGTGGGGTAAGCAGATATCTCTGGGTGGGGGTACAAAGAATCCCAGCTGGTGACTAGGAGACACTGAGCGGTGTCTTACCTCACCAGTAACATCCGTCCCATCGTGGCTACAGGACGGCACTCTTCTCCTCTTAATTTGTTGAGCTCAATTACCATTCTAAGTTGCCGGAACACAGCACAGACACTTCCCCATCCTGGGCTGTTCTCACCTCGTGCTCCTCTCCATTCAGGAAATGGCTCACAACTTCTCCCCAGCCAATGAGAACAGGGGGGTGTGGACTGTGGAAGGCAAAGTGGAAGCCCAGTACTAGGGCAGATCAGAGCTGGAGTTTGTGGAGGATATGATAATATGACAGGGAGGCTGCATGGGCCCGCCGGAGCTAGGGGCAGGGTTGCGATTGTGACCCCTGCAACCCCTTATGCCACGCCCATGTCTGTTGGTTGATCCTGGGAATGATCATGGGGATATCTCACAACTGGAAGTCACAAAACATATAAAATGTCTTTCAGGCAACTGTGCATAACTAAAACATTTGTTTTGACTGCTCATAAATACATTATTTTGCTATAGTAATCTGCTGTTGACACTTACCACCCAGGGCTTGTCACAGAAGTTGTACACGGAATGTAGAGAATTGACGCTAGGCACTCCTGCATACTGTAGCCCAATCACCATGCTGCGGAAATCTCCATTGCGAGCCATGCTGAAGGCATGCTGACGAATCAGGACAAAGTCTGGTTTCAGTGATCTGTGGGGACAGAAATCAGATTAGTCCTTACTGTGTAATACTTCTGTAAATTTGGCCCAGTGAAATTAATTAAATTGCAAGCAGAATTCACATTGTTCTTTTTTAAAGGGCAATTTCAAGCAATAATAAAACGAATTAATGAGCCAATAATGCTATCCAGCGAGTACTGCAACTGTCATAATAAATACCCAATTTATCTTAATCTAAGTACTGTTAGCTCGGTTCACACCTAATGCCGATACGGCTCACAGCAGGGGGTCCTGTGCATCCTGATTCACTGTTTCAGGTTCGATTTCAGCCCGAATTTTGGGATGAATTCGGACCTGAAATGGACCAAAAGATGCACAGGGATCCTGTGCAAATTCGCACCGGAGCTGCATCGGAGTTATGTGAACCGGCCCCATAGAGAGCCGGTCACAATCTCCTGCTATTGCGAATTGGATGCGGAGATCCACATCCAATTTGCAATAGTGTGAACCTGGCCTGAATCCAAACATCACCTCACAGGGTCACTCAGAGTGTATTTCCTGAAGCCTATGCTGTGACCCAAAACATACTGAGGTTAATGGATCAGAATACCACCAGCAAGATAACGAGTATTTTTAATGTGCTTCTCTGGTGATGACTAGATTTCCTTAACTCCTCTCTGCTTCCTGCTTCACATTCATCAATCTTTCAAGGCAGGTTTTGAAACTGTTTGCTGATGAAGCTTCTTAGTGTTAAATTTGTTGTTTTTTTTTTGTTTTTTTTTTTTACTTCAGGCTTTCCGTATCAGAGAAAAAAGCCAGGGTTCTTTGGAAATAGATCTTCTGTATCTCAAGCAGGGGTTCCCAAACTGGGGTGGGCTGGAGCACAATAGCAATGACAGCATGAAAATGAGACGAAATTAGACTCACACCCGATACCTCTAGCCTCCCTCCCATGGCTTCCTCAGACATACTGCCCAAATAATATAGGTCCATGTTTGGCACACACAATACGGTTATGGGACTCAAATACTCAGCAGGTCTAATCTCCCCACATCTTCCTCTACTTTCTCTTCTTCACTGTCCATTGTTCCTGCCAGGAAGTGATAACCCACAGCAATTCCGGTGGTGGACTGAAAACGGCTTTATGTATGTCCACTCCTTGCTTTCCCCAACTAGGATTATAACATTCGGAGCCTTACGCTCTTCCCACGATATCCCTCTTAGAGAACATTTTAGATACACACAAATAAGACACTTTCTCCAATCCCTCATAAAATCACAAACTACCCCTTACACATTAACCCCGTTTGAAAGTCTTTGCAGATCACGGCCCCAATCCCTGGGTCTGATTTCATTAATTTATGCAGCCATCATTGGTTCCACAAAACCGCCTTTAAAACCATATCATCTCCAGTGGGAGGCAGATCTAGGAAAAAAGGTTGGACCCGGAGGATTGGCAGGTCATGACTATTGCATTGTCCAAAAGCTCCAGGAATGTTCTTTTCTTGGAAAATGCATACAAAGTACTATACAGATGGTACTATACTCCAGCCAGACTGGCGAGTTTCATCCCATCATATTCCCCTTTGTGTTTCCGTGGGTGTTTACAAGAAGGCACGATGGCACACATTTGGTGGAGGTGTCCCAGGGTATGCAGACTGTGGATCAGAGTTTATGCACTCCTTTGAAGTCTTTTCAACACTAATATAAAGAGGGACCCATTTGAGGCCATCCTGGGGAAACCAATCACTGAATTGTTGCAACCAGAACGCCAATTGGCATCCCATATATTTACTGCAACTAAATTAACCAATTAACCAATCGCAAAAGCTTGGAAAACCCCAGTTCTTAGTTTTGAAGTGGTAAAAAAACGCGTTAATGACATCATGGTCAACGAAAAACTGACTGCAATATTATCAGATACGCATGATAAATTTCTTAGGACATGGCAGCCATGGATGAGTTATGCCCACCCCTCCAGATTTGATTCGATGCTACTCTCACTGTAGTAGGTTTCCACCCTTTCGCCCCGCGGACCCCCCCTCCCCTCTACCACTTCTCCTCTCCCCTCATACTCTCTTTGTTTCCCCCCCATCTTTTCTATTCTATATTCCTATTATAGCTCTTCTCTGCCCCTTTCTTCTCTAATATTCTCTGGTTCCTTTTTTTTTCAGTCTCTGACCCACGGGCTTACTCCTGATTGGGACAGGGTATAAGATGACAATGTTATATGAGCACATATTGCCTCTTTAGAGTATTGTTCATTACTTTTTGGTCAGATAATACATTCATTCGTGTATCATACGATACATCATCTCACGTATCGCTATTGTTATGTAATTTGAGACTACTCATTAAGCCTATGTAAGAGTGTTACTGTACTATGTTCATTTATGTGTTCTTTTTTCTGTATTATTAATGGTCTTTCTATTCAATAAACCTTTTGTACAAGAAAATCAGAAGAAATAAGGTGCACCAGATACCCAAGACCATAGGTGTGCCAGGTGTGCCCGGGCACACCCTAATCACTGCGTGAGGTGCAAATTCCACCTATTGACTGGGCTTCCCCCCATGTTTCGCTCCTCCCCCCCACAGTGCTGCTGGCTTCCCCTCTCCTCTCCCCCCTCCTATCCTCTGGGTGGGATCTTTCAGAATGTAGAGTGAGTGAAGGGGCTGGTAAATATGTGATTTACTGGCCCCTTGCTTTTATAAATGAACTCACTGTGTTCATTTAATTATTTAGTTTACTATGCTTCAGTTTGTGAATGAACCGGAAGCTGCTCAGCACAGAGCACTATCCCGTTCATTCACTGTCCATGTGTTCGAGCTTTGGGGTGCACACTCTAACACAATATTCTGTGCACACCTATGCCCAAGACCTCAATTAACTAGACAACTAAAAAAACAACAACATGCTCTAGCAAAAGCCTACTTGAATTGAGCCACATCAAAGTATCATGAAGGGAGTCTGTTGCAGCATATATGTCACAGAAGCACTTTATCCTCCTAAAGTTTTCTTAGCCATACTTCTCTCGTGGGTCACGGGAGTACATTTACTTTTGCACTCCTGTCACTCAGAGTCAGAGTCAATCTATAGTGGGCTATTGGCCAATATTAGCTGACAGGGCAGAGCTGTGCCAGGTTAAGGAAGGATCACGACAATATGGTCAGGATCCACCCACTGCCTGATTGACAGCTGGCTCCACCTTTCAGCAACCAGTTGACAGCCGGAGACAGCCCCCCCCAAGGCAGTGAGAGTTTTGCCAGTTTATAGACAGGTCTGTGGTATCCTTCAATAGGATTACTACAGTAAATAAGATAGGATTACTAAACAGAGAGGCAGCTGTCTTCCCCTAGTATCAGAATCTCAGTTATCTTCAGATAAAGCATAACTTAAGGCAAAACCCTTTTTTTTTTTTAGTGGAGAGGGATTGCTTTTGCAATGCTTTTGCACAGAGCAGCCCTGATCCTCTTCTTCCAGGGTCCCCCACTGGCACTCTAAGCCCCTCTTCTTTGTCGGGTGCCCCCAGAGAAGCTGCTATCCTTGGGGGCACCTGTGGGTGATCGCTCACAAGTCCCACTGCTGCCTCCATTGACAGCCCCCGCTCTTGTGTCACTGCTTTTGATTGACAGGAGAGGGAGCCAATGGCTCCTGCTGCTATCAATCAGTCCAATGAGAGGGGAGACATCGGGAGAAGCTGCTGCGCTCGTGCACATTGCTGGATCGGATCGGGCTAGGGTAGAAAGAAAAAGGGGGCGCTGAGGGGGGGGGGGGTTTGGGGGAGGAGCTGCAGCACAGAAGGTTTTTCACCTTAATAGAATGCATTAAGGTGAAAAACCTTCTGTGTGCAGCAGCCCCCCCAGCCCCTAATACTTACCTGAGCCCCCTCTCGATCCAGCAATGTCCACAAGAGTCTTGCCTCTCCGGGGACTCATACTTCTGATCGGCTTTTGGCAGCAGTGGGAGCCATAGGCTCCCGCTGCTGTCAATCACACCCAGTCAGCCAATCAGGAGACAGAGGGGACAGGCCAAACCGAACCTCTGTGTGTGAATGAACATACAGAGCCATGGGTCGGGAGTGCGCTTGCTTGGGTGCCCCTATTGCAAGTTGCTTGCTGTGGGGGCACCCAGCAGAAGGGAGGGGCCACGAGGACCGGTGGGGGACCCGAGAAGACGAGGATCCTGGTTGCTCTGTGTAAAACCACTGCAGAGAGCAGGTAAGTGAAACATGTTTGTTATTAAAAAAAAACAAAAAACGAGACTTTATAATCACTTAAAGGCTTTAGATCCACTTTAAGGAGATTCATCCACTCTATTTGTTTTGTTTACCATTATCATTGAAAGTAACAGAAATCCCATATTTTGGATTGTCCCCAGAAAAGTAATAGAAGGGAAATCTTTCAATGGGGACACTAGTTCTGGGACCTGGGGTCCCCATGGAATTCCCTTTCCAGGGATTTCTTCTTACTTCCTGATTTGGCTTTGGGACAGGAAGTGAATGGAAATCTCTGCAGTGGGACACAGATGGGGAAAAAAAAAAAAACAGACAGGCAATAAAACCCTCCCCTGCTCTATCCAACATGGAAAAAAAATTGCCCATAGTTCTACTTCTTGCCGACTAGCTCCTGTGCTTATACGACGGCAGATCGCGATATATGTATGATGGCTCCTTTAAGAGGGGGGACCCGATGCACGTGGCCAGCGTGCGCGAACGCCGCCGGTCACCTGCGATTGCGGGCACGAGAGCCAGGACGGGGATTTGTGTGTGTAAACACACAAATCCTCGTTCTGACAGGGGAGTAGAGACAGATCTGCTATTCGCAGTACTTGCGAACAGTGATATGTCTCCTCCCCCAGTCAGTCCCATCCCCCCCACAGTTAGAAACACGAAGGCCCCTTTCACACACACCTATCCATTTTGATGGACTCCGCCTGCTCAGCAGGGATCGCTCCATTGATCCCCGCTGAGCTGGCGGATGACAGGTCTGTCTCCGCTCACTGTGCAGGGACAGACCTGTCAGAGCTCCGCTCTCCTCTATGGGGGGGTCGGATGAAAACAGACCTCCTGTCCGTTTTCATCTGATCCGCCAGACGGATGGAAAATAGGATTTCCATCTGTCTGGATTCAGCGGATCGGATGTCAGCAGATATGGTCACCGCTGACATCCGTCGCTCCATAGACCTGCATGGAGCATCTGTTCAGATCAGTGCATTTTTATAGCACCGATCGCTGTATAAATGCCAATGGTCCCAAAAATGTGTCAAAAGTGTCCGATCTGTCTGCCGCAATGTCGCAGTCCTGCTAAAAATCACAGATTGCTGCCATTACTAGTAAAGAAAAAAAATAAAAATGTCTTAAATCTATCCCCTTTTTTGTAGATGCTATAACTTTTGCGCAAATCAATCAATATACGCTTGTTTGGATTTTTTTTTACCAAGAATATGTAGAAGAATACATATCGGCTTAAACTGATGAAGAAGTTTGTTTTTTAAAATGTTTTCTTTGGATATTTATAACAAAAAGTAAAAAATATTGATTTTTTTTTCAAAATTGTGGCTTTTTTTTGTTTATAACGCAAAAAATAAAAACTGCAGAGATGAGCAAATACCACCAAAAAAAAGCTCTATTTGTGGGGAAAAAAATAATTGTTTGGGTACAATGTCGCATGACTGCGCAATTGTCATTTAAAGCAGTGCCGTATTGCAAAAAATGGCCTGTCATTAAGGGGGTAAATCCTTCCGGGGATGAAGTGGTTAAAGAAAGCCCCAAATCTTTATTTGTGTATATAATGCCGATTCCAGCAGTATAGTACTACCTAATATTTACACTGCCCTCATAAAACCAGTTACATTGAAATTTTTATTTTTTCCAGCCGTTTTGCATGGCAGGTTCGAATCTGTTTAACTTCTAATGGCAATGCGAAGATTTAAATGAGGCTGTGCTTGTTTTGAAACCTTTGGCAAGCTAAGGGTCATACAGTCCAGATACACACATTATATATTATTAAAGCAATTTGCTCATTAAACATATTCTATTGCACTGCACCACCATGTAGGCATAAATGAGCAGTTACATTATTGTAGTACTATAAATTCTCCATAGGGAGGCACAGTGAGCCACCAACACAATAAAGCAGCAACACTGACATCCATAGGAGCAATTATTAGAGCATTCAATATAATTCAGCAACATGCAGAGCCAAATTATGTTGGCATTCCTTCATTCAAATGTGTTTTTATCATATGAATTTGTGAATATTATGATAATGATATGTATACATGGCACTTGCTAGCTAAACCTGGAAAGCAATAGTGCATGCTGGGTTCAGGCTGAAAATATACGGTTGAGTTTATTCCAAGGGACGCGCCTGGCTGGGATCTGTCCTAGAACATGAATATGTCTTACACAGCTATAATATTGGTCCATCCTGAAAATGACAATGTTCTAAAAGGTACATGTGCACCTTTCACTTCTAACAAACGCATTACTATTTTTTTTGTGAATGAAAAGGTTCATAATACAAAGAGACATGGGCAGATTCCTGCGAGTGGCTTCAAATCACACTCATTCCCCACACAATTTGTAGGAGTAAGAACATCTTGCTGCATCTACAGTATTTACACTGCTCAAAAGCAACACTTTTTAATCAGAGTATAGCATCAAGTCAATTCAACTCCTGGGGTATTGATCTGGTCAGTTAAGTAGCAGAGGGGGGTTGTTAATCAATTTCAGCTGCTTTGGTGTTAATGAAATTATTAACAGGTGCACTAGATGGGCAACAAAGAGATGACCTTTAACCACTTGAGGTCCGGGCCATAGCCGAATGACGGCTACAGCGCGGACCTCAATCTCCGGGAGGACGTCATATGACGTCCTCCCCTATGCACGCGCATCGCGCGCACCCTGCAGGGTGCGCGGTGTGCGCGCTGTGATCACCGAGTCACGGAGACTCGGATGATCACAGATCAGAGTAAGGGGCCGGTCCCGGCCCTTTACCATGTGATCAGCTGTCAGCCAATGACAGCTGGTCACATGATGTAAACAAAAGCTCGGTGATCGGTTTCGTTTTCTCCTCACGGAAAAAAAAGCCGATCACCGGCTCATGTCAAAGGGACATCGGTCCCAAAGAGGAAGGAAGCACAGATGCCTCATCTGTGCCTCCAAGTGCCATCTGCCAGTGCCCACAGGTGCCACCTATTAAAACCCACAAGTGCCACCTATTAAAGCCCACAAGTGCCACCTATCAATGCCCACAAGTGCCACCTATTAGTGCCACCTAGCAGTGCTGCCATCAGTCAGTGCCCAATCAGTGCCCAACACTGCCACCCATCAGTGCCCATAACCGCCACCCATCAGTGCCCATCACTGCCACCTATCGGTGCCCATCAGTGCCGCCTCATCAGCATACATCAACGAAGGAGAAAAATTAACTGTTTGCAAAAATTGATAACAAAATATAAAAAAATATATAATTTTTTAAAAAAAATTCTGTCTTTTTAAATTTTTTTAACAAAAAATAAAAACCGTAGAGGTGATCAAATACCATCAAAAGAAAGCTCTATTTGTGGGGAAAAAAATGATAAAAATTTCATTTGGGTACCGTGTTGTATGACCGCGCAATTGTCATTCAAAGTGCGACAGCGCTGAAAGCTGAAAATTGGTCTGGACAGGAGGGGGGTTTAAGTGCCCAGTAAGCAAGTGGTTAAAACAGAAATTGGTTTTACAGGTGGAGGCCACTGACATTTTTTTCCCAACTCATCTTTTCTGACTCTTTCACTAGTTTTGCATTTGGCTAGGGTCAGTGTCACTACTAGCAGCATGAGGTGATACCTGGACCCAATAGAGGTTGCACAGGCAGTCAGGGCTGGTACAAGGACTTTTGACACCCTAGGCAAAACCTCATTTTGCCACACCCCCCCTTGGCTCCATCCCCGACTCCACCCCATTTGCCCTGCCAATGTATACCCCACCTTTTTAATGAATTGCCCATCAAATGCATCCTCACCAGTGTCCATCAATGCAGCCTACCAGCGCCCATCAATGTAGCCTCACCAGCACCCACCAAATGTAGCCTCAACAGCGCCCATCAATGCAGCCTACCAGCACCCATCAATGTAGCCTCACCAGCACCCACCAAATGCAGCCTCACCAGCGCCCATCAATGCAGCCTCACCAGCACCCATCAATGCAGCCTCACCAGCACCCATCAATGCAGCCTCACCAGCACCCACCAAATGCAGCCTCACCATTGCCCATCAAATGTAGCCTCAACAGCGCCCATCAATGCAGCCTACCAGCACCCATCAATGCAGCCTACCAGCACCCATCAATGTAGCTTCACCAGCACCCATCAATGCAGCCTCACCAGCACCCATCAATGCAGCCTCACCAGCACCCATCAATGCAGCCTCACCAGCACCCACCAAATGCAGCCTCACCATTGCCCATCAAATGTAGCCTCAACAGCGCCCATCAATGCAGCCTACCAGCACCCATCAATGCAGCCTCACCAGCACCCATCAATGCAGCCTCACCAGCACCCATCAATGCAGCCTCACCAGCACCCACCAAATGCAGCCTACCAGCGCCCATCAATGCAGCCTACCAGCACCCATCAATGAATGTTTGTTTGCTTGCTTCCATTTATTCGGGACTCGGAACACAGACACAGTCCTCCGCTGCGCCTCTGAGACCATGGGGTTGATTTACCAAAACTGGAGAGAGCAAAATCTGGTGCAGCTGTGCATGGTAGCCAATCAGCTTGTTCAATTAAGCTTTAACAATAAAACCTGGAAGCTGATTGGTTTTGGATTGGTTGCAGAACTGCACCAGATTTTGCACTTTCCAGTTTTAGTAAATCAACCCCTATGGCTCCATGCATACTGGAGGTCAAAATAGCTTTTTCTGGACGCCAGATTGCTGGCAGAAAACGCTGGTTGAAAAACGCGCTTCTAACAGCGTTTTGTACTAGCGTTTATGCGTGTTTAGCGCTAGCGTTTAAGGACGTTTTTAATAAACATACATAGAGGACACTCCAAAAATCCCACAATGCATTCCCAAACTCCCACAATGCACTGAAAAAATAGAACGCTGAACGCTAATTGATGCGCGTTTATCGGCGTTTGGCGTTTTTTGTGGTCAGAAAAAAGTCACTTTGAAAGTGACTTTATGGCGTTCAGAGAACAGCTCATAAACTCCACTGCTGATAAAAGCTAAAAAACGTCCATGTGCGCATGGACACATAAGATAACAGAAATATAAAAAATAAGTGAAGCGCAATAAAAATGTACATAAATGAAAATAATGAGAATAAGGGAATATCTATAGAAGACAAAAATAAAAGTCCTTAATATCTTATGGATGGAATACACTCCCACTCTTGACTGAAATAGGACAGATAATTTCTTCTCAGATACTCTTGCAAATAAAACTGTAGGAAATTGCGCTTACCAGAAGTGATGGACCACTAAATTATAGGAGGTCATACGAGCCTGTAAACCAGAAATAACAGCAAAAACGGCTTGGTTGCCTTGGATAGTTATCCTCATCCGCCAATAACTCATGCAGGCTGGAGACCGTATGCTTCTTAATACAGCGCTCTGATTTTCCTTAACAAGACCCTCAGTAAGATGTATGAGAAACAACCTCGGTTGGATGCCCAGAAAATAAAAGAAAGGAGTCCTCTAAGTGCAGACTGTATGCTACTTTAATAAAGACCTCCAGGGCAATTGACATTAAAAAGCGCTAAAGCGCGGTGTAAAAGGCAATGATAGTTCAAAACAAACGATCCAGTAAGACACTCAGCTGTTCGTGTCCGAACAGCTGAGAAGGCTGCGGGTGACGTCACAGGTAGACTCCGCCCCCCGCATAAGATAACAGAGTGGAGTTTATGGGCTGTTAAAAAAACGCCCAAACGTCAAAAAAATGTCCGTTTATGAGCTCCAGTGTGCATGGAGCCTTAGTGCGAATAGAGCAGCAGCTGCCTGCTGATGCTGAGACTTAGCTGCTTGCTACAGAGAGAAGAGAGTAGGAACACCAGTGGCCGGGGGCCTTAACCAGCAGTGCGCCCTAGGCGGCTGCCTAGTTTGCCTAGTGGTAGCACCGGCCCTGCAGGCAGTTCAGCTCCTCCAGGGTGGCACAGCACAGTCTCAAGAGCATGGAAGAGATTGCAGGAGACAAGCAGTTACTGTAGGAGAGCTGGACAGGGCCGTAGAAGGTCCTTAAAGTGAAGTTCCAACCCCAAAAAAAAAAAAAAATTAGTAATGTGTTTAAAAAAAATTAGTAATGTTAAAAAAAAACATTTGGAGAAAAAATTTTTTTTTACTCACCTCTAAATGCCTGTTGCTAGGGGGTCCCTTGTAGTCTGCCTCTTTCGGTGCCTGGGCTGGTGACATCACTTCCCTCGGCGCAGGAAGGGAGATCGCCTCTCTCCCCTCCCTCTTGTCAATCATCTGGGACACGTGACCGGTCCCAGATGATTGCGGGGCCAGTGACAGCGAGTGGCACGGCTCGCGCATGCGCAGTGGGTGCCCGGCTGTGAAGCCACAGCCGGGCGCCCACAGTTAGAATGCCAGCGCCACGGAGCGGAGGGGGGGGACAAGCGGGGCTTCGATCCCCCGCATCGCTGGACCCTGGTACAGGTAAGTGTCCAATTAAAAGTCAGCAGCTGCAGTATTTGTAGCTGCTGACTTTTAATTATTTTTTTTTTTAAATGGGAACCCCACTTTAACCCATCAGCAGGACCAGTATCTGCTCATTTTTGCAAGGAGGAACAGGATGAGCACTGCCAGAGCCTTACAAAATGAGCTCCAGCAGGCCACTGGTGTGAATGCATCTGACCAAACAATCGGAAGCAAAGTTCATGAGGGTGGCCTGAGGGCCCAACATCCTCTAGTGGGCCCTGTGCTCACTGCCCGGCACTGTGGAGCTCATATGGCATTTGCCATTGAGCCCTTGTTCACATTGGAGCAATTTGGCATGTGATTTGACATGTCAAATATCATGCCAAATCGGCGTCAATGGTACCGTCCAAATCGGTGCAACACTGCATTTGCGGCGCTGTACCGATTCCCAAAAGTAGTTTCTGTACTACTTTTGGCAACTTCGGGGTGCGATTTCCATAGACATCTGTGCAGGAAACAATGTCTCTGAAATCGTCCCCGAAGTCAGGGCTGAACTTGCCCGATTTCATTCCCGCTGTGAGAGTGAACCTAGGCTGAACACCAGAATTGGCAGGTCCGCCACTGACACCCTGTGCTTTTCAGATGAGAGCAGGTTCACCCTGAGCACATGTGACAGACTTGAAAGGGTCTGGAGAAGCCATGGAGAATGTTATGCTGCCTGTAACATCATTCAGCATGACCAGTTTGGTGGTGGGTCAGTGATGGTCTGGGGAGGCATATCTATAGAGGGACGCACAGACCAGGCTAGACAATGGCACCCTAACTGCCATTAGTTATCGGGATGAAATCCTTGGACCCATGCTTGTGCAATGGGTCCTGGGTTCCTCCTGGTGCACAACAATGCCCGGCCTCATGTGGCAAGATAAGGCAGCCAGTTCCTGGAGGATGAAGGAACTGATATCATTGAATGGACCCCACGCTCGCCTGACCTAAATCCAATAGAACACCTCTGAGACATTATGTTTCGGTTCATCCGATGCTGCCAGGTTGCACCTCAGTCTGTTCAGGAGCTCAGTGATGCCCTAGTCCAGATCTGGGAGGAAACACCCCAGAACACCATCAGTCGTCTCATTAGGAGCCCTATGTTGTCAGGCATGCATATAAGCACGTGGGGGCCATACAAACTACTGAGTACCATTTTGAGTTGCTACAGTGGAAATTCAGCAAAATAGACTAGCCTGCTGCATCATTTTTTCACTTAAATTGTGTTTGTGAATTCAGCTGTCTGCAGGTTGATAATTTTCATTTCCATCAAACGATGTGGCATCCTTTCATTCCTAACACATTACTCAATCCATATCAGTATAGATGTCCAGCATGATATTTTTACCCATTGAGATCTGATGCTTTCAAAGTGTTCCTTTAAATTTTTATTAATGCAGTTGTATATTGACTAAAAAAAATCATTAAATGTATTTCTAAATCCAGCTACAGTAAGTGTCTTGGCATCAGCTTTTTGTACTCACGTGCAAATGTAGAACTCAGACTGGGGGGTGGGGAAGCACTAACACTTAATCAGGTATGCTGCATGAACATAAATGGACACAGAACATTCTGACAAGAGGAGAGAGCAGAATGATCAAAGGGAAGGAGCTTATCGGTTTACTGTTTCTTCATGGTCCTTTCACAGGCTGGGAGAAGGGAAATGACCAAGTTGTATTATCTGGTCACTGATCTGGCTGTGCTTGTGGGCAGGTACTAATTGCATTCATGTTGCAAGTATTGTAAGTTGCTGCTGGTATTTTGGAGTTACCTTGCTGTGGTGTGTCTGCTGTTTGGCCTGTTAGGGTTTCCATGGATGGGGTATTTAGGTGTTAGGGGGTGGGTCCCTGCGGCTCTTTTTCAGAGATTGGTCATGAAAAGGAGGGGGACCATACACAGAGAGATGTAGTGCTACACTGAAGGGGGTCAACCCTTGGCAGGACCCTGAAGCGGGACTGTTAGCGAACTACTTTACCTATATTGGGTAAGGACACCACAACTTAGCTCTAAAGTTTCTACTAAAAGGGAACAAACACTATGTACCCAATGATTGTTGCATTGCCCTGTGAATATTGAATGGAACTGTATGGAAGAAACTGTATTGACACACCTTTACTCAGTAAACTGAGTTGCTGGTTAAATAAATCATCTGGTCCGATTGTTGAAAATAACTAATGAGTGAAATCCTACAGTGTATGGCAGTGGTTTCTAAGTTGGGACCCACAGGCCAGATGTGGCCCTTTGCTTGCCTTTATCCGGGCCCTAGGGCACTATTCCTCATACTGACATAAGACACTACTCCTCCCACTGACACCAACAATGAGGCACTAATGTTGCCACTGTCACCAAAGACAGAGCACTATTCATCTCACTGACACCATAGATGGGGCACCATTCCTTCCACTGACACTAAAGATAGAGTACTATTCATCCCGCTGACATCATAGATAGGGCATCAAACCTTCCATTGACACCATAGATGGGACACTATTCGTTCTTACTGACACCATTGATGGGACACTATTCCTTCAACTGACACCATAGATGGGACACTATTTTTTCCAATTACACCATAGATGGGACACTATTTTTTGCACTGACACAATAGACAGGACACTATTCCTTCCACCGACACCATAGATGGGGCATTATTCCTAGGTTTGCCACCTCATCCCTTTAAACCCGAAAACATATTAATTACACAGGTTCTGAGGTTAATTTAATGCAGATAAGGCACTGAATTTAATTACCACCTTAATCAGCCACAGAACCTGTGTTATTATTATTATTATTATTATTATTATTCAGGATTTATATAGCGCCAACAGTTTGCGCAGCTCTTTACAACATGGTGGCAGACAGTACAGTTACAATACAATTAATTACAGGAGGGATCAGAGGGCCCTGCTCGTTAGAGCTTACAATCTAGAAGGGAGGATCAAATGGGACAAAAAGGTAATAACTGTGGGGGATGATCAGATGGAGAAAATGAAAATACAGTTGTTAAGTGTGGGTAGGATAGGCTTCTCTGAAGAGGAAGGTTTTCAAAGATCGTCTAAAAACTAATGGAGTAGGAGATAATCGGACAGATTGGGGTAAGGAGTTCCATAGGATTCTATTGGAATTAATATGTGTTTGGTTTTAAAGGGATGAGGTGACAAAACTATTTCTTCCACTGATACCATAGATGGGACACTGTTCCTTCCACTGACATCATAGATGGGACACTATTCCTCCCACTGACACCAATGATGGAGTTTATTCTTCCCACTAATACCAATGATGAGACACTATTCCTTCCACTAATGCCAATGATGGGGCACTGATACCAACACTGGGGCACCATTCCTCCCACTGACACCAACGATAGAGATTATTCTTTCATTAATACCAATATCTCCTGCTGCTCAGACATTATGTAATTATTTTACTCCTGCTGACCACCAAGTCTGAGGCCTTTTCTACTCCCACTACTCCCAGTGGCCACAGAAGAACAGTAAACTAGCCCTTTGCTTAGAAAGGTTGGAGGCCCCTGGTGTATGGGGACAGGGAACTAAGTGTCTGCTGATACATAAACTTTCTGAGTAATATAGGGAGAGAGAGCAAAGTAAAAGAAGGAGAAGCAGCAGGTTTGGGAGAAGAGACAGTGGTGGCTGGTGAGGTTCTGATAGAGCAATGGGTTGGTGGCTGCATTGTCTACTGTTCTAGCAACAGGGACCCTCAGTTAGAGCCTTGTGTGGCAGAACATTCATATGGACTGGGCCTGGACCACCAATGTTCAAGGCCTTGCAAATTATACAGCAGTTTCCCTCCATGCCATCAAGTTGAAGAGACAAGGTAAAGTGCTACATGTGTTGAAAAACTGGTGGAGGAAGATCAGTGTTCTATGCTATTGAAATAGCTTCATATTCAGTGCCGGGACAGGTGTCACTGGCAGGAAAAAGGATGGTATCTTTCTGGTGTAAGGCCTGATGGAACAGGCTAGCCTCCAGCCATGAGCGGGTGTCATCTCACACATTAAATGGTGTCATCATGCAAACACTGGAAATTACACAAATAGGGCAGTGGCATGCTGTTCCTCCTTACCATCGGAAGAAAAAGAGCAACCTGAACGACATGCTGTCTGAAAAAACTGCATAATTCTCAGGACTGGGTAAACATAATCGCAAATCATTTGGCACCTAAAACAGCTCATTCCTAGATTGTAAGCTCTAATGACCAGGGCTCTCTGATTCCCCCCTGTATTGAATTGTATTGTAATTGTACTGTCTGCCCTAATGTTGTAAAGCACTGCGCTATATAAATCCTGTATAATAATAATAATAATACATATTTAATTTCCCAATGTATTTAGCTATCTGCCCGGAGTTCAGCCTTAAGGCTGCTTTCACACTGGGGCGTCGGCGGTAAAGCGAAGCTATTTTTAGCGGCGCTTTACCGTAATTTTTGTAAAGATTTTCGGCCGCTAGCGGGGCGCTTTTAACCCCCGCTAGCGGCTGAAAAAGGGTTAAAATGACCGGTGGTTCGACAGCACTGCCCCTTTCAATTTCAAGCGGTGTATACACCACTCCTTCACTGCTCCAAAGATGCTGCTTGCAGGAGTTTTTTTAATGTCCTGCCAGCGCATTGCCTGAGTGTAAAAGCACTTGGGCTTTCACAATGTGACTGCAGGGGAGCCATTTTTCAAGCGCTTTACAGGCGCTATTTTTTGCCCAAAAGCGCCTGAAAAAGCCTCAGTGTGAAAGGGGTCTTTAGGGTAACTTCACTTTCATGGGGAGAAAATAGCAGCCATACAGCTATACAGCCACTCTGTCACTTACACACGCGGCGGATGGGGATCCCCCTGCCTTTACCACGGTTCTCCAATTCCATCAGGAAGCCCGATAAGGAAACTACCCATGGCACTGGCTTAAGGATTTTGTCACTTTTGGTTTCAGCTTGATGTGAACAAGCCGTTACTGACTTGTTAAAGCATCTGGACAAACCGATCCCGGTTTGATCAGATGCTTTGTAGGCCAGAGGAGAGATCTGGGGTCTAATAGTTCCCAGATCTCTCCAAAAAGAGGACCTGTCAGGGGCCATGCTATCACAAGGAATGTTGTTAATAAAGTTGATAAAAAAAATCCAAAAAGTTTGTGTTTGAAAACCACTGCATGGATACAATGCAACACCCAACATTTTATTATCTAGGGCCTTTGCTTACTATATATACACAGCGGGTACCATTTTTCTAGGTAAATATATTTCTAAAGGAGCTATTGACATTGCATTTTCACCACATGTCGGTGACAACCCATGCAAACCAAACATATAAAGAAACCAAAACAAATAAGTTCAGAAATTAAGCTATGTGTAAAACAATGGACTGACACAGGGAAAAAGTATTGAACACGCTAACTGAAATTTATTTAATACTTCGTACAAAATCCTTGTTGGTAATGACAGCTTCAGGACGCCTACTGTATAGAGAAACTAATCGCATGCATTGCTCAGGTGTGATTTTGGCCCATTCTTCCACACAGTCTTCAAATCTTGAAGGTCCTGTGGGCCTCTTCTATGAACTCTTATTTCTAGTGCTTTCCATAGATTTTCTGTTGGATTCAAGTCAGGTGATTGGCTGGACCATTTTAGCAGCTTTATTTTCTTTCTTTGAAACCAATTGAGAGTTTCCTTGGCTTTGTGTTTGGGATCATTGTCTTGCTGAAATGTCCACCCTCGTTCTTCATCATCCTGGTAGATGGCAGCAGATTTATATCAAGAATGTCTTGGTACATTTTTCCATTGATCCTTTCTTCAACAATGTGAAGTTTGCCAGTACTGTATGCTGAAAAACAACCCCACACCATGATGTTCCCACCTCCAAACTTCATTATTGGAATGGTTGGTGTTTATGGGGTGATGTGCAGTGCCATTTGACCTCCAAACATGGTGTGTATTGTGGCATACAACGAGTTCAATTTTGGTCTTATTTGACCAGACTATATTCTCCCAGTATTTCACAGGCTTGTCTAAATGTTGTGCAGCAAACTTTAAACAAGCTTCAACATGCTTTTTCTTCAGCAATGGAGTCTTGTGTGGTGAGCATGCATACAGGCCATGGTAGTTGATTGCATTACTTATTGTTTTCTTTGAACCAATTGTACCTGCTAATTCCAGGTCTTTCTGAAGTTCTCCACAAGTGGTCCTTGGCTCTTGGGCAACTCTTCTGATAATTTTTTTCACTCCTCTGCGAAAAGCACCTGGTCGTGGCCAATTTATGGTGAAATGATGTTCTTTCCACTTCCAGTTTATGGCCCCAATAGTGCTCACTGGAACATTCAAAAGTTTAGAAGCCCTTGTGTAACCAATGCCATCAGTATGTTTTGTAAAAATAAGGGTGCAAAGGTCTTGAGAGAGCTCTTTGCTTTTATCCATAATGAGATGTTTCTTGTGTGACACCTTGGTAACGAGACACCTTTTTATAGGCCATCAATAGAGACTGAACCAGCTGATATTAATTTGCACTGACAAGGGGCAGAATTACTAATTACTAATAGATTTCAGCTGGTGTCTTGACTTTCCATGCCTTTTTTGCACCTCCCTTTCTTCATGCGTTCAATACTTTTTCCCTGTGTCATTCCATTGTATTACACATAACTTCATTTCTGAACTTATTTGTTTTGGTTTCTTTGTATGCATGGATTGCTACCGACATGTGGTGAAATTTCATGTCAATAGCACCTTTAGAAATATATTTACCCAGAAATGTCAGAATTGGCCTGGTGGGCAGGTGGTTAAGTAGAGAGTTTACAGTAACGAAATTAAGTAAATTCCGGGAAATGCACACAAATCATCTTTCTGTACAATATACAAAGAAAACAAGTTTTCGATTCTCTATCATTGGTATCACACCCCTGCTTTTCAAAATACCCTCAACCTTACTCTTCCAGGCCATTGTTGGAGGTGTCTGCGGCACTCGTGGTCAGTGTTCTATATATACTGGACTTGTCCTAAGATATGCCCATTCTGGCTGGAAAGAGAAGTCCTACTCCACACCCTATTACAAATCTGTGTCACGCATGACCAAGCCATATACCTGCTTGGTCTCTCAACGCCTAATGTGCCCAAGACTGCCAGAAAGTTGATTCTATACGTTAACAGCCGTGGGATGCTTGATTTCCTCCCACTCACAGCAAACCCACAGCTGACAACACTTGGCTTATGCTCTTGTATTTGAGAGGTCAAACTTATGCATTTATCCTGCAATACATCCTGCATTGGACATTCTCTCCATTAACCATAGGAGATTTGCCAGTGATCGGATCTGATAAGTATAATTTACTTTCCTAGATACAGGGCTTTCACTTCTTCATATCATGTTCTTCATGGATTACAATTATTGCATAGACTATTGTGTGCTTCACCAGTGTGGTTAATTATACAGTGCGAGGGAGGGAGTCAAGGCATGAAGATTCGCTGAGGTATAATAGAGAACATCTGACCCTTAGTTGGTTGGGTCTTCAACACCTTTACATCTTCGGGAACCTTGAATAACTGGCCTCCTCTAGACCACTGCATCATACCAGCTTTGTTTGGATATATTCCATTCTACCTCAATCCATGTGTTCTTTTCTACAATCGGATATCAACTGTGTGTATTTTCCTTAATAGCTATAGCCAAGTACTGTGGCTTAAATACTATAGCATTGAATCAAGGGATCATACTGAACTGTTCCTTTGCAGGACCGTCCAAACACAATAATAAACCCTGCATATTATATCTGCCCATCCACTGGCAATCCTAGCCAGGGGCTCAGGGTGGACAATTGGTTTTTAATAGCATGAGTGATTTCTTGTTTGTGTGATGTGGTACCAATTTTTATTTTGCTAATCTTTTCATTACTTGACCAAAATAAAGTATTTTTCTAGTTAACACAGTGAGTTGAACCAATTTTTGTAATGCATTGTATATGAAGAGGTTGGAGCTCAAATCAGGTTTTTATTCTCAGTTATTGTGTCAAACTTATGGACGCCCTTAGGACCAGACAGAAAAATTCTCACTGTCTACGATGTGGGACCCCTGGACCTACTTTGAGGCTCTGATTTAAGACTTCTCCACTGGTTGTTTCCGTAACATAATAAATACCCTGCTTTTTCCCATATCCCCTTACTCACTTCTTTCTTTCCTCTCATTCTCTACATCTTTTCCCTGATTGCTCTAGTTTAAAATATTTCCTTTTTCCAATAATCTCATCCTTTTTATGTTAGGTTTTCCTCAGAATACAATAACTCTTTGAAAATGCTGTGAGAGCTGGAATCTAGGCTTTTGCCCATTAGGCCACACTTTCATTATCTGGATATTTTGGAGATCATGACATCATATGGACTGTTAACTCATTGGTTTTTTTTGTCAGGACTATTCTTTTCCCTCTCTATTGTTAGGTCCGTTATTCTTGGCCATAGCTATGATACACTTTTTCAAGGTTGCTGGCTGCCTAACCATGTGCTTGTGTATTCGCATGTGTGAAAACCATATCACGAGGGCTTTACTGTATTGTACCCATGCAAACATTTTATAATAAAAATTACATTTAAAATAAAATAAATATGTTACAGTGCTGGCTTTCCTAGTAAAAGGAGAGCCATTTAGATGCTGTGCAAATAGCGGTGAATAGGACTAGTTTGGAGGAGAAAATGGGTGGATGCAAACAACCCAATTACCGTAACTAAGTAATTAAATCAGTGTGTCTACCCCATGCTAGTCAATCCAAAACTTTATTTTACTGCCATACCTGCACAATGAAATCTGACTAATTGCTCTTGCCTCATTCTTTCGCTCCAGTTTTTATATCTCATCTTCAGCATAATTTATTTAAAGCACAGCATAAAATGTTTTTTTATTTATCTCCGGCCATCAATAAACATAGCAATAGCTGGCAATCATCCCGGGAGACTGCTGCAATTTAAACACCTCAAGAATTAACAGGATTAAAACAAATTACAATTCATATTATCTTGATGTATAGATTTGAGTTGATCAGCGCTTGATTTTATTTCATGTAATCAGAGAAAAGCACCAAGGACATAAACAGATTAGTTGTTTAGAAACCAACCAGGCATAGAATGCATGAAATCCATGATTTCTAAATAATAGGAGATCAAATGCAGCACTGAACAAGCCAAACTCCACACATGAGACGTTCCGGAGCAGGTGTGTTAGATATGGGCCTCCAGCCTCCATACATGGGTGTCAAGGTACACAATTACATTCGGCTGTATCCCTCACACCAGCAGTGTAATAAAGGTTCCTATGTCAGAAAAGAGAAAAAGGCTCATTGTGCAGTATAAAGAGATGGTTTATTTAGTCATATAAATATTGCACTTACAAGATAGAAGTTAAAAGCGAGCAGTGAGGCATATGAATCCAACCATGGACTCAGCCAATCAAAAACGTAGTGACGTCAAAGCTCCTGTGTTACCTGATGCATTTCCCCATAACAGGCATCATCTGGGGTGTATCCTGCATTACACTGCTGGAGTGAGAAATACAGCCGAATGTAACTGTGTACCTTGACACCCATGTATGAAGGCTGGATGACCATATCTAACACACCTGGTATGGAACGGATTGCTGGCGTGATCGCATCGGTCTCCTGTGAGGAGTTTGGCTTATTCATTGCTGTATTTGATCTCCTATTATTTAGAGATCATGGATTTCTGGTAAGAGGCTATATTGTATTCACTACATGTGTGGACTACAATATCACTGGATTTGTTTGAGTTATCATTTGATTAATTCACAGGTTATTCTGAGAGGAAAACTTTTGGAATTCTTTTGGACTTTATTAAGTGTCTCACCAACACTTATTATATGTTTTTTTTCCAGATGGCATTTTGATCATATTTGCACCCATTCATTCACTATTTTTATGATTGTTCAGTTTTCACTTATTTTTTTATCACCTTCATTTGTGTGTTGGGATAGATTAAGTAGACAGCGCAGTCTTGTATTATATTACCATTTACATTTTGTCTTTATTCTGACATTTCAAGCGCTGCAGTCTACTTTATGTATCTACACCTTTTTTCTGAGCGCAAGGTTTATTTGTATTTAATAGAATGCATGAAAGAGAACATTATCAGGGTCATTTGGTGTAGCATTGACTATGGCCTCGCAGGGTGAGAAAAAAACAAAATTGTAATTGGAAAGGGTCATGTTGATGATCAGGCTGTTTATAAACCGCTAGGGGATGATTAACGAGTGGCTAGTCATGTTTAAAGGGGTTGTAAAGGTAAAATTTTTATTTTTTAAAAATAACAAACATGTTATACTTACCTTCACTGTGCAGCTCGTTCTGCACAGAGTGGCCCCGAACCTGGTCTTCTGGGGTCCCTCGGCGGCTGTTTCAGCTCCTCCCCGCAAGCATTTACCACCTTAATGCGAGCTCCCTCGCATGGTGGTTAGTGCTTGCGGGCGCGCTCCCGTGATACAGCCGGCGGCTATAGCCGCTCACTGTATCACTCTGCCCCGCCCCCCAGCGCGCCGCGTCATTGGATGTGATTGACAGCAGCGCGAGCCAATGGCTGCGCTGCTTCCAATCCATCCACTGTAGCCAATCAGCGGCCAGTGTGAGAGGAGGAATAGATGTCGGGAACGCGAAGCTGACTTTCGAGGCGTCAGGTAAGTAAAACGGGGGGGCTGGGGGCGGCGGTATTGTCAGAAGTTTTTTCACCTTAATGCATAGAATGCATTAAGGTGAAAAAATTTTTACCTTTACAACCCCTTTTAAGGTAAAAGCATTCTTTGTGAAAGAAAAACAAGAGAACAGATTAATTCGATTGCCTGAACCCCTACACCTTGCTTCCCCTCTGCCCTGTTCACCCACAAAATATACCATATTTCCTGGTATGGAGGAGCAAATGACTTTCTCCCTCTCTGGGTGTGTGTGACCATTTATCAGGCCTTATCACTGTCTCATAGAGGTGGCAAGAGAGTTGGTAGCCCTGTGCAATCTCCAAACAAAAGAATTTGTAGATTACACAGAGCTTCTTCTACTTCTGTTGGTGGACAAAATGAAGTGAAGCAAAAGGAAGGTATGTATAAGTAGTCCTATTATATGACTCACCTCACCACCTTCATGCCATTTCTTATGACCTCCAGATCCACAGAGAACGTTCCATTGGAGTGTGCCACCAGGTTTAGATCACAGAATTCAGCCTAAAAATCGAATATAAGAAAGACACTTATAATCTTGAAAGGATATTGTACAGAAAAGATTTGTAAAACATATGGCTTATTGTATAAAAGTAGAAACATAACTCTAATATTTGCAAGCAACTCCAGCAGTCTGCAGTAATCAAATCTTTGTAGACTTTTGCGGTTTAGTAAACACACTGCTCAAAAAAAAGAAAGAAACTATTTTATCAAGAGTTTGTCTGTAGCCATCTTAGCTCTAATAATTATATATAAAATACCATCTTATAATTTACTGTTTCAATTTTTTGCTGTGATAGCAATATAAACTATACTGTGTAGCTGAAAATAAAATAATATATTAAATGTAGTGCTACCCCCCCATAGGAGCTGCTGGCTGGGATGGGTCCTCTATTCTTTGCTTCAACATTTTCCAATAACCTCAGCTGCTCTAAGACACCAGGTTGAGTGAACAAACAATATCACAAGAAAATCACTGAAAGTAATACTTAGTACCTAGTAGTAGCGATATATAAAAAAAAAAACAAGCGTCAAACCAGGTAGTAAAGGCAAACTTAATATATTTTCACCCAATATGGTTGGTAACTAGGCAAGCAAAAAATAGACTAAGGGTACTTAGTACACTGGGGCGGCGGGTCCGTTAACAGCTAGTTTTAGTGGCGCTCTACCATCATTTTAGCTGCGATTTTCGGCTGCTAGCGGGGCTCTTTTAACGCCCCGCTAGCGGCTGAAGAAGGGGTTAATAGCGCCTGTGTTGTGGCACTTCCGAAACGCTTTTCAGGGCGCTTTGGAAGCGCTGCCCATTTAATCCAATAGGCGGTTTAGGAGCACTGTATACAGCGCTCCCACACAGCCCCAAAGATGCTGCTTGCGGAACTTTTTTTCCCGCCCTGCAAGTGCAGCGCCCCAGTGTAAAAGCATTCGGGTTTTCACACTGGGGAGGCATGAGAGGCAGTTTTCAGGCGCTTTACAGGAGCTATTTTTAGCGCTAAACAGCCTGAAAACTGCCTCAGTGTGAAAGTACCCTAATAATGGTATTAACACAATTTATCATACAAAGTGATTAACAGTAAGGACTAGGCATAAGATGAAATTTGGTGTCCAGATCGACATAAACAGTAGCAAGACCATTTCAAGTGCAGCAGTAAGCAGTAGTAAAGTTTATTTTATCGAGAGCTAGAACTATACTGCCAGAGTGCATTTATGGAGGCAATGCTAGTCTTACACTGACGGGGTATGCACTGTACAAAAGAGAAGGAGCATGGTAGCGGAGGGGGCAGGAGAACAAAGGGAGCTTGCCGAATAAGCATTACGAGAGGGGAAGTCCTTTAAAATGTTTTTCTGCTGGCTATCATTGGGGCCTTTTAAGAGCGTTGGTGCACCTAACGACATGCCCAGTTATGCATGCAATATAGGTACAGTATTGGAATGGTATAGTCTAGGCCAACCTCAATCGCTTCAATGCAGAGGAACCTTTGAAATAACTTTTCAGTCTCAGGTAAACCCTGCTAAAAATTACTATATCTACGACTCATTATACCTTAGTGTGAGGGTCAGCAGTAAGCATTATCCTTACATTTGTGGTCACTGGGAAGAATTCCCCCTTACAGATCATTGATGTCTCTTGAAACTTATCCGAGAGGCAGTACTTGCTCATTGCTCAAGGAACCCCTAGAAACCTTTGGAGGAACCCTAGGGTTCCACAGAACCCTGGTTGAGAAACTCTGGTCTAGGCAAAGGTATATGTGGTTCAGAAATGGTAAAGAGTTGGGAAATTGCAGTATAGGGTTGGTATAGATCTAGTCTAGGTATAGAATAAGTGCGGTATATAATGCAGTTTGGATTGGGTACCCTTGGTGTCCTACTCCCAGTGAGCGAGTCCCTGCTAGCAGTATCAGCAATGGGGGAATAACCCTCTCACCGGCCCCTGGTATTCTGCAGTGACCTCTCACTGTAGAAGGGGGGCCCCCACATTCTCTCCCTGAAAGACCCCAGTGATCAGTGGTGGGAAGCATAGAGTCAGTGGATGCTCCAGTTTCCCTGGGGCAGCGGTGCAGGTGCTGTGATATAGGCAGTGCTGCGCTGCCCCTGGAAGTCCTTACTCCCACTCTCAGACTCAAATCTCCACTAATATGGTCTCCCGCTGGCAGTCAAATATCCAGACAGAGGTGCTCTCTCTCTAACTCTCTTGGTGACAAGAGAAAGAACTTTACCAGGCAGTTTAATCAAAATCATCTCTCTGCTCCTCCTACTGCACAGTTCCTATTTGACTCTGCAGTGTAAGGAGTCTATTTGTCCCGTTATAGGGTTGCTGTCTCAAACTACAACTCCTAGGAGTCTGCACTCTGCATAGAAGTCTATAGGTTGGCTTGACTTTAGCTCTACCCCTGCTGGCTGGAGGAGAATGGTGCAGAACAACATCAGTAGACAAGAGGGAGAAAAGAATAAAAGGCAAGGTCTCCTTCTCCATATTGCCATAGCCCAAAACCTGGCTACATAAAATAGAAATTACATGGGGTCTATTTATAAAACAAATTACGGGGTCCTCCTTAAAATCCATACCAAACATGGAGGGTGTGGTATGGATTTTAGGGAGGGGGACCCAAAGCCATTTTTCTTGGCTATTTTCTCTATTGGTGAGTGTTGCTTAACTCTGATGGCTGAATGTTCTAATGGCTATTTTTCTTTTAGGATCGAAAGCAACAAATAGAAACTGACATTACACACATATTACAAACATATAAGATGTTATTTCTTATGTTTGCATGAATGATGAGACTTTCGCAAAGCAAATTGTTTTATGACTAGACCCCTATGTGTTAAATACAATGTGCAAAATGTATTTAGCACATTAATTCCACAAACTGTTTCATTTCTGTTTGATAGGTCTGGTGTAGTTGCTGCACTAATTTCACAAACTTAAAGGGCCATAAATGAACCATTTCTTGCAAGCAATGCTCCAGGTTCAAGCACTGCACATGAAGATCCAGCCTTTGTGACTCTTGTGTAGTGGGCATTATGTGGCCCACTAAGCCCCTGCAGATAGAAGTCTAGTTTTTTCTTACTGTAGATGTTCACTGAATGCAATGCAGGAATAAACTATCATTTAGACTGACTTCTAGTTAAATATTCATATTTTTTAATGCTTTTTTCCTCTGATCCTTTATGATCTCAATGATAGGAATGCCAAATGTGGCACAGGTTATTTTTTAGGGAGCTATAGGAAGCACAAATGAAGAACTGTGAGGGGGCTGTAAAAAGCAGTAACCTCTAGCAGTCTGTGCAAAGGGTTTCCACTCTGTGACTGTCCCCTGGAGCATGTCCTCAATTTTCAAAACATCTATCGCCTGTCTGCGGCCTCTGGCCAACTCTTGTAGTATGTCCATATTCTTTAATCATCTCCTGTTGCATTTCTGTAGCCTATGGCAGTCTCCAGCACCATCAAATTACACAAAAATATGTTTTCTGCATCAGTTCTGAAAATATTTTTTTGTTTAAGTAATCTGTCCACCATTGTCAAGTAAGCTTGTAAATGGGCCATAATGTGCCTAGTTGGGGAACCACAAGCAGCACTCGCTAATGCCTGCACTTACAGGCTGAGGCTGCCATCACCTGAAATCATGGTTAAGGCAGCATTCTTAGAAGCAAACATGCTCTACTTGCACAGTTCCTGTACATTTCTCTTTTTTATGGCAGACCTCATATTGGGCTGCTCTGTAACTTTTCCCAGTGGATGTAGTAATTCTGAGTGGGTATCACTGAGCCTGTACCATACTCCACCAGCACAGCACGACATGTCACCCCATTCCCCGACACAAGAGATCATCTCCTCACATGTTCCCAGGCCTCTCACTCTCTCCGCTCCACTTCTGTGACACCACTGTCTAGTTACATGGGATACCTTCTACCACAATATTGGTCCCTGTATGTGGGGCCCCCTTGCAAACTCCCCCCACTACCAGGGCCTTTCGTCACCTGTAATGTAACCATGACTTCCACTGGGTGGACATTACTCCGGTTGCCCCTAGCAGTTGCAATATAACCTATTTTCCTTCCACTGCAGGTTAGACTCTTGTAATGTATCCACACCAAATTCTCTTCATCCTCCTTCTAAGCCCTGTTTTTTATATGTCATGCATGCACCCTTTTTTAAGTAACTTCAGACCAGGCACCTTGTTGAAACTCCAGAACATTTACTTTTGCAGTTAATAGTTAGTATAAACAGTTTCTCACAGATTTCCTCCATACATGACCCTAGTTCATCCTAAGCTTAGGCTGCCCTGGATCACACCTTATAAATAGTGCAAAATCCAGAGAATAAAGTCCATGAATCTGTCTTCGGTACTCTGACTGGGCACCCACCAAAGGGGAGCCCCAAACGTGAGAACAGAGTTACATGTGGCAGCAGTCCTCTATACAACTCCCCATCCAAGGACCCAGCTAGGTTGCCTCCCCTTGTATTTATAGCCTGCTAAGAGGGGCAGATCCATGAACGCCCAGGAGCCAGCACATTAAACCATTCCTGACTTCCAGGCAGCCTGGCAGCAGATTACACAACACACAATTAACCAATAAATGGCAGTATAAAAATTATCACATGAGGTAGAACCTGATCAAGCAATCACCCAAAGTAGGTACCTGCCTTCAAGCTGACACCACCTCCATATTAGATGCTAATAAGCACCTCAGAAGGTGTTTGTTGGAAAATCTCAATGTGAACAGATGCCAATTCTCCCTTCTTCTGTGATGAAAAAGTGAGAGGAGTATTACTTATTATAGAGCCTCAACCATTGTACAGCACCACTAAAGGACACAAAAAGCCTGCCTTTTATTGACCTCTTATTCCTATCTGTGTGCATATATTTTATTACAAACAATGAAGAAAAAATTATTTTGTTTTAATTAACCCATAGTGATAAAATTAGTTACATTAAACTGCTTTAAGAGCTAAAGTTAAACTGTAAAGTGAGCCTCTGCTGAAAGAAAAATGGATACTGCTATTGCAGACTTTTAAAGGTGTAAGCTTGAGGTATTTTCACTCCTATCCTAGTGCTCCTGCCCCCCCCCCCCCTATTCTAATCCTAGTGCCTCTATCTAGTGAGTAACTGACTTGGAACTAGGCTGCAGACATTGAAGTCCGTAAAGTCTAAACTCCCATCCTGCATGCATTATTGCAGGCCATTAGATCAGTAATAGCAGATTTAATCTGCACTGGTCCACTTTACAGGCAAACAGCTAAATAGACAATTAAATCACATACATGGAAGCCATTTTACCTGCAAATTTATGGATCCCCCTCCATCTAATCGTGAGATTTAAACATCTCTACCAGACAGTACAGCCTGACATACCTGACTTTTCACTAAGGAAGCCTAGTCACCTCCCAGCCTCAATCCTGTGATCTGGACACTGCTTTCTGTCTTAACACTGGTGATAATTGGTAAACATAGGTGAACCCAGTGATTTTACTATTTATTTTCAACATTATACTAGACCAGAGGTCTTCAAACTTACTAAACAAAGGACCAGTTTACTGTCCTTCAGATTTTGGGGGTGGGGGGTGGGACTGTGGTCGTCGAGAGTAGAAAATGTCCCAGCATCAGTTGGAGTAAACAATGTCTTGATCTTTGGTGTCAGTGAGATAAAATGTGCATCATCATTTGTGTCATTAAGTGGAATTATGCCCCATCATTGATATCATTGGAGCCCATTGTTGGTGTCATTAGGAGGAACTGTGCCCCAATATTATCTTCAAGTCTGAAAAAACAATCCCAACATACCAAAGAGAATTACTGAAGGGAGCTACGGTATATGGGTTGCTGTGTTGCAACAAAAGTTACTTGACTTCACACACAAATGAGACCAATGATGTCCACTTCATCAGACAGAACAGTAGAGATTTAGTGCACCAATAGCTGCTAGCCCCATACGGGCTCACAGCACAGAATTATGTTGATACCTAGACATAACCCCTAATGTCAAGCTTGATGGTGAGCACAGCCAGTATTTCTTTAATATTACCATAAACATGAGAGAAAATTACAGTCATTAAACTTTAGTGTAGATGTGTCTAAAATAGCTTTCTACTAATGTGTCAGTCCACATTAATATTCCCACATTAATCCAGTAAATGTGCTCATTAATAGGAGCTGTTATGCAAAGGGAATTCCCCTATTAGAGCTGGCGGTCATTTGGCTTGTTTTAATGGCATAAGTACAGATGGAGAAATGTAGAAAGATATTTAGGTAAAAATATATTTAACATGCTTCAGATCAGTGTCAGGTTAAATTTTAAAGATCTCAAAAACAGACTATGACAGAGTTTTTCAAGGAGTTGGGTAGAATTAGAACCTCTATCGTGTTTTTCCTGCTGTATGTTTCCTCACTGGGCAGATTTACTCTCTCTGTGTTGGAGACCCCTGACACTGGGAGAGAAAGTGACTGATGGGGTATTCACAATTTTACAGTTGTCACTAGATAGGAAATCATTTAATGGAAACACCTATTCTGGTAACAATTGACTAGGAGGAAATTCTCACTTTGGAGACGTAAGTAGGTGAAGAAATATTACTTGTATTTTGCACGTAGCAGGTTAATGTTTGATGACTCAGGGATTAATAGTGTGTGCTGTCATGTGTCTTTCCCTGCGTGTGTGTCATTTACTGTCTTTTTGGGAGATGATAAATGCAGGAGGAGGTCGGGCCTCATGGTCAGTCAGTCATGCAAAGTGAGTAGTAAGGACCATACATGTAAAAATGTAATCGGACTGTATTTGTGGAATTACCCCACAGCGGGACCCCGGCATGGGTCGGAGTTGTTATATTTCATTTTGTGGAGACATTAATTTATTGGAAGGTATGAGAATCACAGCACAGCACAACACTTTCATAAGGAAAAGAAGATGGAAGAGTGTTCTGTAACTGGATGTTGCACTGTAGGTCACAGGAGTGCACTTCGTTCTGCACTCCTTTGACCCGCATTTCGCTGACAGTGGGTGAAAGTCCACTGTCAGGTGACATCACTCAGCCGGTCAGGCTCTGGAGAGATCCCGAATTAAATGTTGTAATCCATCCAGATGCCTGGACTGGTGGTGGTTCAGCCTCTCAACACGGTGTTGAGAGACTGAGCCAGTTGCTCCCACCCCCTCCACAGGGCCAGAGCAGAGAGCCGGTGACTGACAGTCACTGACTCTCTGTTCACTGAGAACTAAGCGTTTAGCTGCCTTTGATCTCTTGGTCTTAGAGGCAGCAGGGGATAGCTGCAGCATCAGATTCATGCTGCATCCACCTAGGTGAGTATGGATGTCTGTTTTTTCAAAATCCCAAACTTCTCTTTTAACACCTGTCCTGCTGGAAATACTTACACTGGGTATGCGTGGATCAAAATTCAGGCGGTACAGCAGAAACCAGCTAAATTTTGATCTGTGTGTAGCCCTCTCTGTTCAATAGAAGTTGATTGTTAGACCTGTTTCTGTCAAACGGTACTGCTGGAAAACCAGCATTCCATCTGCTGCTGTAGCCAATGGCTGCAGCACTGGTTAGTGTATTCTGACGGGGTGGGGGGGGGGGCGACTCCACGCTGTCGGAATACAACCCCAGAACCCATATCGTTTGTGTGGATGCATGTAGGCAAGTGCAGTCCAGACTCCCCTCTGTAGATGGAGCTGTTTCAGCAGCCGCTGAGCAGAGGGAACAGAGGTTGGGAGGAGCTTTTTTTCCCTCTGAAGCCTCCATAGGTATTATCAGAGAAGCAGCCATCTGATTGGATGCTGCTGCATTGAATGACCTCTGCAGCCATCTTTAGTGTAAGCAATGGTAATACATAGCACTGCCCCACTGCCGTTGGTATGTATTTGTGAAGTGGTCATTGTAGGGACAGGATCCCCACTGGCTAGAGCGAGTGCACTTAGCGCTATGAAGAGGTTAAGGAGGGATAATGCAGGAACTACTACTATGCCTGGCTCAGCCATCTAAGAATCCTAAAGAGTTGGGATGAGGATTTTTGGTTACTAAAGGCGCCTGCACCTCTCTTCTGCCTATTGGTCTCCTCCTTCAGCAGATTTTTTTTGGTAACACAGCCTACGAGAGTGTCATCTTAAGTACAAAGACTGTGTTAAAGTACCCCCAACGTTGCTAAGAGCTGTTACCTGGGTTGCCTGTAATATTGAAGCTTTGCTGTCATACTCTTTGGAACTGTAAGTGAGCATCTTGCTGTTGTCTTCCACATGTCAATTGTTACTTCTACTGTGCCAACTTCCTTGGTTTCTGTGTGCCTTTACTCCATCATGGGTACTAAACAATTGGCCACGCCCACAACTTTTAAACAAGGAAGACGCCGCTCCAGGTGAGCAGTCACTACAGTCCGGATGCGCTGGGTGCAAGCCATGGCTCGCCACCGATGATCAATAGGAAGAAAAGAACGGCTGCACACCACAGGAACATTCCAACGATTTTATTCCAAAGATAGCAAATGATAGCCAACAAAGACAGAGTGTCCGAACCCAGGAGGTGACGCGTGCGTTTCACACTGACCTCAGTGCTTGGTTTGAAGAAGTACTGAGGTCAGTGTCAAACACACGCGTCACCTCCTGGGTTCGGACACTCTGTCTTTGTTGGTTGTCATTTGCTATTTTTGGAATAAAATCGTTAGAGCGTTCCTGTGGTGTGCAGCCGTTCTTTTCTTCCATGCCCACAGCTTGACATAATTCGGCATGACTTGCCTCACACATTGGCTGGCATGGATGGGGTTCTAGGGACTACTATGGCAACCTAAGGATCAGCCTTAGCATTAATCCCAAAGTTTAACAGATCCAATGTCTCACTGATAGAGTGGGAAGAGAGGCTGGAAAGTGCAGAACACCTCTACCAGGTGCCCACCAAGCTGGACTGTAGAATTAGCTATTAACTCCCTGAAGCATGATGTCTGTCAAGTTATCATACTACTGCTGGAAGAGGAGTGTGCTAGCTTAGAACAAGTAGTTTAGTACATATAAGGTCTGTTCCTACCCTTGTTAGCCAAGATGCAGATTCTTTATTTGCAGACAGCAGAGGTAGAGGTTTCCGGGGTGGAAGGAAGATCTCGGGAACTCCATAAATGTCCCATGATACAAGAATCAATGGTTGCCTGAAGCCCTGTGATCATCACCTTAGTGAACGGGCAGCAGGTCCATTCTCTTATTGATACGGGATCTAAAGTTACCACCATAGAGTATGACTTTTATGTGCAGCGGTTCGGGAACCCAGAGCCAGCTAGACCCAATATGGCTGTTGCTGAAAGTGGCCTACAGTGTACCCATCATGGTGGATGGGGGCCACCCGAGTGATGGTGCAGGTACTCGACCAGGCGGTGGAGTGAGAGGGGGTCTCTTCTGTGACCAAGATCCTGGGTATGAATGTTCTTAAAGACCTGGACTAATCCTGATTACTAACAGAAATGAAGAGACTCTGTGGCCATTGGTGAGGGTGTGGCCTTAGGGGGAGCCGGTCAAAGTGTACAGTAATCTGGGCCTACGAGACGTACTGCAGGGAGAGTCAACGCCAGACAGAGCAAGTGGGCATTGTCCGCACACCACCAAAGCAAAGGTTGCTGTTAGCCCCCCACCAGGAAGTCATCTGGTCTGGCACCAAGGGGATTCAGTTATGGTTGAACCCGTTTGATCCTCTTTGATGTTAAACAATACATACAGCTGCTTGACCAATTGGCCATCCCTTTTCAGCACTGTTCACTGTCCCTGCAATCGTTACACTATCAGCTGCTGGAAAAACACTTATGCCGCGTACACATGATTGGAAATTCTGCCAGCAAAACTCTGATGAGAGCTTTTTGTCGGAAAATGCAACCGTGTGTATGCTCCATTGGTCTTTTGCTGGCGGTATTCCAGCCAGCAAAAGTTTGGGGGCATGTTCTCTATTTTTAGGTCGGGAAAAGTTCCTATCCGAAAATGCGATCGTCTGTACAAATTCCGACGCGCAAAATTCCTACGCATGCTCGAAAACAATTCGACGCATGCTCGGAAGCATTGAACTTAATTTTCTCAGCTTGTCGTAGTGTTGTATGTCATCGCGTTCTTGACGGTCGAAAGTTCAGAGAACTTTTGTGTGACCGTGTGTATGCAAGGCAAGCTTGAGCGGAATTCCGCTCGTGTGTAAGGGGCATTACTGGTTTTTGCTGCTAGTCCTGAGGATTATGGGCGTACTGAAGCCATAGATCTCCTCATCCACACAGAGGATGATACACCCATTCGGGAACGATGCTTACATACCGCCTGCTTTATGTTAAGGGCTCAATTTGCAATATGCTGCAAAGTGGAATAATCAAGGAGAGCCACAGTGCCTGTCATTCTAATGTGAATGAAGGATGTCAGCTTGCAGTTCTGTGTTATCTGTTACAAACTCAATGCCTACACCCATCGTTATGCCTATCCATTGCCTCAGATAAATTAATCTCTCATGGCCCTAGGTCATGCCTGTTACTTCACCACATTGGACTTGGCTAGTGGCTACTGGCAGGTCACTGTTGGGGGGAAAAATCAGGAAAAAAAAGCTTTTATAACACCACTGGGCCTCTACAAATTCAATTGCATGTCGTTTGGGCTACCTAACTCCCCCAGTACTTTTCAGAGACTGATGAAGCAATGTCTGGGGAATACAACTTCAAAACAGTGCTCATCTACCTGGAAGATATTATAATTTTTTCTAAAACTTTTGAAGACCACATTTAGCATCCAGACTGGGTGTTAGTGAAAAACCCAAAGTTCAAGAGAGGGAGACAACTGGAGCTGAAGTGGGAGGCTACCCCATATGGAGTGAAGAAACAACCATTTTCACCATCTCCTGTGTATGATGTGGTGTCTGAAGGTCCCAAACCTAGCATGAAATTTCTTCACAGAAACTTCTTGAGGCCCTGTGTGCTGAAGGGGACTGTTCCACCAGATCCACTCCTGAATGGGAGGATGCCTGCACCATGGGCATTCTACCTATCCAGGATATTCCCATGAAGTGATATCTTTTGCCCATTGAGTCCCAGCCTCTGGAGCTCGGCTGTCCTGACAGAGGAATTTCCCTTACCATTTCTGAGGATGTTCCTGAGGACTCATGTGCAGATGTTGAGTGTCCTGTTGAGCCTGTAGACCCCTCTATGGCCACTGTAGCCAGTTTTGCCTCTAGCCATGAGGTGGCACTAACCCACATGGGAAATAATATAAATGTATCAGCATGCAGTTCCCCCATGCTAACAGAGAGGTTTCCTCCTTCACTTCCTTCTCCAGGACAGAAAGTGAATGGAAATCTCCCCAATGGGACACACACAGACCTCCCAAGAAACTGATAGGGAATTTAATATGGAAATTCACCCTAGAACAAGAAAAAGTATAGCCAAAGCTTTCATGGCTGTACTTCTCTTATGGATCACAAGAGTGCTGTTCATTGTGCACTCCTGTGACTTGTTTTGAGCTGGGAGCAGGCCCACTGTTGGCTGACATCACAGAGTCGGTTCAAGCCATATGTTTAGGATCCACTCAGATGCCTGGACCGGCACCTGGCTCAGTCTCTCAGCAATCCACTGAGAGCCTGAGCTAGCTGTTCCCGTCCCCTTCCCAGCCCATCGCTCCAGTGAGCGCTGGAAGGGCAGAGCAGAGAACTGGTGACTGACAGTCACCACTCTCTGCTCAGAGCAGAGGGGATAACTGAGCATTCAGAGCTCAGTTCTTAGTGCAGAGGTGGCAGGGACAGATGCAGCATTCCACCTAGGGGAGGACCATGTTCTTTGAATAATGCATAATACCATGTTTGACCATGATCTGTTTGTCCAGCAATCAGTATTGGAAACCTTCAGCTATTTTCCAGTGACACCATGCAACTCGTGGTGTTGCTCAACCCCCATATGTATTATCTATTTACAGCTTGTGATTGCAAGCCGGACTTTGAAACGCTTCCTCTGTGCTTTTATGTTGTCAAAAACAGGAGAGGGACTAAACGGCACGATGAGTTGCAATGGTGTTGCTGGTAAATGAAAGGCAGTTTCATTTGCGGATTGCTGGACAAGTGAAATGCAGACATCAGTCAAACACAGCCCTGTGTGTTTATCAGGGTGGACTTACATTTTAAGCAATTCCTATTCTTTCCTTTCTTCTTTTATTCCGTTTGAAAGCCTGACTCCAGTCAATCTTTTTTTTTTTTTTTTTAATTGCTGGTCTAATATGAGGGACATTACACTGACAACTAACAAAGATGTTACTAGCAGGTGACCCCTGTTTTAATATTGTTTCATTTATGAAAAGTTTCCACCGATACACCTAAGGTTGCCACCTTTTCTTCAAGCCAAAGCTGAACACTTTAGTGGCGCAGGGCAATTTTTTTTTCGTAAGATACACTATAGGATTCTAAAAAACCTGGGACACCTAAGGTTGTGCTTTTGCTGACATCAATGCCAGCCTTCCATTAATGCTGAACCTGCCACCAGACAGCTGCCCGCAGCTCTTGGACGCCAACAGATTTGTGTGTTACTATCTCGGTTACTTGGGAAGACACCGCCTGGTCTGAATAATGTGTCCGGGTTTCAGAGGACGACTGAAACCCGGACACATAATTCAAAACCTGGACTGTCCGGGTGAATCTTGGACAGGTGGCAACCCTAGATACACCTAGTCAATATATGTAGTAAAAGCCTCTATTTCATTAATTTGAAAGCTACTTGACAACGCTCAAATAATGGGTTGCCTGCATGTGATTATGGCAATGGAAGATTTCATATGTCTTGGCTAGCCTTCATAACTACTTACATTTATTAATTAGACCTTATATCCACCCCTGAATATTACAAGATGAAATCCAGGCAAACCGTTAACTACATGGGTGATGCACAAATATAAAATGTCATTGTTATGTCCAGCCACTTTGGTGGCTAATACATCTTTAGATACAACTTTCTCTCTGACGCCGGCCATACATAGATCAAGTTCCGATTCATGTGTGGCCACTGCAGTTGAAGAGAAGTCAATTTGCTGATCAACTTCTTGTTGACCTTAGGCAGGTTGGTTTGTCAGTTTTCCAGGCTGCCAAGGTGGAAAGGGGTAAACCTTTCTTGACATTTTGAATTTACATTAATTTTCTCTGCCCTCCGCCCTATGTTATATAACAGGGATGATGGCTCCGCGGCCTGCATGGGAAGGACGGGGAGGTCAAGCCAAAATATGTAATCGCCAGCACACTAATGGGAACTGCCTAACCAGGTCTCTACCACTTTTGGACTGGACTCCCACCTTTGGGAAGGTATTGTAAGGTACCTGTGATAGGTAGTGTCCGAAGTGGAGCTTGTGTGCTGAGGATTCAGGCGAAAACGTAGTCAGGCAGATCAGAACAGCAACAGATCAGGCAAAGCGGTACATGATTGAAATCCAGAGATTGGTCAGGCAGGCAAAGGTCAGACACAAGCTGGCGGTGAAGTACAAAATCAGCAGGCTAGAGAGTAGTCAGGAATTCAGGCAGAAGTTCAAACACGGTATTCAGAGTCAAAAAGCAGTCAAAACACCCAGGAAGCTAGTCCAAACCGGCACTGAGAGATAGGAAGTGCTGCTATTTATGGGCTACTTTGATTGTAGATTGTCCACAGCTGGCAGCCAGTGGGGCTAGTGAGTCCAAGGTAATACATCAAACTAAGAGAACATAGCTAAAACTCCAGAGCTCCTCTGTGGCACAACAAGTAAGACTGCAGCTGTGGGACCAGGAACATCCTGGTTCAAATACACCCAGGTACATGACAGGTATGCATTGGGTAGCCTGGATATTAGTTAGTTAGGTAGAAACTGATTTTGCATTGTTGGACTGTATTGCCGAATAAGTCCAGTACAGTATATCACCTGTTTTAAGCCTGGTCTAAAATTATTCACAGGGGTGCATGAAGGTACATGGCGTATTAGAAGAACAGGGCCTGTAAAGCACACATAAGGTGAAGCATAATAAGAATATAAGGCCACCATGAAGGGTTAACTAGCAGCTAGACAGCGAGGAGTGGTACCAGGCATGGGTGATGGATCCTCTGGTATCAAAGGGATATCAACTCTTCTCAGCCATGTTCCCCATCAGCATATGTGCATGTAGAACAGCCTGCTTGTCTTCTAGAACTGTCCCTTTCTTTACCAGTCTAAAGGTGGCTATACATGGAAATTCGGGAAAGTAGGGACCAGCTGAATTTTGATCCATTTACGGGCAGGGAGGTTGTACAGAAGTCAGTCTACTGATTGACTTCTGTACAACCGCCCTGTCAGACTTTCTCCGGTCCATCAACGTCACCAGCTATAGCCAACATCGCTGATCAGTATATTCTAATGGCAGGGAAGTCTCCCCACTGTCAGAATACAATAGCTCTGCGGGAAGCATTCCCCCATCCACATCCAGTGTGTGAATGAGGGAATCAAGTCTTTTTTTTTTATTGTTCAACACGCGGACTGACTCATCTATGGGCTGCCTAAGTGCTGCTCATCGAAATGACTCATCTATCAGCTGTCCAAGTGCTGTTATACAGGGGGTGAGACAATGCTGATCTAAGGACAGATTTACATTTAGAAACTTTGTTAGTTTTTAGGAGAAAAGACAATGTAGCAACAATATTTAAAAAGGGCCCAAAATACATTCCCAGGAATTACAGACCAGTTAGCCTAACATCAATAGTATGCAAGCTCTTGGAGGGGATGATAAGGGACTATATACAAGATTTTAGTAATGAGAATGGTATCATTAGCAGTAATCAGCATGGATTCATGAAGAATCGTTCTTGCCAAACCAATCTATTAACCTTCTATGAGGAGGGGAGTTGCCATCTAGATAAAGGAAGGCCCGTAGATGTGGTGTATCTGGATTTTGCAAAAGCATTTGACATAGTTCCGCATAAATGTTTACTGTACAAAATAAGGTCCGTTGGCATGGACCATAGGGTGAGTACATGGATTGAAAACTGGCTACAAGGGTGAATTCAGAGGGTGGTGATAAATGGGGAGTACTCCGAATGGTCAATAGGATAAAAAGTTCAATCACTGTATTCCCGGACGATACTAAGCGAAGCAGGGCAATAACTTCTCTGCAGGATTTGGAAACCTTGCAAAAAGATCTGAACAAATTAATGGGGTGGGCAACTACATGGCAAATGAGGTTTCATGCAGAAAAATGTAAAATAATGCATTTGGGTGGCAAAAATATGAATGCAATCTATACACTAGGGAGAGAACCTCTAGGGGAATCTAGGATGGGGATGGGGGACCTGGGGGTCCTAGTAGATGATAGGCTCAACAATGGCATGCAATGCCAAGCTGCTGCTAACAAAGCAAACAGAATATTGGCATGCATTAAAAAGGGGATCAACTCCAGAGATAAAACAATAATTCTCCCACTCTACAAGACTCTGGGCCAGCCACACCTGGAGTATGCTGTCCAGTTCTGGGCACCAGTCCTCGGGAAGGATGTACTGGAAACGGAGCAAGTACAAAGAAGGGCAACAAAGCTAATAAAGGGTCTGGAGGATATTAGTTATGAGGAAAGGTTGCGAGCACTGAACTTATTCTCTCTGGAGAAGAGACGCTTGAGAGGGGATATGATTTCAATTTATAAATACCATACTGGTGACTAGACATGTGCATTCGTTTTCCTCCGAATTCGTCGAATGCATTTTCATCCGAATTTCAGGTATTTTCGTTATCGTTTTAACAAACGATAACCAAATGGCAGAGTCCGAAAAATGAAAGATCCGACATAAACAAATGCTTTATTTTTGTTTTCGTTGTGACAACAGTTCGATATAGATAGGAGATTCGACATGATGCTGACAATAACAATCTTTGTCCATCAAACCTGTGGTTGAATGTGCCTAACCTTAGCTCTATTAGTCCAAGATTATTCTACATAGAGAGAAAAGATTCGACATAGAGAGAAAAGATGCGACATAGAGAGAAAAGATCGCTGCTGTAATTGGGTGGGGAAATTAAAATAAAAATAATGATAATGATGAATGTTATTGGCTGATTGTAACCAAAAAGAAGGAGCAGTAAAATAGCTAGAAATAAGTACACACGTACAGCCAACTTACTTTCACTTATGATTTGCTAGCAGAGAGAGACACACACACTGAATCATTTCAGAAGACAGTCAATCTTAGCCGGTCCGTTTGTCAAAGAACCTGAATTATTTATCAATTAAGCATAAGCACAGCAGCAGAACAATAGTGAAGCAAGCTACAGTTCAAACGAACTTTTTCATAATAATCTGCTGCTATTGTGTTAGTGTTGTGAACTTGATAGTGATACTAGCGTTGCTAGTGTTGTGATAGCCTCAGAGGCTGCCCGTGTTGTGGGTGGGGGGGGGGGGGGATTTATTATTATAGATTCTATATTATAGATTGAGATTCTATATAGATTCTATATACCCTATCTTGTTACCTGTCTGATCAGTGATCACTATCACCAGTCCATTTTCTGTTTGAACTTTATACATGAACGACGAAGATTCCACAAAGCAGCAAAACATTCGACAGACACCATAAGCCTTCAATGACAGATTCAACCTTAATTAATTTGGATTTTCGGACGAATGCAATTTTTTACGAAAAACTAAATTAATAAAAACGAATTTCGGGAGTAACTAAATAAATTTATTTTTTGGACGAAAACGAAATTCCGAAACAAAATATTTCTACTGGTGACCTCACGATAGGGATAAAACTTTTTTGCGGAAGGGAGTTTAACAAGACTCGTGGCCACTCATTGAAATTGGAAGAAAAGAGGTTTAACCCTTAACTACATAGAGGGTTCTTTACTGTAACAGCGGCAAGGATGTGGAATTCCCTTCCACAGGTGGTGGTCTCAGCGGGGGGCATCGATAGTTTCAAAAAACTATTAGATAAGCACCTGAACAACCACAACATACAGGGATATACAAGGTAATACTGACATATAATCACACATAGGTTGGACTTGATGGACTTGTGTCTTTTTTCAACCTCACCTACTATGTAACTATGTAACTATATGTAGTTGTATGTAAAAACATATTTCATTATTTTTAAAGAAATACACAATAGTGACTTAGGGAGGGAGAAGGGGGACCAGAAGTATGATATTCCCAGAAATGTCAGTTTCTAAAGAGACTTTAGCAGATTTTTCTTCAGTACGGTGGCATGGACTGTGGGAGAGGAATTTAATGTGTTTCTTGCAAGGAAATCTTTTATGGACACTTTGATTTAAAGAAAAACTGAAGACATTTAAAAACAAAAAACTTGCAGGCAGGCTATTTATTGCAGACATGCAACTTCTCTTCTGCAATAAAATACACACCGACCTGCCTGCTCACATTCTTCTGTGGCATGTAAACTCAGACTGGTCCCTGTGTGCCAGGATAACTTACTGCTGAACATGTGCAGACGTTACATCTTCCTGCGCCGGCCAATGAAGATGTCTGCACCTACAAAGAGCCCGGGGGAAAGATGCTGGTGCTGGCAAGGGACCCTTCGCAAGTTCGCAGACTTTGGATTATTAGAGAGGAGGTAAATATCCAGAGTTTTGTTACACTTTAAGTGACAGAGAAAGGTTAAGGCAGGCCATAGACGTGCGCATTTCGCACAATTTCCCCATCAACACAGTGTTGACAGGGGGATCCCTCCTGCCGAGACATTGTCTTCTCCCAGCGGAGAGAAGACAGTAATTACCGCTAAGTGCTATAGCAGCCTCTTGCGATAATCGCAAGCGAATCCAGCAGGCTGGTTGTACCTAAGTTAATCAATCGATCAGCTTGGTAAATTCAGCCTGCCTATTAATGGTTTGTATATCGTCCGGTTCCCGCTGAACCGGCCAAGAATCGAATCGTGTATAACCTGCCTAAATTTAACCTTGCAGTGGGGGGGGGGGGGGGGGGGGCGGTAAAAACAAAGGCAGATAGGTGTAGTTCTATACTTCCTGCATGATGCTTTGCTTTGTAGCACTGCAAGAATTATACGCCGTCGCATTCAGCACACAGTACTGCCCATTTGAGTGAATACCCAGATAGCAAGGATTTGTGGCAGTGAGTTATGTTTACTTTCTGCACATTTTTCACTGGCAAGTTATACACTTGCAGAGCACTTGAAGCACAAGTTCTAGTTGACACTTTTCCAAATTGTAGCAAACTTGCATCGCAAGTCTCTAGCAAGAGCAAAGTTGCAGTGGTGAGTCTAAAGCAAGAGCTCTGCAAGTCACTGACCCCTGTGGTGGGATGACTATTACACAACATAACTGAACCAAAACTTGCAGCAGACTTGCAGAATGTTTGCAAAGAAGGTTGATCTGGAGTCATGCAATGCGAACTTGCTTGATGGTGGGCTTTTAGGGGTTAAAACAGGCAGTGAGAAGGCAACATAGCACCTTACAGCCGCCTGTCAATCTTCCTCTGAAAATTGATCCACCCTAAGTCTAGGTTCACACCTATGCAGCTGTGTTTGATGCATTTTTCAGTGCATTTTGCGTTTTTAAACCAGCGTTTTTTTATGCGTAAATGCATGCAGTTTTCATGCATTTTGTGCTTTACATTTTTTTTCTCTTTAAACGCACTGTAAAAAGCACTGTATAAAGCTGGTTGCTAAGCAGGGGGCCAGGAAGCCGGCCGCCGCGTCCCTAGCAACTCAAAAAAGCTGAATTGAAAAGCAAAAAAATTAGCGAAAAAAACAGCTTGGGGTTCCCCCAGTTCCATACCAGGCCCTTCGGGTCTAGTATGGATTTGGAGGGGACCCCCACCCACAATTTAAATTAAAAACGGCATGGGGGTCCCCCCCAAAATCCATACCAGACCCTTATCCGAGCATGCCGCCCGGCAGGTCAGGAAAGGAAGGGGACTTGTGAGCACCACCCCCCGAACCATACCAGGCCGCATGCCCTCAACACAGATACAGATGCTTTGGGGCAGGGGGGGCTCTGCGCCCCACACCCCAAAGCACCTTGCCCCCATTTTTGATGAGGACAAGGGCCCCTTTCCGACAACCCTTTGCCCGGTGGTTGTTGGGGTCTTATCGGAATCTGGAACATCATACCTCTACCCATTCACCAAAAAAGCAGTGAAAAGTTTAAAAAAACAAGAGCCAGTTTTTGACAATTCCTTTATTAGTAAAATAGCTCTGACCCGCCGTCTCTCCCGATGTCGTCTCTCCCGGTGTCATCTCTCCCGGTGCCCTTGCCTTCTTCCGCTGCCGTTTTCTCCCCAAGCTGTCATCTCCCGGTGTCATCGTCTTCTTCCTCCTCACGTCATCGCCGCCGACTTCTTCTTCCTCCTCAATGTTGCCCAAAAAAAAAAGCTGGTCTTGTCACGTAGCTGTCTTCCTCCGTTGTTATGTTACCTGCTCTCTGGCGCCTCTTATATAGGCATGGGGCGTGGCCATCCAATGACGTCGCCTGGAGAGCCTGCCCCTTGTGACATGTGACGCTGCTTTTCCGGTGAAAGGGTAGGGATATGATGTGTGTGTGTGTGGGGGGGGGGTATGAAACTTTTTTTTGCACAATTTTTTTTTTACACTCAGCTTTCAGTGGGGAACCTCGCTGACAGCTGATGAATCATCGGTTGCTAAGGACACGGCGGCCAGCTTCCTGGCCCCTTGCGTAGCAACCAGCTATATACAGTGGTAAAATAAGAACCGCAAAACACAAATTGCATCACAAACGCACCACTTGCGTTTCTGGTGCAGCTCCATTGAAATCTATTAGCCGCAAATCACGGTAAAAAAGTCCCCGACCCTTTCCAAAAACGCACTGACCACAAAACGCATAGATGTGAACTAGTACCATAGGAAACCATGTTAAATGGACTATAGTGCATTTCTGCAAACTGCAAAACGCACTAAAAAACACATAGGTGTGAACGTAGGGTAAAAACTCTTCATCTTTTTTTTTCCTGTTCTTTCCTTTTGTTTCCTTACCTTCCAGGCATTCTGTTTCTAAACCATTTACCCCTCTTTCTAAAAAATACACAAAAATCTTCAATTGATCCACCAACTATAAACACATAAAAGAAGATGGTAAAACGATCACAATCTAAAATAAGCTTTATGCATGTAACATGTTATGTAGGTAATGCTACTTTCACACTGAGGCGCTTTACAGGCATTTTAGCACTAAAAATAGCGCTTGCAAAGTGCCTGTAAAGTGCCTCTCCTGTCACTCCAGTGTGAAAGCCCGAGTGCTAAAAAAAAAAAAAAAAGAGTTAAAAAAAGTCCTGCAAGCAGCATCTTTGTGGCGCTTTAGGAGCGGTGTATACACCGCTCCTAAAGCGCCCCTGCCCACTGATATCAATGGGTAGCGCCGCCGAAGCACCTGCAAAGTACAGGTTTTTGTACAGGTCACCAATGTAAAAAGCAGAAAGCCTGTAATCTGCCCAAAAGAAGCTCATGTTCTTTTTTGAGCTTAAAGTGATTGTAAAGCTTGGATATATATTTTTTTAAAAATAACAAACATGTCATACTTACCTCCACTGTGCAGTTCGTTTTGCACAGCGTGGCCTCAACTTGTGAGGTCCCCCGGCGGCTCTCATGGCTCTTGCGGCTCCTCCTCTCATCAGATAACCCCCTAGGAGAAGCGCTCTCCTGGGAGGGGGGGATGCTACCTTGTTGAGTCCAACATTTGTGTCCATAGATGCCGAATGTAGGACTCGGCCCCGCTCCCCGGTGCCCACATCATTGCATTTGATTGACAGCAGCGGGAGCCAATGGCTGCGCTGCTATCAATCTATCCAATCAAGAGCCAAGAACCCCTGCCACAGGAAGAGCACGTCTTCGCCGTGAGAAATTCCAGGGCTCAGGTAAGTAAAACGGGGGGGCTGGGGGGCCGGTCACTGCCAGTTATTTTTTCACCTTAATGCATAGGATGCATTAAGGTGAAAAAACACGAAGGTTTACAATCCCTTTAAGGCATTTTTCAGGCGTTTTATTTCATGTGACAAAACGCTCAGATGTGAACAGGTGCCATTGAAATTAATGAGATTTTGGTTGTTGGGCATTTTTCAGGCATTTTTTAGTTTTTGCGAGCGTTTTAGGAGCTGAAAACGCTCAGGTGTGAATGCAGCCTTAAGATGCACATCCATGAGTCTCTTGTGGTTGTAAACCCTCCTTCCTGACTTTTAACTATAGGTAAGCCTAGATTAATGCCACGTACATACAATCAGACATTCCAACAGCAAAATCCTGGATTTATTTCCAACGGATGTTGGCACAAATGTTGTCGGAAATTCTGAACGCCAAGAACGCGGTGACGTACAACACGTACGACGAGCCGAGAAAAATGAAGTTCAATAGCCAGTTCGGCTCTTCTGCTTGATTCAGAGCATGCGTGGAATTTTGTGGGTCGGAATTGTGTGCACACGATCGGAATTTACGACAACGGATTTTGTTGTCGGAAAATTTGAGATCCAGCTCTCAAATTTTTATTGTCGGAAATGTGATGTCCGATGGAGCCTACACACGGTTGGAATTTCCGACAACAAGCTCCCATCGAATAATTGTTGTTGGAAATTCCGATCATGTGTACGTGGCATTAGGCTTACCTATAGGTAGTGGAAATATCTTCTAAACGGAGATATTTCACTTGTAGTGCACCGATGATGTAATCGGCGCATGCGCTGTGAAGAAACGGACCCCCGTGCTGTTTCTTCCCCAGCGTGTGCCGTTACTGACGGCTCCCGCGTGAATGCGCGGGAGTGACGTCACGCGGCTCCGCCCAGTCAGAGAGCCGGAGTCCGCAGCCCCCGGAAGGAAGAGGGGTGAATATGGACGAAGCCACAGGGGGGCAGCGATGGATTCGTTTGCAGGTAAGTGTCACAAAACAGGCTAGTATGCGATGCATACTAGCCCATTATGCTTTTAATTTGCAGGGAGTAAACGAGGAAGTAAAACCCATCAGGGTTTACTTCCTCTTTAAAAATATCCATTACAATTACATTACAGTGTTGTTTTAGTAGGGCATTACATCTTATGTTTCAACCATCTAACAGTTATTGCTTTTTCATATGCGGAGCCTAAAAAATAAAAAAAGCAAGAAAGCAAATTGTGGAGAGAAAGCCCCTGATGTATTAAATGGATAAAAAGATAACAGAATTTGTCTTTAATTACTCACTTGTTCCACTTTGATGTCAAACTCTCCGCCAATTTTCTTCCCTTTGAAAACCTTCACCCTGTGATTGAAAAAAAAAAGCATTATGCATGTTTAATAGGGACATCGCGATCACTGTGATACAGTAATAAATGGAAAAGCTAATGTTTGTAATAGTGACTGGATTTGTGCTTTCATTACAGCATCACCTGTCACACAGCCGTTTGAAAGCAAGCATGTAATTACAGAGGTAGAGACTACGAAGCTGCAAAAGACTGTTCTAGTCAGTGCTGCTAAAGTAATAGAAGCGATCTTCCAAGTCCTGCACTAACAGCTTCCCTTTCAGTGCAGTAACCACAAGGGGTCACTCGCTTGGCACTGCCACCATTCACAGAATGCCTTGTATTTTCTGTCAGTGAATACAAGGTGTTCTCTGATTGGACAAGGTGGAGAGGTGAGGGGGCTGATCTCCACCTCATCCAATCAGGGAACGCCCTGTATTCCTTAGAAAAAATTACAAAAGCATTCTGTGAATGGTGGCATGCTGAGCGAATGACCCCCAACACTCCCCCCCCGTGGTTACTATGCACAAGGGAAGCCACTTGGCGCAGTACAGTGCCAGCTATAACAGGGTGCAGGGATCATGTTTGTTTACTCTCTCCTTATCTATTCACATAAAACCTTGTTTTAAGAATGCAAGGTGTTTTGTGTATAGACAAGTGTAGATTTACCCTCCTCTCTTCTTATCCATTCATAGAGCACCTCCTATCCTGTGAAAAGAATAACAACAACATGATAGACACGTGCATGACGAAAAAAATTGTTTTGTTTCGTTTTGATTCATTAATCTAATTTTTCGATTCAAAATTTTCCAATCGATAAATTTTCGAATAGTTCAAAACGAAAATGTTATATTATTTTCGATTTGAATGCAGCAAAGTGAACAAACAAAAGAAAATTCTTCATCAAATGATTACAATGACTCTTTAACCACTTGCTGACCAGCCGCCGTCATTATACTGCGTCAGGTCGGCATGTTCCCACGAACCGTCGTAGCTGTACATCGGTCCCTTTAAGCAGGGTTAGCAGGCGTGCGCGTTGGCTGCACTGCGGGGGTGCCGGCACGCAATCGCGGGCACGAAAGCCAGAACAGGGACATGTGTGTGTAAACACAAAAATCCCTGTTCTGCGAGGAGAGGAGAGACAGATCGTGTGTTCCTACTAGCTAGGAACAAGGATCTGTCATCTCCTCTAGTCAGTCCCATTCCCCTACATTTAGAATACACACTAGGGAATACCGTTAACCCCTTGATCGCCTCCTAGTGTTAACCCCTTCCCTGCCTGTGCCATGTACACAGTAATCAGTGAATTTTTATAGCACTGATTGCTGTATAATTGTCAATGGTCCCAAAAATGTGTCAAGTGTCCGATTTGTCCGCCAGATCAATGCCATTACTAGTAAAAAAAAAAAATAATAATAATAAAAATGCCATAAATCTATCCCCTATTTTGTAGATGCCATAACCTTTGCGCAAACCAATCAATATACGCTTATTGCGATTTTTATTACCAAACATATGTAGAATACATATCGGCCTAAACTGAGAAAAAAATAAGCTTTTTTTAAAATTAATTGGGGATATTTATTATAGCAAAAAGTACAAAATATTGTGTTTTTTTCAAAATTGTCTCCCTTTTTTTGTTTATAGCGCAAAAAATAAAAAACGCAGAGATGATCAAATACCACCAAAAGAAAGCTCTATTTATGGGAAAAAAAAGGACGTCAATTTTGTTTAGGTACAGCATCGCATGACCGCTCAATTGTCAGTTAAAGCGAGGCAGTGCCGTATCGAAAAAAAATGGCCTGGTCATTGAGCAGCCAAATCTTCCCTTTGGCTTAACAAAAACAGCATTATTTCCAAATAGTATTCTATCAAAATTTTTATTTTTCTTTCATAAGTACAACTTAGCAGTTCATCATTATGGTACTGGTACAATGGTATTCTAATAACATACACAGTCTTTGATTTCAGCAATATGTGTAGTTAGAATTTGACTGGAGTTCACGTTATTCGGACCATTCGGTAAAATTTGTTTAGATTGTAATTCGGGTATTTGGATATATCCGAATCTCCAAATAACAAAAAATTTGTCCGAATATTAATTCAGAATGAAACGAACCGCACATGTCTACAACATGATCCCTGCACTGTACAGATGAAGAGCCCTGTAGTAACTGGTATGAATGAAACTGGAAGTGGAACTGCAGTTCCTCTTTAAGGAGCATTTATCGGAACCTAGCATACTAATCAATGGAGGTAACTTGATTCAATTGCGGTGTTTGCAAAAAAAGTTCCACTTTTAACTGAAAGGTCAAGTGCAGTTGAAATAAAAAACAAAACAATCAGCACTAGGGATATCATGTACAGTAAGCAGGGTGTGTCCCTTGTGCTGATGCCCCTTCTGTTGAGTGACATCCTTCCCCATCAATACCCACTCCAGCAATCTTCTGGTGCAGTGGAGGTTAATAAAATTGTAGGAGCTGTCAGAGGCTCTCATCAAGAGCGCCCAACTATGCCCTTTCTGCCCAGCTCCTCCTTTCATAGCAGCCAGTTTTACAGCTTCTATGGAAGAAAAGAGATCTATGAATGGAGGGGGTGGACCTCATCCATCCATCGTCCATTCATAGATCCTTTTTTATTCATAGAAGATGTAATACTGGCATCTATGAATGAAAAAGCTGGGCAGAAAGGGTGGGCATAGTCTGGCACTCTTGCCAGAGAGCCTGTGACAGCTCCCACAGTGCTTTTAACCCATTCTGCACTGGTAGATTGCAGCAGGTGGGGGTGGGGGGGCTCAATGGAGGAGTATTTCACCTAACAGAAGAGGAATCAGCACAAGGGACACATCCCACTGACTGTAAATTATGTCCCTCTTGCTGATCTTTGTGTTTTTTTTATTTTGACTACACTTACGCTGTCAGTCAGGCTTTCAGCTCTACAATACTATAATGCTCCTTTTGGTCAAGTGTCTGTTCTCATTTAATTTCTTGTCTAAGCGGAGACGCCCTTTAAAAACCTAACCAGAGAATTTTGTGCGTGTAACCGTTATGTAAACCAGCTGTCCTATCTGCAGCCCATATGCCGAGCTTCTTGTATGAAAACTCCAAATTGTAATCAGATCAGTGACTCAGAGGCTGTGAATTATAGCCTGAGTTGTCCAAGGATTTACAGCGGAATTTCATTAGGTCCTCTGGAAGTATTGTTGGCTCAGTAATTGGTGGACACTGTGCAGATAAGAGTATACACAGGCCTTTTCTGCAATGATCTACTGGCTTAGCGCTAATCAATAAAGGGTAATAAAAACATGTGTCATGAAAAGTCTCTTCTAATAGGGAATAAGTAATACATCATGCCTGCCATGTCTGCCAAGAAGTGAACATGAGAATAAGCCATTTAAACATTAATATAGCATCTTTACTGATCACACCCACCCACAGGTGCTGGGGGAGCTAAGTGCTGTTACTGGTAAATAATCCATTGTTGTTATTCTCAAGGCTGGCAAAGCTGGAAAGTCTAGCATCCTTATTTCGCTGCCTTTATTCACCAAGATGTATTTATGACTTATTTGTAATTGTTCTTCATATTTTGCTTACAACAATTTTATCTTCAAACTGGTAAATTAGTATAAATATATAAAAAACTCAAGTGAGGAATGTGGCGCTGTTCAAAAGTGAATGGAAATAAAATAGTACCCCAATAAAATTGTAAGAAGTACTGTAAAAAATGTGTAAATAGTAAACAAACAGTATGTCATGTGTAAATGCCACATGTGTAAAACATCACGTAATATTATAAAATCAAATGCAAATAAATATAGGTTAAGCTGGAGTATAAATAGTCCTAAAAGAAATACATGCACTCATAACAAATATAAAAATATGTGCGTAATATTAGTGCTGGTTTAAAAAGTCCCAAAAAATGCACAATTAGAATCAATGGTGTATTAAATAATTGACGTGATAGTGCACCAAGATTATCAAAAATAAGATCCAAATGATATAAGTGTCCAAACAAAAATAAAGTTCTATATATGTAAAAAAGAAAAAAAGAAAAAATCTGTGAGAAGTGTCTTTGCTTCAAAAGGATCCCGTGTGAATTGTTGTGGTTGTTATGTGATCTCCTCTTCTGGAACCCCCAATTGTGTCCCCACTCACCGAAAAGCCCAACCCCTGCAGGGGTAATGAGCATATGAATGTAAATCCACTGGCAGAAATCGATCGGTGTCCCCCTCTGTGATTCCGCGATCTCCTTCCTGGTTGGGTTACCGCTAGTCCTTTTTGTTGTTGTTCTGAACAAAATTTTTCATTATGTCCTGATTCCTGGCATTCCGGGCTCTGCCAGGAATCAGGACATAATGAAAAATTTTGTTCAGAACAACAACAAAAAGGACTAGCGGTAACCCAACCAGGAAGGAGATCGCGGAATCACAGAGGGGGACACCGATCGATTTCTGCCAGTGGATTTACATTCATATCCTCATTACCCCTGCAGGGGTTGGGCTTTTCGGTGAGTGGGGACACAATTGGGGGTTCCAGAAGAGGAGATCACATAACAACCACAACAATTCACACGGGATCCTTTTGAAGCAAAGACACTTCTCACAGATTTTTTCTTTTTTCTTTTTTACATGTATAGAACTTTATTTTTGTTTGGACACTTATATCATTTTGATCTTATTTTTTATAATCTTGGTGCACTATCACGTCAATTATTTAATACACCATTGATTCTAATTGTGCATTTTTTGGGACTTTTTAAACCAGCACTAATATTACGCACATATTTTTATATTTGTTATGAGTGCATGTATTTCTTTTAGGACTATTTATACTCCAGCTTAACCTATATTTATTTGCACTTGATTTTATAATATTACGTGATGTTTTACACATGTGGCATTTACACATGACATACTGTTTGTTTACTATTTACACATTTTTTACAGTACTTCTTACAATTTTATTGGGGTACTATTTTATTTCCATTCACTTTTGAACAGCGCCACATTCCCCACTTGAGTTTTTTTAGTCTTTTTGGATTTCACCTCGGTGTTTTTCCATTTTTTTGGGGGGGCTGCAGTTCTCTTTAAATATTGTCCAAAGCGCGGAATATTTGAGTTTGTAGTATAAATATATATTCCCCAGGAATAGCTTCCTTTTTTTTTTGCTGACCTCCCCTCTCCCAGCCTAAAGGAGGCTGATACCATACATAGGGTTCAATATTGAGTTGGCCCACCCTTTGCAGCTATAACAGCTTCATCTCCTCTGGGAAGGCCGTCCACAAGGTTTAGGAGTGTGGCTATGGGAATGTTTCACCATTCTTCCAGAAGCGCATTTGTGAGGTTAGGCAATGATATGGGCAAGAAGGTCTGGCTCGCAGTCTGCACTCTAATTCATCCTAAAGGTGTTCTATCGGGTTGAGGTCAGGACTCTGCGCAGGCCAGTCAAGTTTTTTCACCCCAAACTCGCTCATCCATGTCTTTATGGATCGTGCTTTGTGCACTGGTGCGCAGACATGTTGGAACAGGAAAGGACCATCCCCAAACTGTTCCCACAAAGTTGGGAGCATTAAATTGTCCAAAATGTCTTAGTATGATGACGCCTTAAGAGTTCCCTTCACTGGAACTAAGGGGGCAAGCCCAACCCTTGAAAGATAACCCCACACCATAATCCCCCCCTCCACCAAATGGGTTGGACCAGTGCACAAAGCAAGGTCCATAAAGACATGGATGAGCGAGTTTGGGGTGGAGGAACTTGACTGGCCTGCACAGAGTCCTGACCTTAACCTGATAGAACACCTTTAGGATGAATTAGAGCGGAGACTGCGAGCCAGGCCTTCTCATCCACATCAATTACTGACCTCACAAATGCGTTTGTGGAAGAATGGTCAATCATTCCCATAGACACACTCCTAATCTTTGTGAACAGCCTTCCCAGAAAATTTGAAGCTGTTACAGCGTCAAAGGGTGGGCCAACTCAATATTGAACCCTACAGACGAAGACTGGAATGGCATTAAAATTCATGTGCGTGTAAAGGCAGGCGTCCCAATACTTTTGGTAATATAGTGTACATTTACACCTTGCATCCTGATGTATTACTTTATTGCATGTGCGTTACACGTATGTTTTTTTAAATGAACAAGCTTTCAATGAAACATTCCAAAAACATGGCATGCACCGTTTTTTGCAATGCAACACATCACAACACACATTCATGCGTTTCTATGCATTGCAGTGCACTGCAACATCTATGTGTTCTTTTAGTCTGTTGGGGTGCAATTAAAAATTACTGGCACTGCAACACACTGACACAGGTAATGAGAATGGGCCCTTAAACGGGTGCACGTTTAGTAATACATGCGCTAGTCTACCCAGGGCCGCTGAAAAGGGTCAGTGAACAGGGAGTCTCTGTATAGAGTGCCTCCTGTTCATTCACTATGCAGCTGAGGCTGCAGAGAAAAGGTTGAGGAATCTTCTTCCAAAGGGAGAAGTTGGGTGTCTGTTTAGAATCCTGAAATTTTACCAACCCCCACAGGGCTTTTCAAAAAAAAAAAAAAAAAATTAAATTGTAAAAAATAATAAAAAAACATAATTAAGGACTCATTCTCACAGGTATTCTGTTTGCATGAATGAGTGGTTTGTTTGTGCGGCTAGAGTTGCCTGTTAAGTTTGGTTCACTCTTCCTGTCAGCTAGGTTTACAGGGCCCCATGACTTCTAACAGCAGCCCTGAGCCCACCTTTCCCATACTGTCAATGGGGGTCACATTGCCTTAAGTCTAAGTCAGGGGGGCCCAAACGCTGTGGCCAGCCATGTCTTGCTCTGAGATGGCGGGTCGGCAAGCCCAGATCGCGGGTTCCCAACCCGCCATCTCCGAACATTAGTGCAAAGAACGGAGCCGCCGCTAGAGGAAGCAGAGCCGATGCTTCCTGTATAGCGCCGGCTCCTTCACAGGCAGAGTGATACCAAATGTACTCCGCCTGTGACAGGAAGCATCGGCTCCGCTCTCTACTGCAGCTGCATGCTTCTGTCATAGTTATGCTCGGGGATGGCGGGTCGGGACACAGGAACCTGCGATTTGGGACAGCAGCCACCAGTACCAGTAACAGCCACCAGTATCAGTACCAGTACCAGCCAGCAGTACCAGTACCAACCAGCAGTACCAGGACCAGCAAGCAGTACCAGTCAACAGTACCAACCAGCAGTACAAGTACCAGCCAGTAGTACCAGTCATCAGTACCAGTACCCGCCAGAAGTACCCACCAGCAGTACCAGTACCCACCATCCGTACCAGTCATCAGTACAAGCCAGCAGTATAAACCAGCAGTACCAGTACCAGCCAGAAGTACCCGCCAGCAGTACCAGTACCCACCATCCGTACCAGTCATCAGTACCAGCCAGCAGTATAAATCAGCAGTACCAGCCAGAAGTACCCACCAGCAGTACCAGTACCCACCATCCGTACCAGTCATCAGTACTAGCCAGCAGTATAAACCAGCAGTACCAGTACCAGCCACCAGTACCAGCCACCAGTACCAGTACCAGCCACCAGTATCAGTACCAGCCAGCAGTACCAGTACCAGCCAGCAGTACCAGCCAGCAGCACCAGTCATCAGTAGCAGTACCAGTACCCACCAGCAGTACCAGTACCCGCCAGCAGTACCAGTCAGCAGTACCAGTACCAGCCAGCAGTACCCACCGGCAGTCCCAGCCAGATGCAAGAATCCTGAGGAAGAAGTGAAGATTGAGGTCGGTTGCGGAGCAGGTAAACCGCTGTGCATCAGTGTGAAAGCAGCCTTAGGCCCTTTCCACATGACCGGTCCGCCTGTCTGTTTTTCAGGTGGACTCAAACGGACTCTCCATTCACCTCTATAGAGCGGCAGACTCGTGCCTGTTTACACCCGCCTATCTGCAATCCGATCTCCTTAAAAAAAACCAGAAGGGGATCTGTGCCCTTCTGTCTGGCAGATCGGAGGGCCCTTAGGGTAGAGCGGGTTGCATCCGTGTCTGCTCTACATATGCAGAGTGGACACAGACCTGCCATCCCCCCTTTACGCTTATTGTGGCCCGCGACCGGTTACCAAGTCGATAAAGTGGCCCTCGCTCCTCAAAAGGTTGGGCACCCCTGGTCTAAGTAGTTAACTTAAAGGGGAGCTCCAGTCTGGAAAAAAAATGAAAAGTCAGCAGCTACAAATACTGTGGCTGCTGACTTCTAATATAAGGACACTTACCTGTTCAGGGATCCCGCGATGTCGCACCTCAAGCCGATTCGTCAATCCACTTCGGGTACAGGTGTCGGCATTGTAAGTTATGGAAAAGCCTTCAGGTTTCACAGCCGGTTTCCTACTGTCACACTGCGCTTTCTGAATGGTCCCGCTGTCATCTGGGACCTGTGTGTGTCCCAGAAGACAGTGAAGAGAAGGAGGAGGGGCAGTAGGGAGAAAGAGGAGGGTCTCACTGTTCTCCTTGCTGAAAGCTGTACCTGAGGACATGCAGCGCAGGATATCCCTAAATCCACTTCATTCATTGCGTTGGTTTGTTCTTCCACCTCTCCTGCTGCTGCTTGATCATTACCCTACCACTCATCCAATAAGCAGTCTTCAGCTCTGACATATCCATCAAATCTACCAAAATGGCTACCTCCACACAGAGGCACAGTTTGAAACAGGGCATTGTTAGGTCGGCTATAGATGGTTTGAATCTCGGCTGGTTCAGCAGGAATCGGTCGAGATTTGAACCATATATGGGCAGGCTGAATGCACCAAGTTGTACGCAGCCCCTGGCAGCCCAAGCTTCAGAAAAACCCACCTATTTACGGACTATGGGCCCTAATGTGGAAATCCAGCCAAAATGTTTATTTTAAATAAAACAGAGAGGGAATTGAACCTCTGTCAGGTTACGATTCTTTGTCTTCCTTGGAAATGCTTCTATTGTGTTGTATGGAGGGAAAATTTCTCAAAAAGGGCAAGCAAGGATCAGATCTTCTTTGGTTTTGATTGCAGCTTGTGTCCATAACCTGGAGCTCTAACCCCATAATTCTGGGAATCACCACATAGGCAAATTGCAGGCAAAACACTGCTAATGACACTGCAATTTGTGCTGGTAGGCAACACACATCGATGATCATGGCCTACTAGCAATATTAAAATGGTTGTAAAGGTAAGAAATGTTTTACTTTAATGCATTCTCTGCATTAAGGTAGAAAATGTCCCAATATTTGTATGCCCCCCAAAACAAAACTTAACTTCACTTGATCCAGCGCTGTAGTGGCTCTCCTCTAGACGTGCATTCATTTTCGTCCGAATGCATTTTCGTCTGCAGAATCCGAAAACTGAAAGATCCGACATAAACAAATGCTTTATTTTCGTTTTCGTTGTGACAACAGTTCGATATCGATAGGAGATTCGACATGACGCTGACAATAGCGATCTGTGTCCATCGAACCTGCGGGAGAATGTGCCTAACCTTAGCTCTATTAGTCCAAGATTATTCTACATAGAGAGAAAAGATTCAACATTATAGACAATAGCAAAAAAAAGGTTGAATGTGCCAACCCTAACTCTATTAGTCCAAGATTATTCGACGTAGAGAGAAAAGATTCGACATGAAGATTCGACATGAAGATTCGACGAAGCAGTCACCGCGAGCGGACATTTATGGTCAAATGCTCCGCCCATAGGTTATAGAAGAATTCAAATGTTGGTTGACTAGTAATAATAATTAATAAATATAATTACTAGTTTCATACAGCATTAGAATTCTACTATACCTTGTAGGCGGAACATTAGACCGGAAATATACGATTGCGGCGTCGTACAGTTTAGCTGCTCCGTTGAATCTTCTTAGAACATTCGACAGACACCATAAGCCTTCAATGACAGATTCGACCTTAATTATTTCGGATTTTTGGTCGAATGCATTTTTTAATGAAATGAAATTAAAAAAAAGGAATTTCGGGAGTAACTAAATACATTTATTTTTCAGACGAAAACAAAATGCCGAAATGAAATATTTCAGTGTGCACATGTCTACTCTCCTCTCTCCCAGCATTGACAAGACAGAGGCAGCAGCGGGAGCCATTGGCTTCTGCTGTCAGTTAAGTCCTGTGAGGTGAGGTCCGGTCGAGCTACGCTATATGTATCTATGGGCCGGCTTGGGAGCAAGTCCGCAGGTGTGCGATCATAGGAAGTGGCTTTCTATAGTGGCATACTGAGAAGAGGAGTCGCCAAGAGCACAGGTTCGAGGACCCCAGAGGAGAAGGTTCGGGCAGCTGACAGCAGGTAAGCATAAACCTGTTTGTTATTTTAAATAAAAAAAGGACTTTACATTCACTTTATTGTAACAACGCATAAGCAACACACTGGCCATCACAACAATACGTGGGCAATAAACAAGCAGTCATTAGAATATGTGGGAAATAAGCAACCATGACCAATTCACTGGAAATCAATAGGCAATTGTGCCAATATGTCTGCAACAAACAAGCAGTTTTGTCAATATTTGAGTAACAAACAGGCAATGACATTAATACATAGACTAAATGCAGGGGAAATAACTGGAGCCCATTCTTTATTTCTCTTCTTTTACAGTAAAGAACCCTTTCAGGAAGCGGAAGGTAAACCTTGCTCTCTCCAGTCTCAAAAACACCTTCCTTCTCTTTTTAGTAAATTTCCTATATGGACTAATGATGTAGTTATATAAGGTGATCATATCTCCCCTTAACTGCTTCAGGTCAGCCCCATAACAGTTTTACTGCTACAGGGCGGCACCTATGTGCCGAATCACGTATATATAGGTGACCCGGCTCTTCTGGGCAGGCGGCGCGCATGCGTGCCAACGGCGTCTCGCTCCCACTGTGATCACACACACAGCGGGAGTCCAGCGACAGGTACCGTGGACTCAATGTCCACCAGCACCCGCCAATGATCGAGCAGAGAGGCAGAATGGTGGTCCGCCTATATAAACAAGGCAGACTGCCGTTCTGACAGGAGGGAAGACATGGATCCTGTGTTCCTGCAAAGCAGAGACATGGATCCATGCCTTCCCCTAGTAAAAGAACCTCCCACAGTTTAGAAAAACACAGGCTAGGCACACATTTAACCCTTTGTTTGATCCTGATGTTAACCCCTTCCCAGCCAGTGTCATTGCCTATTTTTTTAGCACTGTAATAGTGTCACTGGTCCCCACAAAGTGTCAAAAGTGTCCAAAAATCCACTGCAATATCACAGATATCCCGGTCTTTTTTTGTTTATAGAGCAAAAAATAAAAAACACAGAGGTGATCAAATACCACCAAAAGAAAGTTCTATGGTGAGAAAAAGGGACATCAATTTTTTTGGGCGTCTCATGCCCGCCCAATTGTCAGTTAAAATAACACAGTGCCATATCCCAAAAAATGGCCTGGTCATGAAGGGGGGTAAATCTTCCAGAGCTCAAGTGGTTATTCGCCTCTTCTCAATGATGAATACATTGATTTTTTTTTATTCATTTCTCATAGCTGAACTCATCCATGCCCCTTCAGCATCAAATATGGCAGATTTCTATGTTTGTGTGTACATGGTCAAGTGTATCACAAGGCCAAGCTCTATGCCAAGCATTTTGCGTGTGCCGAGTGATTACATGGCCAGGAAAATAGAGAGATCATTAGATGACTGGGAAGGATGGCCCCATTTTGAAGAGGGCCTGTCAGCTTAGAGCAATATTTCCTCGTGTCATGTCTCTTTTTTTCCTTTCATTTATCTCCTGGATAACCTATAGTAGTCCTATTAAACAATGAAGTGATACTCCTAGATTGTAAGCTCTAGCGAGCAGGGTCCTCTGATTTCTCTTGTACCAAATTGTAATGTAACTGTAATGTCTGCCTTCATTTTCTTAAGCGCTGCACAAACTGTTGGCGCTATATAAACCCTGTATAATAATAATAATAAATCAAATTTGATTAAAAATGGCTGTTCAGTAGAAGACAGGGTGCCAATTCATACTTCTATTTTCAGCAAAGATGTTCAGACATCAGTAAAATGAAGCCATTTTTGATTCTAGGGTTCCCGTGGTGCTTCCATCCCCCATACCACCGCGCTGCATGCACCATAATCCGAAGATTCACTCCCTGCCACTTCATTAGGAGGCTGCTGTTATAGAAGAAGGCAGATGTTAATGTGGCAGTCACTTCAGCCACACCATATGCAGTTAAGAAAAACTGACAAAGCAAATCGCTGACGCAGGCTCTTTCTATACAGGCTTGTAGTTGCTGTAGCTTCTCTCCTTTCACGAACAAATTACCCACTTGTACCAGATAGATACAGAAGAGATGGATTGAAAAGGAAATCAACAGTAATATGAAGCCATGGATACCCACTGAGTATTTTTCCAACTACAGTTTAAAGAGCAGTGACATTCAATAACCTACATCAAGCAACCAATCAGATTTCACCTTTTACCAGGATAGGGCAGTCGGGAAATAAGTCCTGCTGTTCTTCTGTGGCTTCTGCCCAATTTTATATTGTTAGTGTTAGGTTTACTTACAGATGAACTCCAGGCAGATAAAAAAAAACAAAAAAAACATGAAAGTAGTTATAGATTGAAAAAAAAAACCATTAGATGCATTTTTAAATGCAACTAGCGTAAAGCTCCCCTTACAGTATACCAGGGTTCACTAAATGGCGGACCGCGGTACGGACCCAGACCAAGCGACATTCCTGTCCAGACCGCGGCCAAGCCACTTATCAGTCCTGGTGTCCTCACTCTCTGGCTGCCACAATCATCCTCACAGTAGGCGGGGGTGGGAAGTGCTGCATACTGGGACAGAGGGCCCGATTTGGTAATCCCCCACTTGTTAATGTAATAAGTTGGGCAGCTCCCATCCTCTGTCCCGATATGCAGTGTGAGGATGATAATGGCGGCCGGACGGAAGACCAGAGAGACAGAATACCCAGCTGCTCTGTGCCTCTGCTCTGGTAGGACTGTGCAGGGGAGGCTGAATGATGAAAGGGGGACTGTGATGTAAAGGAGGAGAGGGGGGCTGTGATGTAAAGGGGCAGTGTGATGTGTAAAGGGGGCACTGCATAAAAGGGAACACTGTGATATGTAAAGGGGGCGCTGCATAAAGGGGACACTGCGATGTGTAAAGGGGGCACTGCATAAAGGGAACACTGATGTGTAAAGGGGGCGCTGCATAAAGGGGACACTGTGATGTGTAAAGGGGGCACTGCATAAAAGGGAACACTGATGTGTAAAGGGGGCACTGCATAAAGGGAACACTGCATAAAGGGGACACTGTGATGTGTAAAGGGGGCACTGCATAAAAGGGAACACTGATGTGTAAAGGGGGCACTGCATAAAGGGAACACTGATGTGTAAAGGGGGCACTGCATAAAGGGAACACTGTGATGTGTAAAGGGGGTGCTGCATAAAGGGGACACTGTGATGTGTAAAGGGGGCGCTGCATAAAGGTACATGGTGATGTGTAAAGAGACATTGTGATGTGAAGGGAAACCGAGGACACTGTTGGACTGCTTTAAAGGGGGGACTGTGATGTGTAAAGGGGCACTGTAATGTGTGAAGAGGGCAATGTGTAAATGGGACACTGTGATGTGTAAATAGGGAACTGTGGTGTGTAAATAGCGCAAATATGAGATTCGGACCTCTGCCATAAGAAAATTTTACAAACTGGACCCCTGTGAATTTTCATTTAAGAGCCCTGCACTATACAATCAGATTAAACAATCTCTGTCTTTAGATTTACAAAAATTTTGTAATATGAAGACATACCTAAACAATCCATTCAATTTGTACCCTGTATAGTTGATGGTAGATCTAAAGAGATAATACAATCAGATTGTATATATTTACAGTATATATATATATATATATATATATATATATATATATATATATTTATATTTATACACAGTGGGGAAAATAATTATTTGATCCCCTGCAGATTTTGTAAAAAAAACACATATTATACAAATGTTATACAGTGAGTTGCAGGTCAGTGAGTAAAATAAGTATTTGATCCCCAAGCAAAACATGACTTAGTACTTGGTGGAGAAATCCTTGTTGGCATGCACAGAGGTAAGACTTTTCTTGTCATTGGTTATCAGGTTTGCACACATCTCAGGAGGTATTTTGGTCCACTCTTCTTCACAGTTCTTCTCTAAATCCTTAAGGTTTCTTGGCTGTTACTTGGGAACTCAAAGTTTTTGCTCCCTCAATTAATTTTCTACGGGATTAAGGTCTGGAGAAGGGCTAGGCCTCTCCAAGACCTTAATGTGCTTCTTCTTGAGCCATTCCTTTGTTGCCTTGGCAGTATGTTTTGGGTCATTGTCATGCTGGAAGAACCATCCACGATCCATCTTCAGTGTTCTGACTGAGGGAAGAATGTTCTCATCCAAGATTTTACAATACATGGCCCCATCTATTTGCCCTGTTAATGCGGCAAAATCAGTCTGTACATTTAGCAGAGAACCATCCCCAAAGCATGTTTCCACCTCCATGCTTGACTGTAGGGATGGTGTTCTTAGGGTCATAGTCGGCATTTTCTTCCTCCAAACACAATGAGTCGAGTTAATTCCAAAGAGCATACATTTTGGTCTCATATGACCACAGCACTTTCTCCCTGTCCTCTGAATCATTTAGATGTTCATTGGCAAGTGCCTTCTTGAAGAGGGGGACCTTGGGGGCGCTGCAGGATTTCAAACCATGGTGGCGTATTGTGTTACCAATGGTTTGTTTGGTGACTGTGGACCCAACTGCCTGGAGATCATTCACAAGCTCCTCCCATGTAGTTCTGGGCTGATCCTCACTTTTCTCATGAACATCCTAGCCCCATGAGGCAAAATCTTGCATGGAGATCCAGACCGAGGGCAATTGATGATTGATTTTGTATTTCTTCCATTTGCGAATAATTACTCCAACAGCTGTCTCCTTCTCACCAAGCTTCTTGATCGTAAGGTTTGAGTGGAAGAAAGAGATTCTGTGGACAGGTGTCTTTTATACACATAATGAGCTGTCATTAGGAGCACCTTCTTAAATTGACAGGACTAATCTGTGTACCACATGAGCACATACTGTAGCCAGTCCGTGGGAGCCAGAATCATCGTTGGTTGGTAAGGGATTAAATACTTATTTTACTCACTGACTGAACTGCAACTCAATTTGTAACATTTGTATTGTGTGTTTTCTCTGGATTTTTAGTTGATATTATGTCTCCATCATTTGACATACACCTATGATACAAATTATAGACCCTTCATTTCTTTGTAAGTGGGCATGCAGGGGATCAAATAATGATTTACCTCACTGTATTTATATATACATATATTGATATGTACAATTATACACTATATACATATATACTTACTATATCTAGCCAGCTTAAATGCCTGAATTTGACTTGAGTTTAGCTTTCTGTAGTCACCTTTACAGCGACATTCAGATCGGGAGAGGGAGAGGCAGCACTAAGAGCCAATCAGATGTCCTGCATTCACATCTATTGACAAGGAAAGCGCCAACAGGATGAGGGACAGATGACCTCATGAGTTTATAGCTGCTACTTCACTGTCCAATCACAGGCTGGGGACAATGATATGACCTGGTTGTGTTGCTTCCAGATGATCTACAATCTTTTTTGGTCTTCTGGTAGCTCCTCTCTTCTTTAGTAAGTCTATACTGCTCACTGGGGGCTATACCAGAGAAACATACATACCATTCTCCCCTGGCAGCTCTCTTCTGCTCCCCAACGTGGGCATGCTCTCTACAATCTTCAAGCATTGTAGGGCCGGTGGTCCTGCATTGTAAGTTATGGTATCAGTGAGTGAATAGCTGCATGACCAGCAAAGAGAGACTGCTTTGTGTGACTTGTAGGACTGGAGCAAGGAAGTAAGTGTTTTCTCTGTTATAGTTCCCTAGAGTAAATACATTTATTAGAACCATACGGTGGAAGGGGCAACCTACCAAATATTCAAAAAAGACTGGAGTTCAGGTTTAGCTACAGAAAGCAAAATCGGGTCATTGGGCTGGCTTTGCTATCTGAAAAGGCTATATAAATGTCAGGACTGATGGCTGTCTTATGGCCAGTGCAAACCCTCAGTGATTTCCCTTGTTGTACCAGGAGAACTGAGGCCCAAAAGATCTGGAAACCATGTCAAAGAGGTGAAGTGACACTTTAAACCTTGTGGTGCCTGATTCCAGGGTCTCAAATTACATTTTAATTTTTAATGAAAGGTTCCCTTTGAAAAAAATAACTGATTCGGATCTCTTTTCAGCCAACTACCCGCATATGCTAACACACCTCTCCTCCCTTATGTCTAAATGGTCATCCTTGCCCCTGGCCTAGATGGGCAGAATAACAGTAGTAAAGATGTCCATTCTACCTAATTTTCTTTACAAAATATTACCATGCTGCACAGCTAGCACAACTTCCTAAATACTACATATCCAAAGAAACACCCTTATGGGTAGTGCTCGAAGCAGTAGACTGCAACCCACTCTCTAGAGCACCCTCACATCGACGTGGCATCACCAACACCGTCACCAAATGCAGCCTATCAATATGGGATAGACTCAAACGTCGTTTTAACTTTCAATCTCCCCACAATCCCCTCCTATCCTTCAGCCACAACCCATCCTTCTACCCAGCTTGGTCATCCCCATCTGCCTTCCTGGCATGGTCTCAAGCTGGAATACTATGAGCTTACCAAATCTTTAGAAAAGGCTCAATCATACCCTTCCCAGATCTATGCAAAGAGTATGGCCTAGCCTCATCTGAAATCTTTCGATACCTACAACTCGAACATTTTTTCTCCTCCAACGCACCTTCCGACCCCTGCTTTTTCTTTTCTTTAAACAGGCCTGCAACAAAGACCCACATAGGCGAAGTCTAATGCCTCTATGCCCTTCTCCTGTCACACATGACATCCTCTCCACCGTCATACACAAGCAAATGGGAGTCAGACCTTAACCTATCCCTTGACCCAGCTGACTGGGCAAAAATATGGCAAGCGAGCAAATCAGCCTTGCCCAACATTGTGGCACTAAAAACCAACTACAAAGTACTCACAAGGTGGTTGGTATCTTGTCCCCGCCAGGATCTCAAAATTCCTCCCCCAATATTACCCACTTTGCTTCCGAGGTTCCAACTCACCTGGCACCCATGTCCACATATGGTGGGAATGCACCACAGTACAAACATTTTGGACTGAGGTATTCACAACCCTCTCCACCTTATTTGAGACACCGATGCTACCTGACCCGGAAATAGCTTTTCCGAACAACAAACCCTTGGCTGTGACCCACCGTCAATTCAAATTTCTTCTCTTCACCACAGTGGCTAAACAGACTATTGCAAAATCTTGGAAATCCTCTACCCTATCCATCTTGGCAATGAAGCACAGAATCACTCATGCAATGATTTACGCCATGATCGAGGCAGTCTTTCTAGACAGAGTCCCCTCCTACGGAAGGCTATGACTCCTTCTACCGTAACCTATGAACACTTTAGACCCCCAATGGTCTGGGACCTCTCTAGGGACCCTGATCCCCCCCCTCTTCCCCTACCCCCCCCACCTACTTAATACGTAATCTACCCACATCCTAGCTGAAACGCGCATTCACCCTAAATCCCCCTACCCCTTGTCTGAATCTCATTTTACAGCCCTACTTTTACCTATTTTTAACCACATAGGAAGCACTATCCCTACCAGAGGTACTACATGGTTGACACTACCATTCTCTTAATCATTTTTTGTCTTTGTCCTACGTTAGGACATTTTACAACGTTACTATAATATGTTACCCGAATTTCCCTGATTTGACACCTACTTTATTGACGTGTACGGTCCTACTTACTGTTATCTAATTGATCTAAGTTGAACATGAACTTCTAGCCCTCTACCTAAGTCTCACCTATGGAGACAAGGACTCCTTGGTTTGTGCATAATACCTCAATCCATGTCCCCATACCTAGCTAATGCTTAGTCTTTGTCCAACATTAAATGTCTCCCCCTCTCTATTCGGGGTACTGATTGTCACTCCACATTACTAAAGCTGTTTCAAAGTCTGTATTACCTTCATGTATACCTAGTGTCCAATGTCTCAGAACTATCTCTGATACGCATTGGTACATCCGTAACAACTCCTTATTAATATTTGAACAAGAAAAAAATAACTGGTGGCCTTAAGCTTGTTTGTAAACAAAGGTTAGGTTTAATTGTCAGACACATCAATGTTATGTTTGGATATTACATCTTAGTTTTTATTCTAAATATCTTTTTTTTTTTTGTTTCTGCTTTAGGCTAAGATTGCCTAGGCAATTGACGTCCCACTGACTCCTGGGATATTGGCGTCAGCAATCCCAGGAGCCTTCGGGCATTCTTTTATTTGTGATCTTGCACAATTTCATGACAAGAAATGATGACATGGGAGGAGAGAAGCGCTGGAAGCATTTATTAAGTGCGCAGGTGCGATCATGCTGTGTCCTTGGAGTGCATGCACTTCCAGCCATTTGTGTAAAAGATACTATATCAACAACAGCAAACTTCCACTGCTATAGCAACATGTACACAAGGGGCTGGAAGCGCTGTGCTTAGTGCGCAGGCATGGCTGCAACTTGTGCAATGAAGGGAGGAGAAATAGGTCCAATAATTGGAAAAGTGTGCAAGCTTCATTTGCCCACATTTAAAACATTTTTTCTCTTTCTATGTGGGCATGGACACATAGCCTAACATGTAGGGGCTTTTAGATGCAGAAAAAAAAATGCCAGGCACCCCTAAGAGCAGCATTAGAAACGTCCAGTGTAGGGCCGAAACAACTAATCGATAACTAATCAATTATGAAAATAGTTGTCAACTATTTTCATAATCCATTAATCGGCCAGCTGATTAGTTGGTCTGCATACAAAATGCATTATTTGTTTACATATCAGGAAATACAGTGCAGCACACATACAGCTCAGTACACCATCCATATGTGTCAGTAAGTGCCTGAGAACATGTGAATGTGAATGTGTGAAGAGCAATGCCTCATGGGACATGTAGTCCTGGGTAAGAAGTGAGTGGGTCTAAAGGCAGAAGTTTTTTTTTTTTTTTACCTTGCTATAGGGGTCCTCTATATTACACTTTGCAGCTTGCTATTGGGGCACTCTGAAGGCAGGAGGAGCCAGAAGCGTCGGCGGGGGACACCAGAAGAGGAGGATTAGGGCTGAGCTGTACAAAACCATTATAAGTATAACATGTTTGTTGTTAAAAATCACTTTAAAAACTGTGTGCAGGAAACATCCGCATCTGAACCCAGAGAAGGTGAAGGCTGACAGACTGGAGGTAATATGAGGCATTATAATTACATTTAAAGTAAACGTTTACGAGTATTGTGCATTGTATTTAAAAAGATTACATCCATCCATGAAAAGTCTCAGCTTTCAGTACTACTTTAATATAAAAGATTTATATCTACCTTCCACCCTTCATATAGATTCATGTCTGACTCCTGGTTAATCACTTCAGCCCCGGAAGGATTTTGGGGATAGATTTATGGAATTTTTATATATATATATATATATATATTTTTTTATCGGAACTGCGACATTGCGGCAGACAGATTGGACACTTGACACATTTTTGGGACCATTGACATTTATACAACGATCTGTGATATAAAAATGCACTGATTACTGTATAAATGTCACTGGCAGGAAAGGGGTTAACACTAGGGGGCGATCAAGGGGTTAAATGTGTTCCCTCATTGTGTTTTCTAACCGTGGGGGGATGGGACTGACTTGGGGAGGAGACCGATTGTAGTTCCTATATACTAGGAACAACAGATTAGTCTCCTCACCCCTGACAGAGTGGGGATTTGTGTGTTTACAGACACACTCTGTCAGGAGCGATCGCGGGTGCCCGGTGGTCATCGCGGCCGCCGGGCATGCGCATCAGCTACTTAGGGATGCGCGCACCACGTATACTCCTTAAAGCGCCCGCCGTACAGCTATGGCGATTTGCGCAGGAGTTCCATTCTGCAGGCGTCAAACGACGGTGGGCAGTCAGCAAGTGGTTAAAATGCCCATGTATCCTACTTCTGGGTGTATTTATTATATATATGATATAGGTAATATATATTTGTTTCACAGTATAAATGAACCCGTTATAGTAGCAATTTTCTGCTCTTTTTCTTTTTTTTAACCCCATTATGACAGGTGATACAAAAAAAAGCATGCTGCTGCTACTAAACGCCTTAGGCCTAGTTCATACCTATGCGGTCTTTGGTGCTTTTTGCAGAAACACACTACAGTTCATTTAACATGGTTTCCTATGGGACACGTTCACATCTATGCCTTTTTCATATTTGGAAAGGGTCAAGGACTTTTTTCAACGCAAAACGGTGCTTTTTTTGGTTCAATAGACTTCAATGGAGAAGCTGCAGAAACACATGTAGCGCCTTTTTGCAGCAATGTGGGTTTTTAATCTTCTAAACAAGTTGGCCAAAAAAAAAAACACATAAATAATGCAAAACACAAATCGCAGCAAAATCGCTTGTGCAAAAATGCAAAACACACAGCAAAAAGCACTGCAGAAACAGATCAAAAGCAAACTGCATAGGTGTGAACCGAGCCTTATGCTGGCCATACACGTATAGATTTTCGTACGAGAACATTCATACGAAAAATCTTTGTACAGTCGCTGAATTGAAAGAATGTCGTTTGAAAATTTCACTTACTTTTAACATTGGTAGTTATTTACGAAAGGCAAATCCACTTTGCACTGCAAGTGCACTTGGAAGTGCAGTCGCTCTAAATCTAAGGGGTGGATCTGAAATGAGGGGAAGCTCTGCTGATTTTATCATCCAATCATGCGCAAGCTAAAATGCTGTTTTTTAATTTTCCTTGCATGTCCCCCTCAGATCTACAGAGACTTTACTTTCAAGTACACTTGCAGTGCAAAGTTTCCTTTAGTAAATAACCCCCATTCAGCTTTAAAATGAATGTCATTTCTGAACGAAAACCACATAGACTGTCTGAAAATTCCTTTGACCAAGAAGTTTTCTATTCTGCTTCTTCGAATTCTCCAGTCACTGTGGTCGAAAACGAACGTCAATTTGACCCCAATAACGATTAGAAAATTTAACAAACGTTCTTAAAATGACATTTTTTTTGAAGGAAGACATTGTTTTTGTATGGCCAGCATATACTATATTACAGTTCTGTCTGAAAATCAGCAAAACAGTCTTTATTTTTTTTTTTTTTCTTTAAATAAAAAATTGGATCTCTGAGTCTGATGATATTTACCAGCTTCAACCACTAAGTGCTGGTTCACACAGGGGCAACCCGACTTACAGCGTGGCTCTGCAAGGCAATTTGGAGGCGACTTGAGCGCGTCTTTGCAAAACTTACAACGCGACTTAAAGTTGCCTCCAGGACAGGCGACTTTGGCTGTGGCCAATCACAGAATAATCAGCTCTGTGGGAGGGAGGGGGTGCCTGGGTAAACGTGGGAAGTACCTGGGTAAATTATTTTCTTTTTCCTGTAAAGTCGCTTCAATATAGATAGAGACCTGACTTGGAGGCAACTTCCATTGAAATCTATGGGTACAAGCTGCCTAGAAGTCGCCTTGAAGTAGTACAGGAACCTTTTCTGAAGTGGGAGCAACTTCCGTAGTGTACATTAAGACGGCTCTCATTTACTTCTATGTCATTTCTTATATCCAGCAACTTGGGGCGACTTGAGGACTTACAAGTCGGATCCCAAGTCATTGTAGTGTGAACCGGCACTAATAGTATATACAGTATATCTCTTCTGTCTGTTATTCTCAGAGTGGATTAGAGATTTTGCTCCATAACCATATAGTTGGTTATTTAACCACTCAAGGACCAGCCTTGTTTTGAGATTTTGGTGTTTACATGTTTAAAATAGTTTTTTTTGCTAGAAAATTACTTAGAGCCCCAAACATTATATATTGTTTTTTTTTTTCAAACACCCTAAAGAATAAAATGGCTGTCATTGCAATACTTTTTTTCACACTGTATTTGCGCAGTGGTCTTCGAAGCGCACTTTTTTTGGAAAAAATTCACTTTTATGAATAAAAAAATAAGACAACAGTAAAATTAGCCCAATTTTTTTTATATTGTGAAAGATAATGTTACGCAAATTGATACCCAACATGTCACGCTTCAAAATTGCGCCCGCTCGTGGAATGGCGACAAACTTTTACCCTTAAAAATCTCCATAGGCGACGTTTAAAAAATTCTACAGGTTGCATGTTTTAAGTTACAGAGGAGGTCTGGGGCTAGAATTATTGCTCTCGCTCTACCAATCGCGGCGATATCTCACATGTGTGGTTTGAACACCGTTTTCATATGCGGGCGCTACTCACGTATGCATTCGCTTCTGCGCGCCAGCTCGTCAGGACGGGGCGCGTTTAAAAAATTTTTTTATTATTGTTATTTATTTTACCTTTTATTTTTACACTGTTTTTTTTTTTTTTTAAAGTCACTTTTATTCCTATTACAAAGAATGTAAACATCCCTTGTAATAGAAAAAGGCATGACAGGACCTCTTAAATATGAGATCTGGGGTCAAAAAGACCTCAGATCTCATATTTAGACTAAAATGCAATAAAAAAAAAAAAAAATATAGTAATTTAAAAAAACGATTTAAATAAAATGGCCCTTTAAGAGCTGTGGGCGGAAGTGACGTTTTGACGTCGCTTCCGCCCAGCAATTGTATGGAGACAGGTGGGGGCCATCTTCCCTTCACTCGTCTCCATACCTGACAGGAGACAGGACGCGATTGCCTCCGCCGTTGCCGATGACTCCGGTAAGCGGTGGAGGGCACCAGATCGCGGTGGGAGTGGGGGGGGGGGCCCTCTACCACCACCGATAAAAGTGATCTCGCTGCGAATCCACTGCAGAGACCACTTTTATCTTGTAACCGACCACCAGCCGAAAACGGGGATACCGGGGTTATGGCAGCTAGCTGCTGCCACAACGATATCCTCCTTCAAACAGCTGCTGTAAAACTGCGGCGGGCGGTCCATAAGTGGTTAAATTCACCACTGCATATAGATATTTAAGAGTTGCCTTTTTTTTTTTTAAACTTTACATATTAAGTAAATTATACACCACACTTTTTTTACGGTTATTATCCGATTTATCGAAACAATAATCGGCCAACGAATCGATTATGAAAATAATTGTTGGTTGCAGCCCTAGTCCAGCGTGCAGGAGGCCTTAAGATGTTTGCTGATAAGTTGTTATGGGTTATTGAATTTTGCCTTATTAAAATAAGACTATACATGTATATAATGATCCATGGTTAGCCACTGGCTACTCTAGCTCCCTGCATCTTCAGTATGACAAGCTGCTCCTGACTGCAGCAATGCAATCAATGGCGTCTGTGCTCTTCCTCCCCGAGGCATGTTGTTCCTTCTTCACTGGCACACAAGAATTGCAGGTTTTAAGCCTATTTGTTCCCGTGTCTTATCTTCTCCCTGCTCTCTGCACAATGTGAATCACTGCCCATAATTCCAGTGCGGATGGCACTGCTGTCTTTTATCTCTGCAGCACATATTTCTGGAATGAGGGGGCGAGACTGTGAAATTACTTAGCACTTTTTCTTTCCCTGAAAACATACTGGATTTAGCGGGATGGATATGGGCTTGTATGTGTGATGGAGGAGAGGGGTGCAGATATTGTCACTGGTGATGAGGAGGTATGAGAGAGGAGGATGGAGGAAGAAGCAGACTGATGTATGAGCTGGACCAGGATGCAGAGCAGAAGGTTGCTGCTGAGAACCAGTGAAGCTAAATGAGCGAAAAGATGGAACAAAGCAAATATTTACATTATGTATCTGCCCTCAGCAAAATTTCTAAATTGGCTTCAACTCCGGGGCTGTGAATTATGTGCTCCAGCAAGTGGCCAATGGTTTCCTTTTCTTACCTGATTAGACCTGAATCAGGTAAACGATAGATGCGTCAAGGCGCAGTAACCCCTATTTGCATCAAAGGGCACCATATAATATTACTAAACGATATTTTCAGAAAACCAATAAATCTTTGTTTTTTTAAACACACAGAATCTATCAAAGGTTTTTCAACACACAAATAACATTTCCCAGGCGTCCGGCAAGTTTTCTAGCTGTTCTCAAAGAACCTGAAAGGCATACAGAATTTTTTGGGAACATGCAAATCAGGATCTACTGAAACTTCTCTTCTAAAAGACAAGGTCTTTGGGTAAAAGGGAATATTTTAACTTTCCCTGACTCGGGGCCCTGTCCCCCTACTGCTCCATCACTGACCTATATACTGTAAGTTGTCCGCTGCTGTCAGTAGCTTCTGATGTTGGCTTCTAACCATATTTCCCACATTTTGGAGTTCAACAAATACTCTCTAATGCCGTGTACACAGGGGCGGACTTTTTGACCGGACTGGTCCGACAGACTTCCGATGGACTTTTGAACGAATGGACTTGCCTACATACGATCACACCAAAGTCCGACGTACGACCGGACTAAAATAAGGAAGTTGATAGCCGGTAGCCAATAGCTGCCCTAGCGTGGGTTTTCGTCCGTCGGACTAGCATACAGACAAGCAGATTTTTTGACCGGACTCGAGTCCGTCGGACAAATTTGAAACATGTTCCAAATCTAAAGTCCGTCACATTTTTGACCGAAAAAGTCCGCTGCAGGCCGATGGAGCCTACACACGGTCGGATTGTCTGCCGGATTCGGTCCGTCGGACCAGTCCGGTCGAAAATTCTGCCCGTGTGTACACGGCATAAGGGGTTGCTCAGTGCTTGTACCTGATTGGTCTGCACTCTAAGCACATTCTAAGTCAGCATTCATGAACCTTGAAGAGTATTGAGCAATGATAATATACTGTCGGACCCCTTATCAAGATTAGGGATGGGGGGACAGGGTGCTGAGGCTGAGCAATGTTTTTAAATGCTGCAGTACTCAAGTCAAGAAGGAGGAGGGGTGGGTATCAGGAGTAATGTTTGGGGGTGCCGTGTGAACTCATCTTTGCAGAGACAGGCAATGTTAACATTTGCCCCTGCCTGAATATATAAGAGTCCTCTTGTGTACAGAGACTAAAAAAAAAGCTGTCAGGGCCCCATATGAAAAGGGGATAACAAAGATAGTAACATGATAACAACAAGAAAATTAGGAATGCACACAATATATGTCACAGGAGGAAACCATAACCACGCATGTGGGGGCCCGACTGCCGGGCAGGGCCAGTAGGTGCGTGGCTACTCTGTCTTTTTGTCCATACATTTAGATCCCTTTCACACTGGGGCACTTATTAGGCGTTTTAGCGCTAAAAATAGCACCTGTAAAGCGCCTCTTATGCCTCTCCAGTGTGAAAGCCCGAGTGCTTTCACACTGGGGTGGTGCACTTGCAAGACGGGAAAAGTCCTGCAAGCAACATCCTTGGGGCGGTGCGGGAGCAGTGTATACACTGCCCCCAAAACGCCCTGCCCATTGAAATGAATGGGCAGCGCAGCAGAAGCGCTTCGGCAGGGACGCAACACGGGTGCTTTTAACCCTTTCTTTGTCTGCTAGCGGGGGTTAAAAGCTCCCCGCTAGCGGACAAAATGCGCCGCTATAACAGCAGTAAAGTGCTGCTGAAAATAGCGGCGCTTTACCGCTAGTGCCGGCACCACCCCACTGTGAAAGTACCCTCATTCAATACAGAAGAGTTGGCAGCTGTTGCTCTCTGTTATTTTGCTTACATTGGGCTCTTTACTGCCACCTGTGGCTGCTTCCTGCATGTGCACTCCTCATGTGAGTGTTGCTTGTACTGTATTCTGGCTTGTGATCAGCTGCAGCGCCACTCGGGGTATTAGGGACATGTGTCAGCTTTGTGGAAATGAGCTGGGACTAGGAAGACCTCCTTTACAAGTAGGAGCTGTGTGTACAAGTGAAGGGAGGGACTGTTTGTGTACAGGTTGGCCAGAGCTGTGTGTGTTGTGTGTGCATGTGTTGAGTGTGGTGTGTATGTGGGAGTGTGTTGTGTGTGCATGTGTTGAGTATGGTGTGTATGTGGGAGTGTTTATAAGTATGAGGGGGGGCTGAGTGTGTACAGATGTGAGGGGGGACTGAGTGTGTACAAGTATGAGGGGGGCTGAGTGTGTACAGGTGTGAGGGGGGACTGAGTGTGTACAAGTATAGGGGGGCTGAGTGTGTACAAGTATGAGGGGGGCTGAGTGTGTACAAGTATGAGGGAGGGCTGAGTGTGTACAGATATGAGGGGGGACTGAGTGTGTACAGGTGTTGGGGGGCTGAGTGTGTACAGGTGTTGGGGGGCTGAGTGTGTACAGGTGTGGGGGGGCTGAGTGTGTACAAGTATGGGGGGCTGAGTGTGTACAAGTATGGGGGGCTGAGTGTGTACAAGTATGAGGGGGGCTGAGTGTGTACAGGTGTGGTGGGGGGGTGAGTGTGTACAAGTATGAGGGGGGCTGAGTGTGTACAGATGTGAGGGGGGACTGAGTGTGTACAAGTATGAGGGGGGCTGAGTGTATGCAGGTGTGGGGGGGCTGAGTGTGTACAAGTATGGGGGGGCTGAGTGTGTACAAGTATGAGGGGGCTGAGTGTGTACAGGCGTGGGGGGTGAGTGTTTCCAAGTATGAGGGGGGCTGAGTGTGTATAGATGTGAGGGGGGAGCTGAGTGTGTACAAGTATGAGGGGGGCTGAGTGTGTACAGGTGTGGGGGGGTGATTGTGTACAAGTATGAGGGGGGCTGAGTGTGTACAAGTAAGAGGGGGGGCTGAGTGTGTACAGATGTGAGGGGGGGCTGATGTGTGTACAAGTATGAGGAGGGGGCTGAGTGTGTACAGGTGTGGGGGGCTGAGTGTGTACAAGTATGAGGGGGGGGCTGAGTGTGTACAAGTATGGGGGGACTGAGTGTGTACAGATGTGTGGGGGGCTGAGCGTGTACAAGTATGAGGGGGGGGCTGAGTGTGTACAGGTGTGGGGGGGGGGGGGCTGCCTGCAGGACTGTGGAATGGCCTGCTGGCAAACTCTGAAATATAATGCCTCATGTACACTGCTTTTGTTGTTTAGCCAAAACTCCTCAACTAAAGTCAATAAAAGCCTATTCTGTCCATGTCTCCATGTTTATGTGTCTATGATACTGCTTTTTTAGCATTTTTCTACTGCCAGGAGAGTTTTGTTTAGGGGTGAGCAGTGTATGTGTAGCCTAAGAGAACCTACAGTAGGTACAGATGTTCTTTAAGATACACATATAAAAGTCAATTGGCTTTAGCAAGGTGTATCAGTGCATTCAAATAATTGCTTTTATGGGCTATTTGTACACATACTGTATATCAGCCTTCATTAAATGGCGGACCAAGTGATGCTCCCATCCAGATTGTCAGCCCACCAGTCTGCAGCGATGAATCCCCACTGCATTACTGTCATTGGCTGCTAGGACCACCGGCGTCCTAGCAACCAATGATGTCACCTGTGCATCCTGCCCACTTCAGCAAGTTTCTCTGCCCAGCTCCTGCGTCTTGCAGCATGCTTTTTCTTCAAGCTCCAGCTCCCATCCCCTGTCTGCCTGCCTAGCTACAGGGAATTATCCATCAGCTACACTGTTCACTTAGATGGGCTCTACCAATCTACAGGTGCACTGTGATGGTTCACAACTGAAATTTAAGGATGGTCACTCTGATAGGGACACTCTAATGGGAAACACATGCTCTATAGAGGAAACTCTGATGGGGAAACCGGCTCTATGGGGGCACTCTAAAGCGGACACCTGCTCTCAGATGGGCTTGTCTATATTCCTATTGCACACATTCCTGGATCAAAGGCTCATCTGTAGTGGGCGCTGTAGGGATTACCAGCTGGACACTGGATATATCACACATCAATACACATATTCACCAGTACACCATGGATCTTGAATTGCAGTCCAAAGCATTTATAGAAGAGAGATCACATCACAAAACAACAAGTGCAACATTTCTTAGACACGCAGGACCCCTTCGTCATGTATGTGATAAAGTGCATACAGTGGCAACAGAATAGAAAGGAGTTACATTAGATCATTTATATTCTGTTGCCACTGTATACACTTTATCACATGCCTGACAAAGGGGTCCTGCGTGTCTAAGAAATGTTGCACTTGTTGTTTTGTGATGTGATCTTTCTGCAATAAAAGCTTTGGACTGCAATTCAAGATCCATGGTGTGCTGGTGAATATTTGTATTGCTCTCTGATGGGGACACTCTGGTGGGAACACCTGCTCTATGGAGGGACTCTGATTGGGACACCTGCTCTATGGAGGCACTCTGATTGGGACACCTGCTCTATGGAGACACTCTGATTGGGACACCTGCTCTATGGAGGGACTCTGATTGGGACACCTGCTCTATGGAGGGACTCTGATGGGAACACCTGCTGTCTGATGTGAACACTTGCTCAATGGGGGCACTCTGATGGGGACACCTGCTCTAAAGGAGCACATCTGATATAAAGGGGCACTCTAATCTATGGGGGCACTCTGATGGGCACACCTGATTTAAAGGGGCACGTTGGTGGGGATATCTGATATAAAGGGGCACTCTGAAGGGGGAGCCTGATCTATGGGGCACTCTGATGTGGACACCTAATCTATGGGGGCACTCTGATGGGCACATCTGATGTAAAGGGGCACTCTGATGGGGACACCTTAGTAACCAGACCTCCTTGAATATTAATTCAATATCCCTGATATAAATATACATAGGGGGAGCCATATTTACTCATTACTTCCAGGGACTCTGCTTCTTACTTAGTCGAACTACACAGACTTTATTGTTTTTCTTATCCCTGAAAATCTCTTAAGCTAGTCATAAACGGCTTGAATTCTGGCCAAATCCTGCTACACTGGCCGAAAATCTAGCTGTGGGTGGTTCTGTTGATACCACTCGGCTTGACAAAAGTGCATTTAAAAATCGACTGAGCAAATTGTCAGAATACAATAGACTGTAGTGGAAGATTCATTCATCCATGCTGTTAGCATGAATGGAGGAATCAGTAAGGCTCGATTCACACCTATGCATGTTGCTTTTGAGCGTTTTTGGAGGTTTTTTTTTCATGCTTGCCACGTTTTTGAGCCGCGTTTTTGCCGCGTTTTTGCCGCGATTTGCGTTTTTTTTTTTTTTTTTCATTTTTTTTTACAGTCTTAAAAAAAAATTACAAAAAAAAAAAAATAAAAAAAAACGGCAAAAACGCACCAAAAACGCTGCAAAAACGGTGCAAAAACGGTGCAAAAACGGTGCACTTGCGTTTTTGATGCTTGTCCATTGAAAACCATTACATGCAAAACGCTGCTTTTTGCATGAAAAAAAGTCCCCGACCCTTTCCAAAAACGCAGAGATACAAAAAAGCATTGATGTGAACATGTTCCATAGGAACCCATGTTAAAAAATTCCCGTGCATTTCTGCAAAATGCAAAATGCATCAAAAAACGCGCTAGTGTGAATGGGGCCTTAGCCTTCTTTCATGGAGTCTGCAAGCTGAATGAAAGAAATCTATACATATATGGCCAGTTTGAGTCTGCACAGCTGAAGTGAAAACACTGCATGCTCCTTGAGCGTAAATAATTCTGATTCAGCAGCTGTTCAGCAGGAAGAGTGCCATAATGTTGACACTAAAACCAGACTATATGTTCCCCTTTAAATTGGTATACTAAATACTAAAATGAGCAAGTATACTACTGTTCCCTGAAAAAGCCCAAGAAAGGCTCACTCTGCGCTTTTACCACCAGCTAATCTTGCAAACTGATCCTGTTCACGGTTTTATAATCCCATCCTCTGGAGCTGAGGAACAGCAGAGCAATCGTGCATGCAAATCGCCCCTCTGATTCTGCCTAGTAATGGGGAACTATTAAGAGAGGAAGAAAAGTAACTAAGCAATGTACTTCCACAGCAAGGGGATGTCAACGTGTCCTGCACTATAGAGGTATGCTTGTGCCAGATCCAACCCGATCTTGACAACAGAGGTGTCCCTTTCATGCTGTGCAGAGCTAATAACGGTTTCCATGTCACAGCATCTGTTATTGTCACCTAAACAGCCTCTGGGGTCTTGCTGCACCTTCTGCTGTAAAATCTAAACTCAGTTACATCACTGGTGAACCTGGCAGCAGTGGCAAAAAAATGACTGCCATGAGCAGAAATCCACAATCAGGCCTCAATCTATGCTACAGAAAACGACTCCAGCTTAGCCTATCAACTTGCATTGCTTTTCTTAGCAGTGAAAGGGAATTTTGATTGAATCTGACAGTGGCGTTATGACTCAGTATGTGCTAAATTTAAATCTGCACACCACAAAAGAAGACTGCAAAACCTTTAGCTGTCACTGAATGTATAGTCTCTTTAACCACTTCAGCCCCGGAAGGATTTACTCTCTTCCTGACCAAAGCATTTTTTGCGATTCTGCACTGCGTCGATTTAGCTGAAAATTGCGCGGTTGTGCGACGTTCTACCCAAACAAAATCGACATCCGTTTTTTCCCCACAAATAGAGCTTTCTTTTGGTGGTATTTGATGACCTCTGCGGTTTTTATTTTTTGCGCTATAAACAAAATTTTTTGCTATATAAAAAAACGAATTTCTTCCAGTGTTTAGGCTGATATGTATTCTTCTACATATTTTTGGTAAAAAAAAAAAAAAAAAAAAAATATATATCACAATAAGTGTATATTGATTGGCTTGCGCAAAAGTTATAGTGTCTACAAAATAGGGTAGATAGATTTAACCACTTGAGCCCCGGACCATTATGCTGCCTAAGGACCAGAGGTCTTTTTCCAATTTGGCACTGCGTCGCTTTAACTGCTAATTGCGCGGTCATGCAATGCTGTACCCAAACGAAATTTGCGTCCTTTTCTTCCCACAAATAGAGCTTTCTTTTGATGGTATTTGATCACCTCTGCGGTTTTTATTTTTTGCGCTATAAACGGAAAAAGACCGAAAATTTTGAAAAAAAATGATATTTTCTACTTTTTGTTATAAAAAAAATCCAATAAACTAAATTTTAGTCATACATTTAGGCCAAAATGTATTCGGCCACATGTCTTTGGTAAAAAAAATGTCAATAAGCGTATATTTATTGGTTTACGCAAAAGTTATAGCGTCTACAAACTAGGGTACATTTTCTGTAATTTACACAGCTTTTAGTTTATGACTGCCTATGTCATTTCTTGAGGTGCTAAAAATGGCAGGGCAGTACAAAACCCCCCCAAATGACCCCATTTTGGAAAGTAGACACCCCAAGGAAATTGCTGAGAGGCATGTTGAACCCATTGAATATTTATTTTTTTTGTCCCAAGTGATTGAATAATGACAAAAAAAAAAAATATTTACAAAAAGTTGTCACTAAATGATATATTGCTCACACAGGCCATGGGCCTATGTGGAATTGCACCCCAAAATACATTTAGCTGCTTCTCCTGAGTACGGGGATACCACATGTGTGGGACTTTTTGGGAGCCTAGCCGCGTACGGGGCCCCGAAAACCAATCACCACCTTCAGGATTTCTAAGGGTGTAAATTTTTGATTTTACTCCTCACTACCTATCACAGTTTCGGAGGCCATGGAATGCCCAGGTGGCACAAAACCCCCCAAAATGACCCCATTTTGGAAAGTAGACACCCCAAGCTATTTGCTGAGAGGCATATTGAGTCCATGGAATATTTTATATTTTGACACAAGTTGTGGGAAAGTGACACTTTTTTTTTTTTTTTTTTTTTGCATAAAGTTGTCACTAAATGATATATTGCTCACACAGGCCATGGGCATATGTGGAATTGCACCCCAAAATACATTTAGCTGCTTCTCCTGAGTATGGGGATACCACATGTGTGGGACTTTTTGGGAGCCTAGCCGCGTACGGGGCCCCGAAAACCAATCACCGCCTTCAGGATTTCTAAGGGCGTACATTTTTGATTTTACTCCTCACTACCTATCACAGTTTCGGAGGCCATGGAATGCCCAGGTGGCACAAAACCCCCCCAAATGACCCCATTTTGGAAAGTAGACACCCCAAGCTATTTGCTGAGAGGCATGGTGAGTATTTTGCAGCTCTCATTTGTTTTTGAAAATGAAGAAAGACAAGAAAAAACATTTTTTTTTTTCTTTTTTCAATTTTCAAAACTTTGTGACAAAAAGTGAGGTCTGCAAAATACTCACTATACCTCTCAGCAAATAGCTTGGGGTGTCTACTTTCCAAAATGGGGTCATTTGGGGGGGGTTTGTGCCACCTGGGCTTTCCATGGCCTCCGAAACTGTGATAGGCAGTGAAGAGTGAAATCAAAAATTCACGCCCTTAGAAAGCCTGAAGGCGGTGCTTGGTTTTCGGGGTCCCGTGCGTGGCTAGGCTCCCAAAAAGTCTCACACATGTGGTATCCCCGTACTCAGGAGAAGCAGCAGAATGTATTTTGGGGTGTAATTTCACATATTCCCATGGCATGTTTGAGCAATATAACATTTAGTGACAACTTTGTGCAAAAAAAAAAAAAAAAAATGTGTCTCTTTCCCGCATCTTGTGTCGCAATATAAAATATTCCATGGACTCGACATGCCTCTCAGCAAATAGCTTGGTGTGTCTACTTTCCAAAATGGGGTCATTTGGGGGGGTTTTGAACTGTCCTGGCATTTTATGCACAACATTTAGAAGCTTATGTCACACATCACCCACTCTTCTAACCACTTGAAGACAAAGCCCTTTCTGACACTTATTGTTTACATGAAAAAGTTATTTTTTTTTTGCAAAAAAATTACTTTGAACCCCCAAACATTATATATTTTTTTAAAGCAAATGCCCTACAGATTAAAATGGTGGGTGTTTCATTTTTTTTTTCACACAGTATTTGCGCAGCGATTTTTCAAACGCATTTTTTGGGGAAAAAAACACACTTTTTTAAATTTTAATGCACTAAAACACACTATATTGCCCAAATGTTTGATGAAATAAAAAAGATGATCTTAGGCCGAGTACATGGATACCAAACATGACATGCTTTACAATTGCGCACAAACGTGCAGTGGCAACAAAATAAATACATTTTTAAAAGCCTTTAAAAGCCTTTACAGGTTACCACTTTAGATCTACAGAGGAGGTCTACTGCAAAAATTACTGCCCTCGATCTGACCTTCGCGGTGATACCTCACATGCATGGTGCAATTGCTGTTTACGTTTGACGACAGACCGCCGATTGCGTTCGCCTTAGCGCGAGAGCAGGGGGCGACAGGGGTGCTTTTTTTTTTTTTTTTCTTTATTATTTTTCTGCTTTTTTATCTTATTTTTAAACTGTTCCTTTCATATTTTTTTTTTTAATCATTTTTATTGTTATCTCGGGGAATGTAAATATCCCCTATGATAGCAATAGGTAGTGACAGGTACTCTTTTTTGAAAAAATTGGGGTCTATTAGACCCTAGATCTCTCCTCTGCCCTCAAAGCATCTGACCACACCAAGATCGGTGTGATAAAATGCTTCCCCAATTTCCCAATGGCGCTATTTACATCCGGCGAAATCTAAGTCATAAAATGCTCGTAGCTTCCGGTTTCTTAGGCCATAGAGATGTTTGGAGCCACTCTGGTCTCTGATCAGCTCTATGGTCAGCTGGCTGAATCACCGGCTGCATTCTCAGGTTCCCTGTTGAGACAGGAGAGCCAGAGAAAAACACGGAAGACGGTGGGGGGGCATTCCCTCCCACGGCTTGTAAAAGCAGTCTAGAGGCTAATTAGCCGCTAGGATTGCTTTTACATGAAAGCCGACCGCTGGCTGAAAAGAATGATACCAAGATGATACCTAAACCTGCAGGCATCATTCTGGTATAACCACTCAAAGTCGTGAATGGCGTACCTGAAGACAAAAAAATGGTTAACAATAAAGCACAGTAAACGGTAAAGTATAAAAAATTGCATACCTGAAAAAGCAAACATGATAAAACATAATAACAATAAAACATTGCAGAATAGAATACAGTAAAAAAGAGCAGAACAATAGAGAGAGAATAGAGAGAGAGAGAACAATAAAACGACAACTATTTTTTTTTATTTTATATATATATTTTTTTTTTGACACTTTTTTTGTAACTAACTTTTGTAACTGTAACCGGTTCCAGGTTCGGGTCTCTCAAAATGCGATGGCATCTTGGGAGACCCTGTGAAAGTGTGCCTAGTCTGTGCAATGCTGTACCCTACGCTAATACTCAACTAGTGAATGGTAGCGTTCAAAACATTCACCAATGCAAAGACCAGGATTGTCAGGACAGGAGGGACAATAATAGCGGGTGTCACGCCTATATCCGCGCTTCCTGCAGACACAACATCTTTTTTGGGGGGTTTGTTGGGTAGGGGTACTCGGGAGGACATAAAGAAAATGCCTCTCATGCAGCCGACTGCATTTGATTGGGGATGTGAATGGGGGAAGTACGGGCGCTGCAGAAGTGGTGGGTTCCCAATTAGGATTGGCGAATGCAGCAGGAAGGGCACTATGGGCACGACGGGCCTGTGTTTGTCTTCTTGGTGGCAGCGGGACACTACTTGTGCTTGCCACCTCACCAGCTTGAACTGCACTTATGGGACTCGCCACGTCACCAAGTGTTGCTGCAGTGCTGGTTTGACTACGACCGGGGTGTACTAGGCCGCTGGTGCTTGCCAGTTCACCAAAACGCTACCAAAAAAACTGTTAGCGATCGCAGGGATCAGGCCTGACTCTGCGAACGCTGCAGTTATGGGTTTAGTGTTTTGTAAGTGTCAGTGATCGATCGATACTGCACTTGGGTGGGCTGGGCCGGGCGGAGGGGCAAAACACAGGTGCTAGCAGGTATCTGGGCTGATCCCGCTAACACTGCGTTTTTGGGAACCCTAAACTGCTGGGGACGCTAGTATAGATCTGATCGGATCAGATATTGATCCGTTCAGATACTATACCACTAAGGGAGGTGTATGCTGCGTGCGTGGGTGTTAGCGGTACTGGCGCTAACCTGACGCTGCCTGGGGCTGGTGCTTGCCAGTTCACCAAAACGCTACCAAAAAAACTGTTAGCGATCGCAGGGATCAGGCCTGACTCTGCGAACGCTGCAGTTATGCGTTTAGTGTTTTGTAAGGGACAGTGATCGATCGATACTGCACTTGGGTGGGCCGGGCCGGGCGGAGGGGCAAAACGCAGGTGCTAGCAGGTATCTGGGCTGATCCCGCTAACACTGCGTTTTTGGGAACCCTAAACTGCTAGGGACGCTAGTATAGATCTGATCGGATCAGATATTGATCAGATCAGATACTATACCACTAAGGGAGGTGTACGGTGCGTGCGTGGGTGTTAGCGCTACTGGCGCTAACCTGACGCTGCCTGGTGCTTGCTTGCCAGTTCACCAAAATGCTACCAAAAAAACTGTTAGCGATCGCAGGGATCAGGCCTGACTCTGCGAACGCTGCAGTTATGCGTTTAGTGTTTTGTAAGTGACAGCGATCGATCGATACTGCACTTGGGTGGGCCGGGCGGAGGGGCAAAACGCAGGTGCTAGCGGGTATCTGGGCTGATCCCGCTAACACTGCGTTTTTGGGAACCCTAAACTGCTGGGGACGCTAGTATAGATCTGATCGGATCAGATATTGATCCGATCAGATACTATACCACTAAGGGAGGCGTATGCTGCGTGCGTGGGTGTTAGCGGTACTGGCGCTAATCTGACGCTGCCTGGGGCGACGCATATCACAGCTGGGCGATCAGGGGGCTAAACCTTTATTCGGTAATAAACGGCGGGTGCCCTGACACTATAAAAAATAAACGAACTAACCAGCGTCAACCGTAACGTTTATACGGTGATCAGTGGTGAAAGGGTTAACTAGGGGGCAATCAAGGGGTTAAAACATTTATTAGATAGTATATGGGGGTCCCTGACACTATAAAACGCTGACGGCGAACCTAAATATTTACGTCCCTAACTAGCGTCACCAGTGACACTAATACAGCGATCAGAAAAATGATCGCTTAGCAACACTGGTGACAGGGGGTGATCAAGGGGTTAAAACTTTATTAGGGGGGGTTAGGGGGGTACCCTAGACCTAAAGGGGGGTAATACTAACTGTCCCAACACTGTAACTGTCACAAACTGACACTATGCAGTAATCAGAAAAAAAAAAAAAAAAAAAAAAAAAACCTGCTGGTGTCAGTTTGTGACAGGGGGGGGGGGTGATTGGGGGGGATCGGGGGGCGGGATCGGGGTGTTTTGTATGCCTGGCATGTTCTACTGTGTGTGTAGTGTGTTGTGCACTTACATTGATGTCTTCTCCCCTCGGCGCTGGAACGGAATACCGAGCTGAGGGGAGATGACATCATTTCCTTTGCTGCTGTTTAGCATACAGCAGCAAAGGAATGTTCCCATTGGCCGGCGGCGATCGCGAGGGGGGGGCCACGAACGGATGGCCTCCCCCTCATCTCGGATCGCCGGGGAACAGAACGGGACCGCCTCGGGCGGCGGGGGGGGTCCGATTGGACCCCCCACCCGCGGAAGGCAAATCACGTACATGTACGTGATTTTGCCTGCCCGTGTCGCTTTGCCGACGTAAATCGGCGTTAGGCAGTCCTTAAGTGGTTAAGGTATTTTTATTATTATTTTTATTTTTTACTAGTAATGGCAGCGATCTGCGATTTTTATCGGGACTGCGACATTATGGTGGACAGATCGGACACTTTTGACACTATTTTGGGACCAGTGACATTTATACAGCGATCAGAGCTACAAATAGCCACTGATTACTGTATAAATGACACGGGCAGGGAAGGGGTTAAACACTAGGGGGCGATCAAGGGATTAAGTGTGTTCCCTGGATGTGTTCTAACTGTAGGAGGGATGGGCTCACTACAACATGACAGAGGTCACTGCTCCCAATGACAGGGAACAGTAGATCTCTGTCATGTTGCTAGGCAGAACAGGGAAATGCCCTGTTTACATAGGCATCTCCCCATTCTGCCTCTCCTCGTTGCAATCGCAGGTCGCAAGCACGCGCGACAGCAAATTCAAAGCGACGTACGGGTATGTCCCTTTGCCTGCCCGTGCCATTCTGCCGACGTAAATCGTCACGCAGCGGTCGGCAAGTGGTTAAAAAGAACCAGGTGGCCTTCTACAGGAATCTCTATATTCAGACCGTAAATATTAAAATTCTGCAGGCTTGATAATCAAGAATTTACATTTCTTTCTCATTTATTTATTAAAGTACTGTCAGGGCTGGGCTCAGCCCTTCCTTCTCTGAGCTGGCCGCTCAGTTGTCAGTTAATTGCCAGCTCTCATCCTTCTCTACAGTTAACCAGCTGTTGTGGATCTGCTCGTCAGTCCCGCCTACTTAAAGATCTCCAGCTCACTTCATTCCTGCCTTTGCCTTGGTCACATCACAAGAAACCATCTCCTGCATTCCTGTTTAAAGACTGGCTTTGCTGACATCCCTTCTGGCTCCTTATCCTGCTTGCTGTTCCTCTACTTGGATCCCTGACTTCTGGTTTGGCTGATTACCGGATCTGGTTACTGAACTCTGGCTTGGCCGACTACCCGACCTGGTTACTGTACTCTGGCTATGCTTTGACTACGCTTACTCTATTTACCTTTTATTAATAAACAAGTGTGATTTTACTGTACTTCTGTCTCGGTATGGTTCATGGTTTCTGACAAGTACTTATATGGCACCATCAATTTACACAGTGCCTTACATATATATTGTACATTCACACAGCGAGTCCCCCTCCTCAAGAACGCACATGTACAATCATGCCAATGAACATCTAAATGATTCAGAGAAGGATTGGGAGAAAGTGCTGTGGTCAGATGAGACCAAAATTGATCACTTTGGCATTAATTCGACTCACTGTGTTTGGAAGAAGAAAAATGCTGACTATGACCCTAAGAACACCATTTCTACAGTCAAACACGGAAGTGGAAACATTATGCTTTGGGGCTGTTTCTCTGCTAAAGGTACAGGACGACTTTGCCAATTGAGGGGCCAATGGACGAGGCCATGTACTGTAAAATCTTGGACAAGAACCTTCTTCCCTCAGCCAGAACACTGCAGACAGGTTGTGGATGGGTCTTCCAGCATGACATTGACCCAAAACATACCGCTAAGGCAACAAAGGAGTGGCTCAAGAAAAAGCACATTAAGGTGATGGACTGGCCTAGCCAGTCTCCAGACCTTAATCCTATAGAAAATTTATGGAGGGAGCAGAAACTTCAAGTTGCCAAGCAACAGCCAAGAAACCTTAAAGTGGATGTAAACCAGATTCATGAAAGTTGAGCTGGGCACATATATCTGCAGTGTTTTCTTATCTCTCTTCAAAGCACTAAGTTCTGTGGCTGTTATCAACATGATAACTTCTGACGAGTTTTCCATTAACTGAGATAAAACCAGGCTGAATTTTGTGTCTAGGGAGGTTGCTATAAATGGATTAGCAGAGAGCTTGCCATGTCACAGGACAGCTATGGAAGTCTATGCCTGTCTCTGTCTATGTGGAGGGGGGTGTGTGACTTTCCTCCAATCAGCTGTCTTGGCTGTGTGCCCAGACTTCACACTCAGTGCTAAACAGGAAGAGAAAATCTCAACACAATCTGAACTTATATAAAAAAGCATACATAAAGCTGAAGACAGCAGATATACAGGTAAAGCTTATGTAGGGAGATGTATTTCATCCCTGTGTATCATCTGAGGCTGTTCACTTCACTGGGTATAGGAGAGGGTTTACATCCACTTTAAGGATTTAGAGAAGATCTGTAAAGAAGATTGGACCAAAATCCCTCCGGAGATGTGTGCAAACCTGGTCACCAACTACAAGAAACGTCTTACCTCTGTGCTTGTCAACAAGGGTTTCTCCACCAAGTACTAAGTCATGTTTTGCTTGGGGATCAAATACTTATTTTATTCACTTAAAGTGGGGTTCCACACAAAAAAAAAAAAAAAAATACCTGAAAAATTCTAAAAAAAAAAAAACAAAAAAACATTTGGATATTTTTTTTTCTTACCTCTAAATGCCTGTTGCTAGGTGGTCCCTCGTAGTCTGCCTCTTCCTTTGCCTGGGCTGGTGACATCACTTCCCCCTCGGCACAGGAAGGGCTCCACTCTGCTCCCTCCCTCCTGTCAATCATCTGGGACCCATTACAGGTCCCAGGTGATTGAGCGGCCAATCACGGCGCGTGGCCGTGAAGCCACAGCCCGGCGCCCACAGTTGAAATGTCGGCGCCGACGAGCGGAGGTGGGGGACGAGCGGGGCTTAGATCCCCCGCACCGCTGGACCCAGGGACAGGTAAGTGTCCAATTAAAAGTCAGCAGCTGCAGTATTTGTAGCTGCTGACTTTTATTTATTTATTTTTTTAATGGAGCCCCTGGGTGGAACTCCTCTTTAACTACACCTTAATTTATAGCATTTGTATCATGTGTTTTTTTCTGGATTTTTGGTTGATATTCTGTCTCTATCATTTAAAATACACCTATGATAACAATTATAGACCCTTCATTTGTTTGTGTGTAAACTTACAAAATCTCCATGGGATCAAATAATTATTTTCCCTACTGTATTATGGGTATACCATTCTAACATGCTAGGACCATGAATTCTGGTTCTGAAGAAACCAGGTGGTTACAGAAAGAATACCCCCCCCCCCACACACACCTACACTGTTTACATGGACTTCTTTAGTACATGTTTCCTTTTAAACCTACACCAGTACACTCCAAAGTGGTATTTCAGTTGCAAGTGGAATTTGGTAGGTTAATCATCTGCTAGTTTCCAATATAACGGAAGTCGCATGACTTCCAATCTGACTTTGCCCTGGTACTTCATGTCTGACTTCTATGTGTCGAGTCACCTGAGGCCAGGTGACAGATGCACACCACTGGAGTTAGGAGCGCACCGCAAAGGTTGTGGACCCTTTGGCTGACTGCTGCGGATGGAGCTGTGGGTGGTTCAGGAAAGCAGCTCCATCTGAACACCGACACGGGCCAAACAGGAAGCTAGAGCGTAAGAATCTAAGAGCCAGACAGTTTTCACCAGAGCCTCTGAAGGTGGGGATGGGAGTCGTGGCCCCCAGGGTCTCTCAGCTCATGCTCACACACTGGCTCTGGTGGACAGAGTAGAAGCAGCAGTTCAGGGTTAAACACAGAATAGTCAGGAGAACAAGCCAAGGTCAGGGCAACTAACAGCCAGGGATGGTCAGAAAGGCACGCCAAGGTCGGGGTCACTAGCCAACAGGAATGGTCAGAAGGACACGCCAAGGTCAGTACATGGAAGTCAGAGACAAACATACAGCAGGACGACTCACCAGAAGCCTAATCACAACTTTGTTTGGCAAGGCTGGCTTGCAGTGCGCAGGGGTAAATAGTGTTTCCTGTTGAGAGGCTGGGGTGGAGACATGCTAAGAGCTCATACTTAAACTCCCAGGTGTGGGGGCACGCTCTCTAAAGCTGAGACACAGACCTGAGAGGTAAGCAGATAGTCAGAGCATAAAACTATACTGAAGAACCATGACACCATGTGACTTCAATGAACGGGATCCGACTTTGATATGATTGTGACTTGTCCTTTGACCAATCAAAACAATTTCTTTGCTTCTGGTATGAAGGAAACCTCACGCCGAATTTATAAAAAAAAAAAAAAAAAAACGGCGTGGGGTCTCCCCCCCAGATACATACCAGGCCCTTTGAGTCTGGTATGGATCTTGAAGGGGAACCCCATGCCAAATTAAAAAAAAAAAAAAAAAAAAAAAAAAAACAGCGTGGGGTCCCACCCAAGGGTCTGGTATAGATTTTGAGGGGAAGCCCTCCATAAAAAAAATGTTGTGGGGTCCCCCCAAAATCCATACCAGACCCTTTTCCAAGCATGGAGCCTGGCAGTTCAGGAAAGGGGGGGGACAAGTCAGCGCCCCCCTCCTGGACCATACCGGGCCACATGCCCTCAACATGGGGGGTGCTTTGGGGCAGGGGGGGCTCAGCTCCCCCCCACCCCAAAGCATCTTGTCCCATGTTGATGGGGACAAGGGCCTCCTCTGACAACCCTGGGCGGTGGTTGTGGGGATCTGCGGGCAGGGGGCCCCAAGATCCTGCCCCCCCTCATGTGAATGAGTATGGGGTACGTTATACCTGTACCCATTTACCAAAAAAAAAAAGAAGTGTAGTGTTACAAAAAACAAGAGACGGTTTTTGACAAGTCCCTTAGTAAAGGTGATGTCCCCCGTCGTAGCTCCAATGCGTCTTCTTTCTCCAGCTATGCCACTGATGTCTTCTTCCTCCGGTCTTCTCCCTCCTCTGAAGTCTTCTTCCTCCAGTCTTCTCTCTCCGGTGATGTCTTCTTCCTCCGGTGAGGTCTTCTCCGTTCGGAGATGTCTTCTGCCTCTGCTGATCCGCTAAATATAAATTAAACAGTCCTCCAACGCTGGCTCCCGCCGTTGTGTAAACATGGGTACAAGGTGCTTTGGGGTGGGAGGCGCAGAGCCCCCCCCCCCACCACCACAAAGCACCCATCCCTCATGTTGAAGGCATGTGGCCTGGTATGATCCAGGATGGGGGGGGGGGGACGCTCTCCCCCCCCCCCCTTATCTGACCTGCCAGGCTGCATGCTTAGATAAGGGTCTGGTATGGATTCTGATGGGGACTCCACGCCATTTAAAAAAAAAAAAATGTGGGCGAGGTGTTTCTCCCTCAAAATCCATACCTTCGGTCTGGTATGGTCTTTGGGGGGGGGGGGGGGGGCCTACATTGATTTTTTTTTTTTTTTATTTTGGTGTGGGGTTCCCCTTCTAAATCCTCAGAGCACAAGTCACCTGCCACAAGTCAGATCAGTTAAGATGATGGTCCGACTTGGATGCGACTTACATCCAAATCAATAGGCTGAAATTTTGCCCAAGTTGGGCCAAAGTAGCGCAGGAACCTTTTTCAAAATCGGACCGACACAAGTCGGACCAGTTAAGACGGCTCTCATAGGAAACCATTGATTTTGACATGTCATGCGACTTGTGCTCTCGAAGTTGGAGCACATGTCAGACCAGTGTGAACCGGCCCTATATGGTGCTAAAAATTTTAAATGCACCTTGTAAATGGGCATGCTTTACAATGCAGCACAATACACATTAACGTCGTAAGGTGCATGCATCATTTTTTTGGCAGCAAACAGCAACACATGTCCATCAACAAGATGTGCTGGGATGCCATTCAAATGAATGTCACTGCATCTCACCAACTCATTTATGTTTTTCCATACTTTTTTATTGTAAAGGTACACAAAATTGGGCATTCAAGTGCAGAGCTCCCAGAGAGGCCCAGGGTACATACCTGCATTACCAAAAATATTTTATTTTCAAATAAAGAGTATTGCCACAAGAAAAAATGCTGTTCTAACCACTATGATGTCGCTGACAGTATAAATAGAGATCACATGGTGTTTCTCTACCAGTCACATTATGAGGTATTTCATGTAACTGGAGATTGCACAGAATCTATTTTCAATCTGACAGAAAAGCTACAGGAAGCAGAATGAGCACATATAACTGTCTTCCTGTAGGAATGCAAGTACAAACTATACATTAAAATAAGATTTTTTAAACATCAACACATATAGCCTTTGTAGTACCGTATATACTCGAGTATAAGCTGAGGCACCTAATTTTAAAACAAAAAACTGGGAAAACTTATTGACTCGAAAATTAGCCTAGGGTGAGAAATGCACAACTACTGTAAGTGGAAAAGAGGGTCAACAATGCCCATTTGCAGCCTCACTGTGCCCATTTGCATGCCTCACTGTGCCCATTTGCAGCCATAGGTCCCCCGAACTTCAAACTCAGTAGTTAAGGGTTCCTAGATGTCCCCTAGCTGCAGCCAAAATTTGGGGTCTCTGGATCCAAAGGGTCCCGAAATGACATTGGTGCAGATAGACACAGTTGACCAAATCTGGGGCCCCGTATCTTGGGTCCACTTGGTGCTAGGAACCTAAAATTTGGTGTGCAAACCCAGTGGAACTAGCACTATAACGTATCCAAAGCTGGCGTTCCTAGCACCAAGTGGCCCCAAGATCCGGGGCCCCAAATTCGGTTTGGAAAATGTCAAGCACTTTTCTGCAGCAGAGAATGACATTTTCCGAACCGACTTTGGGGCCCTGTATCTCGGGGCCACTTGGTTATGTTGTACTGCTAGTTCCACTGGGTTTGCACACTAAATTTGGGGTTCCTAGCACCAAGTGGCCCCGAGATACGGGGCCCCAAAGTCGGTTCGGAAAATGTCATTCTCTGGTGCAGAAAAGTGCTTGACTCGCGTGGGGGGGGGAATTTCAGCACAAAAAAATGTGCTGAAAACTCGGCTTATACTCGAGTATATGTGGTATATCAATATTTTCGCCTGATGACCCTGTAACACACTTCCTGTCCTAGGGTGACAACGTTCTCTCACTGTACTTTAAAGAGGAGTTGTCACACCTAGTGGCAACAATCTCCAAAACAAACCGCAATAAAGACTCTCTTTTTATATTTGGTCGAGTCCATGTGGGAAATATTTTTCCTTCCTTCCTTCCTGTCCTGCTTCCAAAATTGTCACCAAGAAGTTGGGGGGGGAATCTGCTAAGTCAAAAAAATTCAGGTAGGAATAAAAACCTGGCAGAAAAAAACATTTTGCAGTAGTTATACTTTAACGCAGTTTTATATGAAACCCCCCTTAAATGTTTCAAACCATGCATATAACCTGTCCTGACCACGTTTTCGGAACATTACAGAAAACAGTCGAAAGTTGACTTTAGAGTCCTTTACCTGCTGCCTGTGCTGCCACCCTGTCCAAGAGCAACTGCTAGCTGAAGTCTGTGATACAGTAGTGACATGGAGTGATGAAATTGGTGACAAAGTAATGACATGGTGTAGTGAAATCTGTGACAAAGTAATGACATGGTGTAGTGAAGTCTGTGACACAGTAGTGACAGGGAGTAATAAAATCTGCGACATAAAAGTGATATGGCGTAGTGATATAATAACATGGAGGTTGGCAAACCCACAGAGTGCTGGGAGGGACTCAGGGACATTCCTAGAAATGCTGCGTTCTACACAGACTTCAGCGGGTGATTCCTCTTGATCATAGTGGCATTAGGGGGCGCAAGTGGCAATAGAGGTGATTTGGTGCGTTAATTCATGCCTGTAAGTGGCCCTGTCAGCAATCTCAAAGTCCAAATAAAAACTTTCCCTATAAAGAGAAATAATGAGAATTCATTATTCCTCTCTATAGGAAAAGTTTTTATTTGGACTTTGAGATTGCTGACAGGGCCACTTACAGGCATGAATTAACGCACCAAATCACCTACATTAACGCCAAATGAATAATGTGAATGGGACCTAATTCTCAATGATGACATAGGCACATGTTTTTTTTTTTTTTTTTTTTTTTACCTGGCATACTTTGAACATTTAGAATAAACCAAATGTAAAACTAATGCCCCTATACTCACATGCACTATAACTTGAAGCCACATATGTAGAATAGGGATGAGCTTCGAGTTCGAGTCGAACTCATGTTCGACTCGAACATTGGCTGTTCGCAAGTTCACCGAACAGCGAACAATTTGGGGTGTTCGCGGCAAATTCGAATGCCGCGGAACACCCTTTAAAAGTCTATGGGAGAAATCAAAAGTGCTAATTTTAAAGGCTAATATGCAAGTTATTGTCATAAAAAGTGTTTGGGGACCTGGGTCCTGCCCCAGGGGACATGGATCAATGCAAAAAAAAGTTTTAAAAACGGCCGTTTTTTCAGGAGCAGTGATTTTAATAATACTTAAAGTCAATCAATAAAAGTGTAATATCCCTTTAAATTTCGTACCTGGGGGGTGTCTATAGTGTGCCTGTAAAGGGGCGCATGTTTCCTGTGTTTAGAACAGTCTGACAGCAAAATGACATTTTGAAGGAAAAAACTCATTTAAAACTACCCGCGGCTATTGCATTGCCGACAATACACATAGAAGTTCATTGATAAAAACGGCATGGGAATTCCCCAAAGGGGAACCCCGAACCAAAATTAAAAAAAAAAAATGACGTGGGGGTCCCCCTAAATTCCATACCAGGCCCTTCAGGTCTGGTATGGATATTAAGGGGAACCCCGGCCAAAATTAAAAAAAAAAAATGACGTGGGGTTCCCCCTAAATTCCATACCAGACCCTTCAGGTCTGGTATGGATTTTAAGGGGAACCCCGCGCCAAAAAAAAAAAAAAAAACGGCGTGGGGTCCCCCCAAAAATCCATACCAGACCCTTATCCGAGCACGCAACCTGGCAGGCCGCAGGAAAAGAGGGGGGGACAAGAGTGCGGCCCCCCCTCCCTCCTGAACCGTACCAGGCCACATGCCCTCAACATTGGGAGGGTGCTTTGGGGTAGCCCCCCAAAACACCTTGTCCCCATGTTGATGAGGACAAGGGCCTCATCCCCACAACCCTGGCCGGTGGTTGTGGGGGTCTGCGGGCGGGGGGCTTATCGGAATCTGGAAGCCCCCTTTAACAAGGTGACCCCCAGATCCCGGCCCCCCCCCTGTGTGAAATGGTAAGGGGGTACATAAGTACCCCTACCATTTCACGAAAAAAGTGTCAAAAATGTTAAAAATGACAAGAGACAGTTTTTGACAATTCCTTTATTTAAATGCTTCTTCTTTCTTCTATCTTGCTTCATCTTCTGGTTCTTCTGGCTCTTCTGGTTCTTCTGGTTCTTCCTCCGGCGTTCTCGTCCAGCATCTCCTCCGTGGCGTCTTCTGTCTTCTTCTCCTCGGGCCGCTCCGCACCCATGGCATGGGGGGGAGGCTCCCGCTCTTCTCTTCTTCTCTTCTTCTTTTCTTCTTTTCTTCTTTTCTTCTCTTCTTCTCTTCTTCTTCATTTTCTTCTCCGGGCCGCTCCGCAATCCATGCTGACATGGAGGGAGGCTCCCGCTGTGTGACGAAGCTCCTCGTCTGACAGTTCTTAAATAACGGGGGGGGCGGGGCCAACCCGGTGACCCCGCCCCCCTCTGACGCACGGTGACTTGACGGGACTTCCCTGTGGCATTCCCCGTGACGTCACAGGGAAGTCCCGTCAAGTCACCGTGCGTCAGAGGGGGGCGGGGTCACCGGGTGGCCCCGCCCCCCCCCGTTATTTAAGAACTGTCAGACGAGGAGCGCCGTCACACAGCGGGAGCCTCCCTCCATGTCAGCATGGATTGCGGAGCGGCCCGGAGAAAAAAATAAAGAAGAAGAGAAGAAGAGAAGAAAAGAAGAAAAGAAGAAAAGAAGAAGAGAAGAAGAGAAGAGCGGGAGCCTCCCCCCCATGCCATGGGTGCGGAGCGGCCCGAGGAGAAGAAGACAGAAGACGCCGCGGAGGAGATGCTGGACGAGAACGCCGGAGGAAGAACCAGAAGAACCAGAAGAGCCAGAAGAACCAGAAGATGAAGCAAGATAGAAGAAAGAAGAAGCATTTAAATAAAGGAATTGTCAAAAACTGTCTCTTGTCATTTTTAACATTTTTGACACTTTTTTCGTGAAATGGTAGGGGTACTTATGTACCCCCTTACCATTTCACACAGGGGGGGGGCCGGGATCTGGGGGTCACCTTGTTAAAGGGGGCTTCCAGATTCCGATAAGCCCCCCGCCCGCAGACCCCCACAACCACCGGCCAGGGTTGTGGGGATGAGGCCCTTGTCCTCATCAACATGGGGACAAGGTGTTTTGGGGGGCTACCCCAAAGCACCCTCCCAATGTTGAGGGCATGTGGCCTGGTACGGTTCAGGAGGGGGGGGGGCCGCACTCTTGTCCCCCCCTCTTTTCCTGCGGCCTGCCAGGTTGCGTGCTCGGATAAGGGTCTGGTATGGATTTTTGGGGGGACCCCACGCCGTTTTTTTTTTTTTTTTTTGGCGCGGGGTTCCCCTTAAAATCCATACCAGACCTGAAGGGTCTGGTATGGAATTTAGGGGGAACCCCACGTCATTTTTTTTCTTAAATTTTGGCCGGGGTTCCCCTTAATATCCATACCAGACCTGAAGGGCCTGGTATGGAATTTAGGGGGACCCCCACGTCATTTTTTTTTTTTAAGTTTGGTTCGGGGTTCCCCTTTGGGGAATTCCCATGCCGTTTTTATCAATGAACTTCTATGTGTATTGTCGGCAATGCAATAGCCGCGAGTAGTTTTAAATGAGTTTTTTCCTTCAAAATGTCATTTTGCTGTCAGACTGTTCTAAACACAGGAAACATGCGCCCCTTTACAGGCACACTATAGACACCCCCCAGGTACGAAATTTAAAGGGATATTACACTTTTATTGTTTGACTTTAAGCATTATTAAAATCACTGCTCCTGAAAAAACGGCCGTTTTTAAAACTTTTTTTTGCATCGATCCATGTCCCCTGGGGCAGGACCCAGGTCCCCAAACACTTTTTATGACAATAACTTGCATATAAGCCTTGAAAATTAGCACTTTTGATTATTCATGTTCGTGTCCCATAGACTTTAACGGTGTTCGCATGTTCGAACGAACTTTTTTCCTGTTCGCATGTTCTGGTGCGAACCGAACAGGGGGGTGTTCGGCTCATCCCTAATGTAGAACATGCAAAGCACACAATAATAGTGTACATGGAGTGAAGAGATTTTACTTGAATTGTATTTCTTTCTAAGCAAATGGTTCTAAAGCAAACCAGCAAGTGGTAGCACCTTTATGCATATATTTGTAGATAAAATCAGCTGAAGAGATTCACAATCATTATGTTGCCACCCGCACAAAAATGCTCTAGAGAGTCTGGACCAACCTTTTTTAACCTGGTAAAACTGTTAAAATGAATTTTAGGGAAGCCCTGCACATAGCAAACATAGCATATGGTGAACGTAGAATATATTCCAATATCCTCCTGCTCGATATGCTCTATTAAAGAACACAATAAAAATACGGGACAGAAAAAAAAACAGCCAATAAAAAGTATAGTATTCACCTAATAGTGGTGACCAGTTGAGAGACACCATCTTACATTGGTGGACAGTAGAAGAGCCCCTTACAGTGGTGACTAATAAAGAAGTTCCTCCTTACAGGCTAAGTTCACCTTTTTTTTGTTCTTCTAAATTCCAGCTTCCTTATCCACTTCAGCCCCGGAAGGATTTACCCCCTTCCTGACCAGAGCACTTTTTACAATTTGGCACTGCGTCGCTTTAACTGCTAATTGCGCGGTCATGCAATGCTGTAACCAAACAAAATTTGCGTCCTTTTCTTCCCACAAATAGAGCTTTCTTTTGATGGTATTTGATCACCTCTGCCGTTTTTATTTTTTGCGCTATACACGGAAAAAGACCGAAAATTTTGAAAAAAAAATGATATTTTCTACTTTTTGTTCTAAAAAAAATCCAATAAACTCAATTTTAGTCATACATTTAGGCCAAAATGTATTTGGCCACATGTCTTTGGTAAAAAAAAATGTCAATAAGTGTATATTTATTGGTTTGCGTAAAAGTTATAGCGCCTACAAACTAGGGTACATTTTCTGGAATTTACACAGTCTTTAATTTATGACTGCCTATGTCATTTCTTGAGGTGCTAAAATGACAGGGCAGTACAAAACCCCCACAAATGACCCCATTTTGGAAAGTAGACACCCCAAGGAAATTGCTGAGAGGCATGTTGAGCCCATTGAATATTCATTTTTTTTGTCCCAAGTGATTGAATAATGAAAAAAAAAAAAAAAAAAAAAAAAAAAAATTACAAAAAGTTGTCACTAAATGATATATTGCTCACACAGGCCATGGGCATATGTGGAATTGCACCCCAAAATACATTTAGCTGCTTCTCCTGAGTATGGGGATACCACATGTGTGGGACTTTTTGGGAGCCTAGCCGCATACGGGGCCCCGAAAACCAATCACTGCCTTCAGGATTTCTAAGGGCGTACATTTTTGATTTTACTCCTCACTACCTATCACAGTTTTGAAGGCCATAAAATGCCCAGATGGCACAAACCCCCCCCCAAATGACCCCATTTTGGAAAGTAGACACCCCAAGCTATTTGCTGAGAGGCATGTTGAGTCCATGGAATATTTTATATTTTGACACAAGTTGCGGGAAAGTGACAATTTATTTTTTATTTTTTTTTTTTTTTGCACAAAGTTGTCACTAAATGATATATTGCTCACACAGGTCATGGGCATATGTGGAATTGCACCCCAAAATACATTCTGCTGCTTCTCTTGAGTACGGGGATACCACATGTGTGGGACTTTTTAGGAGCCTAGCCGCGTACGGGACCCCGAAAACCAATCACCGCCTTCAGGATTTCTAAGGGTGTACATTTTTGATTTCACTCTTCACTGCCTATCACAGTTTCGGAGGCCATGGAATGCCCAGGTGGCACAAACCCCCCCCAAATGACCCCATTTTGGAAAGTAGACACCCCAAGCTATTTGCTGAGAGGCATGATGAGTATTTTGCAGCTCTCATTTGTTTTTGAAAATGAAGAAAGACAAAAAAAAAAATTTTTTTTTTCTTTTTTTAATTTTCAAAACTTTGTGACAAAAAGTGAGGTCTGCAAAATACTCACTATACCTCTCAGCAAATAGCTTGGGGTGTCTACTTTCCAAAATGGGGTCATTTGGGGGGGGTTTGTGCCACCTGGGCATTCCATGGCCTCCGAGACTGTGATAGGCAGTGAAGAGTGAAATCAAAAATTTACGCCCTTAGAAAGCCTGAAGGCGGTGCTTGGTTTTCGGGGTCCCATACGTGGCTAGGCTCCCAAAAAGTCTCACACATGTGGTATCCCCGTACTCAGGAGAAGCAACAGAATGTATTTTGGGGTGTAATTTCACATATTCCCATGGCATGTTTGAGCAATATATCATTTAGTGACAACTTTGTGCAAAAAAAAAAAAAAATAAATAATAATTTGTCTCTTTCCCGCAACTTGTGTCACAATATAAAATATTCCATGGACTCGACATGCCTCTCAGCAAATAGCTTGGGGTGTCTACTTTCCAAAATGGGGTCATTTGGGGGGGTTTGAACTGTCCTGGCATTTTATGCACAACATTTAGAAGCTTATGTCACACATCACCCACTCTTCTAACCACTTGAAGACAAAGCCCTTTCTGACACTTTTTGATTACATGAAAAAATTATTTTTTTTTGCAAGAAAATTACTTTGAACCCCCACACATTATATATTTTTTTAAAGCAAATGCCCTACAGATTAAAATGGTGGGTGTTTAATTTTTTTTTTCACACAGTATTTGCGCAGCGATTTTTCAAACGCATTTTTTGGGGAAAAAACACACTTTTTTACATTTTAATGCACTAAAACACACTATATTGCCCAAATGTTTGATGAAATAAAAAAGATGATCTTAGGCCGAGTACATGGATACCAAACATGACATGCTTTACAATTGCGCACAAACGTGCAGTGACAACAAAATAAATACATTTTTAAAAGCCTTTAAAAGCCTTTACAGGTTACCACTTTAGATTTACAGAGGAGGTCTACTGCTAAAATTACTGCCCTCGATCTGACCGTCGCGGTGATACCTCACATGCATGGTGCAATTGCTGTTTACATTTGACGCCAGACCGACGCTTGCGTTCGCCTTAGCGCGAGAGCAGGGGGGACAGGGGTGCTTTTTTTTTTTTTTTTTTTTTCTTTATTATTTTTTTGCTTTTTTATCTTATTTTAAAACTGTTCCTTTCATTTTTTTTTTTTTTTAATCATTTTTATTGTTATCTCAGGGAATGTAAATATCCCCTATGATAGCAATAGGTAGTGACAGGTACTCTTTTTTGAAAAAATTGGGGTCTATTAGACCCTAGATTTCTCCTCTGCCCTCAAAGCATCTGACCACACCAAGATCGGTATGATAAAATGCTTTCCCAATTTCCCAATGGCGCTATTTACATCCGGCGAAATCTAAGTCATAAAATGCTCGTAGCTTCCGGTTTCTTAGGCCATAGAGATGTTTGGAGCCACTCTGGTCTCTGATCAGCTCTATGGTCAGCTGGCTGAATCACCGGCTGCATTCTCAGGTTCCCTGTTGAGACAGGAGAGCCAGAGAAAAACACGGAAGACGGTGGGGGGGGGCATTCTCTCCCACTGCTTGTAAAAGCAGTCTAGAGGCTAATTAGCCGCTAGGATTGCTTCTACATGAAAGCCGACCGCTGGCTGAAAAGAATGATACCAAGATGATACCTAAACCTGCAAGCATCATTCTGGTATAACCACTCAAAGTCGTGAATGCTGTACCTGAACACAAAAATATGGTTAACAATAAAGCACAGTAAACGGTAAAGTATAAAAAATTGCAGACCTGAAAAGCAAACATGATAAAACATAATAACAATAAAACATTGCAGAATAGAATACAGTAAAAAAGAGCAGAACAATAGAGAGAATAGAGAGAGAGAGAATAGAGAGAGAACAATAAAACGACAACTATTATTTTTTATTTTATATTTTTGTTTGTGTTTTTTTTTTTTTTTTTTTTTTTTTTTTTTTACACTTTTTTTGTAACTGTAACTTTTATAACTGTAACTGGTTCCAGGTTCGGGTCTCTCAAAATGCGATGGCATCTTGGGAGACCCTGTGAAAGTGTGTCCTAGTCTGTGCAATGCTGTACCCTACGCTAATACTCAACTAGTGAATGGTAGCGTTCAAAACATTCACCAATGCAAAGACCAGGATTGTCAGGACAGGAGGGACAATAATAGTGGGTGTCACGCCTATATCCGCGCTTGCTGCAGACACAACATCTTTTTTGGGGGGGTTCGTTGGGTAGGGGTACTCGGGAGGACATAAAAATGCCTCTCATGCAGCCGACTGCATTTGGTTGGGGATGTGAATGGGGGAAGTACGGGCGCTGCAGAAGTGGTGGGTTCCCAATTAGGATTGGCGAATGCAGCAGGAAGGGCACTATGGGCATGACGGGCCTGTGTTTGTCTTCTTGGTGGCAGCGGGACACTATTTGTGCTTGCCACCTCACCAGCTTGAACTGCACTTATGGGACTCGCCACGTCACCAAGTGTTACTGCAGTGCTGGTTTGACTACGACCGGGGTGTACTAGGCCGCTGGCGCTTGCCAGTTCACCAAAACGCTACCAAAAAAACTGTTAACGATCGCAGGGATCAGGCCTGACTCTGCGAACGCTGCAGTTATGCATTTAGTGTTTTGTAAGTGACAGTGATCGATCGATACTGCACTTGGGTGGGCTGGGCTGGGCCGGGCGGAGGGGCAAAACGCAGGTGCTAGCAGGTATCTGGGCTGATCCCGCTAACACTGCGTTTTTGGGAACCCTAAACTGCTGGGGACGCCAGTATAGATCTGATCGGATCAGATATTGATCAGTTCAGATACTATACCACTAAGGGAGGTGTACAGTGCGTGGGTGTTAGCGGTACTGGCACTAACCTGACGCTGCCTGGGGCTGGTGCTTGCCATTTCACCAAAATGCTACCAAAAAAACTGTTAGCGATCGCAGGGATCAGGCCTGACTCTGCGAACGCTGCAGTTATGCGTTTAGTGTTTTGTAAGTGTCAGTGGTCGATCGATACTGCACTTGGGTGGGCTGGGCCGAGCTGGGCGGAGGGGCAAAACGCAGGTGCTAGCAGGTATCTGGGCTGATCCCGCTAACACTGTGTTTTTGGGAACCCTAAACTGCTGGGGACGCTAGTATAGATCTGATCGGATCAGATATTGATCTGTACAGATACTATACCACTAAGGGAGGCGTATGCTGCGTGCGTGGGTGTTAGCGGTACTGGCGCTAATCTGACGCTGCCTGGGGCGACGCATATCACCGCCGGGCGATCAGGGGGCTAAATCTTTATTCGGTAATAAACGGCGGGTGCCCTGACACTATAAAAAATAAACAAACTAACCAGCGTCACCCGTAACGGTTATACAGTGATCAGTGGTGAAAGGGTTAACTAGGGGGCAATCAAGGGGTTAAAACATTTATTAGATAGTATATGGGGGTCCCTGTCGCTATAAAACTCTGACGGCGAACCTAAATATTTACGTCCCTAACTAGCATCACCAGCGACACTAATACAGCGATCAGAAAAATGATCGCTTAGCGACACTGGTGACAGGGGGTGATCAAGGGGTTAAAACTTTATTAGGGGGGGTTAGGGGGGTACCCTAGACCTACAGGGGGCCTAACACTCACTGCCCTGACACTGTAACTGTCACAAACTGACACCAATACAGTAATCAGAAAAAAAAAAAAAAACCTGCTTGGTGTCAGTTTGTGACGGGGGTGATTGGGGGGGATCGGGGGGCGATCGGGGGGGGGGGGATCGGGGTGTTTAGTGTGCCTGGCATGTTCTACTGTGTGTAGTGTGTTGGTGCACTTACATTGCAGTCTTCTCTCCTCGGCCCGGAACGGAAAATACCGAGCCGAGGAGAGATGACATCATTTCCTCTGCCTCTGTGTACAATACAGAGGCAGGGAAATGATCCCATTGGCTGAGAGCGATCGCGAGGGGGGGGCCACGAATGGATGGCCTCCCCCTCACCTCCGATCGCCGGGGGAGATTTGCCGACCGCCGCAGGCACCGGGGGGGGGGTCCGATCGGACCCCCCACCCGCGGGCAGGCAAGGACGTACATATACGTCCTTTTGCCTGCCCGTGCCGCTCTGTCGACGTATATAGTCGTGCGGCGGTCGGCAAGTGGTTATGCACCAATATAGCATTCATGTACTTTTTTTTTGCAAAAATATCAAAGCTTTCCATAAAATCTACAGACACATACCTTGCTGTCCTACATCCATGATTGAAAACGTATCTATTGCTTCTGTCTGACGTCCTTACAGACTTTAGGTCATGACACAGGAAGGAGTTGACCAGCTGATCTCATTAGCGCACACCCTGCATCATCTACCAACCCACTCACAACTGCACGTTTTTTAAAGCGGGATTCCGGCCTAAAAAAAAAAAAATTAAAAGTCAGCAGCTACAAACACTGTAGCTGCTGACTTTAAATAAGTACTTACCTGTCCTGGGTGCCCGCGATATCGGCCGCATGAGGCCGACCCGTCCCTCGGCTTCCGGCACCACCATCCTAGGTAAGGGAAACAGGCAGTGGAGCCTTGCGGCTTCACTGCCAGTTTCCTACTGCGCACGAGCGAGCGGCGCGGCGCTCTGTGAATGGCCCCATGGCGTTCTGGGAACACACACAGTTCCCAGAAGACAATGGGGCCGCTCACCAAGGAGCAGAAGACGCCGCGGAAAATCAAGAGGCAGATTAGGAAGACTGCCTAGCAACAAGGGTTTAGGTAAGTTTAAAATGTTTTTTTTTTCAAATGTTTTTTTTTTTTTTTTTTTTTTGGATTTTTGGTGTAAATTTTTTTTTTCAGGGTGGCCCTCCACTTTAAATGAAATGCAATCAATCAGTGATCACCCTTCTCACTAAATACACAAGCAGATTGCATAGTGTATGGCCATCTTTATACAAGTACATAGAAGGGAGTGGACAGAAACGCTCAGCTGTCACACCCCTATCACATCTCTGCTCCCGCTGCTGTCAATCAAATCCAGTGACAGGGGAGCCAGGGGGCGGGGCCGTGTCTTGCTGTCTGTGTCCATGCAGCAGGACTCCGGAGCGCACCCGCACCGGTGCCCCCATGGAATGCGGCTCTCCTTGGGGGTACTTGAGAAGAGGAGGAGCCAGGAGCACCACTGAGGGACCCCAGAAAAGGAGGATAGGAGCCACTCTGTGCAAAACCCTTGCACAGAGGAGGTAAGTATGACATGTTTGTTACTTTAAGAAAAAAAAACCTTTACAACCCCTTTAACCACATTTTTTGGAAAACTGAGGTAAATGTCACTTGCCACAACTAGGCCTGATTACTGCCAGACCTGTTGAATCAAGAAATCATTTAAATAAAATCGGTCTAACAAAGTGCAGCACACTAAAAGATCTCAAAAAGCGACACATCATGTTCTAAAGAAATTTAAGAACAGATGAGAAAGAAAGTAAGTGACATATATCAATTGGAAAGGGTTACAAAGCCATTTCTAAGGCTTTGGGGCTCCAGTGAACCACGGTGAGAGCCATTATCCACGTATGGAGAAAACTTGGAACAGTGGTGAACCTTCCCAGGAATGGCCGGCCTACCAAAATTATTTATCCACTTCCCGACCAGCCGCCGCAATTATACTGCGACAGGTTGGCACAGCTGCGTGATCCGTTGTAGCTGTACGTCGGCTCTTTAAGACGCTGTGGCAGACGCTCGCGTGCCACTGGAGGCGGTGTTCCCGGAGCCGATGCGCGTGCCCAGCGGGGGCGATGACTGCCGGGCGCCCGCGATCACTTGTTGTGACAGAGTGAGAACCGGGATCTGTGTGTGTAAACACACAAATCCTGGTTCTGTCGGGAGAGGAGAGAGAACGTGTGTTCCTACTAAGTAGATCTCTCTCCTCCTCTAGTCTGCCACATTCCTCCCACAGTTAAAAACACACCTAGGGAACACATTTAACCCCTTGATCGCCCCCTAGTTTTAACCCCTTCCCTGCCAGTGACATTTATACAGTAATCAGTGGCTGTTTTTAGCTCTGATCGCTGTATAAATGTCACTGGTCCCAAAAAAGTGTCAAAAGTGTCCAATGTGTGTGTGGCAATGTTGCAGTCCCGATAAAAATCGCAGATCACCGCTATTACTAGTAAAAAAAAATAACAATTACATTTACATAAATTACATACATTACATTTACATAAATCTATCCCCTATTTTGTAGATGCTATAACTTTTGCGCAAACCAATCAATATACGCTTATTGCGATTTTTTTTTACCAAAAATATGTAGAAGAATACATATCCGGCCTAAACTGATGAAGAAATGTGGGTTTTTTTTGGATGTTTATTATAGCAACAAGTACAAAATATTGTGTTTTTTTTCAAAATTGTCACTTTTCTTTTGTTTATAGCGCAAAAAATTAAAACCGCAGAGGTGATCAAATACCACCAAAAGAAAGCTCTACTTGTGGGGAAAAAGGACATAAATTTTGCTTGGGTACAACATTGCAAGACTGCGCAATTGTCAGTTAAAGCGATGCAGTGCCGTATCACCAAAAATGGCCTGGTCAGGAAGGGGGCAAATCCTTCCGGGGCTGAAGTGGTTAAAGAGCACAACGACAACTCATTCAGGAGGTCATAAAAGAACCAAGAACAACATCTAAAGAATTGCAGACCTCACTTACCTCAGTTAAGGTTAGTGTTAATGATTCAACAATAACAAAGAGACTGGGCAAAAATGGCATCCATGGGAGAGTTCCAAGGTGAAAGCCACCATTGACCAAAAAGAAAACAAAGGCTTGTCTCACATTTGCCAAAAAAACATTGATTATCCCCAAGACTTTTGGGCAAATATTCTGTGGACTGATGAGACAAAAGTTGAACTTTTCCTAAGGGTTGCTCCCCCTTTTACAGCTGGCGTAAAATTAACACAGCATTTCATAAAAGGACATAATACCAACAGTCAACATGGTGGTGGAGGTGTGATGGTCTGGGGCTCCTTTGCACCTTCAGGACCAAGACAACTTGCCATAATTCATGGAGCCCATGCTGCACTTTACCAGAAAATCCTGAAGGAGAATGTCCAGCCATTAGTTCGTAACCTCAAGCTCAAGCGCACTTGGGTTATGCAGCAGGACAATGATCCAAAAACACACCAACAAGTTCACCTCTTCATGGTTAAAAAAAAGCAAAATTAAAGGAGAAGTCCAGCCAAAGCTCGTTAAACAGGCTTTACATTGTTGTTATGAATTAGGAAAACGTAAAGAGAACCTGTACATGGCCAGTTACCCCCTTCATACCATGCTATCCTTAGAGGGTCTGAACCAGGAACAACAAAACTCTATAGCCATGAACTAAAGTGCCCTAGTCTTTCTATGCCTCCTGTTCAGCTGGATGCTATTTATTACATCACTTTTCTGTATAGCTTGTATCGTTAATTAGTTGAACTGTTTTGATCTCATGTTCTCAATTCTATCAAAGAAAATAGTTGAAATCTGTAAAATTGTGTTTATGCGCTTAGTAGAGGAAATAATTAAACAGAAATCTCATCTGCAATTAAAAACAAGAAACTGACACAAATGAAGATAATTGATATGGAGATAATGAAGGTTTCCTTCCAATAAGGTGTGGGCGGGCCCTATAGCAACTGGTGCAGCCCTTGGGTTTTCAACCCACGTGAATCATCCTTTATAGGAATCTAATACTGAACAGGCTGACTTCAAGTGAACCTGTCATGGCCACCAAACTGGGAAATTTAACATCAGTGATAAAGTACCTGCTCCTGCCTACAAAACCGTTTGTTCATACCTGCATCATAGGCCCAGGGCAAGTACAGGTCTTGATTTCTCTCCAAATGGAAACTGAATTCAGGGGAAAAGAAAAAGAAAATTCCCTGCAGTGGGGCTAACCCCACATAGCACGGGTTACAGTCTTGTTAATACCTTGGGTACCAGAAACAAGACATTTTATAACTTTTATTTACCTAATATCTTTCTCCCAGAGAATCTCTTTTACAAAAGTTTTATTGATAGAAAAATTGAATACAACAAATATATGCAACAGTGTGATGGTTACATCGGACATAAAACGAAAAAGAGGATTCCAACAGAGGGATGCTATATATGTGGTACAATATTCATCAATACAAAAAATAGAAAAATAAAAAGATATATAAAGAAAAGAAAAAACGATTGCGATGCTTCATAATAAAGTTCAATCAATGTCCCAGAATATGTTGTTTGTTGGATGCATATGTAAAATAAATAATAAAGGAGGAAAAAGCAATATAAGAGGGTGCATACATTCTTGTATCAACCGCAAGTTGATTATGAATAAAATAAAAAGTAAGAAAGTAGTCCAGTCTGTCGATTTTGTTTGTCCCGTATCACTATAACCATCAGTAGTGAATCGACTCCTTAATAGCAAGAGTCACAGAGGAGAATACACAAAAGGAGGAAAAAGAAGAGAATGGGTTGACAGCAGAGAAGAGGGGGGAATATAAAAGAAAAAGAGGGAGGAAGAAGAGGGGAAAGAAAAAAAAAAGGGGGGGGGGCACATCCGGAGACCTTTAGATTGATAAGAGCAGGTTATTGAACCTGGAGGGTTGGTTATATGATATCCATGGTTGCCAGACTCTAAGAAATTTACTGTGCATGTCAGAAGCCAGGGACGTTAGTTTCTCATTAATCATTATGTCGTTCATTCGATTTTTTACTGCTTCAAAGCTAAGTACAGGGCTTTTCCAAGACCGCGCAATGGTCAGCTTAGTTGCATTAAAAAGGTGTAGTGCTAATTGACGTTCCAGGCGGAGAAGTTCAAGGATAGGTTTACATAGATGAGTTTCATAGGGGTCTCTCTTCAGGTTGGAGTGGAGCATATTGCGTAAAAGGGTATATAGACCCTGACCCAAAGTCTACATACCTTTGGACATGTCCACCAGATATGGGCCATGGTACCTTCTAGCGAGCAACCCCGGTAACAATGAGGAGAGTAGCAAGGGATAAACCGAGCTAGCCTAGCAGACATATAATACCATCTATAGAACACCTTGTATGCATTTTCTAGAGTAAGAACATTGCTAGAGCTCTTTGTAAGGGATATCGTCATGATCTGCCAGTCCTCTGGGTCCAACTGTTTACCCAGGTCTTTCTCCCATTGGAGATATAATCTCACTGGGGGTTTCCTAATGGAGATGATGGAGGAGTAAAGCAGGGAGTAGCCCTGCAAATCCTTTCAAAGGGAGTCAAGGTTTATGGCCGGCCGAATATTTAACAGAGTCCCATAGGCGTAGAGAGTGAACCATACACGGCCCAAACCCATGTGGGCACTTCGGCAGAGGGAGCCAGGGTACAGAGGACATGGGTGTAGGGTGTGATTTGACCATATCAATAGTGGCCCATAGCGGCATTTGATAGGTGTCATGGAGGTGAGTTAAAGTGGAGTTCCACCCACTTTTACAACTCTTCAGCATCCCTCACTAAACTGTGCACTGTAAACAAATTGGATATTTTTTAATTTTTTTTCTCAGCACCTACTGTATATCTGCTGTATTCATTTTTCACTTCCTCCTCCCTGGCCGCGGCCCATCGCATCATTTCCTGTTTGCAATGCCTTCTGGGAAGGGGCGGCAACTTCCTCTAAAACTGCCGTTGCTATGGAAACCTGACCTGAAACCTATTACACTGCTTGTGCTGCACTGAGCATGTGCGAGATCTGCAAGGATGAGATCCAGGAAGAAATACAGTCTGGCTTCAGATGCCCACACTTAAGATGGCCACGACCTGCTGTAAGTTTATAAAATAACAAACTACTGCTATAAACTAACAAAACAGACTTTAGTTTACAGACTAACTTTACTAGAATACATTAAGCTTGTGTATTATAGGGGTATTTTTATTTAAAAAGTATAATTTCGGCCGGAACACCACTTTAATGGAGCAATGTTCGCTGCCGTGTAGTATGCCTGAAGATTGGGGACCGAGAGACCCCCATTGATCCGCCGGGCGTACAGTGTCCGCTTATTAATTCAGGGACGAGTGGAACCCCATAAAATTTCAAAAGTTTGCGTTGGTGGATTCGTAATATGTAGGAGGCGATTGGGACAGGTAATACTCAAAAAAAAAATACAACAATTTGCGGAGGTAGGTCATACGGACCACAGAGATCCTGCCAAACCAGAATAACGGGAAGTGGGACCAGGAGGATAACATTGCAGTAAGCTTCCGAAAGAGAGGGGGAAAATTTGCCTGATACAAACCATCATATTTAGGAGTGAGGCGTGCTCCCAGAGAATCTATTTATGCTATAAGGCCGACTCTCCAACCCCGCAGTCTCTTCTCTAAGGCACTCTGTCAGTTTCAGATATTCTTATGTCATCAAGTACAATGTAAGGTAGTTCGATATGCCCCCCTAAATGCTACCTAATCAATCACTCTCACTCCCTAAGGTGTGCTTGCCTCATCAGTGCCCATCAGTGCAGCCTCATCAGTGCCCATTAGTGCAGCGTCATTAGTGCACATCAGTGCAGCCTCATCAGTGCAGCCTCATCAGCGCCCATCAGTGCAGTCTCATCAGCGCCCATCAGTGCAGCCTCATCAGTGCACATCCGTGCAGGCTCATCAGTGCAGCCTCATCAGTGCCCATCAGTGCAGCCTCATCAGCACCCATCAGTGCACATCCGTGCAGCCTCATCAGTGCCCATCAGTGCAGCCTCATCAGCGCCCATCAGTGCAGCCTCATCAGCGCCCATCAGTGTAGCCTCATCAGTGCACATCCATGCAGGCTCATCAGTGCGCATCAGTGCAGCCTCATCAGTGCACATCCATGCAGCCTCATCAGTGTAGCCTCATCAGTGCCCATCAGTGCAGCCTCATCAGCGCCCATCAGTGCAGCCTCATCAGTGCACATCCGTGCAGCCTCATCAGTGCCCATCAGCGCAGCCTATTTACAAAATTTAATAACAGAAACTAAAGCCTGGTACACACTATTCATTCAACCCACTGAAAAAAACCTGTCAGCTCCGGCTGGAGCCTTGTACTAACTATGCAAAGTTAGTATAGCGAACTCCCCTGCTGAGCTGTTGTGTTCTCACAGGGGGACGCCCCCCAGCCTGAACCCTCCGATCAGCACTTTTCACCATGGGCTAAGAGCGCTGACCGGGAGTCGGTTGGCTGCTGGTTTTCCAGCATGCTCATCCGACAGAAGCTGGCCAAACAGTTGGCTTCTGTCGGACAGGGTGGCGTACACACGGGCCGAATGTCGGACGTTTTTTCTTTGAACCGCCCAATGTTTCCCGACATTCGGCCTATGTGTACGGGGCTTAAGAAAAACTTTTCGGTCTTTTTTAGTTTGTTTAGCAAAAAAATAAAAAACCCAGTGGTAATTAAACACCTCCAAAAGAAAGCTCTGTAAGAAAAAAAAAAAAAAAGATTAAAATTTCATATGGGTACAGTGTTGCATGTCCGCGCAATTGTCATTCAAATACACCACTGAAAGCTGAAAACTGGCCTTGACAGGAAGGGGGTGAAAGTGCCCAGTATTGAAGTGGTTAATCATACCCAGTCTGATTCCAGTTTCCTAAGTACAGTTACAATGAACAAGTCATCCCTGCTGCTAAAAGATGCCTGCATTCAGTATCTCCTACACAGGTAGCCAAGGACAGGTGGCTAGGTAGAAGCAGGTAGCCGGGAAGTGCTGACTAGGTAGAAGCAGGCAGCCGAGGAATGCTTACTATGTATTAGTAGGCAGCAAGGAAGTGCTAACTAGGTAGCAGCAGGCAGTCGAGGAGTGTTGACTAGCAGGTAGCTGGGATGTGCTAAATAGGTAGGAGCATGCACATTATGGTGCTGACTACAAAGCTTATGCATTATTTCCATTACATTTTACACAGTCCTGAGAAAAGGTGGGATAAAACTCCACATCCATCAACATGCAAATGCATTCAAAATTATTCTTATCTGTTCGAATAGCGTGGTAAACGTATGGTGCTGTATAAATAAATATATACAAACAAGCCTGGTAGAAGGACTTATTCACTCACTTACATTGCTTTCCAAAATCCACTTTAATGCTGTCGGCCTCCTAAATCAATACTCCTAGTCCCTTGCCAATCATATTTAATGCATTTTACATTAACAGTCATTGAATATTCTAAGCTGATTTAGTCTCCCCTATGTTGTCCTACACTTATTCTATAGTGCTGACCTCCCTGTGCCCTTTCTCCTGGCTGTCCGAGCCCCCTCTGCTCTCCTTCCATTAATAGAATAAATTGTGCTCATTTCCCTGTCTAATTCCCACGTCAGCTCTGATATTACCCATAATTCCACCCTCTATACAGTATGTATATACCCCATTCTGTGCAAACGACCTAAAGATGACCTAAATCATAAGATTTTCTGTTCTCTTTGATCTAATGCAATATGAATGTTTTACCGGACTGCATATGATAATGATTACATGATTGGATTGCTTGCTGGAGCCAAATGATATATACCCCGTGTGATGTGCTTGTCTGATTGGTCATGACTAGCGGTCAGGATATGCACGTTTCAAGCGATTGTGATTTGATAGTGTTTTCATTATAAAAAGGACAAGCCTAGTATGTAGAACTATTACAAGGAGTAAATGAAAGTTGGCCATGCACATTACAATTGTTATTCATTCAATTTGATTATAATTTTCAATTATGATTTTTGTGTTTTCCCTGCTGTACTGCCAGACATGCCTTTTTATTTCTTATTCATACCTTTTTGTGGACCTATTACCATACACACTAACAAAAAAATAAAATATTAAAGTGGTTCTAAAGAGAGAACATTTTTTATCTTAATCATTAATGCATTCCCTCCATTAAGATAAAAATGTTCCAGTAGCTGTATCACTTCCTCATCCCCTTATACTTACCTGAGTCCTATCTCGATCCAGCGCTGTGCCCGTCTGCAGCGACGATGGTCCTCCTCCCTCTTCTCACAGAAAAAACAGACGCAGCAGCGGTAGCCATTGGCTCCTGCTGCTGTCAAGCAAACACTGTGAGGAGGGAACATGGGGGAGGGGCTGAACCGCACTGTGTGTGTCTATAGATACACACAGCCTGGCTCAGGAGCAAGCCTGCACGTGCACCCTCATAGCAAGCGGCTTGCTATGGTGATGCATACAGAAGAGAAGAAGCCTAGACCAATGGCAGGGGACCCCAGAAGAGGAGGTTCAGAGCTGCTCTGTGCAATACTATTGCACAGAGAAGGTAAGAATAACATGTTTGTTATTTTAGAAAAAAAGTAAGCCTTTAGAAAGGCTTTAAAGCAGCATTAAATGTTCAGATATTTTTGAATTTGAACATTTTAAACCTGCTGCATAGTAACCACAGTGGGTCATCCACTCAGCACAGGTGCCATTCACAGGTCGTCCTACATTTCTCTCATTTTCTCGATTCTCTGATTGTACAAGGTGGAGAGGCAGGGTGGGGATGTCAACATTCAGAGATCTCTCAGCACAACTTCCCCAAATTTCCTGTTGGAAAGAGTGCACACTGTGTATCAGGTTGCAAAGAACAGCGCAGGCTCCTGCAGCTGTCCATCAATTTGCTTGGAGGAGGTAGACGGGGGTAAGCAGGGGAGTGGCTTGCTGTGGGGCTGTGTGATTGTATGCACACACCATCCATTCAGCTTCAGGGCCACTTCACACAACATGCAGTCCGGTGCGTTTTTTTTCCTGCATCAAAAACACACGAAAAGTAGGTTATATGGTTTCCAATGGAATAGATCACACCAGTGCGGTCAGTTCCAGTGTGTTATAGTTACAGGAAAAAAAAAGAACATTCTGAATTTTTTTCTGCACTGGACTGTACTGGAACGCAGTAAAATGCATCGAAAACGCACCGGAACACAGCAAACCCCAGTACATTGACAAACACAGTAAAAAAGAAGAAAAAAAAGCATCTGGAAAGCATCCGTAAATGCATCAAAAACATGCAGGAATGCATCAAAAACACATTAAAATCATGCATGCAGAAAGACATCCACAATGGATCTGGAATGCGGGGGGCAAAAGCTATTTTGCCTGTACTTCCCCTGGGGATCACAGGAGTGCCGTTCGTTCTACACTCCTGTGACCTGTTTTCAGCCGAAAGCAGGCTGGTGTCATTCAGCCAATCCAGGCTTGGGAAAGATCCTGACTTTACAGTGAACTAGAAAAAGTGTGTGGGCTGCTCAGGCTCGATAGGGAGGGGGTATGTGGACAGTGCATCCGCAGCTGCTGTCAGAGTGCTGACAAGCAATGGAGCCCATCCTGGCTTCTATAAAGGTTCAAGGAAGAAAGGGTGACCCCTGGAAGTCGCACATCTCTGGTGTCCTACCGCAATAAATGGAGTGGCAACCTCAGCCTGGACAGCCTGGACCAGGCCACGCCCCAGCGTGTTTCACTCCGCCCCCTAGAGCTTAGTCATGGTGATAGGGTACTCATGCATATGGGGATTATTTAAGCATCATCAGTAGTCTCTTGTTAGGTGCAAAAAGGTAGCAGGTGTGTGTAATTAATTGTGATTGGTGTTATTATGGAGGAAAGGATCTATCAGTGTAATTTAGCCTAGAGTGCTACACGAACAATAGGCAACATGATCTCCCCCAATATGTACACTTCCAACACAACCACTAATACTAGTTGAACACCACTGGATCGTTTAACTGCAATGCTACCAGGTGTTCCATCTGCAATCTTTTAGGCGATCCCCATACTATAATCTCACACTCCAATGGCCTTTCCATAACCATCAAACAGTTAGCCAATTGCCACACTAAATACGTCATTTACATTATCACCTGTACCGCATTTAAAATCCAATACAAAGGCAGAACTACCAGATCTCTCGGTGACAGAATTACAGATCACCTATCGGTGAATTAGAACCAAAAAAATACGAACATAGCGAAACACTTCAACAGATTTCATCAACAAAATATAAAGACCTTCAAAGTCCAAGTTATCAAAAAAGTCAACTGTCCGATCCGCGGCGGAGAGCGATTCTCCCTTCTTTTCAAAAGAGAGGCTTTTTGGATTTTTACGATGGATACAAGAATTCCTAGAGGTCTCAACTACGAGTGGGACATTACCCACTATTATGCATGATTGTCTCATCAACAGTGCCTGAACTATTAACATAGTGATATATCAACTTGCCTCAGCTATCTATGCACAAATAATTGTGACCACATACTCATATATTTACATATTCAATACATCGTTATGTATAAGATCTATATATGATTTACTCCTGCATAACATTGAGTGTCTTTTGGAACGATTAGGCCCCTTTCACATGGGGCGGATCCGTTTAGCGGGCTCCAGCTCAGTAGGAGATTACTCCGTCTATCTCCGCTGAGCCGGCGGATGACAGGCCTTTCAGAGCCCCGCTGATTCCTATGGGGAGATCGGATGAAACGCATGTACGTTTTCATCAGATCTCATCGATCCACCACACAAATGGCTGAACGTATCACAATACGTCTGTCTTGAGCGGATCGGATGGCAGGCGGGTGTCAGCGGACATATCTCCACTGAAACCCGCCTGCCTATAGGAGTCAATGGGTGGCCCGCTTGGATCCGCCTGGGAAACGGACAGGTTTATCGTGTGAGAGGGGCCTAAGGGAATCCATTTCTCCTCATTATCTACAATTTCATGTAGAAAGAAACTTTTATTTTACAAATATTGTTTTAACTATGAACATGAATCAAAAACAATTTATTATTTTTATTGCATATTTTTTTAATAAAATGTGTTAGTTTTTTTGCTTATTGACACAACTGGGAGTGCAATGCTTATATATTTTTTTCTTGCACTCACAATAGTTTACATTGCAGAGATGGTAGCACTCTAGGCTAAATTACACTGACAGATCCTTTCCTCCATAATAACACCAATCACAATTAATTACACACACTTGTTACCTTTTTCGAGTGACAACCGATGTTTAAATCCTCCCCATACGCATGAGTTCCCTATCCCCATGACTAAGCTCCAGAGGGTGGAGTGAAACACATTGGGGGCGTGGCCTAGTCGGAGTCCAGGCTGAGGTTGCCACTCCATTCATTGCACTAGGAAACCATAGATGTGCGACTTCCAGGGGTCACCCTTTCTTCCATGATCCTGACTTTACAGTCAGGATCCACCCAGATCTATAGACCGGCAGCTGGCTCAGCCTCTCAGCGAGCCGCTGGGAGACTGAACCAGCCACTACTGCCCCATCCACAGCCCAGCACTCCAGTGAGCACTGGAGGGGCAGAGCAGAGGCAGTCAGCACTGACAGTCACCAGCTCTGTGCTTATTGAAGACTGAGAACTGAGCGATCAGGCTCAGTTCTCAATCTTAAAAGGGATAGATCGGATCGATGTTGCATCCACCTACTACATGAGTATAAATGTTTTTTTTAAACCCATACTTCTCTTTTAACTGCTTCCCGACCACCTCACGCAGATATACTGCGGCAGAAGGGCACGTACAAGCAGATTAACATACCTATACGTTGCCCGCTGGGAGCTCTGTGACTGTGGGTCCCGCGGACTCGACCGTCTCACGGTGAGGAAGAACGGGGAGATGCTAATGTAAACAAGCATCTCCCCGTTCTGCCTAATGACACTATCACTGATCACCGCTCCCTGTAATTGGGAGCGGTGATCAGTGATGTGTCACACATAGCCCCTCCCCCTCACAGTTAGAATCACTCCCTGGGACACACTTAACCCCTACAGCGCCACCTAGTGGTTAACCCCTTCACTGCCAGTGACATTTTTACAGTATTCAATGCAAATTGTTAGCATTGATCGAGGTATTAATGCCAATGGTCCCAAAAATGTGTCAAAATTGTCCGATGTGTCCACCATAATGTCGCAGTCACGATAAAACCACTGATCGCAGCCATTACTAGTTAAAAAAATTATCAATAAAAATGCCATAAAACTATCCCCTATTTTGTAGATGCTATAACTTTTGCGCAAACCATTTAATAAACGCTTATTGCTAATTTTTTTGCCAAAAATATGTAGAAGAATACGTATCGGCCTAAACTGAGGAAAAAAAATTTTTTTTATATATTTTTTGCAGAGGTGATCAAATACCACCAAAAGAAAGCTCTATTTGTGGGGAAAAAAGGATGTCAATTTTGTTTGGGAGCCGCATCGCACAACCGCGCAACTGTCAGTTAAAGCGACGCAGTGCCAAATCGCAAAAAGTGCTCTGGTCAGGAAGGGGGTAAAATTTTCCGGGGCTGAAGTGGTTAAGGAGCCACTCTTAAACCTGATGGGATGCAAGTGCTGAGAGGACCGGCTAAAGCAGGAGGAAAGAAGAACTTTTAATTCTTAAGGGGCAGCATGTAACCTTGAAATGTATTTTTTTTATTTTAAATATTTCTATATAAATAACTTTATTATTATCACTTTCATTTTTACCAATTAACAAATCTCTTAGAAAAATTACAATTATAAATTAAAAAACGATTGGACACGCCAGAAATAGGAAAATCTAGTCTTCCTTTTGATCCAACCTAAAGGTCAATCTAATTCAGTCATCCTGACAAAACACAATTGCCTCACAATCACCAAATAACTGAATAAAAATAAAATAAAACCACGGAATGAGAGAATAACATGCCTAGACTCCATTACAGTCAAATGTTCTCGCTGTGACTACCCAGGCCACAAGGTCAAATCCTGTATCAGGTTATTCCTCTTAGCACTATCTTTTTCTACTGGATTGCACAGAATGCATAGCATTAAGCTGGCCACACACCATCCAATTTTCTTATTCAATTTTCTTTAGCTATACCTTCAACTATGTAGTGTAAGGGCCTGCCTGATTGCATACGAATTGAAAGTGTTTAGGTTTGACCTCATATTATATGGTTTTGGTAAATCTAAAGGAAAGTTGTACAAGAAAATTGTATAATGTATGGCTAGCCTTACTATACTGCATCATTAGAAAAATCCCTTTGTATAGTCAGCATTATCAGAGGACCACATTTCACCAAACCTTGATGGATTTCATGCAAAGGTCACAACAACCTTCTTTCACCACTTGCCGACCGCCTAACGCAGATATACTGCGGCAGAATGGCACAGGCAGGCAAAATCACGTACTTGGTAAGTGATTGCTTGCCGGGGGCGGGGGGTCCTATCGGACCCCCCCCCGGTGCCCGAGGCGGTCGGCTTCTGTCTGGGAGCGTTCAGAGATGAGGGGGAGCCAATCATTCGTGGCCCCCCCCTCGCGATCGCTCCCAGCCAATGAGAATCTTCCCCTGTCTCTGTATAGTACACAGAGGCAGAGGAAATGATGTCATCTCTCCTCGGCTCGGTATTTTCCGTTCCGGCGCCGAGGAGAGAAGACATCCGAGTGAGTTACACCAACACACAGTAGAACATGCCAGGCATACTTTACACCCCCCATCACCCCCCCCCCCCCCGCTCACACTGACATTGGTGTCAGTTTGTGACAGTTAGTGTGGTAGGGCAGTTAGTGTTAGGCCCCCTTTAGGTCTAGGGTACCCCCCTAACCCCCCCTAATAAAGTTTTAACCCCTTGATCACCCCCTGTCGACAGTGTCACTAAGCGATCATTTTTCTGATCGCTGTATTTGTGTCACTGGTGACGTTAGTTAGTGAGGTAAATATTTAGGTTCGCTGTCAGCGTTTTACAGCGTCAGGGACCTCTATATACTACTCAATAAAGGTTTAACCCCTTGATTGCCCCTTAGTTAACCCTTTCACCACTGATCACCGTATAACTGTTACAGGTGACGCTGGTTAGTTAGTTTATTTTTTATAGTGTCAGGGCACCCACCGTTTATTACCGAATAAAGGTTTAGCCCCCCTGATCGCCCGGCGGTGATATGCGTCGCCCCAGGCAGCGTCAGGTTAGCGCCAGTAGCGCTAACACCCACGCACGCAGCATACGCCTCCCTTAGTGGTATAGTATCTGAACGGATCAATATCTGATCCGATCAGATCTATACTAGCGTCCCCAGCACTTTAGGGTTCCCAAAAATGCAGTGTTAGCGGGATCAGCCCAGATACCTGCTAGCATCTGCGTTTTGCCCCTCTGCCCGGCCCAGCCCACCCAAGTGCAGTATCGATCAATCACTGTCACTTACAAAACACTAAACACATAACTGCAGTGTTCGCAGAGTCAGGCCTGATCCCTGCGATCGCTAACAGTTTTTTTGGTAGCGTTTTGGTGAACTGGCAAGCACCAGCCCCAGGCAGCGTCAGGTTAGTGCCAGTACCGCTAACACCCACGCACCGTACACCTCCCTTAGTGGTATAGTATCTGAACGGATCAATATCTGATCCGATCAGATCTATACTAGCATCCCCAGCACTTTAGGGTTCCCAAAAACGCAGTGTTAGCGGGATCAGCCCAGATACCTGCTAGCAACTGTGTTTTGCCCCTCCGCCCAGCCCAGCCCACCCAAGTGCAGTATCGATCGATCACTGTCACTTACAAAACACTAAACACATAACTGCAGCATTCGCAGAGTCAGGCCTGATCACTGCGATCGCTAACAGTTTTTTTGGTAGCATTTTGGTGAACTGGCAAGCGCCAGCGGCCTAGTACACCCCGGTCGTAGTCAAACCAGCACTGCAGTAACACTTGGTGACGTGGCAAGTTCCATAAGTGCAGTTCAAGCTGGTGAGGTGGCAAGCACAAGTAGTGTCCCGCTGCCACCAAGAAGAGGACAAACAGGCCGTTGTGCCCATAGTGCCCTTCCTGCTGCATTCGCCAATCCTAATTGGGAACCCACCACTTCTGCAGCGCCCGTATTTCCCCCATTCACATCCCCAACCAAATGCAGTCGGCTGCATGAGAGGCATTTTTATGTCCTCCCGAGTACCCCTACCCAACGAACCCCCCAAAAAAGATGTTGTGTCTGCAGCAAGCGCGGATATAGGCGTGACACCCGCTATTATTGTCCCTCCTGTCCTGACAATCCTGGTCTTTGCATTGGTGAATGTTTTGAACGCTACCATACACTAGTTATTAGCGTAGGGTACAGCATTGCACAGACTAGGCACACTTTCACAGGGTCTCCCAAGATGCCATCGCATTTTGAGAGACCCAAACCTGGAACCGGTTACAGTTATAAAAGTTACAAAAAAAAGTGTAAAAAAAAAAAATATACAGTATATATAAAATAAAAAAAACAAAAATAGTTGTCGTTTTATTGTTGTCTCTCGCTCTATTCTCTCTCTATTGTTCTGCTCTTTTTTAGTGTATTCTATTCTGCAATGTTTTATTGTTATTATGTTTTATCATGTTTACTTTTCAGGTATGCAATTTTTTATACTTTACCGTTTACTGTGTTTTATTGTTAACCATTTTTTTGTTGTCAGCTATGCCATTCACGACTTTGAGTGGTTATACCAGAATGATGCATGCAGGTTTAGGTATCATCTTGGTATCATCCTTTTCAGCCAGCGGTCGGCTTTCATGTAAAAGCAATCCTCGTGGCTAATTAGCCTCTAGACTGCTTTTACAAGCAGTGGGAGGGAATGCCCCCCCCCCCCCGTCTTCCATGTTTTTCTCTGGCTCTCCTGTCCCAACAGGGATTCTGAGAATGCAGCTGGTGATTCAGCCAGCTGACCATAGAGCTGATCAGAGACCAGAATGGCTCCAATCATCTCTATGGCCTAAGAAACCGGAAGCTACGAGCATTTTATGACTTAGATTTCCTCGGATGAAAACAGCGCCATTGGGAAATTGGGAAAGCATTTTATCACACCGATCTTGGTGTGGTCAGATGCTTTGAAGGCAGAGGAGAGATCTAGGGTCTAAAAGACCCCATTTTTAAAAAAAAGAGTACCTGTCACTACCGATTGCTATCATAGGGGATATTTACATTCCCTGGCATAACAATAAAAATGATTAAAAAAAATGAAAGGAACAGTTTAAAAATAAGATAAAAAAGCAAAAAAAAAATAATAAAGAAATAAAAAAAAAAAAAGCACCCCTGTCCCCCCTGCTCTCGCGCAGAAGCGAACGCAAGCGTCGGTCTGTCCTCAAATGTAAACAGCAATTGCACCATGCATGTGAGGTATCACCGCGAAGGTCAGATCGAGGGCAGTAATTTTAGCAGTAGACCTCCTCTGTAAATCTAAAGTGGTAACCTGTGAAGGCTTTTAAAGGCTTTTAAAAATGTATTTAGTTTGTCGCCACTACACGTTTGTGTGCAATTTTAAAGCATGTCATGTTTGGTATCCATGTACTCGGCCTAAGATCATCTTTTTTATTTCATCAAACATTTGGGCAATATAGTGTGTTTTAGTGCATTAAAATTAAAAAAGCGTGTTTTTTTTCCCCAAAAAATGCGTTTGAAAAATCGATGCGCAAATACTGTGTGAAAAAAAAAATGAAACACCGACCATTTTAATCTGTAGGGCCTTTGCTTTAAAAAAATATATAATGTTTGGGGGTTCAAAGTAATTTTCTTGCAAAAAAAAATATTTTTTCATGTAAACAAATAGCGTCAGAAAGGGCTTTGTCTTCAAGTGGTTAGAAGAGTGGGTGATGTGTGACATAAGCTTCTAAATGTTGTGCATAAAATGCCAGGACAGTTCAACCCCCCCCCCCAAATGACCCCATTTTGGAAAGTAGACACCCCAAGCTATTTGCTGAGAGGTATAGTGAGTATTTTGCAGACCTCACTTTTTGTCACAAAGTTTTGAAAATTAAAAAAGAAAAAATAAATTTTTTTCTTGTCTTTCTTCATTTTCAAAAACAAATGAGAGCTGCAAAATACTCATCATGCCTCTCAGCAAATAGCTTGGGGTGTCTACTTTCCAAAATGGGGTCATTTTGGGGGGTTTTGTGCAATCTGGGTATTCCATGGCCTCCGAAACTGTGATAGGCAGTGAGGAGTGAAATAAAAAATTTACGCCCTTAGAAATCCTGAAGCGGTGATTTTTTTTTCGGGGCCCCGTACGCAGCTAGGCTCCCAAAAAGTCCCACACATGTGGTATCCCCATACTCAGGAGAAGTAGCTAAATGTATTTTGGGGTGCAATTCCACATATGCCCATGGCCTGTGTGAGCAGTATATCATTTAGTGACAACTTTGTGCAAAAAAAAAAAAAATTGTCACTTTCCCGCAACTTGTGTCAAAATATAAAATATTCCATGGACTCAACATGCCTCTCAACAAATAGCTTGGGGTGTCTACTTTCCAAAATGGGGTCATTTGGGGGGGAGGTTTGTGCCATCTGGGCATTGTATGGCCTTCAAAACTGTGATAGGTAGTGAAGAGTGAAATCAAAAATTTACGCCCTTAGAAATCCTGAAGGCAGTGATTGGTTTTCGGGGCCCCGTACGCAGCTAGGCTCCCAAAAAGTCCCACACATGTGGTATCCCCGTACTCAGGAGAAGCAGCAGAATGTATTTTGGGGTGCAATTCCACATATGCCCATGGCCTGTGTGAGCAATATATCATTTAGTGACAACTTTTTGTATTTTTTTTTGGTCATTATTCAATCACTTAGGACAAAAAAAATAATATTCAATGGGCTCAACATGCCTCTCAGCAGTTTCCTTGGGGTGTCTACTTTCCAAAATGGGGTCATTTGGGGGGGTTTTGTACTGCCCTGCCATTTTAGCACCTCAAGAAATGACATAGGCAGTCATAAACTAAAAGCTGTGTAAATTCCAGAAAATGGACCCTAGTTTGTAGACGCTATAAGTTTTGCGCAAACCAATAAATATACGCTTATTGACATTTTTTTTTTACCAAAGACATGTGGCCGAATACATTTTGGCCTAAATGTATGACTAAAATTGAGTTTATTGGATTTTTTTTATAACAAAAAGTAGAAAATATAATTTTTTTTCAAAATTTTCGGTCTTTTTCTGTTTATAGCGCAAAAAATAAAAACCGCAGAGGTGATCAAATACCATCAAAGGAAAGCTCTATTTGTGGGAAGAAAAGGACGCAAATTTCGTTTGGGTACAGCGTTGCATAACCGCGCAATTAGCAGTTAAAGCCATGCAATGCCAAATTGTAAAAAGTGCTCTGGTCAGGAAGGGGGTAAATCCTTCCGGGGCTGAAGTGGTTAAAGGGTCAGCCCACGTTTAGCGACATTTCAGTTTTTTATAGCTCTTGTGGGGAGAACTCTACATATAATAAAAGGGAACTTGTAGGCTGCCATTGCTTGTCTCCTTCTAAAACTGCTGGCTGCCTGGATTTAGTGCAATCTGAGTTGCTTTCCAAAAAGTAAGGGCAGTCAAAGTGAAGTCACAACTCCTGGGAACGGTATGCTTGTTCCAGATCAATGTCTCCGAATGTACTGAAGCTAATGGATCAAGATGACATCAGCAAAGGCAGCCTACATATTTTTTGCAGCATTGGTTGACGTTCCTGGGTGTGTATACCTCCCTCACCAAGTGACCCAAGAAACCGAAACCATGAGGTGAGAGTTCATCAGATGCCAGTTATACCTGGAATAGCACATTTGGGCAGATTGGCCCCTTTACTAAAACCAATGATGATATGCAAATTACAGTAACCCATCCCATCCACCAATCTGGTCTCACCTTTCATATGTTTAGATCAATAAGAGCAATTAAAGCAAAACTAAAACAACAAAACAAAACCATAACCTAATAAACAAAACAATAAAAGAGCAGTTGTGCTGCAATAATCACCCACAATCCAGTGCTGTCCTCTAAAGTACTTCATTTCTGCCACTAGATGTCCTCTTATTCTGTCCTTTTAGGCAGAATAAGAGCCAGCATCATTCAACCCCCTTTGGGAAAGACATAGCACAGTGATGAGCTCATCTCTCTGAGCCTGGATTTTCACTATTGTGAACACTGACAACACATGTGATCCCCCCCCCCCCCGCATTGCTGTGCAGATCACATACGATGTCTGTGCAATGCAAATTCATCCATACATTTGTATGGCTGAACTCGCATTGCATTTGCATGAAAATGCAGCAGGAACCTTTTTTCCCTGCACTGGAATCGGATCGCATGGGTGTTTACACTCATGCGATCCGATTCCTGTCGGAATTCACAGTTCGCACTGCGATCTGCGAACCGATCTGGGGGTGTCATTCATTTTGTATTGACACCCGCAGCAGTTTGCAGAGGACAGTGTGAACTGCCTGCGGGAGAGATGTGATACGGGAACCCACAATGGAATCGCACTGGTTCCCGCATCGCAATAGTGTGAACCAGGGCTGAAACTCTGCTTTCTCCTTCTGTCAGCATCTTGTCAGAACATAAACTGATTACATTCTTGTGTGGCTTCTTACTCTCACGATCTGAGCTCTGCTATACAGACACGGCTCTGCTTTACAGGGCTGACACCAAATCAGGTACTTACATTGCTTGTATTAAAAATAAATGTCATTATGTATTTATGAACAGAGAGCTGTGTCATTTATATCTGCCTATAGAGTGTAATTGGATTGCTGCACATTGCTAACTGCTTTTTTATAAAGGATTCAATGAGGGAATCATCATGTAAAATATCCCCTAGCAACTCCTCATAAACCATCCTCAATATTCAGAATTCTTTTAACTAATGAGCACAAAAATCCGATTGGTTGCTAAAGGTTACTACATTTTTCATATCAGATAGCGCTTCTCACTGATCCTAAATATGTTTACTTCCAAACCATGTTTCCAGAATCACCCTTCAGAAACAAGGCGGTCAGTACTGACAGACACAGAAATACAGTGATTGCCTACAATGTGCACAATCATGGATCATACAGGCAATTCAAACATCAAATAACAACATAGGAAAGCCCCAAAATAACAACATTACTTTATATTCTTCCACTCATTTATCCTATAAAATGATTTTTCTTCCCAAGCACTCAGTCCTAACTTGCCAATAGCTGTAAAATCCTCCCATCCATCCTGATTCTCAGTCCTCCTTATAAATCATTTCCCATCTGTAAAAGCCTGCCCTCCTCCTCTCTACATCTCCAATTCCACCATATTGCTGACCTTTGACCACCTATCAATCCTTTCTGTCAAGATCCTCCCCAGGACCACTGATCCTAATGTGACATCATTTCTCTATCCTCCCCCCATGACTGTGCATCCCTCACTCCTACATCCTTATCATCTATCCAGCCAGTCCTCTTTCATGTGTCCGCTGTTCCTTCACAATCTCATATTCCCTTCCCCCAACTGACCGCAAACCACAATCACCTACCCCAGTCCTTCACTGTGCTCCTATAGTCATCTCCACCTTCCCTACTCCTTCTTGGTGCCCAATGTCTACCATTCCTTGCCCCTTGTGCCAGTCCTTGCCATCCTCTATCTTGTCACTCACTGTCGTCCTGCTCATGCCAACACCTGGCCTTTCCATATCACAATCCCATAGAGGATGACTATTCTGTCCTTTGCCTTCTAAGTGCCGGTCTCTACAATCTCTAATGCCCCGTACACACGGTCGGATTTTCCGATGGAAAATGTGTGATAGGACCTTGTTGTCGGAAATTCCGACCGTGTGTAGGCTCCATCACACATTTTCCATCGGATTTTCCGACACACAAAGTTTGAGAGCAGGATATAAAATTTTCCAACAACAAAATCCGTTGTCGGAATTTCCGATCGTGTGTACACAAATTCGACGCACAAAGTGCCACGCATGCTCAGAATAAATAAAGAGATGAAAGCTATTGGCTACTGCCCCGTTTATAGTCCCGACGTACGTGTTTTACGTCACCACGTTTAGAACAATCAAATTTTCCGACAGCTTTGTGTGACCGTGTGTATGCAAGACAAGTTTGAGCCAACATCCATCGGAAAAAATCCTAGGATTTTGTTGTCGGAATGTCCGATCAATGTCCAATCGTGTGTACAGGGCATAAGACTGTCCCTAATATTCTCCCCACTTCCTGATACTCCTGTATCTCTTCTGATGAATCCTGTCCTATCCCCATACATCTTCTAAAAGTCCCTACCATGTACCCCGCACACAGTCCCTACATCTATCCTGCACACAGTCCCTACCATCTATCCTGCACACAGTCCCTACCATCTATCCTGCACACAGTCCCTACCATCTATCCTGCACAGTCCCTATCATCTATCCTGCACACAGTCCCTACATCTATCCTGCACACAGTCCCTACCATCTATCCTGCACACAGTCCCTACCATCTATCCTGCACACAGTCCCTACCATCTATCCTGCACAGTCCCTACATCTATCCTGCACACAGTCCCTACCATCTATCCTGCACACAGTCCCTACCATCTATCCTGCACACAGTCCCTACATCTATCCTGCACACAGTCCCTACCATCTATCCTGCACACAGTCCCTATCATCTATCCTGCACACAGTCCCTACCATCTATCCTGCACACAGTCCCTACATCTATCCTGCACACAGTCCCTACCATCTATCCTGCACACAGTCCCTACCATGTATCCTGCACACAGTCCATACATCTATCCTGCACACAGTCCCTACCATGTATCCTGCACACAGTCCCTACATCTATCCTGCACACAGTCCCTACATCTATCCTGCACACAGTCCCTATCATCTATCCTGCACACAGTCCCTATCATCTATCCTGCACACAGTCCCTATCATCTATCCTGCACACAGTCCCTACATCTATCCTGCACACAGTCCCTATCATCTATCCTGCACACAGTCCCTACCATCTATCCTGCACACAGTCCCTACCATCTATCCTGCACACAGTCCCTACCATCTATCCTGCACACAGTCCCTACCATGTATCCTGCACACAGTCCCTACCATCTATCCTGCACACAGTCCCTACATGTATCCTGCACACAGTCCCTACATCTATCCTGCACACAGTCCCTACATGTATCCTGCACACAGTCCCTACATCTATCCTGCACACAGTCTCTATCATCTATCCTGCACACAGTCCCTACCATGTATCCTGCACACAGTCCCTACCATGTATCCTGCACACAGTCCCTACCATCTATCCTGCACACAGTCCCTACCATCTATCCTGCACACAGTCCCTACATCTATCCTGCACACAGTCCCTACCATCTATCCTGCACACAGTCCCTACCATGTATCCTGCACACAGTCCCTACCATGTATCCTGCACACAGTCCCTACCATCAATCCTGCACACAGTCCCTACATCTATCCTGCACACAGTCCCTACCATCTATCCTGCACACAGTCCCTACCATGTATCCTGCACACAGTCCCTACCGTGTATCCTGCACACAGTCCCTACATCTATTCTTCACACAGTCCCTACCATGTATCCTGCACACAGTCCCTACCATGTATCCTGCACACAGTCCCTACCATCAATCCTGCACACAGTCCCTACATCTATCCTGCACACAGTCCCTACCATCTATCCTGCACACAGTCCCTACCATGTATCCTGCACACAGTCCCTACCATCTATCCTGCACACAGTCCCTACCATGTATCCTGCACACAGTCCCTACATCTATCCTGCACACAGTCCCTACATCTATCCTGCACACAGTCCCTATCATCTATCCTGCACACAGTCCCTATCATCTATCCTGCACACAGTCCCTACCATGTATCCTGCACACAGTCCCTACCATGTATCCTGCACACAGTCCCTACCATGTATCCTGCACACAGTCCCTATCATCTATCCTGCACACAGTCCCTACCATCTATCCTGCACAGTCCCTACCATCTATCCTGCACACAGTCCCTACATCTATCCTGCACACAGTCCCTACCATCTATCCTGCACACAGTCCCTACCATCTATCCTGCACACAGTCCCTACCATCTATCCTTCACACAGTCCCTACCATCTATCCTGCACACAGTCCTATCATCTATCCTGCACACAGTCCCTACCATCTATCCTGCACAGTCCCTACCATGTATCCTGCACACAGTCCCTACATCTATTCTTCACACAGTCCCTACCATCTATCCTGCACAGTCCCTACATCTATCCTGCACACGGTCCCTACCATGTATCCTGCACACAGTCCCTACCATGTATCCTGCACACAGTCCCTACTATCTATCCTGCACACAGTCCCTACCATCTACCCTGCACACAGTCCCTACTATCTATCCTGCACACAGTCCCTACCGTGTATCCTGCACACAGTCCCTACTATCTATCCTGCACACAGTCCCTACCATGTATCCTGCACACAGTCCCTACTATCTATCCTGCACACAGTCCCTACTATCTATCCTGCACACAGTCCCTACATGTATCCTGCACACAGTCCCCGACATCCTCCCTTATCTTCATATGCTTCTTCTTCTTCATACACCAGTCCATAGAACCTTCAAAGATCCTATGCCATTCTCCACCACACTCCCTTCACCATTCTCTACCAGGCTCCCTATGCCAGTCTCTATCACCTTTCCCAGGCCAGACCTACATGCTCTACATATGTCAGTCCCTATCATCCCTATCCCTATCCTTATACATCCTCTACATATGTCAGTCCCTATCATCCCTATCCCCATCCTTATACATCCTCTAAATATGTCAGTCCCTATCATCCCCATCCTTATACATCCTCTACATATGTCATTCCCTATCATCCCTTCTATGCCAGTCATTATCATTTTCCTTCTGCCAGTCCTTATAATCCCTATGTCGGTATTCTTCCATCAAGTCCCTTCTGCCTGACACTCTTATACATCTGTCTATTCCTCCAATGGTCCTCTATGCCAGCCACTACCCCCGCCCCATATACGTCCCTGACACCCCCATACCTCTGCCACCCCCCCAAGTATTCATTCATACCCCCATCTCTCTGCCCCCCCCCCCCCATTTTCCTCTATGCCCCCCTTGCAATTCCCTGTTACCCCCACTCCTCAGCCCCCCCATGTAATTCCCTAATACCCCCCTTCCCCCATGTAATTCCCTAATACCCCCCTTCCCCCATGTAATTCCCTAATACCCCCATACCTCTCCCCCCCCCCTTGTAATTCCCTGATACCCCCATACCTCCCCCCCCCCTTCCCCCATGTAATTCTCTGCCCCCCCCCCCCCCCCCCCGGTCCCGGTGTCTCACCAGTCAGTGTGGGGTTCGTCAATGACCAGCAGTAGTTTGGCCCCCCTGGAAGCCCCCCCGGAGACCCCCCCGGTGGCGGTGGAGACCTGCTCGCTGAGGGCGGCGGTGGTCTGCTTGACTGCATTGGAGAGAGAAGAGAAGAATCCGCCGCCTCCCCCTCCCCCTCCTCCGCTGGGCTCCGGGGACACGGCTGGGGGTCCCGGGGAGACTGAGGGGGGCGGCGGGGCGGGGGGGTCCGGACGTTGCAGGTCACTCATGTAGCCGTTGGGCAGGTTGGCCATGAAGTTGCTGTCTGATAGGCGACGCCTTAGGTAATTCATCATGAAGCCGGATCGGTTATGCTAGTAACGGGAACGGGGCTGCAGAGCCCGAGGACTGAAGAGGGCGGACCGGAGACTGGCGGTGTGTACGGACACTCCACAGGCTGCTCCTCTATCTGTCTCCTCGGCGACCGACAGAGATCAGCATCCTCCCACTCCTCCTCTCCACCCGCACTTGGTACCTCCTGCGCCTTCTCTACCGCTAACCCCCCCCCCCCCCCCGCGGGGGACAGTGGAACGCTCCTCCGACTGCACTGACAACAAGGGGCTGGAGCGTACTATGTGTAGGAGAGGGGAGGCAGGGCGGTGAGGGTGACTCGCCTGCATCATGGGTCCCCCTGTGATGCTGCAGAATGGAGCCCGCTGGTACCCAGAAGAAGCGGAGAGGAGATGCAGGTGTGCAGAGTGAGGATGGAGGAGGACCAATCATCATCAATATAGGACTATGCATGAGGAGGAATCATCGGTATAGGACTATGGATGAGGAGGAATCATCAATATAGGACTATGGATAGGGAGAAATCATCTATATAGGGATATGCATGGAGAGGAATCATCAATATAGGACGATGGATGAGGAGGAATCATCAATATAGGACTATGGATGAGGAGGAATCATCAATATAGGACTATGGATGAGGAGGAATCATCAATATAGGACTATGGAAGGGGAGGAATCATCAATATAGGACTATGGATGGGGAGGAATCATCTATATAGGACTATGGATAGGGAGGAATCGTCTATATAGGACTATGCATGGGAAGGAATAATCTATATAGGACTATCGATAGGGAGGAATCATCACTATAGGACTATGGATGAGGAGGAATCATCAGTATAGGACTATGGATGAGGAGGAACCATCAATATAGGACCGTGGATGGGGAGGAACCATCAATATAGGACCGTGGATGGGCAGGAATCATCAATATAGGACTATGGATGGGGAGGAATGATCGATATAGCACTATGGATGGGGAGGAATCATCATCATAGGACTATAGATGGGGAGGAATCATCATCATTGGACTATAGATGGGTAGGAATCATTAATATAGCACTATGGGTGGGGAGGAATCATCAATATAAGACTATGGATGGGGAGCAACCATCAATATTGGACTATGGATGGGGTGGAATCATCAATATAGCATTATGGATGGTGAGGAATTATCATATTAGGACTATGGATGGGGAGGAGTCATCAATATAGGACTATGGATGGGGAGGAATCATCAAGATAGGACTGTGGGTGGGGAGGAATTATCATCATAGGACTATGGATGGGGAGGAATCCTCATCAATGACTATGATGGGAACTATGGATGGGGAAAAATATTATAGGATTATGGATGGGGAGGAATGATCATCATAGGGCTATGGATGGGGAAAAACATTTTAGGACTATGGATGGGGAGGAATCATCATCATAGGACTATAGATGGGGAGGAATCATCAATATAGCACTATGGGTGGGGAGGAATCATCAATAAAGGACTTTGGATGGGGAGGAACCATCAATATTGGACTATGGATGGGGTGGAATCATCAATATAGCACTCTGGATGGGGAGGAATCATCATCATAGGACTATAGATGGGGAAAAACATTATAGGACTGTGGATGGGGAGGAATCATCATCATAGGAATATGGATAGGGAGGAACCATCAATATAGGACTATGGATGGAGAGGAATCTTCATCATAGGACCATGGATGGGGAGGAATCATCATCATAGGACTATAGACAGGGAGGAATCATCAATATAGCACTATGGGTGGGGAGGAATCATCACTAAAGTACTTTGGATGGGGAGGAACCATCAATATTGGACTATGGATGGGGTGGAATCATCATCATAGGACTATAGATGGGGAAAAACATTATAGGACTATGGATGGGGAGGAATCATCATCATAGGAATATGGATAGGGAGGAACCATCAATATAGGACTATGGATGGAGAGGAATCTTCATCATAGGACCATGGATGGGGAGGAATCATTATCATAGGACTATGGATGGGGAGGAATCATCATCATAGGACTATGGATGGGGAGGAACCATCGATATAGGACTATGGATGGGGAGGAATCATCATCAATATAAGACTATGGATGGGGAGGAATTATCAATATAGGACTATGGATATGGAGGAATCATCAATATAGCACTATGGATGGGGAGGAATCATCAAGATATGGCTATGGATGGAGAGGAATCATCATCATAGGACTATAGATGGGGAAAAACCTTATAGGACTATGGATGGGGAGGAATCATCATCATAGGAATATGGATGGAGAGGAATCATCAATATAGGACTATGAATGGGGAGGAATCATCAATATAGGACTATGGATGGGGAGGAATCATCAATATAGGACTATGGATGGAGAGGAATCATCAATATAGGATTATGAATGGGGAGGAATAATCGATGTAGGACTATGGATGGGGAGGAATCATCACTATAGGATTATGGATGGGGAGGAATCATCAATATAGGACTATGGATGGGGAGGAATCATTATCATAGAACTATAGATGGGGAGGAATGATCGATATAGCACTATGGATGGGGAGGAATCATCATCATAGGACTATAGATGGGGAGGAATCATCAATATAGCACCATGGGTGGGGAGGAATCATCAATATAGGACTATGGATGGGGAGGAACCATCAATATTGGACTATAGATGGGGTGGAATCATCAATATAGCACTATAGATGGGAAGGAACCATAAATATAAGACTATGGATAGGAAGGAACCATCACTATAGGACTATGGATGGAGAGGAATCATCATCATAGGACTATAGATGGGGAAAAACCTTATAGGACTATGGATGGGGAGGAATCATCATCATAGGAATATGGATGGAGAGGAATCATCAATATAGGACTATGAATGGGGAGGAATCATTGATGTAGGACTATGGATGGGGAGGAATCATCACTATAGGATTATGGATGGGGAGGAATCATCATATTAGGACTATGGATGGGGAGGAGTCATCAATATAGGACTATGGATGGGGAGGAATCATCAAGATAGGACTGTGGGTGGGGAGGAATTATCATCATAGGAATATGGATGGGGAGTAATCCTCATCAATGACTATGGATGGGGAAAAACATTAAAGGACTATGGAAGGGGAGTAATCCTCATCAATAACTATGGATGGGGAAAAACATTAAAGGACTATGGATGGGGAAAAACATTATAGGATTATGGATGGGGAGGAATTATCATCATAGGGCTATGGATGGGGAAAACATTTTAGGACTATGGATGGGGAGGAATCATCATCATATGACTATAGATGGGGAGGAATCATCAATATAGCACTATGGGTGGGGAGGAATCATCAATAAAGGACTTTGGATGGGGAGGAACCATCAATATTGGACTATGGATGGGGTGGAATCATCAATATAGCACTATGGATGGGGAGGAATCATCATCATAGGACTATAGCTGGGGAAAAACATTATAGGACTATGGATGGTGAGGAATCATCATCATAGGAATATGGATAGGGAGGAAACATCAATATAGGACTATGGATGCAGAGGAATCATCATCATAGGACCATGGATGGAAAAAACATTATGGGACTATGGATGGGGAGGAATCATCATCATAGGACTATGGATGGGGAGGAACCATCAATGTAGGACTATGGATGGGGAGGAATCATCATCAATATAGAACTATGGATGGGGAGGAATTATCAATATAGGACTATGGATATGGAGGAATCATCACTATAGCACTATGGATGGGGAGGAATCATCAAGATATGGCTATGGATGGGGAGGAATCATCAACATATGGCTATGGATGGGGAGGAATCATCAACATATGGCTATGGATGGGGAAAAAGTTTATAGGACTATGGATGGGGAGGAATTATCATCATAGAACTATGGATGGGGAAAAGCGTTATAGGAGTATGGATGGCGAAAAACATTATAAGACTATGGATGGGGAGGAATCATTATCATAGGACTATGGATGGGGAGGAATCATCAATATAGGACTATGGATGGGTAGGAATCATCAATATAGCACTATGGATAGGGAGGAACCATTACTATAGGGCTATGGATGGGGCGGAATCATCATCATAGGACTATGGATGGGGAGGAATCAGCATCATAGGACCATGGATGGGGATAAACATTAAAGGGCTATGGATGAGGAGGAATTATCAAGATAGGACTATGGATGGGAAGGAATCATCATTATAGTACTATGGATGGGGAAGAATCATCATCAATGACTATAGATGGGGAAAAACATTATAGGACTATGGATAGGGAGGAATCATCATCATATGACTATCGATGGGGAATAATCATCAATATAGCACTCTGGGTGGGGAGGAATCGTCAATATAGGACTATGGATGGGGAGGAACCATCAATATAGGACTATGGATGGGGAGGAATCATCAATATAGCACTATGGATAGGGAGGAACCATCAATATAAGACTATGGATAGGGAGGGAGGAACCATCACTATAGGACTATGGATGGGTAGGAATCATCAATATCACACTAATGATAGGAAGGATTCATTACTATAGGACTATGGATGGGGAGGAATCATCATCATAGGACTATGGATGGGTAGGAATCATCATCATAGGACTATAGATAGGGAAAAATATTATATGACTATGGATGGGAAGGAATCATTCTCATAAGACTATGGATGGGGAAGAACCATCAGTATAGGACTATGGATGGGGAGGAGTCATCATTAATATAGGACTATGGATGGGGAGGAATCATCAATATAGAACTATGGATGGGGAGGAATCATCATCATAGGACCATGGATGGGGAAAAACATTATAGGTCTATGGATGGGGAGAAATCATCAAGATAGGACTATGGATGTGGAACAATCATCAATATAGGACTATGGATGGGGAGGAACCATCAATATTGGACTATAGATGGGTAGGAATCATCAAAATCGCACTAATGATAGGGAGGAACCATTACTATAGGACTATGGATGCAAAGGAATCATCAATATAGGACTATGGATGGGGAGAAACCATCAATATTGGACTATGGATGGGTAGAAATCATCAATATCGCACTAATTGTAGGGAGGATTCATTACTATACATCATCGTAGGACTATAGCTGGGGAAAAACATTATAGGATGGGGAGGAATCATCATCATATGACTATGGATGGGTAGGAATCATCATCATAGGATCATCATCATAGGACTATAGATAGGGAAAAATATTATAAGACTATGGACTGGGAGGAATTATCATCATAGGAACTATGGATGGGGAGGAATCGTGGATGAACTATGGATGGGGAAAAACATTATAGGACTATGGATAGAGAGGAATCATCAATATAGGATTATGGATGGGGAGGAATCATCATCATGGGAGTATGGACACGGAAAAACATGGATGGGGAGGAATCATCAAATGACTACGGATAGGGAGGAACCATAAGTATAGGACTATGGGTGGGGAGGAATCATCATCATAGGACTATGGATGGGGAGGAATCCTCATTATAGGACTATAGATGGGGTAAAACATTATAGGTCTATGGATGGGGAGAAAACATAATCATCATAGGACTATGGATGAGATGAATCATTAATATAGGAATATAGATGGGGAGGAGTCATCAATATAGGACTATGGATGGGGATGAACCATCAATATAGGAATATGGATATATGGATAGGGAGGAACCATCAACATAGGACTATGGATGAGGAGGAACCATCATCATAGGACTATAGATGGGGAAAAACATTATTGGACTATGGATGGGGAGGAATTATCATCATAGGACTATGGATGGGGAGGAATCGTCATCATAGGACTATGGATGGGGAAACACATTATAGGACTATGGATGGGGAGGAATCATCATCAAATGACTATGGATGGGGAGGAACCATCAATATAGGATTATGGATGGGGAGGAATCATCATCATCATAGGACTATGGATGGGGAGGAAACCTCATCATAGGACTATAGAAGGGGAAAAACATTATAGGTCTATGGATGGGGAGGAATCATCATAGTACTATGGATGGGGAGGAACCATCAATATAGCACTTTAGATGGGGAGGAATCATCAATATAGAACTATGGATGGGGAGGAACCATCACTATAGGACTATGAATAGGGAGAAACCATCAACATAAGACTATGGATAGAGAGGAATCATCATCATAGCACTATGGGTGGGGAGAAAACATCATCATAGGACTATGGATGGGGAGTAGGGATGAGCTTCGAGTTCGAGTCGAACTCATGTTCGACTCGAACATTGGCTGTTCGCAAGTTCACCGAACAGCGAACAATTTGGGGTGTTCGCGGCAAATTCGAAATGCCGCGGAACACCCTTTAAAAGTCTATGGGAGAAATCAAAAGTGCTAATTTTAAAGGCTAATATGCAAGTTATTGTCATAAAAAGTGTTTGGGGACCTGGGTCCTGCCCTAGGGGACATGGATCAATGCAAAAAAAAGTTTTAAAAAAGGCCGTTTTTTCAGGAGCAGTGATTTTAATAATGCTTAAAGTCAATCAATAAAAGTGTAATATCCCTTTAAATTTCGTACCTGGGGGGTGTCTGTAGTGTGTCTGTAAAGGGGCGCATGTTTCCTGTGTTTAGAACAGTCTGACAGCAAAATGACATTTTGAAGGAAAAAACTCATTTAAAACTACCCGCGGCTATTGCATTGCCGACAATACACATAGAAGTTCATTGATAAAAACGGCATGGGAATTCCCCAAAGGGGAACCCCGAACCAAAATTAAAAAAAAAAAATGACGTGGGAGTCCCCCTAAATTCCATACCAGGCCCTTCAGGTCTGGTATGGATATTAAGGGGAACCCCGGACAAAATTAAAAAAAAAAAATGACGTGGGGTTCCCCCAAAAATCCATACCAGACCCTTATCCGAGCACGCAACCTGGCAGGCCGCAGGAAAAGAGGGGGGGACGAGAGTGCGGCCCCCCCTCCCTCCTGAACTGTACCAGGCCACATGCCCTCAACATTGGGAGGGTGCTTTGGGGTAGCCCCTCAAAACACCTTGTCCCCATGTTGATGAGGACAAGGGCCTCATCCCCACAACCCTGGCCGGTGGTTGTGGGGGTCTGCGGGCGGGGGGCTTATCGGAATCTGGAAGCCCCCTTTAACAAGGTGACCCCCAGATCCCGGCCCCCCCCCTGTGTGAAATGGTAAGGGGGTACATAAGTACCCCTACCATTTCACGAAAAAAGTGTCAAAAATGTTAAAAATGACAAGAGACAGTTTTTGACAATTCCTTTATTTAAATGCTTCTTCTTTCTTCTATCTTCCTTCATCTTCTGGTTCTTCTGGTTCTTCTGGCTCTTCTGGTTCTTCCTCCGGCGTTCTCGTCCAGCATCTCCTCCGCGGCGTCTTCTATCTTCTTCTCCTCGGGCCGCTCCGCACCCATGGCATAGGGGGGAGGCTCCCGCTCTTCTCTTCTTCTTTTCTTCTCTTCTGTTCTTCTTCATTTTCTTCTTCGGGCCGCTCCGCAATCCATGCTGGCATGGAGGGAGGCTCCCGCTGTGTGACGGCGCTCCTCGTCTGACAGTTCTTAAATAACGGGGGGCGGGGCCACCCGGTGACCCCACCCCCCTCTGACGCACGGTGACTTGACGGGACTTCCCTGTGGCATTCCCCGTGACGTCACAGGGAAGTCCCGTCAAGTCACCGTGCGTCAGAGGGGGGCGGGGTTCACCGGGTGGCCCCGCCCACCCGGTTATTTAAGAACTGTCAGACGAGGAGCGCCGTCACACAGCGGGAGCCTCCCTCCATGCCAGCATGGATTGCGGAGCGGCCCGAAGAAGAAAATGAAGAAGAACAGAAGAGAAGAAAAGAAGAAGAGAAGAGCGGGAGCCTCCCCCCTATGCCATGTGTGCGGAGCGGCCCGAGGAGAAGAAGATAGAAGACGCCGCGGAGGAGATGCTGGACGAGAACGCCGGAGGAAGAACCAGAAGAGCCAGAAGAACCAGAAGAACCAGAAGATGAAGGAAGATAGAAGAAAGAAGAAGCATTTAAATAAAGGAATTGTCAAAAACTGTCTCTTGTCATTTTTAACATTTTTGACACTTTTTTCGTGAAATGGTAGGGGTACTTATGTACCCCCTTACCATTTCACACGGGGGGGGGGCGGGATCTGGGGGTCACCTTGTTAAAGGGGGCTTCCAGATTCCGATAAGCCCCCCGCCCGCAGACCCCCACAACCACCGGCCAGGGTTGTGGGGATGAGGCCCTTGTCCTCATCAACATGGGGACAAGGTGTTTTGGGGGGCTACCCCAAAGCACCCTCCCAATGTTGAGGGCATGTGGCCTGGTACGGTTCAGGAGGGAGGGGGGGCCGCACTCTCGTCCCCCCCTCTTTTCCTGCGGCCTGCCAGGTTGCGTGCTCGGATAAGGGTCTGGTATGGATTTTTGGGGGGACCCCACGCCGTTTTTTTTTTTTTTTTTTGGCGCGGGGTTCCCCTTAAAATCCATACCAGACCTGAAGGGTCTGGTATGGAATTTAGGGGGAACCCCACGTCATTTTTTTTTTTAAATTTTGGCCGGGGTTCCCCTTAATATCCATACCAGACCTGAAGGGCCTGGTATGGAATTTAGGAGGACTCCCACGTCATATTTTTTTTTAAATTTTGGTTCGGGGTTCCCCTTTGGGGAATTCCCATGCCGTTTTTATCAATGAACTTCTATGTGTATTGTCGGCAATGCAATAGCCGCGGGTAGTTTTAAATGAGTTTTTTCCTTCAAAATGTCATTTTGCTGTCAGACTGTTCTAAACACAGGAAACATGCGCCCCTTTACAGGCATACTATAGACACCCCCCAGGTACGAAATTTAAAGGGATATTACACTTTTATTGTTTGACTTTAAGCATTATTAAAATCACTGCTCCTGAAAAAACGGCCGTTTTTAAAACTTTTTTTTGCATTGATCCATGTCCCCTGGGGCAGGACCCAGGTCCCCAAACACTTTTTATGACAATAACTTGCATATAAGCCTTTAAAATTAGCACTTTTGATTATTCATGTTCGTGTCCCATAGACTTTAACGGTGTTCGCATGTTCGAACGAACTTTTTTCCTGTTCGCATGTTCTGGTGCGAACTGAACAGGGGGGTGTTCGGCTCATCCCTAATGGGGAGGAATCATCATCATAGGAATATGGATGGGAAAGAATCATCATCATAGGACTATAGATGGGGAAAAACATTATAGGACTATGAATGGGGAGGAATCATCATCATAGGAATATGGATGGGGAGGAGTCATCAATATAGCACTATGGATGGGGTGGAATCATCAATATAGCACTATAGATGGAGAGGAATCATCATCATAGGTCTATGGATGGGAAAAAAACATTATGGGACTATGGATATGGATGAATCATCATCATAGGACTATGGATGGGGAAAAATATTGTAGGACTATGGATGGGGAGGAATCATCATCATAGCACTATGTATGGGGAGAAAACATCATCATAGGAATATGGATGGGGAGGAATCATCATCATAGGAATATGGATGGGAAGGAATCATCATCATAGGACTATAGATGGGGAAAAACATTATAGGACTATGGATGGGGAGGACTCATTATTATAGGAATATGGATGGGGAGGAGTCATCAATATAGCACTATGGATGGGGTGGAATTATCAATATAGCACTATAGATGGAGAGGAATCATCATCATAGGACTATGGATGGGGAGGAATCATCATCATAGGACTATGGGCGGGGGAAAACATTATGGGACTATGGATGGGGAGGAATCATCATCATAGGTCTATGGATGGGGAAAAATATGGTAGGACTATGGATGGGGAGGAATCATCATCATAGGACTATGAATGGGGAGGAATCCCCATCATAGGACTATAGATAGGAAAAAACATTATATGTCTATGGATGGGGAGGAATCCTCATCATTATAGGACTATGAATGGGGGGGGGATCCTCATCATCATACGACTATGGATGGGGCGGAATCATCAATATAGGATTATAGATGGGGAGGAATCATGAATATAGGACTATGGATGGGGAGGAATCATCATCATAGGAATATGGATGGGGAAATACATTATAGGACTATGGATGGGGAGGAATCATTATCATAGGAATATGGATGGGGGGGAGTCATCAAAATAGCACTATGGATGGGGTGGAATCATCAATATAGCACTATAGATGGAGAGGAATCATCATCATAGGACTATGGATGGGGAGGAATCATCATCATAAGACTATGGGCGGGGGAAAAACATTTATAGGACTATGGATGGGAAGGAATCATCATCATAGGACTATAGATGGGAAAAAAACATTATGGGACTATGGATGGGGAGGAATCATCATCATAGGTCTATGGATGGAGAAAAATATTGTAGGACTATGGATGGGGAGGAATCATCATCATAGGACTATGAATGGGGAGGAATCCCCATCATAGGATTATAAATAGGAAAAAAACATTTTATGTCTATGGATGGAGAGGAATCCTCATCATCATTGGACTATGGATGGGGAGGAATCCTCATCATCATAGGACTATGGATGGTGTGGAATCATCAATATAGGACTATAGATGGGGAGGAATCATGAATATAGGACTATGGATGGGGAGGAATCATCATCATAGGACTATGGATGGGGAGGAACCATCAACACTGGACTATGGATGGGGAGGAATCATCATCATAGGACTATGGATGGGGAGGAATCACCATCATAGGACTATGGATGGGGAGGAATCATCGTCATAGGACTATGGATGGGGAGGAATCATCATCATAGGACTATAGATGGGAAAAAAACATTATGGGACTATGGATGGGGAGGAATCCTCATCATCATAAGACTATGGATGGGGAGGAATCATCAATATAGGACTAAAGATGGGGAGGAATCATCAATATAGGACTATGGATGGGGAGGAATCATCATCATAGGACTATGGATGGGGAGGAACCATCAACACTGGACTATGGATGGGGGGAATCATCATTATAGGACTATGGATGGGGAGGATTCAATATCATAGGACTATGGATGGGGAGGAAACACCATCATAGTACTATGGATGGGGAGGAATCATCATCACAAGACTATGGATGGGGAGGAATCATCATCATAGGACTATGGATGGGGGAAAAACATAGGACTATGGATGGGGAGGAATCATCATCATAGGACTATAGATGGGAAAAAAACATTATGGGACTATGGATGGGGAGGAATCCTCATCATCATAAGACTATGGATAGGGAGGAAACATCAATATAGGGCTATAGATGGGGAGGAATCATCAATATAGGACTATGGATGAGGAGGATTCATCATCATATGAATATGGATGGGGAGGAATCATCAATATAGGATTATGAATGGGGAGGCATCATCATTCATCATTATAGGGGCATGAGGAGGCAGCAGCACTGATAGGGACAGGATGACACCTGGAGGGACAGCCTGATACTTGGATGAGGGGCAGCATCATGGAAAGGGACCAGTCTGGATCATGGATGAGGAGGCAGCAGCATTATAGAGGTAGCCTGATACTTGGATAGAGAGGAAGCAGAATCAAAAGGGACCGGCTAAAACATGGATTGGGAGGCAGCAGCACTCTATGGGTAGCCTGACACTTGGATGGGAGGGAGCAGCATTATAGGGGTGGCCTGGTATTTGGATGGGGCAGGAGGTAGCATTATATGGGCAATCTGATTCTGGCTGGAAAGGCAGCAGCACCATAGGGGCAGCCTGACACTTGGATGAGGAGACACCAGCATTGAAAGAGACAGAGTAAAACATGGATGGGGAAGCAGCACCATCCTAGGGGCAGCTTCATACATGGATGAGAAGGAAGCAGTATCAGAGGGGCAGCCTGATACTTGGATAAGGGGCAGTAGTACAGTATTGAAGGTGTACCCTGATATTTGGATGGTTAGGCAGCAGCAACAGAGAGGTAGTCTGACACTTGGATGAAGTAGCAGCAGCATCATAAAGACACCTTGATATTTAAATGGGAGGGAAGCAGTATTATAGAATTCTCTAATGTTTGGATAGGGAGGCAGCAATATACAAGAGTCATGCTGATGCTTGGATGAGGGGGCAGCATCCTCCTAGGGTTATGCTGATATTTGGATGGGGAAGTGTCATCCCAGGTGTAGTCTGAAACCTGATTGGGGAGGCACCAGCATCCTAGGCACACCCTGATATTTGGATGGGAAGGACCTAGCTTGATACCAGAGCAGGGAGTCTGCAGAATCCTAGGGGTATCCTTGAATAGAGATGCAGCCTGGTGTTTGGATGGGGAAAAAGCAGCATTACAGGGGCAACGGGGATTAGGAGGCAGCAGCACCTCAGAGGAAGCCTGATATTTGGATTGCAGCATCATAAGGGGCCTCTGACATTTCCATGTGAAGGTAGCAGCATTTTAAGGGCACTCTGATATTTGGATAGGGGGCATTAGCATCCTAGGGGCTTCCTAATATTTGGATGGGGAGACATCAGCATCCTATTAAATCCCTGATATTTGCAAGGGGAGGCAACAACATCTAAGCTGTAGATTAATACTTGGGCAGGGAGATAACAGCTTCTGTTGGGGTCCCTGATATTTGGATGAAAAGGAAAAAGTATCATAGGGGTAACCTTATCTAGCTAGGTAGCAGCATCTTAAAAAAGTCACATTGACATGCGGAGTGCTACTAAAAGCAATAACAATAATTGAATACGGGGAGAGAGAAGCACTTTCCAAGAGACCACTGCAGACTATAAGCACGATAAGAGGAAATGTACCGTATAGTACATATAACAGAACACATAAATTCTTCTCTTCTGTCATTGTATGCTGGTATAGGAATAAAGTTTATAGAGAAACAAGAGCTCCTTCTAGTACACAGATTTGGCCCTGTGATCCTATTTATTGGGCATACAGCCATCTGATCTCTGCAAATGTTATATTTACTGCAATTAAAACTAGAGTTAAGCTGGCCATAGATGGATTGAAATTTGGCTGGTTCAGAAAGGAGTCAAGCAGTTTTTGAGCAATCTATGGCTGTTCCTGCTTGAGAGATGTGTATCTAAATATTAGCTTCTCTCCAATAGAAATATTGAAAAATTTGCACTCGATCAGTACATGCAGCCCATCGGCTGCAGCTCTGATCATTGTATTCTGACAGCAAAGGATTACGTGCTGTCAGAATGGATGGGATTCCCCCATCCACCTCGACCTGCCAGCTGATTGAAAAAAAGTGGTGAACCTATGGAGGGTTTTAGACTAGGTACACACGGATAGAAAGCAAAATTTCGATCTGTATGTAGCCCTCTCTGTTCAACAAAAGTCAATTGTTAGATTGCCTTTGGTCAAACAGACCTGCTGAAAAATCTCCTTTGATCAGAAGCAATTGGCTGCAGCACTGATCAGTGTGTTCTGTGAGCAGAGAGTCCCCACTGTAGGAATACAATGTACTTGTGTAGATGATGGAATCTGTGAGCTTTTTTTTTTCTTTTTTTCTTTTGAAAAAAAAATAATTAAAGAAAACAAACAGTCTGTACCCAGCTTTACCAAATGATCCCTTTACACATGATATCCACACTGATCCCAAGGTTCATTATCCCTGACCAGATGAGAAGATTGCAGGATGATGGCACTTCAGCCTCCCCCAGAACCTGCATATGGGCTAATATACATTTATCTAATGTTTGTTTCTCTCTTGACATCAGTTTGTGAATCAATTTTAACTAATGTATGATGTAACGATTACAGTAAACATTGCATCAGATCTCATGAAGCAGTATATACTTACTATTGTTATGCATCACTATGCTTTGCATGTATCCATTCATAAATGTAAATTCAAATGCATCCCATATTGATCTCAGGCTGACCTTAAAGCTGAACTCCAGGCAAACAGCTAAATACACAGATTAATACATATAAGGGAGTTGTTTTACACTAAAGTATTTGTAGTTCTGTCCATCCAGTTCTGCGATTTACACATCTCTGCCATAGAGCACAACCCTGTCTGGCAGGAGAGAAGACTTGATTTTTCTCTATAGGTTCTATCCCATCACCCAGTCTGAGCTCTGCTGTACAAGAATTGCATTGGACTGATACCGCGTAAAATTCGTGTACTTAAACTGCTGTGGGTGAGGTGTGATGTGGCGTCAATAATTCACACAGTCAGGGGCAAAGAAAACTTGTATTGAAGTAATACACAACAGTTCACAACACACCTAGTGGGAAGACTGCCCAAACCAGTGCACTCAAGGTTTCCAGCAACATGAAGAGAGCAGGTTTAAGCCGGACTGAGAGCGTCTATTAGGCTAGGTTCACATCTATGTAGTTGCGGTTTTCAGGTGTGTTTTGTGGTGAATTTTGCGTTTTCTGAAAACGAAGGAAAGGTTCCCCCCAGGGTGGGGTTTTTAGGCAGCACAATAAGAAAGGGAGTCAAATTCAATATCAAAAAATATGACAAATTTATTAAAGTATACCATAAAAGTTAAAACAATGAGCTCCAGTGGGGGGTACTTGAGATAAAAAATACATATTAGACAAGCTGAACATACATTGGCAGACACATATTCACAACAACACTGGGTAGCATGAATATTTAAACCTGACGCGTTTCAACCCCTGTGCTTGGGGTCTTCTTCAGAGGATTTGTCTGCTGAGAAATATATATACATAAGTAAAATTGATACACGTAAATAGATTGCATAGGTATAATAATAATTACATTCACCGTTGTGGTGGATGAATACAATATAATTACCCAATAATGTGTGTTCAGCAGGGAGAGAAACAAGACATCCCACATGGAGATCCCCTAAAAAGACTGTCCTCCCGTCTTCCCCAAGGGAGAACACCAGGCGCCCCTACCGCCAACACGGTTCGGACCAGGGCAGTGAAAAACGGCGACGTAGCTTACGAGAGGTCACACTCTTGGGCACCGCCCGCCAGACTGGCAGCCGACCAGGGAGCACACAGAAGTACACCTGTGATAGTAACCAAAAAATATATCTCCATAGTAAATCTAGTCATCTAAATCATGTTAATCATGTGTCCAAGAGGGGACGCCGAGGGACAACTGTCTCTAGCACACGCCCAGGACACAAACATAAAGTGTATAAAGTATATGAATATACATGGTATTCTTCATAGGCAGTATAAGGTATAGGCAGCCCCTCAGTTTGTGCTCTATGTGAAGGTGATCCGAGTGAGAATATGATGAAATTGAAAAGATGAAAAAAGTGAGTGATAAATAACAATAACTGAGTGTGAGAATGTGATGAGATAGAAGTGAATGGACCTGAAATGCCAAGAATAGGACAGGTGGGGAAGAGGGAAAAGGGAATAGGGGAAAGGGGGGGGGGGGGGAGGGAGGAACGGGAGGGAAGAGAGGAATGGGAAGGGGGGGGGGAAGGGACAGAGGGAGCAAGAACAGCGGGGAAAATACATAGGAAAAAGGGGGGGAGAAGGGAGGGGGGCCCCCCTCCCTTCCCCCCCCTTTTTCCTATGTATTTTCCCCGCTGTTCTTGCTGCCTCTGTCCCTTCTCCCCCCCCCCCCTTCCCATTCCTCTCTTCCCTCCCGTTCCTCCCTTTTTTCCCTCCCCCCCCCCCTTCCCCTATTCCCTTTTCCCTCTTCCCCACCTGTCCTATTCTTGGCATTTCAGGTCCATTCACTTCTATCTCATCACATTCTCACACTCAGTTATTGTTATTTATCACTCACTTTTTTCATCTTTTCAGTTTCATCATATTCTCACTCGGATCACCTTCACATAGAGCACAAACTGAGGGGCTGCCTATACCTTATACTGCCTATGAAGAATACCATGTATATTCATATACTTTATACACTTTATGTTTGTGTCCTGGGCGTGTGCTAGAGACAGTTGTCCCTCGGCGTCCCCTCTTGGACACATGATTAACATGATTTAGATGACTAGATTTACTATGGAGATATATTTTTTGGTTACTATCACAGTTGTACTTCTGTGTGCTCCCTGGTCGGCTGCCAGTCTGGCGGGCGGTGCCCAAGAGTGTGACCTCTTGTAAGCTACGTCGCCGTTTTTCACTGCCCTGGTCCGAACCGTGTTGGCGGTAGGGGCGCCTGGTGTTCTCCCTTGGGGAAGACGGGAGGACAGTCTTTTTAGGGGATCTCCATGTGGGATGTCTTGTTTCTCTCCCTGCTGAACACACATTATTGGGTAATTATATTGTATTCATCCACCACAACGGTGAATGTAATTATTATTATACCTATGCAATCTATTTACGTGTATCAATTTTACTTATGTATATATATTTTTCAGCAGACAAATCCTCTGAAGAAGACCCCAAGCACAGGGGTTGAAACGCGTCAGGTTTAAATATTCATGCTACCCAGTGTTGTTGTGAATATGTGTCTGCCAATGTATGTTCAGCTTGTCTAATATGTATTTTTTATCTCAAGTACCCCCCACTGGAGCTCATTGTTTTAACTTTTATGGTATACTTTAATAAATTTGTCATATTTTTTGATATTGAATTTGACTCCCTTTCTTATTGTGCTGCCTAAAAACCCCACCCTGGGGGGAACCTTTCCTTCGTTTTCAGTTTCCAAGGGGTGAGCAGCGAATCCCTTTTCTCCTCTCCAGTGTCTTTCCATTTTGCAAATTTTGCGTTTTCAAACCCACATTTTTAATGCTTTTTTTGCATGCAGTTTCCATGCATTTTGCATTTTTTTTTTCTCTTTAAACACACTGTGTATAGCTGGTTGCTAAGGAGCGGGCTGGGAAGCCGGCTGCCGCATCCTTAGCAACTGACAGCTGAGTGTAAAAAAAAGAATTGCCAGCAAAATAAAATCGGGAAAAAACGGCGTGGGGTCCCCCCCAAATCCACACCAGGCCCTTATCTGTCAACAGCCCAGCATGCACCAGTCGATGACATCACAGGGGGTCAGTGCCACCAGGTGACATTGCCTGATGGCCCCACTCCTTACCTATTTAAAAACTGTCAGATGGAGGGGAGGAGCAGGCAGTTGGCAGTTTGCCGCCATCGTGGGCAGAGCTTTTTCTTTTCTTTTTTCTGGTGCGGCGGGCTTGATGATGGATCTACATTAGGGGGACACTGTTTTTATATTTTTTTTTTTTTTGTTTACAAAAGTTTATTTGAAAGACTTATAATAAAACGGTTGCATAATACAACAATATGGTTTAACATGAGTGGTACATAAAAGTAGAATATACAAAGATGGGTAATTAATGAATAAAATATAGTGAAGACATTGTATAAAGATGTAAGGGACATATAAAACAAAGCTGATATGGAAGGATGGGTGATATTATTTAATCATTAGAGTGTAGGTGATACATTCTCATGAAAACCAACAATATATAGGAATGAGTTTTAGAATGGAGTGAAGAATTATAAGCGTTGAGGGTTTGATAAGGGCCAGAACTTCCATTTTTCGTTATAAATATGCATAGTGTCAAATAGGGTATGATGGATTCTTTCGGAAAGTCTAAGTGATTCCATTCTAGATTCCACCTGGGACCATGGTAGGTTTTGTGATTTCCAATTGAGAGCTATCATCCAGTGTATTGAACTGATTAGAGAGTGGATTAATCCATTGCAGGGAGTTGGAACATCTGGAACTGTAGCGTATAATAAGCATATTTGGGGGGATAGGGAAATTTTTTTCTTAAGAGGATTTTCTAGTATATTGATTAACTTATCCCATATTGGTTTCAAGAATTCACAGCTCCAAAAGATGTGCATATAACTGCCCTCCAAAGGACAACCTCTGAAACAGTTTGGGGAGGTTGAGGGGTAGAAGGAATGTAACCTAGATGGAGTCAAGTACCACCTGATGTGAAGTTTTAATGGAGATTCTCTAAATGCAGCAGCGCAATTACTTTTGCGGAGGTTTTTAATCATCCTGGTCCACGAGTCCGTTGAGAATGAGCTACCAATCTCTGCTTCCCATCTAATCATGGGGCCTGTTTTTTCGGGTTGGAGAAAGTTATTGAGATTACTATATAGGAAGGATATTAGTCTCTTGTCTCTAGGTGAAGAGATACAGATGTGTTCGAATAAAGTACTAGGGGGATTGACAGATAGTGAATAGTATGTAGAGTAGAACTCGCGGACCAAGGTGTAATGGTAATACTCCGAAGGGGGGAAATTGTATCTGGATTGTAATGAGGCAAAAGATGGAAATCCAGAGCTGAGTGTGATAGACTTTAAGGTGGTAAGATTGTTTTTGATCCAGTTGTGAAAGGGTGTGTGATCAAGGAAAGCGAGCGGAAATCTGGGGTCTCCCAAGAATGAGGCCAATGGGGGAGTTGCAGAGAGGAGTTTAAAGTTATCTTTGATTTTATTCCAAAGAAGTATAAGATGGGCAATTAAAGTGTTTTTTTTATTAAGAATATGGTGTAGTTTTGTGTTGGACCACAAAATTCCTCTGATGTTCAATGGATGAATAGAGGTGGATTCAAAGGTCAACCAGGGGATGTTTACATTAGGGGAAGACCACTGAGCCATTTGTACTAGTTTGGTTGCCAAGAAATAAAGCCAAAGGTTGGGGAGTCCCAGCCCACCTCTATCTTGTGGTCTATGCATGAGATTGTAACTACACCTGGGTTTTTTGTTGTTCCAGATAAATTTATTAATTTCACGTTGTATAGATTCCAGTTTGGTTTTGGGTACATTAATGGGAAGTGCTCTAAAATAGTATAATAGTTTTGGAAGGATTGTCATTTTAAAAGCACAAATCCTTCCGAGAAAGGAAATATGGTAAGAGGACCAGATTTTTAACAGTGAGTTGATTCGTGAGAAGAGGGGAAGGTAGTTACTTTTATATAATAGATTATGGGATATTGTAATATTAAAGGGGTTGTAAAGGAAAAAATATTATCTCCTAACTAGCTTCCTTTTACCTAATGCAGTGCTCGTTCACTAACCTCTTCCATTGATTTCCTTTGCAAATGTCCTTTTTTCTTCATTAAAATCCCCACTTCCTGTTACTCTGTATGTAACTACTCACCATCAGGCGAGCCGTTCTGCCTGGTGGTGAGTGTCGTGCTCACCCCCACCCTTGGACTACATGAGTGCGTCAGGACGCTCTCTACGTTGAACATAGAGACACAAGGGCTGTGTGTTAGTGGGCGTGTATATCACACAGCAGCGCCACCTCCCTTGGCTTAGTTTCTATTCTTCACTGGCCCGCCTTGACTCCGCCCCCTTGCTGCCTAGATGAAATAGTCCTGCTGCGTAGGCTGGGGAGGCGGGAATGGGTGGATACTATGGGTGGCGTGTGGACGAGAACTTTGCTCGTTCTCGTAAGGCGAAAAAAAAAAAGGCTCTGCACATGCGCGATGACGCTAAGCGTAATGGGAACTGTAGTTCCGTTATTGCCGTGACGTCGCTGTAGTGCACGCATACCGCAAACCAGGAAGTACAGCATACTAACTACACAGGAAAGCCGGAGGATGATTTATAAGCGCTATTTTAACAGATATCTAAATTTTTTTAATGAAAATAATTACTTTTTTTGATATAAGCACCTGACAAGGAATAATTATAGGGGAAAACATTTTTTCCTTTACAACCCCTTTAACTCCTAAGTATTTAAAGGAGTGTGAAGACCAAAGGAAGTTGAAGTTTTTTTTCAGAAGTGAGGTTAGATCTGGGGGGCTGTTTATAGGTAAAATGGAGCATTTGTTGGTGTTAATAAAAAGACCAGAGAGTTTATGGAATGAATGGAGATCAGAGAGAAGGTTGGGTATTGAGATTAGTGGGTCTGTTAAAAATAAAAGTGCGTCATCTGCATAAAGACTAAGTTTAAAGTCATATGGAACTTTTTGATAGCCTTTGATGTTAGGGTTATTTCTGATGGCAACTGCGAGGGGTTCTATGGCTAAGGCGAAAAGGAGAGGAGAGAGAGGGCAGCCCTGTCTGGTTCCTCTGCTTAGGGGAAAGAAATCAGAGTTGATCCCTGGAATTTTAATTCTGGTTTGGGGTAAATGATATAGAGCATTAAATCCATGTATAAATTTTTCTGATATGCCGAATTTAGGTAAGAGGTGATTAAGATATGACCAATTAACGCTATCGAAGGCCTTGTGGATGTCAAGGCTAAGCAGATAAAGGGGGCGAGAATGGAGGTTGGCATCTTGAACAATGTTTGTGACAAGTCTAATGTTATCGACTATTTGTCTGCCTGGGATAAATCCCGTTTGATCCGTATGGATCAGAGATGTGATAACTGTAGCAAGCCTGTTTGCCAGTAATCTGCCAAATAGTTTGAGGTCATTGTTGAGGACTGAAATAGGGCGAAAATTTTGGGGAAGGGAATGATCTTTTTCAGGTTTAGGGATTAATGATAAGTTGGCCAGTAACATATCTTCTGGGAAGTGACCACCTGATAGGATATAATTGAACATTTTTGTAAGGCTGGGAGTCAGTAAAGAGGCAAATTTTTTATAGTATGATGTGGTGAAGCCGTCTGGGCCTGGTGCTGTCGATGTTTTGAGGGACTTTATTATATTGAGAATTTCGCTGTCCGTACAAGGATCATTCAATGAAGAAGCCTGGAGTTGGGTAAGTTTAGGGAGTTGAAGGGAGTTTAACCAGTCTAACGTGGTAAGAGGTGGGTGTGTTTGGGGGCCAGAAAGGAGGTTTTTATAGAATGAGGTGAAAATGTTTAGGACATCTTGGGGGTGCGTTACGATATTGCCTTTTTGGTTTCGCAGTTTATATACGTGTGGGGGTTTAGTGTCTTGATTTAGTTTCCTGGCAAACATTGATGAGGAAGAGTTGCCATGTAGTAGGAATTTGGCTTTGGAAAATCTGAGGGATTTCTCTGTGTCTTCAGAAAGTAAAGTGTTTAGGGATTTACGTTTTATCTGAATAAGATTTACTATATCTGGGGTGGTATTGTGGTTTAGTTTAATATATAAATCATGTAGTTCTTTTGTAAGACATTTAATTTCTGTCAGTTTAGATTTATTTCTGGCTGCGGCAATATTAATCAGATGACCCCGCAAGACAGCTTTGTGGGCTGCCCAGACTGAGGTAGGGAGGACATCTTCTGAAGTGTTTATGTGGAAGTATTCTTCAATGTGGGTATTTATTTGTTGGACGGTAGAAGGGGTAGATAAGAGTGAATCATTAAGGCGCCAATTAAAAGGGGAGGGAGTTATGCCAATATGGGAGGTATCAAATTCTACTATATTGTGATCTGACCATGGGCATGGGTGTATATCAGTATTAGAGGAGTTTGCCAAGAGGATTGGTGTGCAGAAAATATAGTCTAATCTGGCAAAACAATTGTGGGGGTGAGAATAGTGGGTATATGCTCTGATGCCAATATTATGGGCCCTCCAGGAATCAATAAGCTGCAGTTTGCTAAGAGAGCGGTTTATAGTTTTACTAAAGGCTTTGGAGGAGGGGGCCATTTTACTTCTATCAAGAGCAGGGTGTGCAGAGAGGTTGAAGTCGCCTCCAATTATCAAGTGAGGTGAAATATATTGTTCTAATACGTTGAAAAATTTGGTGAAGAATGTTGTCTGGGCCTCGTTTGGGGCGTATATAGAAGCTATAGTGATAATTTTCCTATTTATACAGCCTTTCAGTATGATAAATCTACTGTCCACATCTCTGTAGATAGAATGGGGTTCAAAAATTATGGAATTTTTAATAAAAATAGCGACACCACGGGATTTGTTGGAGAATGTAGTATAATGGGATTGGTTGAATGATTTGTCAAAATATTGGGGGTGATTGGAAGTAGAAAAGTGGGTTTCTTGCATTAGTATTATATCTGCACCCAATCTTTTGTATTGTTTGAATGCTTTTTTACGTTTATTGGGGGAATTAAAGCGAGAATACTTTAAGACCCATACCAGTTGAGGAAAATAATTCTAATTATATAAATAAGGATCGGTATATACCAAAATAGGGGAAGGAATACTAGTTGGATGATAATGAAGTAATAGGTTGTATGTGTTTTCATAAATCGAAATGAGATCAATAGCTTTGTGTTAAGGTTTGAATTCAGTGTGTTATTACAATGAGTAATGATTGTTATACAATTGAAATTACCCAAAATTAAATGAACTGTAATAAAAAGTCTTCCATAAAATATAATATTTGCATAAATTGCCATAAGGGCAAACAAAACAACTATTAAAATAACATGAAAAAGGGGACTGAAGGACATAAGGTCGTTCAGCCTTTTAAATTTTTTCAAAGGACGGGAACGTCCAAATTCCACCAGCGGGGGTCGCAGCAACCCACTAGGGGAAGAAAGGGCCGCAGGCCCCTCTGGCAGAATGGGGGACAAACTAGCGACGGCGGATAGGCCAGGCATTAGTAAAGTAAAGACTAGGTATGAAACCAAGAAAAAGATTAGTGCATGGTAAACACATAATATAAATAACATTAGTGTATCACAAAAATGGTGTAAGTCTTCAAGAAATAAAGGAGGAGAACATTTTTATAATATGTTATGTCTCTCTACCATTACCCTGCTATATCTGGATTAGAGTGACACAGCAATAATATCTAAACTAAAGTAGAGATGATGAATATTAGAGCAGGATACCTGAATAGGTGAGAAGAAAAAAAAATAAAAAGGAAAAAACCAGAACATTATATATAGCAAATAATGGGAACATGGGAACATGGGAGTTACCCTTCTTGACCCCACCGCCCCCGTTGCGACCCCTTACAAACTTTTTCCTCCCAGAAACAAAAGGTCCATGAAAAATTAGGACGAAAAAACAAAAATAGTATTGTTCGTCTGGGTAGGAGATTGAACAAGTGATTTGCTCTAAAATTTTGAGCCAGAGTTGATTGTAGAATCAGGGCATTTACAGTAAGCAAGAAGGTTTATACTCCACTGGGGAGAAAGGTCGAAGCTGAAGATAGAAGGACATCACATGCTAGTGATCACTAAGTCGCAGGCTTGATTGTTGTGTAAACAAATCAGGCGACACGATCTTGGGGGGAGTGTTGTTGCCATCTTCTTTAGTCTCTTGGGATGCGTCTGGTCGAAGGTGTGGACCATATAGGTGAAGATCTGGGAGTGGCGGGCAAACGCTGTGATGGTTGTGGGTCTAGTAGACCTAGTTTAATGAGTAAATCTTTTCCTTCAATGACGTTATAGACCGTATAGGAATTGCCATTATGGGTTAATGATAATTTGAATGGGAATCCCCATCTGTACTTGATTCTGGCTGATTGAAGAACATTTGTGACTTCTTTCATTCTGCGTCTTCGGTCCAAAGTCGCAGGGGAGATATCAGGGAAAATCTGCAGCCTTGTTCCATCTAACTCTATGGATGGGGAATTTCTGGCGGCACGCATTACATCTTCTTTGGTAAGAAAGTCTTTCATGCACATTATAATATCTCTTGGAGGTTTGTCTGCAGTAGGTTTTGGGCGCAGTGCCCTGTGCATTCTATCACAAGCAAAAGCAGAGAGGGGTTTGTCTGGTACGAGATCATGGAAAAGCTTTGTAATAACCTTATTTATGTCAGTGACTGACTCTGGGACACCACGCACTCTTATATTGTTCCTTCTGTTTCTATTATCGAGGTCTTCGATATGAGCTTGCATGAAAGAAAAACTGTCTGCCAAAGTTTCATAGTCCTTTCTGAGGTCATTATGTGCAATGGCTAGTTCATCATGCTTGGCTTCTAATAGGTCAGTGCGGCCTCCTATGCTAGCAATCTCCTGTGAGAGAGCAGTGGTAGATTTGTGAATCTCTCTTTCTAGTTTGTCAACAAATCTGTCATAGATTGCTGAGAGGCTTGCATCAAGGTCAGCTTTAGAAAGGGGCTGAGGGTACTCACTGTCTTTAGCTGTGTGTTCCGGACCGCTGAAGGCCGCATGATGGCCGGCGCCATTTTGGGTCATCTTCCTCTCCATAGTAATGAGGTAGTTTGTGAGGGTATGTTGGGAGCGGTTCTGTCGCTCTTTTTTGCTGGATGGCATGCACAAGTTGATCCCGCAGGGGTGATCGGTCGGATGGTGCTATTTTTAGCTGGGAATAGCCCCGGGTATCGTGCCTGGCCTGCCTCGTCGGACGGAGCTCAGCTCAGCAGCTTCCGTTCCGCATCGCGCCGCGCATGCGCCCCCCGTTTTTATATTTTTAATAAAGGAATTGTCAAAAACTGTGTGTGTTTTTTTATTTCTTTTTGACACTTTTTTTGGTGAATGAGTAGGGGTATTCATTCACATAGGGGGGAGCGGGATCTGGAGGCCCCCTTGTTAAAGAGGGCTTCCAGATTCCGATAAACCCCCTGCCCACAGAAACCCACAACCACTGCCCAGGGGGAAGAGGCCCTTGTGCCCGTCAACATTGGAGAAAGGTGCTTGCGGGGGGGGGGGTTCCTGATTTATTTGTGCCGGCAATATGTTGACAGCCAATGACTAGATTTACAGTGGGGACGGAAAGTATTCAGACTCCCTTAAATTTTTCACTCTTTGTTATATTGCAGCCATTTGCTAAAATCATGTAAGTTAATTTTTTTCCTCATCATTTTTGAGTCCAGCTGTGTTTGATTATACTGATTGAACTTGATTAGGAAAGCCACACACCTGTCTATATAAGACCTTACAGCTCACAGTGCATGTCAGAGCAAATGAGAATCATGAGGTCAAAGGAACTGCCTGAAGAGCTCAGAGACAGAATTGTGGCAAGGCACAGTTCTGGCCAACTAGTGTTGTAATTGTATATAAAAAACTCCGCGCCAACTTTGAATAAATTAGAATGGAAAATAATAAAAAAAAGCTGCTGCTCTCCTGAAAGAAGTAAATACTCCTATTAATGTGTAAAATATGTGAGGGTAGGGGGCGCTGCGATCATCAACTAATATGTGATCTAAACCAAACAGTGAAGCATCCTAGAAATTCAATCTTAGTGACAAAAATATATAAAAATGTATTCACAAACTGTCCACCTGGACATATATCAATTGATTCACAATTTGTTGGGATTTTGGATGGACTTCACTGATCTATGTCCAGGTGGACAATTTGTGAATACATTTTTATATATTTTTGTCACTAAGATTGAATTTCTAGGATGCTTCAGTTTGGTTTAGATCACATATTAGTTGATGATCGCAGCACCCCCTACCCGCACATATTTTACACAGATCTGGCCAAGGTTACAAAAAAAATTTCTGCTGCACTTAAGGTTCCTAAGAGCACAGTGGCCTCCATAATCCTTAAATGGGAGACGTTTGGGACGACCAGAACCCTTCCTAGAGCTGGCTGTCCGGCCAAACTGAGCTATCGGGGCAGAAGAGCCTTAGTGAGAGAGGTAAAGAAGAACCCAAAGATCACTGTGGCTGAGCTCCAGAGATGCAGTCGGGAGATAGGAGAAAGTTGTAGAAAGTCAACCATCACTGCAGCCCTCCACCAGTCGGGGCTTTATGGCAGAGTGGCCCAACAGAAGCCTTTCCTCAGTGCAAGACACATGAAAGCCTGCATGGAGTTTGCTAAAAAACACCTGAAGGACTCCAAGATGGTGAGAAATAAGATTCTCTGGTCTGATGAGACCAAGATAGAACTTTTTGGCCTTAATTCTAAGCGGTATGTGTGGAGAAAACCAGACACTGCTCATCACCTGTCCAATACAATCTCAAAAGTGAAGCATGGTGGTGGCAGCATCATGCTGTGGGGTGTTTTTCAGCTGCAGGGACAGGACGACTGGTTGCAATCGAGGGAAAGATGAATGCGGCCAAGTACAGGGATATCCTGGACGAAAACCTTCTCCAGAGTGCTCAGGACCTCAGACTGGGCCGAAGGTTTGCCTTCCAACAAGACAATGACCCTAAGCACACAGCTAAAATAACGAAGGAGCGGCTTCACAACAACTCTGTGACTGTTCTTGAATGGCCCAGGCAGAGCCCTGACTTAAACCCAATTGAGCATCTCTGGAGAGACCTAAAAATGGCTATCCACCAACGTTTACCATCCAACCTGACAGAACTGGAGAGGATCTGCAAGGAGGAATGGCAGAGGATCCCCAAATCCAGGTGTGAAAAACTTGTTGCATCTTTCCCAAAAAGACTCATGGCTGTATTAGAGCAAAAGGGTGCTTCTACTAAATACTGAGCAAAGGGTCTGAATACTTAGGACCATGTGATATTTCAGTTTTTCTTTTTTTAATAAATCTGCAAAAATGTCAACAATTCTGTGTTTTTCTGTCAATATGGGGTGCTGTGTGTACATTAATGAGAAGGAAATGAACTTAAATGATTTTAGCAAATGGCTGCAATATAACAGAGTGAAAAATTTAAGGGAGTCTGAATACTTTCCGTCCCCACTGTATGCTAGCCTTCCCCCCCAATGCCAACCTTTTTTTTTTAATCCCCATTAAGCCCATGTATACTGGCCATAAAACCTGGAAAAGGGAATATTGGGTTAACTTAAAGCAAAACTAAACTATCTTATCCTATACAGCCAGGGAAGCTACCATCTTAGCCTCTGTTTGATCTGCAGTTGCCATGGTGCTGCACATGTGATCACTTAAAACACCATCAATTTGATGGCTTGGCAGTTCAGTTTGGAGCACAAGCAAATGCAACAGTTATCAATCATACCATGCATTGAATGCAACTGTTCAAGGAGATTAGTTTCACTTTAAAGCCCAACTTTAAATCAGCTAAATCCTGAACGTTATAGGTTCATCAAAACAAAAGGTGTGCATTTCCTTTAAAAAAAAAAAACAGCTACAGCCTGAGTAGAAAAGCCTTTGCCCTGCCAGCATGCTGCAGAGAAGGACCATTGCTCTCTGTGTGTAAACAGTGGTCTCTTTGCGAAAGTCCCAGATATCCCCTGGTGGGTCAGAGGTCTCCAATCAGCAAGAAGTGTGAGCTTTTCTGATTGCAGAGCTGTAGGTCTGACTCACCAGGGGGTTTGTTTGACAGACCCTCAGCTGCTAGGCAAATTAGCTGAGCCTAGCAAGGAATGATTTCACCGCACGGGCCCACCTCCCTCTTCCCTCCTTTTGCTGACGCCAATGGGCCAATGAGAGCCAAGCTCAGGAGCTTCATTCGCAGCCGCTGTTCAAACGCCTCCTGTGGCAGTGGGTGACAGTGCAGGCAGGCTTAGCGGGTGTCCGTTAGCCCGCTGTCAAATGTGGGACACTCCTGCGAGTTGCGGAAGACTTGAGATGTCTGCACTGGTTTATCTGCATTTAATTGGCACCGATCAGGCTGTATTTAATTGGGGGGGGGGGGGCGGCGCCGGCGCGAAGCGTCACCTCCCTGAAATGAGTTTGCCACCTCCCTCAAATGAGCTTTTGCAGGTTGAGATGTCTAGTTTGACCTCTGCAGAGATACCACACCAAGAACAAAGATATCTATATAAAGCATGCTGGCAGAGCGCAGATTTTTGTACTCAAGCTGTGGTTGCTTTCTAAAGAAAATGATCAGTTAGGCCCCTTTCACACTGGGGCGGTTTGCAGGCGTTATTGCGCTAAAAATACCGCCTGCAAACCGCCCCAAAACAGCCTCTGCTGTTTGTGCAGTGTGAAAGCCCGAGGGCTTTCACACTGAAGCGGTGCGCTGGCAGGAGAAGAAAAAATCTCCTGTCAGCCGCATCTTTGGAGCGGTGAAGGAGCAGTGTATTCACCGCTCCTAAACCGCTCCTGCCCATTGAAATCAATGGGACAGCGCGGCTATACCGTGGCAATACCGCGGCTATAGCCACGCTATACGAGTGGATTTAACCCTTTTTCGGCCGCCAGGGGGGGGTAAAACTGCACCGCTAGCGGCCGAATACCGCGGTAAAACAGCGCTAAAAATAGCGCTCTTTTACCGCCGACGCCCCCTACCGCCCCAGTGTGAAAGGGGCCTTAGGCTCCATGCACACTGGCTTAAAAAAATCGCTGCTACTACAGGAGTTTTGTGTTCTGCTTGTAGAAGCAGCTCAATGTTATCCTATGTGTCCATACACATTAGGTCGTTTTTCAGGCATGTTTGGAGCTCAACGTTTAGAGGCAGGAAAAAAAAACCTTCTGGTTTGCGTATTTGATATCAAGCTTTTTTGGCAGAAAAAACGCAAAACTCTCCTAAACTGTGTACAAAAATTCTCTATATCAGCGTTTTTTTTTTGCCAAGGGAACTGGCATTTTTCTTACGCCCAGTGTGCATGGAGCCTAAGGCTTTGCACACTTCATGTTTGGATGGAACTGGAATATATTTGGCTGCTCTCTTTCTCTCTCTTTCTTTTGTGACAGTTCAGCTTTTGAAGGACTGACTTAGTGCAGCGTTGTCTCAATCTACCCGATTAATTGCTTGCAATCTCTTATGACTGAGCTCTTTTAGGTTGTATTCCATTTTTTTTTGTTCCTCCTCACTGCCATAGTTTGCAAGGATCACCCTCCAAAATCTTGCTTATACTATTCTCTCCCATCCATGGCTAAATCATTTAATAAGCTGTTTTTTTTATATCCACTGCTATACTTATACTGTATATTCATAGCTGTTGTATAAGTGTTTATTTGTTCTTATTTTCCAGTTTGCAACAGCAGTTTTCCTTCAAAAATTTAGGTGAACACCAGCTGCACAACCTATTAAGCATCTGCTTCCCATTATTTAACAGGGCTTTAATATATAATTAATAGCAACCTTAAATCACAAACTCATAAACTTCCAATGTATATAGCTGTAGATCACAAATAGAGTCTGTTGTCATTTCCCGCAAGCAGTCCCCTGCAACTATTTATTATTACTGTATCATGTTTTCTCCCCAGTGTTCCTGGTCCTTATAAATAAATAATAATACAATGCAGAGCTGGCCATCTAGTAATCATAACTGAGTGATTCAGCTTACTGGTATAACAGCAGTTCAAAAAGCCAACACTAGATGGCGATCAATTATCTCATACCAACAGACATGTTCACCATTGTGCCACTAACTGAAAGCTTTATTATAGGACTGCTTTCATTTCTGACATAAGGATTTTCCAGGTTACACAGGTGATTGAATCCAAGGAAAGCAGTGAATTTTTTTAGCCACAAATCCCGTATTGTTTGGGAGTGCCATGTAATAAAAAAACCTTATGTGTGTGTTAGCGTTGAACTGATAGATGTGAAAATTGGTTCCGATGGATCGACCGTAAATTGATTTTACCTAAGAAGCAGATCTGTGAATGAAGTCTAGTATGGGGAGACCCTGTTCTGGTCCTAGGCTGCTAGATCTCTGATAGTGACAAAGGAAGTGCTCACCCGACGGTAAATTCTTGGGTGTGAGCGGACGGAGCAACACCTGGTACAAAAGTTAGCCTCACTTAAAGCAATATTAACCCTCGTTCTACAATTGTGGCTTGACGGATCAAAGTCACATGACAAGTCGCACCCTATTTCTGGCTATGGAACCACTCAAATCGGTGCGACTCAGACTTTGAAAAGGTTCCTGCACTATTTTTGCTGATTTCATGCGCAACTTGCATTGACATCTGTGCATGAAGTCGCACAGATGTCGGAAAGCCGCACCGGAAATCGCACTGACCGGCACTTTGAAATCGCACTGAAGTAGTGTGATTTCAAAGCCAGATTGGGTGTGAACCAGCGCTTAAACCCAAAACCAAACATTTATTGTATTGCAGTTTACCAATTCCTATATTTGATCAGTGCATTTGTTTTCTTTTACATTCAGTTGAGATCCAACCAGTAAGGGCCCTTTCACACCAGTGGTGTCCGTTTTTCAGGCAGACACCAATTGCTCGCTATGGGGCGGCAGCCGCCGGCATCTGATCCGATTCAGTCTTCTAAAAACAAAGGATCGGATGACAATCGAAAGGCAAATAGTCCATTTCCTTCCGACCGTCCCATAGAGAACAGCGGGCTGTGTCCGCTCTGCATAGTGGAGCAGACACGGACCTGTCATTGACCTGCTCAGCGGGGATCAACGGAGAGATCCTAAGCAGTGGTGGCTGGTGCTCAGTATTTGGGGGGGATGGCAAACAAACCTGCCCCCATCACTCGCACATACCGACACCCCCCCCCATGCACAGGCCGGCCTCAGTACTCACACTGCTCCCCGCTCTCCGCATTGCAATCAGGGCAATCGCTGCATCCGTTCGCTCCGTCTCTTCCCTCCTCGCTCTAGCTTGCAGAGGGGCCATTGCTTCTCCTCCCAGCAGAACAGAAAGTGAGTTCTGAGACCCGATTGGCCAGGAGTCCTAAGACATTGGCGGAATAGCAGGATAGCAGGAAGACATTGGCGAATATTAATTTGCTAATGTCACGCAAATGGGTGGGTTTAGGGAACAGTGCTCTGCACCCCGAGCCCCCTCTTATTTAAAATCAATTAGAGCCTCAGGATCTAATCATGTGCTTCGAAAAAAAAAAAAAAAAAACCCATGCAAATCCATGCGTCCGATACTCTGCATGTAGATTAGGGGCCGGGCGCATGGATTGGGGGGCGTCCCCTAATGGAGCGGCCGCCACTGGTCCTAAGTCTGTTTCAAAATAACAAGCTCTTTTCCGAATGTAACAGTTATGCCCCGTACACACGACATTGATCGGACATTCCGACAACAAAATCCTAGGATTTTTTCTGATGGATGTTGGCTCAAACTTGTCTTGCATACACACGGTCACACAAAGTTGTCGGAAAATTCGATCGTTCTAAATGCGGTGACGTAAAACACGTAGGTCGGGACTATAAACGGGGCAGTAGCCAATAGCTTTCATCTCTTTATTTATTCTGAGCATGCGTGGCACTTTGTGCGTCGGATTTGTGTACACACGATCGGAATTTCCGACAACTGATTTTGTTGTCGGAAAATTTTATAGCCTGCTCTCAAACTTTGTGTGTGAAATTCCTATGGAAAATGTGTGATGGAGCCTACGCACGGTCGGAATTTCCGACAACAAGGTCCTATCACACATTTTCCGTCGGAAAATCCGACCATGTGTACGGGGCATTAGAGTGTAGGCAAACCATTTACCACTGACAAGGATACTTACAATGGTCATCTTTTATTTATCATGTAAAACCTTTATTATTATTATACAGAATTTATATAGCGCCGACAGTTTACGCAGAGCGTATTAGTTCTCTTAGAGAGATACTGATTCCCCTAATTCAAAGTATAGAGATCAGTGCCCCGAGTGAGGGGATTAGGGAATTAGGGAATTAGGGGAATCAGTATCTCTCTAAGAGAACTAATTATTTCTTGCTTTCAATCTGATTCTAGTATTACCGTCACTCCATCTTGGGTGCAGTGTGTGCCTGACGCTGTCCGTTCCTCCCCCTTTTTTCCCCCCCTGTGGGGAATACGCATGATTCCTCGCAAGGCATGTCTGGCCTACCACCCGCTCTTTGAGGAGTTGACCTAGTACTGGGGAGGCATAAAACTCAGGAGGGACCATATCCTCTTCATTATGAACACCTAACACTATCGGGAATTTTGTGACTGGTAATTATGCAAGTTTTGTAGATATGCTGTGTTACATATATGAGTCTGTTATCGTTGAGTTTTATATTTTGCTTGATACATTCTTATATCTCTACAGTTGACAATTATCCTCTGAAGAAGACCCAGTTAGGGTCGAAACGCGTCAGTATTTTAATATTTAATATTTTCCTGTTGTCCTAATACATTGTATGGCACATTGTTACCAATTACGGGCACTGTCCGCTGTGTTTTTTATATATTTTTTACTGTACATTGTACCCCAGTTCATGTCCTGACTTTATAGGTCAGAATTCATTTGTTATATACTACCTTTTGTATTAATAAAATTATGTTTTGACTATTCATTCTGTATCTACTGGCTGCTTTAAAGCCCTGCTAGGTGTTCTATCTGGTGGTTGAGGTCGGGACTCTGTGTAGGCCAGTCAAGTTCCTCCATCCCAAACTCACTCTTCCATGTATTTATGGACGTTGCTCTGTACACTGGTCCAAATCATTTGGTGGAGGGGGGGATTATGGTGTGGGGTTGTTTTTCAGGGGTTGGGCTTGGTCCCTTAGCACCAGAGAAGGGAACCCTTATGCCCAGTACACACGGTCATATATTCCAACGGAAGTTTGTTGTCGGAAATTCCGACCGTGTGTAGGCTCCATCGGACATTTTCCATCGGAATTTCCGTCACACAAAATTTGAGATCTGGTTCTCAAATTTTTCTACAACAAAATCCGTTGTCATAAATTCCGATCGTGTGTACACAATTCTGACACACAAAGTTCCACGCATGCTCGGAATCAAGCAGAAGAGCCGCACTTCATTTTTCTCGGCTCGTCGTACGTGTTGTACGTCACCGCGTTCTTGACATTCGGAATTTCCAACAAGATTTGTGTGACCGTGTGTATGCAAGACAAGTTTGAGCCAACATCCGTCGGAAAAAATCCATGGATTTTGTTGTCGGAATATCCGATCGTGTGTACGCGGAATTAAGTTGTCAGCATACCAAGACATTTTGGACAATTTCATTCTCCCAACTTTGTGGGAACAGTTTGGGGAAGGCCCCTTCCAGTTCCAACATGACTGCGCACCAGTGCACAAAGCAATGTCCATAAAGACATGGATAAGTGAGTTTGAGGTGGAAGAACTTGACTGGCCTGCACAGAGTCCTGACCTCAACCCGATAGAACACCTTTAGGATGAATTAGAGTGGAGACTGGAAGCCAGGCCTTCTCGCCCAACATCAGTGCCTGACCTCACAAATGCGCTTCTGGAAGAATGGTCAAACATTCCCATAGACACACTCCTAAACCTTGTGGACAGCCTTCCCAGAAGAGTTGAAGGTGTTATAGCTGCAAAGGGTGGGCCAACTCAATATAGAACCCTACAGACTACGGCTGGGATGCCATTAAAGTTCATGTGCGTGTAAAGGCAGGTGTCCCAATACTTTTGGCAATATAGTGAGAGAGAGAGAGAGAGAGTGAGAGTGTGTGTGTGTGTGTGTGTGTGTGTGTGTGTGTGTGTGTGTGTGTGTGTGTGTGTGTGTGTGTGTATATATATATATTTTTTTTTTATACACACATTATTCACACATAATTACATGATAACAGTCTTTTTCTGCTGCTCTCCAGTTTCCATGAAGCAACGCGTATTTAGAACTACTGACCATATAATTGCACTGATTTTATAGAAGTCCGCAAAAACTCTTGGGGTTTCATTAAACTAGTTACACAGCCATAAGAAATCCATATTAATTAACCTTGTTAATTCACTGGCAGTAATCAATAGGAATTTGATTCTTTAAAATTTTAAGTGCTTGTATCCACTGGTGGGCAATTTTGGGCCTAATAACACAGAAAATTATAAAGCAGATTGGGGAATAAAAAGTTGCTGATTCAAATAAGGATCCGAGGGCAGTGCCAGAGTTAAAAGGGGCAATTGCCCCAGACTACCTGCCAGAAGGGTCCCACCTCTATAGAAAAGCACAATAATTCAAAAATGAGTCTTGTCTTAATAAAATGTATCTTGGATAGCAATGTTTTGCATGCAATTATCAAACCATATTGTATGTAAACTAATTTTTGCGGCTCAAGTGAACTTTATGCCCCTAAGCCTACGATCGTGTGTTTGCTGTAAGTCTACGGTACTTAGCTTAGATGAACTTGAAACTTTTGCAATACCAGGTTCAGTGTTTAATTTTTTTGTGTATATTGTTGAGTCAGCCATTGTATTCCATGGAAACTAAAGAGTACCTAGTAGCATAAGCTTTTTTTTCTCAGAAAATAGGTGCAAAAACCAACCACAACCCCTCGAACCCCCCTCCTCCACACACACACCCTCTGAGCCGCATCAAGTAGTGGGTGTAGTCAAATTTTGTTAACAGTGGAAATTTTACTAACGGTGGAATGGTCTTAAAGGGCCATTAAATACTAGGAGTTCTGGGGGGTTACACACAGAGTGCAGAGTTTAGGAGTGTGCTTTGTGCACAGTTCAGGGGTGCACGGTTCAGAGTTCAGCCTTCTTCTACAGCTGCTTATCTTTGCATCCCCCATCCACATCTCACTTTGCACACCTCTACAGCTCTGACCTCTGCATGCAACTCCCCCTATACTGCCACATCTCCCCCCCCCCTCCTTAAAAGCTCTACCATCTTCCATATATCTTATTAAGTTGCTGTATTAAGCTGAAGCACCCATCCGGCTCTAGTACCTCCCCGCACACTGTAGGTTACTGCGCCTCTCTATCTTGCTCACTTGTGCAGTACATTAAAACACCATTTATTAAAATCTAGGCAAATACTCACATGTTAGAAAAGGTACAAAGCATATCAACATCATCCGCTGGACACTCTGGCAGGTGTGATGATGTCACCATGTTAGCTCTTCCCTACGCGTTTCGTCTGAAGGGACTTCTTCACAGGGGCTTACGGGGTCCATAAGCGCCGTCCCCTTCTTTCCCCTCACTGGCTGTGATTGACAGAGGCTGGAGTCAATGGCTTCTGCTGTCCAATGAGGAGATGGATAGTCACTGCTCTCATGCACAATGCTTAATCAAGATCAGGCTCAGGTAAGTATTTAGAAGGAGATCTGCATGCAAAATAGTTTTTACCTTAATGCATAGATTGCATTAATGTAAAAACCCTTGTACATTTAGAACCACTAATAAAATCACAACAAATGACAGCACTAGGGGACCTGTTTTAAAGTGGTTCTAAAGGCAGAAAGTTTTTTACCTTAATGCATTCTCTGCATTTTGGTAAAACGCCTTCTTCAAGCAGCTCCCCCCTAAGTACTTACCTGTGCCTGATTTAAATCCAGTGATGTGCATGAGAGCCAAGGTTTTCTCCACTCTCTCTTTCCTCATTGGCTCAGACACACTCAGTCACAGTCAGTGAGAGGGGGGCAGGGCCGAGCAACATTCTGTGTGTTTTATGGAAACACAGAGCAGGCTAGAGAGCATGAGTGCCCCCATAGCAAGTGGCTTACCAAGGGGGCACTAGGCAAGGGAGAGGGGTCAGCAGTGAAAACATTTATTCATTCACATTCAGGAGCTAATCAAATTTTCCTGCCTCACCCATAAGCTGGAACTACACGTAAAGATTTCTCCTTAGATTCCCCCATACATTTTGAATTGACCACTGCTGACTATTGTATTCTGACAGTGAGAACCCATAGCTGTCAGTATACCCGAACAGTGACTGCAACCAATCAGTTTGGCCAGTTTTTTTACATGACTCCTTCGATTTCTCAGTTGAAGTTTGTCTAGCGGGGAGGTGCTGGCAGGGACACCCATGGCTCCAATTTCAGCCAATTCACAGAAATTTGAGTTGTGTTTGACCAGATTTACACATGCTAAGGCAAACTGGTCTACCAGTATGTTTTTACCTTGCATCCAGCCAGTCACCAGAAATCCGAAGACCAACCAGCTCTTGGGGAACGCCAATATAGACTACTACCTTGTAGAGGTATGCCTGGGCAGCCAGCTAGGAATAGATAGGGTATTTGTTATACAAATGTTTATTATGGATTGTACTGCTAAAAGACTTGCTATGGGTAACAAAGTAGTAGAACAACCTACAACGCAACCAGTCGTGAAGCATGGAACCTGGTACAAATCTGCCCCCTGCTGAAATCCCCTATCTGAGCACAAAACTTTGCTCCCCCATTCCCCAAATCCACCAGCTCGCATGCCCCCCTCCCAAAAAAAAAAAAAAAAAAAAAAAAAAATCACCCCTCCTAGCACAAATCCTCCATCCCTAAAATTTCCCCTCCTTTACCCATGATACCACAGTGCCCTGTGCAGCTGCCCCTCCTGCCCACCCCTTGTCCCGGCCCTGGAAGGAAGGAGTTAAGAAGTGCTTGTATGAGGTCCGCGCAATTGCACAGCAGTACCCCATTCTGTTACTGGAAGTGAGGTAACAGAGGTACGCTGGACTGGTGGAGAGGGGGCGGCTTGACAGCGTCCCTTCCAATGCAAACATACATCAAGTTACAGTGTAAAGTGACATAGGACAGAACTTTTCAGAGGAACTTTGTATTTTATCATTGCACAAAGTGTTATGGCTCATCCCTAAGTCGAGGAACTGCCTTTAAACGTTTGTTACCCCAACACTTCATATTCCTGATATGAGCCTGCTGTACCATGTACTTGTATGAGAAAGTATCCTGTTCTCTTTGTATTGCTTCCATTATGTGGAATCCCTGGAGTTCCTGCCAGTCCCTCCGCTTTCCTATTAAAAACTGACCACACTAAGCAGGAGAGCACAGAGTGATCAGTTCTCTAGCTATGCTGGGAACTCAGTGTGCTCTCCTCCAATGATTAGACTTGTCCTGACACCCCCCCCCCCCCCCCCCACTGCACAGCCATTCACTGGGAAGCACAGTGTGCTGCTGCTTCTCCTACCCCCAGCTCTTATGCAGCCGAGAACAGAGGGAATGTGATCAATTATAAATTAAAGGGAAAAAAGGTATTTATAATGTTTTTTTTATAACTATATAACTATGTTTTGCCTTTCTATTTTTAAACAGAATGGGTTGTTTTACAAGGTGATCCTTATACAGGATTTATATAGTGCCAACAGTTTGCGTAGCGCTTTTACAACATGAGGGCAGACAGTACACTTATGCCACATACACACGATCAGAAATTTGGCCAGCAAAAGACCGATGAGAGCTTTTGGTTGGAAAATGTGACCGTGTGTATGCTCCATCAGACTTTTGCTGGCGGAATTCCCACCAGCAAAAGATTGAGATCAGGTTCTCAATTTTTTGGTCTGTACAAATTTTGACGCGCAAAATTCCTACGCATGCTCGGAAACAATTCCACGCATGCTCGGAAGCATTGAACTTAATTTTCTCGGCTGATCGTAGTGTTGTACGTCACCGCGTTCTTGACAGTCGAAAGTTCAGAGAACTTTTGTGTGACTGTGTGTATGCAAGGCAAGCTTGAGCAGAATTCCGTCAAAAAAACCATCCAAGTTTTTTCAGATGGAAAATCCGCTCGTGTGTACGCGCCATTACAATACAAATCAATACAGGAGGGATCAGAGGGCCCTGCTCATTAGAGCTTACAATCTAGAAGTCACTTTTATATAAGAATTGCAGATGACCGCAGTCTCCACCTGGTCCCAGGCATTGAGGAGCACATGAACGGTGAAAGGTACCCCCAAGTGCAGGGCGAGTGGCCCCACCCCCAACAACTATAATGAGACAGTGGCATCTACTGGACGGAGGAAAAACTGCACCTGTCTACATACATGCCTTCTGTATTTAGACAATATTTGTTCATCTTAGAGTTCAGCTTTAAACCTTTTTTTCCTTCCGGTTGCGGGGAAGGGCTTTCTCGTGTCATACTGGAACCTTAAAGTTACCAGCTTTCCAATTTTATTATTCTTTCCTCATATCCTCCATGGCTTTTATTGGATCAGATGCGATCAATGACATCCTTTTTGTTAACTGTTGCCGAAAATTGTCATCTCAAAAAAGAATATTTTTTTCTGACTATCTCACCGAACACCTGTATTCCCAGCCAAGCCATGTGGCCACAGCTCAGTGTAACTTTCATCTCTATGTCATCTTCTTACCTATCCAGGAAGCACTTCTGACCCCGAAGCCCACCCCTCCAGGCACCTTTATCTCATAGAAAACCAAGTCCTCCCCCTTTCCCTTGAGTTGTACAAGTGCCTGGGGGCTGACATTCCTGAGCAGACACCCTACTAAACAAACACAGGCAGATGGTTGGCACAAGACTTCACTCAACAAGCTTGGAGCTGCTGGGGGGGAGGGCGGGGGCGGGGGGGTTGGGGGGGATGTTAGTCAGCTTTAATCTGGTTCTGCAGACAATCGAGGAGTGTGCGCGGCTTGGTAAAGAACAATTATTTGTACAAGTCCGGACACCTCATATTTGAACACCGCGCAGTCAAAACTTGCTCACCTGTTGACCTAAATTAATTTTTTCCTCTGTGCGGTGAAACGACTCGTCTGGGCGCATATTTTTTTTTCTTTTTTTACCATTATTAATTGGAATTCCCCTTTTAAATAAAAGGTAAACTTTGTAAAAGGATATAGCAGCCAAAGTGACTGAAGGCAATTGCAAACAAAAAAAAAAATGCAGGGGCTAAGGTACATGTACAGTAATTATTAAAGTAGAACTAAGGGATATTTTCGTTTTTTTTTTCGAAAAGAGTAAGGAAGGTTATAGCCCCCATCATGTACTTTTTTTTCTTAGCCATCTGTGTCCTGTTGGAAAGCGAATTGACACATGCTGTATTTCCTTTCACTGGCTCATTTGTCACTACAGGGTTTATGACCCGTTGGATGAGAGCACACTGTACACTTATTTTTAAGGTTAATTTTAGTGCTGTGCAGTTTGTTTTTTTAATCCTCCTCTACGTTTACGTACTATATATCGTTTGTAACTATTTATTACAGGTACTTACAGTATCACAAAAGTGAGTACACCCCTCACATTTTTGTAAATATTTTATTATATCTTTTCATGTGACAACACTGAAGAAATGACACTTTGCTACAATGTAAAGTAGTGAGTGTACAGCTTGTATAACAATGTAAATTTGCTGTCCCCTCAAAATAACTCAACACACAGCCATTAATGTGTAAACCACTGGCAACAAAAGTGAGTACACCCCTAGTCAAAACGACCAAATGGGGCCCAATTAGCCATTTTCCCTCCCCGGAGTCATGTGACTTGTTAGTGTTACAAGGTCTCAGGTGTGAATGGGGAGCAGGTGTGTTAAATGTGGTCTTATCACTCTCACTCTATCATACTGGTCACTGGAAGTTCAACATGGCACCTCATGGAAAAGAACTTTCTGAGGATCTGAAAAATAGAATTGTTGCTTTACATAAAGATGGCCTAGGCTATAAGAAGATTGTCAAGATCCTGAAACTGAGCTGCAGCACGGTGGCCAAGACCATACAGCAGTTTAACAGGACAGGTTCCACTCAGAACTGGCCTCGCCACGGTCGACCAATGAAGTTGAGTGCACGTGCTCAGAGTCATATCCAAATAGATGTATGAGTGCTGCCAGTATTGCTGCAGAGGTTGAAGGGGTGGGGGGTCAGCTTGTCAGTGCTCAGACCATACGCCGCGCACAGCATCAAATTGGTCTGCATGGCTGTCATCCCAGAAGGAAGCCTCTTCTAAAGATGATGCTCAAGAATGCCCGCAAACAGTTTTCTGAAGACAAACAGACTAAGGACATGGATTAGACAAAAAAAGAATCGCGCTAACCTAGCCTAACCTAACCATAGGTTAGCGCAATTCCTTTTTTGTCTATTTTTAAGTGATATATGGGTGTCATATAGTCAGAGTTGCTGCTTTCTCACTATTCAATTATTTTTATGCATTATCACTTTTTTTAGGTACACTTTTTTAAAAATTACAATATAGCGCAGTTTTTACCCCCCTTTTTTTCTTAAGGACATTGATTACTGGAACCATGTCCTGTGGTCTGATGAGACCAGGATAAACTTATTTGGTTCAGATGGTGTCAAGCTGGTGTAGTGGTAACCAGGTGAGGAGTACAAAGACAAGTGTGTCTTGCCTACAGTCAAGCATGGTGGTGGGAGGGTCATGGTCTGGGGCTGCATAAGTGCTGCCGACACTGGGGAGCTACAGTTCATTGAGGGAACCATGAAAGCCAACATGTACTGTGACATACTGAAGCAGAGCATGAACCCCTACTTCCGGAGACTGGGCCGCAGGGCAGTATTCCAACATGATAATTACCCCAAGACGACCACTGCCTTGCTAAAGAAGCTGAGGGTAAAGGTGATGGACTGGCCAAACATGTCTCCAGACCTAAACCCTATTGAACATCTGTGGGGCATCCTCAAACAGAAGGTGGAGGAGCGTAAGGACTCTAACATTCACCAGCTCCGTGATGTCATCATGGAGGAGTGGAAGAGGACTCCAGTAGCAACCTGTGAAGCGCTGGTGAACTCCATGTCCAAGAGGGTTAAGACAGTGCTGGAAAATAATGGTGGCCACGCAAAATATTGACATTTTGGGCCCAATTCGGACATTTTCACTTAGGGGTGTACTCACTTTTGTTACCAGTGATTTAGACATTAATGACTGTGTGTTGAGTTATTTTGAGGGGACAGCAAATTTACACTGTTATACAAGCTGTACACTCACTACTTTACATTGTAGCAAAGTGTCATTTCTTCAGTGTTGTCACATGAAAAGTTATGCCCCGTACACACGGTTGGATTTTCCGATGGAAAATGTCCGATCGGAGCGTATTGTCGGAAATTTCGACCGTGTGTGGGCTCCATCGGACATTTTCCATCGGATTTTCCGACACACAAAGTTGGAGAGCAGGAGATAAAATTTTCCGACAACAAAATCCGTTGTCGGAAATTCCGATCGTGTGTACACAAATCCGACGGACAAAGTGCCACGCATGCTCAGAATAAATAAAGAGATGAAAGCTATTGGCCACTGCCCCGTTTATAGTCCCGACGTACATGTTTTACGTCACCGCGTTTAAAACGATCGGATTTTCCGACAACTTTGTGTGACCGTGTGTATGCAAGACAAGTTTGAGCCAACATCCGTCGGAAAAAAATCCATGGATTTTGTTGTCGGAATGTCCGAACAAAGTCCGACCATGTGTACGGGGCAATAGAATAAAATATTTAATAAAAATGTGAGGGGTGTACCTACTTTTGTGAGATACTGTATATAGCGCCGTCAATTTACACAGCGCTTTACATATATATTGTACATTCACACCAGTCCCTGCCCTCAAGAAGCTTACAATCTAAGGTCCCTAACTCACATCCCTAAATACACATACTGGGGCCAATTTTGACAAGATCCAATTTAACTACCTGCATGGCTGTGGAGTGTGGGAGGAAACTGGAGTACCCGGAGGAAACCCACAGAGGCACAGGGAGAACATGCAAACTTCAGGCGGTAGTGTCGTGGTTGGGATTCAAATCGGTGACACTAGTGATGCTAGGTGGAAGTGCTAACCACTTAGCCACTGTAACTATTATGGATATCCATATGGGGAAAGCCATATTTGCTCATTACATACAGTATCCACTGCTTGCAGCTAGTATTACCACCCAATGGTTGTTCCACTCTCAGTAGAAGTCTTCCAGGCTGATCTGACTGATTTTATTTATATAAAAATATATAAAAAGCTCTGCAGACAGTCTGCGTCCAGGGCCAATCACTCGCAGGTGGTTGCTGCATAGAGATTACATGCGAGCGATCGTAATTAGCTGTGGGAGCAAACAGCGTTCTATTACTTTCAATGGGGCTGCCTCCCACAGCTAATACTTCATATTCCCATTGCACACATTCCTGGATGGGCTCACGAATATGGGTGCTGCAGCAACAACCAGCTGGATACTGGTACAAGCCACAATGAAGATATTTGCCAGCACACCATGGAACGGCGTAGATAGCGTCCAAGTGTGTAATTTATTGCATGATCACAACACAAGGAGAATGCAACGTTTCGGAGTCACGCAGGACCCCTTCGTCAGGCACGTTTGGATGCTATCTACGCCGTTCCATGGTGTGCTGGCAAATATCTTTATTGTGCCTCCCACAGCTAATCGCTGGGACCCCCAGCTCGGGTTCTCGTAACTACATGCTGTGTACTACTACTTTTGGTGATGACTGATTCCTCTCTTTCCTATATGAGTGTCAAAGAAACAGAAAGTATAGGGAAAATCACCCCAATGTGAATGCAGGGCACAGCAACAATTTACCTTTTAAGCCACCCTTCCAAGCAGCATCTAATATTTTTACTATGTCCCTAACTGCTCTGTTTAGCTGGTAGAGCTCAGCAAAGCCATGTGTAAATTACGAGTCATTGGAGTCCTAGCTTACAGAGTAAATTAAGGAAAATCTGCTGCGCCAACCAAACAAACATCAAGCAGCCAACACCACCAATTAGACTAAATGTATAAATTAATGAAAGAAAGAAAAAGTGTAGCGCTATAATGTGCCAATCAACAACAATGTGAAATATATTATGTAACACACCTGTGTATATATCAAATACTAGGTCCTGCTAGACCTCGCAGGAAAAACACTGGACCAGTTAAAAAATCAAGTGATCTAAGAAAACCATTACTAGCAACATGCTGTATGGTATAAAACAATGTACACAGTAAAAATAATCCCAGACCCTCAGATCAAACACCAACATATATGGTAGGAATTGGGGTGGGGATAAATGGCAAGTCCCTGGGGTATTGGACAGTTCATTCAATCTAACAGAGGAATCCTGGAGCATAGATGTCAATCTCACAGTAGCATCTATTCCTATCCCCGATGGACTCTTCCAATACTCGACCAGGCAGAAAGTAATGTAAAATGCCCTTACCGGACGTGGTGGACTCACAGGCCGTTGGTGGTGAGTCTTACGAGCTTGCACCGTTAAGTACGGTAAGGTTACAGCTGTCCTTGGTCCATGGCAAGAGGGTCCTAGAAGGGTCCCCGATCCTAAGCGGTACCACGGATTCATCCTCCAGCAATCGTTTGGGTCTCATGCAATTGAGACAGAGGAAAAAGGAGAAAAAAGGCTCCACATAGTGTAAATTCCGGATTACCAGGAAATTTTATTGTATTATAAAAAAGTTCCAATAAAAATTCGGGTAAAAACAAAGTTCATACAAACGAAAAAAGATATGTTTAGCGCAGTAGACAGATGGTTGAGGTAGCGTCATACTCCTGACGCGTTTCGTCTGCAAAGACATCAACTGGCGTCTTTGCAGACGAAACGCGTCGGGTGTATGACGCTACCTCAACCATCTGTCTACTGCGCTAAACATATCTTTTTTCGTTTGTATGAACTTTGTGTTTACCCGAATTTTTATTGGAACTTTTTTATAATACAATAAAATTTCCTGGTAATCCGGAATTTACACTATGTGGAGCCTTTTTTCTCCTTTTTCCTCTGTCTCAATTGCATGAGACCCAAACGATTGCTGGAGGACGAATCCGTGGTACCGCTCAGGATCGGGGACCCTTCCAGGACCCTCTTGCCATGGACCAAGGACAGCTGTAACCTTACCGTACTTAACGGTGCAAGCTCGTAAGGCTCACCGCCAACGGCCTGTGAGTCCACCACGTCCGGTAAGGGCATTTTACATTACTTTCTGCCTGGTCGAGTATTGGAAGAGTCCATCGGGGATAGGAATAGATGCTACTGTGAGATTGACATCTATGCTCCAGGATTCCTCTGTTAGATTGAATGAACTGTCCAATACCCCAGGGACTTGCCATTTATCCCCACCCCAATTCCTACCATATATGTTGGTGTTTGATCTGAGGGTCTGGGATTATTTTTACTGTGTACATTGTTTTATACCATACAGCATGTTGCTAGTAATGGTTTTCTTAGATCACTTGATTTTTTAACTGGTCCAGTGTTTTTCCTGCGAGGTCTAGCAGGACCTAGTATTTGATATATACACAGGTGTGTTACATAATATATTTCACATTGTTGTTGATTGGCACATTATAGCGCTACACTTTTTCTTTCTTTCACTAGCTTACAGAGTACTATGCCTTTTCCCACAATTTGAGAGCACTGCTACATGAAGAAAGTCATGTGCTCCATTCCCAAAAGCAGTACTGTTGTTAGAAATCATGGTGCCCCGTACAGCCTAGCTGACATAATGAACCAAACCTAACAGGTGGCTCCAGTGAACAAACCACTCATTATGCAACCAGAATACCTGTAAGAAATAACCCTTAATTATGTTTTTTTTTTTTTATTACAATTTTTTTTTTTACATTTTTTTAACAGCCCTGTGGAGGTTGGTGAAATATCAGATGTCTAAATAGACACCCAATGTCTCACTTTTGGGACAGAGAAAGAGACTGAGGACCCATATTCCTCAATCCTATCTCTGAAGCTTCATTTGCAGAGTGAATGAACAGGAAGCGCTCTGTACAGAGGCTCCCTGGTCATTTACAAAATGAAACATTGAAAAAGCAGGGAGGGCCAAAAGGGGGTTGGTTCCAGTAATTGTGCCCACTCCTGCTACTCTGGGGTCCCCTGCTGAACTTATAGGGCCTGGGCCCTGTACAGGAGGGCAGGTGCTACCCCCTTATCAGCGGCCCTGGCCAAAGCACTGGGAATTTCTTTAGCACTCGGTGGCTGAGTGGAACAGCAGGGTAGCAAAGGAGATCTAAATATGTGCTGCTACAGAATAAGGGAATAAAACAAAGCTGTTACTTTACCCTGCATGGTGTCATCGTTACAATGCTGGGTCTAATCCATTAAGAGTGCAGGAGTGAAGGTGGTATTCGAAAAGTTCAATACTCATAGTAGCCAGACAGAATGCTTATTGTACTATTGTACAAATTTTATTTGGTCATTGTGAGTTACCTAATTTTAAACTCAAACATTACAATCTGAACAATCTTTCCCTTCCCATCCCCATAGGCATAAACAAATGAGGTTGGGCAATTCATACATCTATGTGGTAGCCTGTAGAAAAAGCACATTCGTACAACAAATACAAAACAAATTCTTACAGTATCTTTCATCTTCTTCTCTATACAACAACAGTATATTCAATAATAATCATGAAATAAAAAATAATAATAGCCAGAAAGCACAAAAAGTGAGGATTGTAGTGTTCTTCTACATTGGGGATTGGTGCAAAAATGCCCTCTTACATTTGGCGTTAGTATAGGGTGGGGATCAATCTGCCACTGCTCACTGCTCAAGGAAACTCTAGAAACTGCTGGAGGAATGCTATGGTTCCATGGAACCCTGTTTGAGAATGACTGCTCTATAATAGAAAATAAATAACCAAGTATAAACCAAAAAGGTAGAAAGGAGACTTTGGTATATACAGTGATGAAATGAGTCAAGCATTGCAGTAATCAATAATTATAACAGTTAGGACAAGCCAATCTTCCAACAGGAATGCAATATGATGTAGATATAGAGGTATGCTTTGAACGCCCAGGAAAATGGGTATAAACTGAAAATGCGTTGGTATAAAACCCGGACCTAATTCATAAATTCTCCCCCTCTGTCCCTGATCAATGCTGGCGATGTGTCAAAAAGCCTGGTACATTTCTCCATATTTGGTGAACTGAACGACACTCCAATCCTTCTGGCATAAAGTGACAACGGTGTCCTCTCTCCCACTGGAATTTGTCCCAGCACAGTATCTCCTACATCTAAAATACCTAAAAAGAGGTACTATAATTTGGTTGCTATGCATATGATTAATGCTGCTAGGATGTGTATACCAGTCCATTGGCGATCTACATCCCCGCCTTCAATGACTGAATGGTTTATTCAAATTAATTGTGTCGCTGAGATGGAGGAGTTGATCTATACTACTTTGGATAATATTTCTAAATTCTCTGATATATGGGAAGCCTGGACAACCTTTAAAAGCTTACAACTGTACCAAGACCTTATACATGATGCAAACTGATTTTAACTGGGGCAGTTCCACCCCCACCCTTAAGGGCAGACTCTGGGTCACGCTACTGGCGTGATGCACTTTAATGTTCTGACCACTGGAAGCTGGAGAGGGTAGTTGGTGATGCCCTCACCCCCTCTCCTCAACACGTTCTTATCCCCTTCCTCCCTTCCCCCTTTCCCCAACATGCTCTGCCTCATTTTCACTTCCTCCTCCCTATCCCCCTCCCCTTTTGTGTTTTTTTTTTCTTTTTGTCCTATCCCTGGTGAGTAAGAGGACCAACTTCATTTTTACCTACCACTGAGGGACACGGACAGCGGAGATTGGAGGAGTTGGAGCCACTTGCTAAGCATGGCTTATTAGCTTTAGCTCCATGGCATCTCACCTCTGCATTTACATGTTCTGACGAGATACATGGAGAAATATCTTCCTCTCCAGGATTACTAAGGCTCACTCTTCCATCTTCCCCATTTTTTTTTATTCTCTAGTTTTCCTCCCTCTCCTAGAGTATTTACACCTGAGCATCATTACCCAAATGGAGAATATTCTTGATAATTAGAGATGTTTAGACATGTTATTTTTCTGTTCTATTGTTACTTACCTGTGTGACTATATTGGGCTCATAGAGTCATTTGTACCTATGTACTATTCCAATATCTACAATAAAACATTTATGTAAAAAAAAAAAAAGCAAAATGGTATTGAAGATAGACTGGCAAATTCAGTGCCAACAGGACGACTCATAATGTACTGAATAATAAAGTGGCAATACACAACATCCAGTGGTATCCTTTGACGTGGATGGGGGTAAATAGCCCAAATCTCATCCAATGTTTTTTTCTTACTACGTTAAAGGTAGTGTGAAAATACAAGGGTAAAGAAAAGCTGGGATCAAAGAGGTGTGACCAGATGGGGGGAATCGGGGTGAAGGAGGGGGGAGAGGAAAAAAGAGAAAAACAAAGGGGGTGAAAGGGTGTTTTGGAGGAGCCAGGAAGACATTGTAAGTGGTATCTTTTGACATAGATGGGGGTAAATATCACAAATCTCACCCAATGGGTTTTTTCTTACTACAGTAAAGGTAGTGGGGAAGATACAAGGGAAAAGATTAGTGTGGCTCAAAGAGGTGTGACCCAGATTACTTAATCCTTTCTCTGCAGCCTCAGCTGCATAGTGAATGAACAGGAATCGCTCTGTACAGAGTCTCCCTGGTCATTTACAAACTGAAGCATTGTAAACACAGGAAGGGCCACAGGGGGATTGGTTTCAGTAATTGTGCCCACTCCTGTGCTTTGGGCTTCCCCGTTGAGCTCATGGAGCTTGGGCTCAGTACAGGAGGGCAGGTGCTACCCCCTTATCAGCGGCCTGCCCAAAAGTACTCGGCTGAATGGAACAGCAGAGTAGCAAAGGAAAGCTACATAAGTGCTGCTAGGGAATAGGGGAATAAAACAAACCTGTTACTTTACCCTGAATGGTGTCTTCATTACAATGCTGGGCCTAAATCAATAAGAGTGCAGTAGCGAAGGTGGTATTTGAAAGGTTCACTACTTATAGTAGCCAGACAGAATTCTTATTGTACTTTTTAGACTGAAAACATTGAATTCTATTTGGTCATTGTGAGTTACTGTACCTCATTTTAACCACTTCAATACAGGGCATTTATACACCTTCCTGCCCAGACCAATTTTCAGCTTTCAGTGCTGTCGCAGTTTGAATGACAATTGCGCGGTCATACAACACTGTTTCCAAACTAAATTTTTATCATTTTGTTCCCACAAATAGAGCTTTCTTTTGGTGGTATTTGATCACCTCTGTGGTTTTTATTTTTTGCTAAACAAATAAAAAAAGACCGAAAATTTTGAAAAAAATAAAAGTTTTGCTTTTGTTTCTGTTGTAACTGTTGTAAATAAGTAAGTTTTCTTGTTCACTGATGGGCACTGATAAGGCGGCACCGATGAGGTGGCACCAATGAGCGGGCACTGATATGCGGCACTGATGGGCACTGGTAGGTGGCACTGATATGCAGCACTGATGGGCATTAATAGGTGGCACTGATGGGCACTCATGGGTGGCACTGGGTGAGACTGGTGGGCACTGATGGGCACTGATAGGCGACACTGATGGGCACTAAAAGGCTGCAAAGATGGGTTCTTATGGGTGGCACTGATGGGCACTGATAGGCGGCACTGCTGGGCACTGATGGGCACTGGTACGTGGCACTGATGGGCACTGATACGCGGCACTGCTAGGCATCCCCGGTGGCACTGGCAGTGGTAGGCATTGTGAATGGGCACTGATTGGCTGCTGCCTGGGCATTGATTGGCTGCTGCCTGGGCACAGATTAGTATTTCCCTGGGGGTCTAGGGTTAATACCTGGTGGTCCAGTGTAAATGGCTTCCCTGGTGGTCCTGGGTGAGATCTGAGGGGGGCTGTGCTGATAAACAATCAGCACAGACCCCCCCTGTCAGGAGAGCAGCCGATCGTCTCTCCTCTACTCGCGTCTGTCAGACGCAATTGAGGAAAAGCCGATCACCGGCTCTTCCTATTTACATCGTGATCAGCCGTGATTGGACACAGCTGATCACATGGTAAAGAATCTCCGTCAGAGACTCTTTACCTAGATTGGTGTTGCGGGGTGTCAGACTGACACGCCGCAAAAACAATCGCCGCGCTGCGCGCCCCCGCGGCTCAGTATCCTGCGGACATCATATGACGCCCAGTCAGGATATTGAAACCACTTTGCCCCCGTCATTCTGCTATATGGTGGGCGGCAAGTGGTTAAACTCAAACATTACAATATGAACAATCTACCCCAGTGTTTCTCAACTCCAGCCTTCAAGGCGCACCAACGGGTCATGTTTTCAGGATTTCCCTCAGATGAAACAACTGTGGTAATTACTAAGGCTGTGAAACTGATCATATCACCTGTGCAAAATAATGGGAAGCCTGAAAACATGACCTGTTGGGGCGCCTTGAGGACTGGAGTTGAGAAACACTGGTCTACCCCTTCCCATCCCCATAGGCATAAACAAATGAGGTTGGGCAATTCATACATCTATGTGGCAGCCTGTAGAAAAAAGAAATTCTTACAACAGATACAAAACAAATTCCTACAGTAGCTTTCATTTTTAACCACCCCTCTATAATTTAGGCCCAGATGCAGTGTATTAATTGCTGCCATAGCAAACAGTCAGAGATTCCTGAATGACACAAACATTCATTATATTCTTTGTGTCAAATGTACTTTCTGGATTAATTGCTTTGTGAATGGCATAAACGTTTTGTAAGACTAGGGTCCTTTGCTCACTTTCGATCAGGGACACTTTGCTTGATGTTTTCCCCATGTTGGTATGCTTGTCCACCTACAAACATGCTGGGGGATTAGTTTCCACCCAAATTTTCCCTACTCTTTGTGTCTGCATGATGGTGACAGCAGGGGAATAAGAAAGTAAGTTATTTTAGGACAGGGTTCGATTTGATTGGTTCTGTGTTCCCTCAAAGAGAAAAAGTGTCTTCACTGTATAAATGAGTGATAAAAAAACAAGTGCTGAGTTTGCTGGGCCTTATAACAGCCACGGGGTCTGCTATGGCTGCTGACACATGTTTACCCATCAAACTCAATGGAAGAAAGCTGGAATCAGTTGTAACACATGCAAATATAAGTCTAGGCATGGCTGGCAGAAGGGCTGCCATTGACAAACAGATGTGTTGCTAATAGAGATGGGCGGTCAGCTATTACCTCTTTACATACTAATGGCAATATAGTTGGCAGAGCTTTACATTTTGGGGAAACAACAGAAAAATACCACAAATATTTTTTTAAGGTACATTTTTATTGTTTTGTTTTTTTTTGTTTGCAAGAGTATAAAACAAATGTACAGCATGTACATATAATAAACTACCACAATTAACTGACAAAAAAAACATTAAGAAAAAAGTAGGGTGACCAAGCCCGCAAGAGCTTTCAGTCTAAAGCTTATTAAATCTTCCCACCCAGTGAACATCCACCTTCCTTCCCCCTCCTCTCACTTCCCTCCCACATGCCTTCCCTCCATTATCTTACCCTTCTATCCTTTGCTTCTCATTCTACCTTTCCTCCTGGTACACGGGATGACCTGCTTATCCAATTTAGCTCATATTCACACCATTTAATTTAATGGCTCACACAGCTGCTCCCTTACTGTACCAAATTCATTTTAGTTCTTACACAGATAATGGGGTTTTGTAGATAATGCATTCTCCTTGAGATTGTGAATTTATTGAAATTGTTGTATCCCACTGTATACTCGCACTCTGGACTTTCTCTGTACTTTTTGTACTGAAAAATGCCTGTAAACTTTTACCATTAAGAAAAAAAATATATATCTACAGCTTATGGTATATTTGCATTATCAGCAAACAATGGAAGGTTTTAAATAAAAGAATAAAAAAGAATGTGGCATATCTAGGGTATTTGATTTTACATCTTCTTCTCTATACAACAACATTACATTCAATAATAATTATGAAATAAAAAAAAAAAATAGCCAGAAAGCACAGACAGTAAAGATTGTAGTGTTCTTTTACATTGGGGATTGGTGGAAAAATGCCCTCCTACATTGAGGATTAGTGTAGGGCGGAGATTAATCTGCCACTGCACCCTAGAAACTTCTGGAGGAATGCTAGGGTTCCATGGAACCCTGGTTGAGAATGACTGCTCTATAATAGAAAATAAATGATTAAGTATAAACCAAAAAGATGTAAAGGAGACTTTGGAATATACAGTGATGAAATGAGTCGAGCATTGCATTAATCAATAATTATAACAGGTAGGACAAGCCAATCTTCCAACAGGAATGCAATATGAAGTAGACGTTTTAAGCAAATGGTATGGAAGGTAGACTGGTGAATTCAGTGCCAACGGGACGACTCATATTGTACTGAATAATAAAGTGACAGTACTCAAGGTCCAGTGATATCTTTTGACGTGGATGGGGGTAATGTCCCAAATCTCATCCAGTGGGTTTTTCTTACTAAGTTAAAAGTAGTGGGGAAAATACGAGGGGAAAGAATAATGGGGATCAAAGAGGTGTGACTAGATGGGGGGAATCAGGGTTGGAGGAGAGGGGAGAGGAAAAAAAGAGAAAAAAAGGAGGGGGTGAAAAAGTGTTTTGGAGGAGCCAAGAAGACATTGTGAGTTTGGGATGTGCAGACCTGAGATCTCACCAATACAGTCCTTGAGTGATATAAAAAAACCTGTGGTTTAACCCCTCCACAAGTCACCACAAACTGAAATACCAGTTCTAGATGGAGTGATCATTTAATAAATAGCTTTGCCTGGCGCATGCATAGAGCCATTATTAAGTGCACACCCAGCACCTGTGAAAGATCTTAAAAAAGCAAAAGCAGCATCAGAGGGAGGAACATTGCTCCATTCACTTGGCAAGCGATGAGGGGTAGACACAGTTTTTTTTACTAATACCACCAAGGAGGATGGCTGCCAGATGGCTAACTTAGGGCTAATGGCGGTTCTAAAATGTCCCTTCATTATAAATTAGTAAAGGTGGCAAACTGATGCAATTGCATCCGCATTCTCTTACACCATTGAAAATGACAATGCTATTAACATTGACAACATTGTCATCAAAAACACTCCCCAGTGGTCCGGCACATGAACTGTACCATCAGTCATGCAATCACTAATTCACTCATGAGGTCATATACTCCTTTCTTATGACCGGATTGTTAACCCAATTACTTTGTGTCTTCAAATCTAGGGAAATGGATCATAGTAGTTTGAGAGACTAGATGACCATTCACTGAACAGGGATAGCTGATCCTGCTTATTCATTATTATTGGGAACAAGTCAAGACATGTTACTAACAGTGACTGTGACTAAAGCCAGTTATAGTTGATTCAGTAGGGAATGGCCAAAATTCAATCCATGTATGGGCAGGCTGATTGTATCCAAGTCGATCCATAAATCGATTCTCGGCCTTTTGGCTAAGATCAAGTGTAGTATCTGTTCTTATCAGTTTCCAGAGGAGGTGCTGTGCTACTCTCATTGGGGAGAGCCAGCAAATCCAATGGTGTCATAGTGCCTGGAAAGGCGGTTTCAGCAGGGACTATGCCAAGCTGCCCGACAGATACTGGGGGCTGGCCGATGGTTGAGTCTGAGCCGTCCGAAAGGGTGCTCCTGGTGAGAATGGGTGCTGCATCTGGGTCTGATCCAGAGGGTCAGGTCCCTTGCCTTCTGGCCTAGATTGGGGCAGTTCTAGCCCCGGACAGTTTTTCGGGAGGGAACGCCTGCTCGCCTATAGCACCGGGGTGGAGCGGTTAGCCCTTCCTGAATGTAATTAGGTAGGAGTGATGGGAGCGAGGGTTGAGCCTGTTTGAGCCTGGTCGAGGTCCGGGCTCTCCCCAAGCTTGCTGAACTTTAAGCCTTCCTGCCTGGGGTGGGGGCTGCTGTGGTCTGGGTCATTGGCCAGGGTTGGTCACGAAAGCCTATGGTGTATGTGCCCCTGGAGTGGCAGTCCAGGGGTGCCTGAAGATCACTGTGAGTGAGGGACACTTTGATTTAAGGCACCATGGTCATTGCACCATTACACACTTTTTTTGCACCTGCCTCCTGGGCCGGGCCTTTTGGCTAGGACCGGAGGAATTTTTTATTACTGTATTGCACAATGGCCACCTTTTCACTCTTCCCTACTTCCTTCTCCCCCACTTTCCTTTAATTTATTCCCTTTGTGTGTCACTTTTTGTATTTTTGTGTTGTACACGTTTTGCACTGTGTGATGAGTAGGGTGTAGGTCCTCGGGCCTGCCCTGAAAGTCTTGGGAGGGGGTTGACATGGCCTTTTTGGCTTGGTTCACCCTTTCTCATGGGGTCTCCCTTCGGGGGAGCCTCACCGAGTACTTGGGAGGGTCTGTTTCGGCAGTCCCTCCAGAGAAAGGGGTCCGTCTGGTTCCAGCCAGATGGACCAAGTGTAAGTACCCTTGTCCCCATCAGGAGCCTAACGCCCCGGGGGATTCAGGGCAAGGTCCTCGGATTTTAGAGGGCTTGTGTACCCGTTGCACTTTTTTGTGTTTCACTTTTTATGTGTGTGCACATTTTTTTGGCACCGGGTGAAGTTTTTGAGTCTGTTTCATGCACCATAGCCTTAAAAAATAAAAAATTAAAAAAATCAATCGACCTGGGTACAACCAGCATATCAGATTTCTAGCATGTGATTATTAGCAGCGCTATATCCACTAGTAAAAATTAAACAACCTTGGAAAGGACCCTAGGGAAAAGCAGTTTATCTCTCCCCGCATGGCATTTGTCAGCTTTTTAGAGTAAAAACAAGAAGGGGTATCAATCCATCAATTTTAAACTTAAATTTATGGATTGTTACCCCTTCTTGTTTTACTTCAAAAAGGGGGAGGGATAAACCACTTTTTCCTAGGGTCTTTTCCTGGGTTATTTCATTTTTGTCTGTATTTTTGGTTATATCCCCCACACTAGTATTCAGTGAGTTTGTGGTCAACACTTACACTTGTTCCCCCAAAGAGGGAGTTTGTAACATATTACTAGGGATAGCTGCTAACATTGACTGTGTTGATGGGAGAATCAAGCATTTTTCTTTCCTGCAACCCATGGTTGAAAGCCATGGTTCCTGCAACCCATGGTTGAATTGAAAATCGCATCATCTTAACTGCCTAATGCCCCGTACACTCAAGCGGAAGTTCCGCCAGCAAAAGTCCGATAAGAGCTTTCAGACCGAAAATGCGACCGTGTGTATGCTCCATCTGACTTTTGCTGGCGGAATTCCAGCCAGCAAAAGATTGAGAGCATGTTCTCAATTTTTCGGTCGGAAAAAGTTCCGATCAGAAATTCCGATCGTCTGTACCAATTCCGATGGGCAAAATTCCTACGCATGCTTAGAAACAATTTGACGCATACTCGTAAGCGTTGAACTTCATTTTCTCGGCTCATCGTAGTGTTGTACGTCACCGCGCTCTTGACGGTCGAAAGTTCAGAGAACTTTTGTGTGACCGTGTGTATGCAAGCCAAGCTTGAGCGGAATTCCGTCGGAAAAACCATCCAAGATTTTTCTGACAGAAATTCCACTCGTGTGTACGCGGCATAAGGCTAGGTTCACACTGCTGCAGTACGATTTTGATCCCACTTTCTGTGTGATTATTTAGTGCTAGTAGGATGCAACTTTGATGTGGTTTGTATATTCTATGGGACCAAAATCACACTGGAATCGTACTAAAGTAGTACAGGAGCCTTTTTCAAAATCACTCCCTGCTGAGTCGCATTGATATGGACAGACACCATCAAAAACAATGTGATTTCCCTTGTCATGCAATTCTGTGCAACTCAAGTAGCATCTGAATTCACACTAGTGTGAACCAGGCCATATTTATGCACAATTGGACTTATTACTGACAGTAAAGCATTTTGTTTGGCACTTGGCAGAAGTAGTTGGGCTTGATGCCAATAATAGTAAAGAAGGAGGACCAGCTAGCTATCCCTGCTCAATAACTGGACAACTAGTCTCTCAAACTGTTATGGCACATTTCCCTAAATTTGAAGACACAAAGAAATTGAGTGAAAACCTTGGACATCTGAGAGGGGTATACCACTGCGTGAGCAATTTAGTGATTGCACTATATATGGTACAGTCAAATGTGTAAGTGAGGTCCGGACAACAGGCGGGTGTTTTTGATGACAAAGTGGTCATTTTTAATGAGGGAAGACTATGTGGATGCGATTGTACCAGTCTGTCATCTTTATAAATTTTATTATAATAAAGGAACTTTTGAAATCACATGCAGTCCTAAATTATTCGCTTAGTAGCCAACTACCCTTGTTGGTATTAGTATAGCTATGTAAATTATTGGTTACGACTGGCATCCTTAAAAATTATTGGAAGAGATGTTAAGCAGTCATAACCTAAAGCAACGGTCTCCAAACTGCGGCCTGAGGGCAGGATGTGGCCCTTTGCTTGATTTTATCCGGCCCTTGGGGCATTATTTCCCCCACTGTTAGCAACAGTGGGGCAACAGTGGTGCATAGTTCCTGACATGGACACCAAGAACGGGGCACTATTCCTCCCACTGCCACCAATGATGGGGCACTATTCCCCCCCACTGAAACCAATTATGAGGCACTATTTCTCCCACTGACACCAATGATGGGGCACTATTCCCCCCACTGACACCAATGATGTGGGCACTATTCCTCCCATTGCCACCAATGATGTGGCACTATTCCTCCCACTGCCACCAATGATGGGGGCACTATTCCTCCCACTGCCACCAATGATGTGGCACTATTCCTCCCACTGCCACCAATGATGGGGCACTATTCCTCCCACTGCCACCAATGATGGGGCACTATTCCTCCCACTGACACCAATCATGGGGCACTATTTCTCCCACTGCCACCAATGATGGGGCACTATTCCTCCCACTGACACCAATGATGAGACACTATTCCTCCCACTGACACCAATTATGAGGCACTATTTCTCCCACTGACACCAATGATGGGACACTATTCCTCCCACTGACACCAATTATGAGGCACTATTTCTCCTATTGCCACAAATGATGGGGCATTGTTTACTGCCACCGACACCAAGACTTTTTCTACTTCTGCTGGCCACAATCCAGCCCCTCTAAAGTTTGAAGGACTGTAAACTGGCCTCTTGTTTAGAAAGTTTTGAGACCCCTGATCTAAAGGATAACTTCAAGCTGTTCTTGTATGTTTTTGGCTAAACCCTATTTCTGAGCATGAGCTTGTATATATATTTTAGCTACTTTGGGTGATGAGGCAACTCCTGCTAGGGGCATTAAGGGTGGGCTTATTCTTCACATTGGCTATGGACAATCAAACAGGCAGTCTTGAATTGCTTAAGTGATCATGCTTACACTGTGATGTGGGGAAGATGGAGGCTTAAGCAGGTACAAGAAAGAAAAGATTGGTGCCCAAAACCGATTTGGCCAACAGTCAGCTAATATTTTTGCCGTAAGTGCCAGATGAAACGGAGAAATCTGACCTCGGAAGTCCAGATTGTAAAGAGACCTGGTACACTATACCCTGTGTGGATCATTGTCATTTTACAAGCTATCCGGATGAAGTGGTGGCTTTGTGCTGGCAGTTCTGTGATCTCGAAAACAAATAAAGTGAGTGATGTATGAGTAAACAGAGGCCTGTCCTTTGCTGACAGGTAGAGAGGTAGGCACAGATGAGGCTTGTGCCGCTCCCAGTGAAGTGTGCTCAGTCTGGCATGCTCCTGGACAGCCTCAGGGCAGGGAAGGTGAAGGAGGGAGTGTCAGCGTTATGCCTGGCCTCAAGTCTGCTCAGGGAGGGAGGGGGGAGACAAGGAAATCACAGCTAATAACAATGGAGAGCTCTATCCATACCCTGAGGCCATCGTGCCCCACACAGGAGATATCATTATAAAATTACACATTCTGCACCGCGCCTTCTGCGTCCCGGCCCTGTGACTCGCTCGCGATGCTTCCTACAGCGCTCATCCTTCTGTACAGAATTATAGGCAGGAAAGAAAGCTGTCTTAAAAAACGCAAGATTATTATTATTATACAGGATTTATATAGCGTCAACACTTTACAAAGTGAAGTGAGACAGTACAGTTAAATTACATTGCAAGAAAAGAGGGTTAGGAGGGCTCTGTTCATAAGAGCTTACAATCTAAAATAGAGGGGCAAGTGAAACAAAATGTAGTAACTATGTGTGTGGCCACTTTAAGACCACTAGGGGGCGCGCGCACGCCCACGGCCAGCCACCCGCCGGCCACCCGCGACCGCTCCTGAGAGAGACAGAACGACGATCTGTCAATGTAAACAGACAGATCCCCATTCTGTCAGAGGAGGATAGACAGATCTGCTGTTCCTAGTAATTAGGAACAGCGATCTATCTCCTCCTCCAGTCACTACACCCCCCCCCACAGTTAGAAACACCTCCCTAGGGAACACTTAACCCCTTGATCGCCCCCTAGTGTTAACCCCCTAGTGTTAACCCCTTCCCTGCCAGTGACATTTATACAGTAATCAGCGGCTATTTTTAGCAATGATCGCTGTATAAATGTCACACTGGTCCCAAAAAAGTGTCAAAATTGTCCAATCTGCCCCCTGCAATGTTGCAGTCCCGCTAAAAATCGCTGATCACTGCCATTACTAGTAAAAAATAAATAAATAAAAATGCCATAAATCTGGCCCCTATTTTGGAGATGCTATAACTTTTGTGCAAACCAATCAATATACGCTTATTGTGATTTTTTTTTTTTTTTTTACCAAAAATATGTAGAAGAATACATATCGGCCTAAACTGATGAAGAAAATTGGGGGTTTTTTACATTTTTTGGGGGATATTTATTATAGCAAAAAGTAAAAAATATTGTTTTTTTTTTCAAAATTGTCGGTCTTTTGTTGTTTATAGCGTAAAAAAACAAAAAATGCAGAGGTGATCAAATACCACCAAAAGAAAGCTCTATTTGTGGGGAAAAAAGGACATACATTTAGTTTTGGTACATTTTGTTTGTTTTGGGTTGCATGACCGCGCAATTGTCAGTTAAAGCGATATGTGCCGTATTGCAAAAAATGGCCTGGTCATTAAGGGGGATATCCTTTCGGTCCTTAAGTGGTTAAAAATGTCTGCTTACCTTTTACTAGCCTTTTTTTTTTTTTATGAAAAATTTTACTTAGCTTCCCCCCCCCTGTAATGTTAAGGAGGTGGCTGGAGAGTTACGGTTAATATAATTAGCCATGTCTGTACTGTGCTGGTAGATCTTCATCATCAGTTGTAAACTAGATGTGCACATTGTCTGTGGGTTAGAGATCTCAATGCTTGGCGGGTACATTATATGTTAATGCACTCTTAAATGAATCAGTCCTGAACTATGTCCCCTGATTTCACATTGAAAGCTATTCTAAACAATACAAGCTACCTATAGAGTCCTATGTATAACCCTGCTCCAAAGAAAAAACTAAAAAGGAAACAATTTGTCAAAAAATTATTTTTAGGTATATCATACGAATGGTAACACAAAACAAATATCAAGTTGGGTTTCTCAGATTTTACTGCAAAGGTAGAAATACACTTTAAAGTCCATGTAAACTACATGTCCATCTAAGAAATATACTGTAACTAAAAAAAACTAGCTGCAGCAAGATCCAAAAATGATTAAAACTGTTTTTTTTTTTTTTTGATAGAGTAGGGAATGATCCAATCCCTGTTTTTTTTGTTTTGCTTTTTTTTGCTTTCTGTATCCCGTTTACCTTCATTCACTGTCCCAGAGACTGGACAGGAAGTCTTTTCAAAGTGACTGAATATCACCTGTTAGGCAGATGTCACTAGAACAAGCTTCCCCATTTGAAGATTTGTACTGACTTCATCATTAAAAACTTATCTGAGGTTCTAAATCTTCTGTGCTCTATCCAAAACTAAAAACACAATTATCTTCATGTACACCACTTTATATTATATTAGTTAAGACCCGAGGGTCATACCTGACCTTGTTATTCACATTACCATAGGTGTCACCAGGGGGTGGCTATTGAGGCTGTAGCCCCGAATCTGGAGGCCATAGCCCCGAGTCTCTTGCCGCAGGGTCCCTGCCTAACCAGCGGGTTGCGGCTGCAGCGGGTGGGCTGCATTAGAGGTGGATGAGAGGAGAGAGATGAGCGGGCGGACGAGCGGAGATGACATTATCTCTCTCTGCCTGCTCCACGTCACCACTCTTCCGCCCTCACAGCCGGCCCACTTGAATGTGTGAGCGATGTGCGGAGGGGAGCAGAGAGATGACATCATCTTTCACTGCCCGCCACACATCAGCACTCTTCTGCCCTCACAGCACGGGTGCTCATTTTGTCAGAACACGGGCCTCTTCAATGTCAGAGGTGCAGCGGGGAGCAGAGAGATGACATCATCTGTCACTGCCCGCCCCTCATCTCCGCTCTCCTGCCCTCACTAAATGGACCAGTGCTGCCAGCCTCCCACCAATGCAGCGACAATGCACATTTGGTGGCACTGGCTGGCATGGCAAGTGACAATCCACATCAGTTGGCAAGTGACAACCCACATCTAGTGGCAGGTGACGTGGCAAGTGACAATCTGCTAATGGTGGCAGGTGATGTGGCAAGTGACAGTCTGCAAATGGTGGCAAGTGATGTGGCAAGTGGCAATCTGCATTAGGTGGCAGGTGACGTGGCAAGTGACAATCTGCAAATGGTGGCAGGTGACATGACAAGTGACATGGCAAGTGACAATCTGCAAATGGTGGCAGGTGATGTGGCAAGTGACAATCTGCAAATGGTGGCAGGTGATATGGCCAGGGCTGTGTTTTGGCCTAGGCCGGCAAAAAGGGCCCCCCCCCCCGCATGAGAGAAAGCCCCCCCACCCGTCTTGCTGATTCCCGGCTCCCGCTGCCGCCTCCCGCACACATGCAGCCCACGGCGGCCGGCTTTCTGTAGCGGCGCCGTGGTGTATGGGCGTGCTTGTCAGAGAGTAGGGGGTACACCACGGCGCCGCTACAGAAAGCCGGTCGCCGTGGGCTGCATGTGTGCGGGAGGCGGCAGCGGGAGCCGGGAATTAGCAAGACGGGTGGGGGGGGCTTTCTCTCATGCGGGGGGGCGGCGTGTGTCACTCGCGCCTCCATGAGCAACAGGTGACAGGTGGAGCCTTAAGCTCCGCCTACCCTCCCCTGCACTGCTTTCCTGCAGTGAATCTTCTCCTCGCCCCTGGGGCTGTGACGTCAGGAGAGAGAGGAGCATGAGGGAAACCCCCAGGACAGCAGGTACAGTGATTTAATAAAGTATATCAGTGTTATGGGCACTGGCAGCATTTGATGGGCACAATGGCTGCATTTGATGGGCACAGTGGCTGCGTTTGATGGGCACAGTGGCAGCATTTGATGGGCACAGCGGCTGCATTTGAGGGCACGGTGGCTGCGTTTGAGGGCACAGTGGCTGCGTTTGATGGCACAATGGCTACATTTGATGGCACAATGGCTACGTTTGATAGCACAGTGGCTGCGTTTGATGGGGCACAGTGACTGCATTTGATAGCACAGTGGCTGCATTTGATGGGCACAGTGGCTGCGTTTGAGGGCACAGTGGCTATGTTTGATGGGGCACAGTGGCTGCGTTTGATGGGACACAGTGGCTGCGTTTGATGGGGCACAGTGGCTGCGTTTGATGGGCACAGTGGCTGCGTTTGATGGACACAGTGACTGCATTTGATAGCACAGTGGTAGCATTTGATGGGCACAGCGGCTGCGTTTGATGGGCACAGTGACTGCATTTGATAGCACAGTGGTAGCATTTGATGGGCACAGTGACTGCATTTGATAGCACAGTGGTAGCATTTGATGGGCACAGCGGCTGCGTTTGATGGGCACAGTGACTGCATTTGATAGCACAGTGGTAGCATTTGATGGGCACAGTGACTGCATTTGATAGCACAGTGATAGCATTTGATGGGCACAGTGGCTGCGTTTGATGGGCACAGTGAGGCTGCAATTGATGGGCACAATGAGACCCCCCGTGATAGCATTAAAACTCAGCAGCTAAAAATACTGTAGCTGCTGACTTTTAATATTAGGACACTTACCTGTCCAGGGATCCAGTGATGTCGACACCTCAGCCGATTTTCGGATTGGCTCTCAGGTTTTGCCACTATCATTCATGGTAAGGGAAACCGACCGGTTCCCTACTGCACATGTGCGAAGCGCGTTGCACTTTCTGAATGGCCCAGTGGAGGAAGGAGGAGGGGGGCAAACTTCAGAGGGGACAGCGCAGTCTCCCAGAAGTGGGGAAGGGTACCTGTCAGAAACAGGTACCCGTTCCCCCCTAAAAGGTGCCAAATGAGCCTAAAGAGGAAGGGGTGTTTTTTACAGATGATAGGGTGGGTCTTAAACAGGAAGGGGTGTGGCCTCGGCAGGATGGGGTGGGTCGTATTTAAATTAGGGGGGGTGCATGCGTTTAGTCAGGCCTAGGGCAGCACAAAACCTAAATACACCACTGGATATTGCAAGTGACAATCTGCAAATGGTGGCAAGTGATGTGGCAAATGACAATCTGCAAAAGTCCTCATGTGTATCCCATAACAAGGAAGTGTGTGCTGTCTGCATGGTGCAGTTATCCCTATTGGAGAAGTTCCATCAGGATAACCCAAGTATTTACAGCAGAAGGTATCATAGTCTTATTCGCAGTTCATGTGAGCCGAAGTTGGCAAGATTGACTAACAAAGGTTGAAAAAAGTATTTGAAAACAAGCAAGGCTTACTGTATATCATTGAAGATGAGGATACTAGGAATTATGCTCCGGGACTAGGACCGTGAGGATAGAGGAGAAACTTAAAGGATGGTATTCCCAATACTGGTCATATGCTGTTACCCTATTACCTTGAGGTAAGGGGCCACTACTTACTAGTGTGTGTGTGAACATGAAGAAGAGCACCTTTTTTGTTACATTTGAGCACTTCACTGCAACTTATGCATGTTAGGAAGTTGGTGTCACTCCACGAAGGAGGACTTATACATGCTGAAGCACTTTGATCGATTGGACATTTTTGTTTATTATCACGTTTATTCTATCGTTGCACAGAGTCTCTTTGTGTGTTGCATGTATAGTACACGTTGCAATTCACTTATTTATTGCAATTTTTGCACTTTATATAGGAGTTGGTACTCTTTTTTTAGCGGTTGTTTTTTTTACGCTAGAGTGATCATATATTGTTTCAAAAATTATCACTTTTTGTCTTTACTTTAGTGTGTTTTATCAAGCCTACTAGGAGTATATCTATATTATTATTATTTGTGTTCTTGCTAGGATTAGCGCAGCACCACTATATTTATTCATTCATCTATTAGCAGGGTCTGGCTGTACCCTATTTGGTGCAGGCAGCTTTTCCTTATAGCTCTGTTTCAAACACACATGATAGCGCAGGAATAATTATATACACAATCTGCAATTGGTGGGAGGTGACGTGGCAAGTGACAATCCGCAAATTGTGGCAAGTGACTTGGCAAGTGACAATCCTCATCAGGTGGCAGGTGACGTGGCAAGTGACAAACTGCAAATGGTGGCAGGTGATGTGGCAAGTGACAATCCACATCTGGTGGCAGGCGACATGGCAAGTGACAATCCACATCTAGTTGCAGGCGACATGGCAAGTGACAATCCACATCTAGTTGCAGGCGACATGGCAAGTGACAATCCACATCTAGTGGCAGGTGACGGTGGCAAGTTAAAAAGCTGCATCTGGTGACAGGCGACGGTGGCAAGTGACAAGCTGCATCTGGTGGCAGGAGATGTGGCAAGTGACACGCCCAGGGCTCCCACTGATTCTGCATTATGGTGAGTTGAACCACTTCATTATATATTAGAATGTAACAAAGGAAACAATGCGCTTCCATCACCCTGACACCATATCAACCATCGTGCCATGATGATTGAAACGCCAACATCAGCTTTTGCCAAAAAAATTGCTTACCACCGGCGTGCCCCCCCCCCCCCCCCCCCCCCCGCGGGCCTTCAAAAAGGTTGGTGACCGCTGCTATGGGCTCTAGCCCCAGATCTATTGCAGACCTAGCAACGCCCCTGCACATCACCATCATATGCATGGAAAAAGATTGAGAGAAGCCGTTTTGTACTTTGCCACCTTATAGGTCATTTTGCATGGTGCATTGAATAATGGAATATAATGGAATATAGGGCATTACCCAAGCCCCTCCAGAATGAGCAAAGAAAAGGTTCGCCTACAGAGAAGAACGAACTGCCTTAGACATGCCAGGCCAAGCCTGTGCTGGGTAATGACATTTGAAGAATGAAGCTTTCATCCAACAATTAGTTTCTGTCTTTAGTCATTTTAAAATTACTGGTAAGTAATTTTATGTGGAAGTACTACTAATATATTTACAACAATATATGCAAAAGTAGTAACAATCTATGCAAAGAAAATTACATTTTGCATTGAAACTTTTGCATTTTCCATGCAGGGCAAAGCCCTTTCCAGTTGCACATACTCACTTTCCCTTCACTTACCTGCCTCTCCATTCAGATGAAAGGAGTGAAGAGAGAAAGCTTTGTATAGGCGCCCAGGGCCGACGTATCTTTCTCACCCCCTATGTGATAGAGCTCGGTGCCAAAGTGCAGTTTACCAAGCACCAATGCTGTAATATGGTAAGGGGGGGGGGGGGTGGTAAGTCACATGCCCCCCTAATCCAGAAGTACTAGATATTTATGATTATTCCCAGTGGCTGAACAGATTGGTGAGGGGAAGTAAGTAGTGCAGCTGTATGAAAGAGCAAAGGGAAAATGAGTATGAGACTTAAACCTAAAAGCAAATATTCATGTACTGCAGCTTACCACTTCTTAGATGTGTTGGCTGCATTTGTTTTATTTTTTTAGGCTTTTTTTGTTATTCAAAAGAACAAGCTGTCCTGCAGATGTGGAAGTTAGGGGGTTGAGACAAACCATTTAACACTGACAGGGGTGCTTACCATGAACAGCTTCTATTTATTTAAAAGCTGCTTATAAAGTGTGAGCTGGAGTTTGGTTCAATTTGTTTAGTGTATCTAAATCTGCTAGTACATCACTTCCCTCCCCATAGACTGACAATGCTGCTGTCCAAAGGTGTTTCTGTTGCTCCTTCATCCAGAGTGAAGGCACTCTCATATAGGAGGTATGTTAAACTGGGTATACATGTACAGATTTTTTTTCATTCACCCAGTGGGCTGAACAACAAAAAAAAAGACAAATTCCTGCATCAACACAAGCAGCGTTCATACAGGGATCTCTCCTGCTGTTCTATTGTATTCTGATAGGGTGCCCAACCCCCCCCCCCCTGCAGAATACACAGATCAATGCTGGAAGCCATATATATATATATATATATATATATATATATATATATATATATACACAGTATCTCACAAAAGTAAGTACACCCCTCACATTTTTGTAAATATTTTATTATATATTTTCATGTGACAACACTGAAGAAATGACACTTTGCTACAATGTAAAGTAGTGAGTGTACAGCTTGTATAACAGTGTAAATTTGCTGTCCCCTCAAAATAACTCAACACACAGCCATTAATGTCTAAACCGCTGGTAACAAAAGTGAGTACACCCCTAAGTGAATGTCCAAATTGGACCCAATGAGTCAATATTTTGTGTGGACACCATTATTTTCCAGCACTGCCTTAACCCTCTTGGGCATGGAGTTCACCAGAGCTTCACAGGTTGCCACTGGAGTCTTCTTCCACTCCTCCATGACGACATCATGGAGCTGGTGGATGTTAGAGATCTTTAAAGGAATTGTCTCAGGAACTGTCCAGCATTCCAGGTAGCTCAGCAAGAATAGACATTGCCTGACAGCAGAGGTTCCGGGTTCAAATCCAGGCACTGACACCTGTACTGCACCCAGTACAAACCTATACCAACCCTATATTGCATTATCCCAGACCTTTACTGCATCTGAACTACATCTACTTTGCGCCTGTGTCAGGACTATACCATACCTATACGAAAAGCAGGTTAACCAGGACTGTTGTCAAGTACAGCGATGGTTTTAAATAGTTCTAACGATAGCCAGCAAAAGAACATCTCAAAGGACTGCCCCTTTTGTAAAAATGATTCTGCAAACCCCATTTTCCCCCTGCACCCTCCAATACTGTCCTCTTTTTCCTTTGGACAGTGCATGCCCAGTCGGTTTAGGACTAGAGTCACTGCCATAAATGCTCTCTGGCAGCATACTTCCAACACTCGGTAGATTAAACTTTACTACTGCTCAGTGCTGCACTTGAGGCGGCCTTGCTACTGTTTATGCAAGCTGGATGCCAAATGTCATCATATGCCTAGTCCTTACTGTTAATCACTTTGTATGCTAAATTGTGTTATTACCATTGGTAATCCATTTTATGCTTGAATAGTTGGCAACCAAATTGGGCGACAATATATTACATTTGCCTTTACTGCCTGGTTTGGTGCCTGTTTTCTTTGATATAGCACTACAATTGGGTACTAAGTGTTACTTTCAGTAATTCATGCAGGGCCCTCTGATTCTTCCTATATTGAATTGTATTGTAATTGTACTGTCTTCCCCGATGTTGTAAAGCGCTGTGCAAACTGTTGGCGCTATATTAATCCTGTATAATAATAATATTGTATGTTTGTACACTCAACTGGGTGTGTCAGAGGGGGCTGAGGTTCTTGGGAAGGTTGACGCAAGGAACAGAGGACCCATCCTATCCAGCGGCTCCTATGGGGGTAGTGCTACATATAAATACGTATATAATCCAAAAGATATGGCGGCATTCACAAGGCTTGAATTGTCAGGGGAATTGTGTGCGAGGACATGCGCGAGGATATGTGCATGTGCATAATTGAATTTCTGGAGTTAGAACTAGACGCCGGCTTCTGCCGCCTGTGACTTGATTCTGTGTCTGTTCCTGTGTGTGCCTGGCCTGTTTGACTCTGCTCCTTCCTGACACCTTGTTGTTGACTCAGCTTATGAACTGACTCTTCCTTTTGCCTACCATTCCAGTGCATTCTCTGCTGACTTGATAACGACCCTGGCTTGGCCCTGACTCTGCTTTGGATTCTATTCTGTACCTCTGCCGCTTGGCCACTACCAACTTCTGCCTGCTTGAGCACTCGAGATTCTGCATCCGCCTGTTTGCCAGTTAGTTTTCTGCCTGCTGTTCTGCAACTGCTGATGTGTATCCACATCTGCCAGTCCACCAGTCTGCCCGCTGCTTGGCACCTGCCCAGGATCTCCAACCAAGCACCCATGCCACTCCGTGCTCTGTTATATCCTGTCACCATATTCAGGAAAAACAGGACAGGAGGTGTAAGGGAAAGCCTTCCGTCAGCTCAGCCTCTACCAGGTATGTGAAATGAACACTCAGTGGTGAGGTTTATTTTGACGCTTCGACAAGACACAAGCTGGTCTTCCTAAGGACTATATACAGTAGATAAAAACCTTTTCACATAAATTCGTATTGCAAGTCAATTGGCAAAAAAAAAAAAAGCTTTGTCACCTTTTATATACTGCAAATCGCCAACCTACAAAATTTTGTCCAGAATGGATTCTACAGTTTAAAGGTATATGTAAACCCAATCACCAAAATCGCAAAGAGGCTTTAACATGTTGAAGTCATTTTAAAAGTATTTCTTTCCAATACTTTTAAATCTGCAGCTTTCATTAAAATAATACCTAATGATCCTCCCGTGAAGGTCCCTGTTCAGGTACTTCTTTTTAAATGGTGACAATTCTCTGTGCCAATAATTGTTCTGCATTGTCACCCTGTCACATGCTCTCCAGGCGGAGAATACAAGCAACCGTACTGACACACATTGACCAGTCATTGTCCACTGTTGTCACCTTCAGGAAAATTGAGAAAGGACCCGCCGCAGCTGCTGGAAGTAACTGTGCAGTATTTATATGCAACAAAGGATGAAAAACATGAAAACAGTATTTAAATTAAAAAAAATATTTATGGTACATAATGCTTTAACGAAATACTGTAAAGCTGCACATACATGGGTAAGTTTTTTTCATTCAGCAATTTGAACTCTTCTTGCTGAACTGTCTGCATTTTGATCCCACTATGACCAGCTTCAATGTCATTGAGTCTGGGTTTACATATAGGTTAAATTCCTGCATCTAGTACTGAGCAATCATCGCCAGTGGGCATTGTGTGGTTTGAAGCTGAACTTTACCCATATCAACTTGATAAAAATATTTAGCAAGGAATATACATTCCAAATTTATAATTATGCTAAAAAAATGTGTGTGTATAAACATTAGAAAAAAAATATATAAAAAAGATGAAGTAAACATGCACAAAATTATTCCAAAAGCCCCATAAAAGTGTAAAAGTGTAATCCCATAGAAATATTAATGAGCAATCTGTGCAATTGCATACAAAATCAGGATGAAAGAGTCCCTCCAGCCCTGAAAGTGATGAAGGTAACATAGAGGAAGAAAAAGAAGAAGAATCGCTCCGAGAAGTCCGAACTGATCTCCAGAAACACTACATTGACCACATCCATGGACTGAGGGCTTTGCTTTCTGGCTTTTATCCATTCATCTCTATGGCGCATATCCAGTGACAGGCGAGGATACCTAAGAGGTCCAGGATCCTTGGCTTGGTTATTGTAAACAAAGCGCCATAGACCACCCCTATTAGGGGGTCACACGTCCTCTGATAAGCGCGGTTGTGTTTTCTGGCTGGTAACACTTATGCCGCGTACACACGACCGGACTTTTCGACCGGACGAATCCGTCGGACAGTCCGACCGTGTGTGGGCTTCATCGGACCTTCAGCGGATCTTTTCTGTCGAAAATCGGACGGACTTTGGATTTGGAACATGTTTCATATCTTTCCGACGGATTTGAGTCCGGTCGAAAAATCCGCTCGTCTGTATGCTAGTCCGACGGGCTAGGGCAGCTATTGGCTACTGGCTATCGACTTTATTTTAGTCCCGTCGTATGTCATCACGTTCAAATCCGTCGGACTTTGGTGTGATCGTGTGTAGGCAAGTCCGTTCGTTCGAAAGTCCGTCGAAAGTCCGTCAAAAAAACGTCGGACCTTTGATGCCGAAAAGTCCGCCCGTGTGTACACGGCATTACCCTATGTTACCTTCATCACTTTCACAGCTGGAGGGACTCTTTCATCCGGATTGTTTTGTATGCAATTGCACAGATTGCTCATGGACTTTTCTATAGGATTACACTTTTATGTGACTTTTGGAATAATTTTTGTGCATGTTCACTTCATTTTTTTCTTTTGATATAGCGCTGCACTATCGGTTTATTTAAGTCAAGTGATATAGTCAGTGGTTTTTGTGTGTATCCCACATGTAGCGGCTGCTTTCCAATATTTTTCCATATATTGTTTGGAGGTTTTGTATGGATTTCTCCAGTATTCATTTTTTGTGTCACGATTTGCACGATATCATTTACTTACTATAGCGCGGTATTTTTCTAATTTTATTTATTTAAGTCAAGTGACTAGACATTGTGCACAGCTGCTGTATTTTATTTCATTTATTTATTTCACCGCTTGCGCAGATACACAATTTTGATTTTGTTTTAAAATGTGTGTGTACTGTAAATTGCCTCCAGCCTGTTTCTTCTTGATGGAGGCTGCCATTTTGCTGAAGCCCAGGATCCTTGGGGGTAAGTAAATCTTTTGGGCTGTCAGCAGATCAGCCGCTACATTTTTGGCAAAGTGCTGAAAAATAGAGAGCAACTGAGCATGTGCAGAGCAGGGTGAGACAGTGTATTATTGTATTTTAAACAGCATAGGAACTTTTCACTTTAATATCACCGCAGTCTTAGTCCGTAGGGTTCAATATTTAGTTGGCCCACCCTCTGCAGCTATAACAGCTTCAACTCTTCTGGGAAGGCTGTCCACAAGGTTTAGGAGTGTGTCTATGGGAATGTTTGACCATTCTTCCAGAAGTGCATTTGTGAGGTCAGACACTGATGTTGAACGAGAAGGCCTGGCTTGCAGTCTCTGCTCTAATTCATCCCAGAGCTGTTCTATAGGGTTGAGATCAGGACTCTGTGCAGGCCAGTCAAGTTCCTCTATCCCAAACTCACTCATCCATGTCTTTTTAGACCTTGCTTTGTGCACTGGTACACAGTCATGCTGGAACAGGAAGGAGCCATCCCCAAACTGTTCCCACAAAGTTGGGAGCATGAAATTGTCCAAAATGTCTTGGTATGATGACGCCTTAAGAGTTCTCTTCACTGGAACTAAGGGGCCAAGCCCAACCCCTGAAAAACAACCCCACACCATAACCCCCCCCTCCACTAAATTATTTGGACCAGTGCACAAAGCAAGGTCCATAAAGACATGGATGAGGGAGTTTGGAGTGGAGGGACTTGACTGGCCTGCACAGAGTCCTGACCTTAACCCAACAGAACACCTTTGGGATGAATTAGAGTGGAGACTGCAAGCCAGGCCTTCTCGTGCACACCAGTGCCTGACCTCACAAATGTGCTTCTGGAAGAATGGTCAAACATTCCCATAGACACACTCCTAAACCTTGTGGACATCCTTCCCAGAAGAGTTGAAGCTGTTATAGCTGCAAAGGGTGGGCCAACTTATTATTGAACCCAGTGGCAGCTGGTGCTCAAAATTTTTTTGGGGGGCGCAAAATTTTTTGAAAAAGAATCATCAATTGCAGCCACTGTGCCCTCAAACACTGCCACTGTGCCCTCAAACGCTGCCACTGCGCCATCAAACGCTGCCACTGTGCCCATCAAAAGCAGCCACTGTGCCCTAAAATGCTGCCACTGTGCCATTAATTGCAGCCACTGTGCCCATCAAACGCTGCCACTGTGCCCAAACGCTCCCACTGTTCCATCAAATGCTGCCACTGTGCCCATTAAACACTGCCACTGTGCCATCGAATGCTGCCACTGTGCCATCAAACGCTGCCACTGTGCTATCAAACGCTGCCAGGGTGCCCATCATATGCTGCCAGTGTGCCCATCAAATGCTGCCAGTGTGCCCATCGAATGCTGCCAGTGTCCCTCCTGGACACCCTGCCCACCCCCCCGCGGATGGATCGCGGTTTACCCCGCTCCCAGACCCCCCCCCACGGATAGATCATGGGACAACCCGAGCCTCTGGCTCTAATCAGGTGTTTCAAAAAAATACACCCTGCCCCTGCCATAGGAGACCATGCACCCGGCGTCTTGAAAGAGGCCGGGCTCATGGATAGGGAGGCGGCATCAGGGATAGGGGGGCGGTGCCCGTGCACCCACAATGCACGGGCCGCCACTGATTTAACCCTACAGACTTATGCCCCGTACACACGGTCGGATTTTCCAATGGAAAATGTCCGATTGGAGCGTGTTGTCGGAAATTCCGACCGTGTGTGGGCTCCATCGGACATTTTCCATCAGATTTTCCAACACACAAAGTTGGAGAGCAGGAGATAAAATTTTCCGACAACAAAATCCGTTGTCGGAAATTCCGATCGTGTGTACACAAATCCGACGGACAAAGTGCCACGCATGCTCAGAATAAATAATGAGATGAAAGCTATTGGCCACTGCCCTGTTTATAGTCCCGACGTACGTGTTTTACGTCACCGCGTTCAGAATGATCGGATTTTCCGACAACTTTGTGTGACCGTGTGTATGCAAGACAAGTTTGAGCCAACATCCGTCGGAAAAAATCCTAGGATTTTGTTGTCGGAATGTCCGAACAAAGTCCGACCGTGTGTACGCCCTATAAGACTGGGATGCCATTAGAGTGTATTTTTGATGTTTTACATAGCTATACCTGCAAAAGCGGCCAGCCTGAAGTGATCTAGCAGGACTTAATTTTCTCACTAAAGTTTCGCTTTAACGTAAATTTCGGACTACATAAGAAAAAGCCACACAAATGTGGGATGGCTGGATGATGCTGAGCAGGGCTGGGACAAGGAGCGGGCAGGAGGGGCAGCTGCCTTGGCCACTGAAGTGGGGGGGGGGCACAAGGAGGTTCAGGGGAGATTTGTGTTGGGAGGGGGAATCTGAAAGGCAGCAGGGGGTAAGAATTGTTCTAGAAGGGGAGATTTGGGTGTGGTGTACTAGAAGTGGTGATTTTGGGGAATTTATGTTGGGATGGGGGATTTGTGCTAGGAGTGCAGATTTTTTGGGGTTTGAGCTTATATGGTAGAGGGGGGGAGGGAATTTGTGGCAGGAGGGGATTTTTGGGGGGGGATTTCAGCAGGGGGGCAGATTTGTATGGGGGGGGGCAAATTAGTGCTCGATTTTTTATTTTATTTTGGGGCAGGGGGGTTTTTGCTGACACATAATGCTCATACATCTTGGGTTGCAGTTTGGTATATTCACCCTGGGCTGTAGATGACCTTGTCCCAGCACTGATACTCAGTGCCCAGGTACCATAGATAATTACTCACCATGTCTGTAAGAACATTCTATTGAATCTAATTAGCGAGTCTCTGTATTTCCAAGTCTTTTCATGGAAACAAATTCCGATTAAGTGCTTTCCCTCCATTTGCCAGATGTTTGAAGTTAGACGCTGGCCTTTATGAGCATGACTCCAAATAAACTGTGCCAGGCTTTAAAAAAAAAAAAAAAAGCGCTGCTGCTTAAGACCCCCCAGGGCCAGTGTGTCATGTAGTGTAACATTAATACAGACAAACAATAGATGTTTTGCTGAAACATGTAGCTACGCATTCCTCGTGTCCTATGCAGGAATGACAGGTATGTAAACCAACAGGATTGTATGAGGGAATGTTTCTGCTGCCTCCTTCTGTGCATGTAGCGGCCTGCGCTCTTCTACAAAGCCACCCTAACTCACGCCTCAGTTTCCTAACCATTGTACCCCACCAGTGCTTACAAACCCCTGATATCATTGTTTTGGACCAGTTCTCTAATTTTATGGATCTCTCCTTTACTTTAGACAGATGTAAAATGCGTCACTCCCAGCCTGTCTAGACAAAAATGCAGTCAGTGAATCTTCCACGTGTGTCCACCTGCCCTGTCTGTTTTAGGTGTTGGTGTCTGTGGCTTTTTCCAAAGGGGTAATAAGTATGGATCGTTCCCTTGTTTAGTAAGTGTCTGGAAACGGAAAAAATATATATTTTTTGTTATTGAAGTGAACACATGCCTTGTCCATGCAAAAAAAAAAAAAACAAGACAAGGAACAGGTTGACTTTAATGGCAGACGTTGCAGCTGATCATACTGACCATCGCTTTGCTTCTCCACCAGTAGTGAGGGAGAATGAGCCCTGTGTAATAGTGACCAATAGTGACCATACATGCCTCAATAATTGATTGATTTCTTTTCCGAACTATCTCTTCACATAGGAATCATCGATCCATAGCCGATATCCCATTCGACTGATATTCCACACAGAGGAAGTAGATTTTGACCGACATTCCACATTAATAATTATGCTACCAAAATTAGTGTGTAATGTAAAGTGCCTCCAGCATTGCTCCTGTTTCTTCTTGCTGGAGGCCACCATTTTAACTACTTGCCCACTGGGCACCTAAACCCCCCTTCCTGCCCAGACCAATTTTCAGCTTTTAGCGCTGTCACTCTTTGAACGACAATTGCGCGGTCATACAACACTGTACCCAAATTACATTTTTATCATTTTTTTCCAACAAATAGAGCTTTCTTTTGGTGGTATTTGATCAACTCTGGGTTTTTAATTTTTTTAAAAAAATTAAAAAAGACCGAAATTAAAAAAAAAAAATACAAAATCATTTTATATTTTGTTAATAAATTTTGCAAACAGGTAATTCTTCTCCTTCATTGATGTACGCTGATGAGGCTGCACTGATGGGCACAGATAGGCTGCATTGATGGGCACTGATAAGGCGGCACTGATGGGCACTAATAGGCAACACTGGGCACTGATGAGATGGCATGGGTGGGCACTGATAGGTGGCATTGGTGGGCACTGATGGGTGGCACTGATGGGTGGCACTGAAGTGCATTGATAGGTGGCACTGAAGGGCACTAATAGGTGGCACTGATAGCTGGCACTGATAGCTGGCACTGATGGGCACTGATAGGTGGCAGTGATGGGCACTGATGGTTGGCAGTGATGGACACTGATCGGCACTGGTCGGTGACACTGATAGGTAGCACTGCTAGGTGGCACTGATGAGGCACTGATTGGTACCACTGGTGGGCCTTGATAGGTGGCACTCGTGGGCATTGATAGGTGGCACTGATTGCTGACACTTATGCACTCATTTGTGGTACTGTGTGGGCACTGGCAGGCAGAGGCAGCTCTAGGCTTTGTGAGGCCTTAGGCAAAACCTAGACACAAGGCCCCACTCACGCCCATAATGGGAAAAATTAATTTAAGAAATAAAAAAAAAAATTAACAGTATAAATTACATACAGTATATTAAAGTGATTGTAAAGGATCGTTTTTTTTTTTTTAAAGAAAATAACAAATATTTCATACTTACCTTCACTGTGCAGCTTGTTTTGCACAGAGTGGCCTCAAACACGCTCTTCTGGGGTCCCCCTGCGGATCTCACGGCTCCTCCCTGCATCAGATAACCCCCTAGGAGAAGCGCTTTCCTGAGGGGGTTACCTTTCGGGCGCACTCCCGAATCCAGCATTTGCATCCATAGATGCAAATGCTAGACTCGGCCCCGCCCCCCGGGTCATTGGATTTGATTGACAGCAGTGGGAGCCAATGGCTGCACTGCTATCAATCTATCCAATCAAGAGCCGGGACCCCGTGGAGAGAGGGACAGCATGTCCCCGCCGAAGAGATGAAGGGGCTCAGTTAAGTAAAATGGGTGGGCTGGGGGGCTGGTGAACGCCAGGTGTTTTTTTCACCTTAATGCATAGGATGCATTAAGATGAAAAAACATGAGGGTTTACAACCCATTTAAGATCTTTAAAGCTCTCTCTATCTCGGTGCTGGTGTCAGCGCTCTCTATCTCGGTGCTGGTGTCAGCGCTCTCTATGTCGGTGCTGGTGTCAGTGCTCTCTATCTCGGTGCTGGTGTCAGCGCTCTCTATCTCAGTACAGCACTCATGAGGCCTCCTCTGCTGTACCTTCCGTACCGCCTCTGCTGGCAGGTGGCACTGTGGGCACTGGCAGGTGGCACTAGAAGGTGGTATTAGTGGGCACAGATGAGGTGGCTTTGGGACCTCTTCCTCTTTGTCCCTTGCACTGAAGCCGGTGATCGGCTTTTTTTTCTCCTCACGCTGTCAGCTTCTGTTTACCTCACATGATCAGCTGTCATTGGCTGACAGCTGATCATGTGGTAAGGGGCTGGGACTGGCCCCTTACTCTGATCTGTGATCACCCGAGTCTTATTGACTTGGGGATCACAGCGTGAGAGGCACAAGCCCTGCAGGGGGCACGCAGGGAGTGTGCAAATGGGAGGGACATCTATTGACGGCCTCCCGGCAGAGCAGATCCGCGCTGTAGCCGTCATTCAGCTATAGCACGGATCTGAAGGAGTTAATGAAAGCCCAGAACCCCAGCAGTAAATCATATAGCGAGACTGAACCCATCGATTTAACGGGTTCAAAAACAGTTACATTCCTGGAATGCTGGAAATGCAAACTCTCGCATTTGTTTGTGTGCTCAACCAAACCGTCAAACCATCAAATGGCTGGTGTCTTAGCTGATCACATGTGCAGAAACCATGGCAGTTGCAGATCAATCAGAAGCAGCTTCCTTGGCTGTAAAGGATAGAATGGTTTAATTCAGCTTTAAGGCTGTCAACAGATCGGCCTCTGCAAATTTTGCAGTAACTAAAAATGACGAACAACTGAGCATGTGTAGAGCAGGGTGAGACAGTGTATTACTGGATTTTAAACAGTGTAGACACTTATTTTTAATGCTTTACATAGCTATACCTGCAAAAGGGGCCAGCCTGAAGTGATCTAACAGGACTTAATTTTATGACTAAAGTTCCACTTATATATAGACACAAGGGTTCTTCAAAATATTTCCGCCCTTTTTAAAACTCTATTAAATATAAAAAAGTGCAGAAACTTTTTGAAGTCCCCTGGTATATATATATTGTTTGATATCTTGTTTGATTAACGTATTGTATTGTATGTAATTATATCTAGGATTGTGATTATAGTGGTACCATGAAAGTCCTTAGTGCCTCTAAAAATCGTATTTACGGTATATATATATATATATATATATATATATATATATATATATATATATAATATATTCCATGCTAGATACTCTGACATGGTCAGATTATGAAACAAAAGTACATTCAATATCTTGCCGCGTTTCGTGACCTTCAGTTCACTTCAGGTGTGGAAGCTACTGATAGGGTATCTATAAGGTGCAGATTAAAAAATTAGATTTCTAGAATAAATTAGTAACCATGCTTTCACATAATCCCACATGTATAACATTAATCTTTATATGTTTTTTGTGGATATATTATAATGGGGATGTGAGAGCGCAGTATTTGTTCTGGCTATCTTTAGACTGTATTAGTTGCATAACGAGCAGCTCTCAACACAATATACAGATTGGTTTAACTTAATTTAAAATATCTTTAGATATATTCACTTAGTTGTCACATATAACATTTCTTCTCACAGTGTATTTATTGTCCTATTTGTGCAGGTGTGGGATTCCATACTATGATTAGATTTATAGCATGTAGTACAGTCAAAAATGAATCTGCCAAAGGTGAAGAAAAAGAAAACCACCTTAATGATGTTATAAGGACAGTATACTTACAAATCAACTTCTAAAGAAGATTGGTGCGGTACACTGCTAAAGGTGTTTTGTGGGCTGTTGTGGTGCAATGCCACTCCATTCATTTTGTTTGGACTATTCGATTTTGATGCATTTAAATCAGCACACAATAATGCATGGATTTTTTTTTTTATTATTATGAAAAAGCAAGGATGGAAATGTAAACTTAGCTTTAGAAAAATTTCCAACCTGACAAAAAGTGAAGGGGAATCTCTCCAATGGGACACAGATGAGAACAGAAATCTGATAGAACGTCTAACCAATACCTGTTCCATCAACACGAAGTAAAATGTTTTTGATGACGTTTTAAGTGGTAGCTAAACTTAGGAGATAGGGGGTCATGTAGTACCTAAGGGCAGGGTTTCAGAATAAAGGTTAGAATGAACAATAGGCTTTAGTGATAGGATTAGGATTTCATGTCCATGAGTACTGAAGACATTGGATCAGCAAGACAGTCAAGTAACTCAATGGCAGCCCCATTTTTCCCTGGTGACAGGTTTACTTTCAAAGAATGTTAAAAATGTATGCCCTGGGAGTTTTTCTAGGAAGTTCTTTTTCTTGAAACGCAGCTGTAATGACATGTGAAAATAAGTATTTTCCAGAAGCTCAGCCTGTAGACCGCATAGCCTGTGGCCATAAAGGGCAGAATATTTCAAGATAGCACTGCTAAATGTGAATGCGTAGGACATCACAGACATAGATTGTGACTGATAACTTTGGCTAGGCAGCAGATGTTTTTTAGAGAAACACTTAGAAAACAAGACCCCTTAGATTATTCATAAACTTTAACTTTAAAAAAATCTCAAGTTGTGAAAACTCTGCTGGATAATAATCTGCAATTTCTCAGAAAGGAACAAATAGTGAAGAGCATTATCAGGTCAACCAGCACCTAGATCAGGATGCGGAACTATGCCCCTCCCCCATTGCTAACTCATAATGTAGGATGAGTATACCACCCTGCTCCATTCAATGTCCCCTACTCCCATGCTCCAGATACCCATGGTTACCATTGAGTGTGCACTGTGCATGGGTGGCCAGTCCCTTGCTTTCTAACAGCTGGGAGGTGGCTGTGCCTGTTTGGGTTGCTTTATTCGTTTCAGCTGTGGGTGGCAAGTGGGCGTCTGGGAGCACGGTGTGACAGCAGTAGCTGTCAAAGGAGACATGAAGCCATAGCTCACTGGATGCCAGCCACTGATCTGGTGCATGCGCGTTGTGTGGCATACCGTGCCCTCACATAAGGGTGCTGCACCCATGTAGGTTGCCCCTTCTGCTCAAGCCTTATCCTACCCTGGTCAATGAATACTTTTTTATTCAATAATATTTATTCAGAAAACACTTCCTATTCTTAAAAGCATCTGAATTAAGCTTTCTAAAAAAAAACCCTGCAAAAGAAGGCTCTCAACACTTACCTCTTTGAAGGTGAGCAAGTCCTGTTTTCACTGTTCTTAAGAGATTTGGTGCCTGAAGAATTTTCAGCATCCAACACTCTTCTGGGAGTGTCAGATGCCTGATACCCCACTATATGCTGTGATTACTCCTACTGCCCCTCTAATGGGAAGTCTTTCATACCAGGAAGTGCCAGAACAAGGGCTCCAATGGCGGGATCATCAGGTATCCTTTTAGAGCCCATTCACACCTAGCTATTTTGGTGCGTACCAGTAACTTGCGTGTCACTATAATGCAAATCAATGAACAATACCCAACAATAAAATACAATACAATGTGTTGTGGTGCCATTTGTGTTGCGCTAAGGCAATGCTTGTCTGACTGGTGCAGCACAATAACACACAGTTATGCAATACCATGAGTTGTAATGTTACGTGTTGGAAAAAATGGTGCTTGTTCAATATTTGGTCTGTTTTGGTGCCTTGGCAGCCCATTCAAATTAATGGTTAGCCCTAACGCAGGGCACATTAACATGCAACATAACATGCATTAACGCACTGCAATGGACCTTTTAGGTATTCATGGGCCCTTAATGGAAGATGTTAGATTAATAACAATGTTTGAAGTTACAACAATCTGGTAAAGTTTATATGAGATTTTAGAGACTGGCTTTCAATCTACAGTATTGTAACTAATTATAAAGATTTGTAGTAGGCTTATTACAAAGATATGAATCAGAAATAAAAAAAAACTTCACTTCAATAAACAAATAGGTGCTTACCTTCCACAAGGGTCAATTATGATGATGCCATGATGGGAGACTCAACATCAGATTGTAGGGTAGGACAGACACCTAGTCAGTCAAGGGGATTAGTTAATTTGCATATAGCCAGTCCACCCAGCTTAGAAAACCAAAAACAAGAAATTGCTATAGGTTATTTTTCATTTACACATCTCTGTGTAAAGCTGTCTACACTTGTTACAATCTGATTTTAGTGTAGTAGTAGGATTTGCCTGACTAGATTATTGTGTGCCTGGGCAGACCCTCATGCTACATACAGTGGGGAAAATAATTATTTGATCCCGTGCAGATTTTGTATGTTTGCCCATTTACAAAGAAATTAAGTGTCTATATTTTTTTATCATAGTATTTTAAAAGGTTATAGACAGAGTATCAACTAAAAATCCAGAAAAAAACACATGATACAAATGTTATAAATTGAGTTGCAGTTTAGTGAGTAAAATAATTATTGGATCCCCTACCAACCAACAATAATTCTGGCTCCCACAGACTGGCTACATTACATACTCATGTGGTACACAGATTAGTCCTGGCAATTTAAGAAGGTGCTCCTAACGAGAACTCATTATGTGTATAAAAGACACTTGTCCACAGAATCTTTCTTCTGTTCAAACCCACCATCATGGGCAAGACCAAAGAGCTGTCAAGGGGCATCTGGGACAAGATTGTAGACCTGTACAAAGCTGGAATGGGCTACAAGACCACCAGCAAGAAGCTTGGTGAGAAGGAGACAACTGTTGGAGCGATTATTTGCAAATGGAAGAAATACAAAATAACTATCAATCGCCCTTGGCTCCGTGCAAGATTTTGCCTCATGGGGTAATGATGATCATTAGAAAAGTGAGGGATCAGCCCAGAACTACACATGAGGAGTTTGTGAATGATCTGAAGACAGTTGGAACCACAGTCACCAAACACACCATTGGTAACAAAATACGCCGCCATGGATTGAAATCCTGGAGTCCCGGCAAGGACCCCCTCCTCAAGAAGGCACATGTACAGGCCCATATGAAGGTTGCCAATGAACATTGAAATGATTCAGAGAAGGACAGAGAGAAAAAGCTGTGGTCAGATGAGACCAAAATTGAGCTCTTTGGCATTAACTTGACTCGCCGTGTTTGGAGAAAGAAAAATGCTGACTATGACCCTAAGAACACCATTCCTACAGTCAAGCACAGAGATGGAAACATTATGCTTTGGGGTTGTTTCTCTGCTAAAGTTACAGGCCAACTTTGCCGCATTGAGGGGCCAATAGACGGGGTCATGTATTGTAAAAACTTTGATGAAAACATTCTTCCCTTAGCCAGAGGATGGGTCGTGGATGGGTCTTCCAGCATACTGCCAAAGCAACAAAGGAGTGGCTCAAGAAGAAGCACATTAAAGTCAATTTTCCCCTCCAAGAAAATTGATGGGGGGAGCTGAAACTTCGAGTTGTCAATCGACAGCCAAGAAACCTTAAGGATTTAGAGAAGATCTGTAAAGAAGAGTGGACCAAAATCCATCCTGAGATGTGTGAAAACCTGTTAACCAATTACAAGAAATGTTTCACCTCTACTTGCCAACAAGGGTTTCTCCACCAAGTATTAAGTCATGTTTTGCTTGGGGATCAAATACTTATTTTACTCACTGAACTGCAACTCAGTTTATAACATTTGTATTGTGTTTTTTCAGAATTTTTGGTTGATAATCTGTCTCTATCATAAAGCTGCCCTAGTATATGGACTGTTTAGTGACTTTTTTGGACTTTAATTACTAGTGTTTCTTTGCCTCTGCGCCTAACACTTACCTTTTGTTTATCATTTAAAATACATCTATGATAAAAATGATAGACTCTTCATTTCTTTGCAAATGGGCAACATTACAAAATCTACAGTGGATCAAATAATTATTTACCCCACTGTAGTTGTTTGTAGATCTAAAGCTGACTAAACCTGTTACAATCTGGATTTACAACCCCTTTTGTATCCCTGATGTAATAAGGTGGGTACGGTGGGAGGGATTTTTTTTCCTCTGAGTAATGTGCCCTCTGGTAGTGGTTCTGGAAAAAAACTATTTGGCAATGGCACACTATTGAGTTTTTTACTGGCACGTGGTCACATCACATCACATCATGCTTTTCTTGCACATACTTTTTGAGCAGACCCCTTGGCCAGCTTAGAATAATATTTATACTGGTTGAAAGGCTTGCTATGTATGATGTACATAGCACTTTTTTTATTCATGGGCACCTGCACTGAACTTTTTTTTTTTATTATTTATGCACAGAGATGGAAGGTGTAGGTTATCTTAGTCTGCTCTGATTTCAGGGGGAGGATTTGTGGCCTAGGGTCTGCCATCAAGTACTTGGAAGACTGGCTTTGGCACGTTTCTATTGAAATAGTGCTGCTACCCCAAAATAGCCCTTAAAGTGTTACTAAAGTCATATTTTTTTAAATATTAAAATAACAAACATGTTATACATACGATTATGTAATAAACCTTTTTATACTTTATCCTGTACTCAATTGCTGCAACTCAAAACCCCTTTAGGGAAATTTCTATACTCTACATGTTATACTTTCCTGCTCTGCGCAGTGGTAATGCACAGAGTGTCCCTTATCCTCCTCTTCTGGGGTCACCGGCAGCGATCCTGGCTCCTCCTCTTCTTCTTAGGACTACCATAACCAGCCGCTGGCTATGGGGAGAACGTAGTTTACGATCCCGACCTGTGTGTCTATAGAGCGGCACTCCATAGACTTACACAGCGGGATTTAGGCCTGCCCCCCACTTCCTCTTCACTGCATCTGATTGACAGCAGCAAGAGCCAATGGCTCCTGCTGCTGCTCGAGTGCCGTGTAAAGAGGAAAAGAGGGGAGAATAGATGCAGCTGTGCACAGCGCTGATCTCTTCTCCCCTCTCTTCACCTTCACACAGGAGAAGGGGGGCACAGATAAACTGCAAAGGTTTTTACCTTAATGCAAACAATGCATTAAGGTAAAAAATATTTTTAGGTTTAGTAACACTTTAATGATAAACAGGATGAGATAGAGACTCGTGCTCGGAGGGCCCTAGTACTAAGGCATTTAAATGTCCAATCAAAAAGAAAAAAAATCCGGCACCATGATGTCTTAAAAATAAAACATATATGATTTTATTAAGTCCATCCTATAAAAGCAATTAATACCTGTAATTATCGACACGTTTTAGCCTCCCCTTAGTCCCCTTTAGACCCCATACACACTATTTAGATTTTCTGCAGGTTTTTGTCTTCAGATTTACCAAAACCATGTAGTGCAAGGGCCTGTCTGATTGCATACAAATTTAAATCCCTATGCCCCGTACACACGATCGGAAATTCCGCCAGCAAAAGTCTGATGTGAGCCTTTGGTCAGAACTTCCGACCGTGTGTATGCCCCATCGGACTTTTGCTGGTGGAATTTCTGCCAGCAAAAGATAGAGAGCAGGTTCTCTATTTTAACAAGATTTTTCCGACGGAAATTCCGATCGTGTGTACGAGGCATTAAGGTTTGACCTCATATTATATGGTTTTGGTAAATCTGAAGACAAAAATCTGCAGAAAATCTAATAGTGTGTATGGGGCCTTGTATACTAAGAACTGTGTAAGAGGCTGAAACACGTCAATAATTACAGGCATTGATTCCTTTTTTTGGATGGATTTAATGAAATTGTATGTTTTATTTTTGAGACATTGTGGTGCCAGATTTTTTTTCTGTTTGATTGTCTTCAGCAGGTAATAAAGGAGCAAAGTCCACCTGGCTTTAGCCTTGGTAGATCATAGAGTACTTTGACCCGGTCAGGAACCTTGCGCCCTTCCTGAACCCTTGTGCATGCTTTTTGTGTGCTGTGATTTCACTGTTACCTTTTATTGTTCACAGATGTCCAACAAGCACCACGGAACTCAGTAAAAATAAAAAAAAAAAACAAACAAAAGTTTGGCTCTACTAAGAACTTTGTAATGCAAGGGTCTATTTGATTGAATACAAGTCTAATGGATTGTATAGGCAGGCCCTCACATAATGAATTTCTGGTACATCTAAATTGATTAGAGATTTGCATTTAGATAGTAATGTGTATGACTTGCATAAGAAGATTGTAAAGAGGTTGTGCAATCGGATTGTAACATGTGTAGCCACAAAAAAATAAAATAAAAATATATGTACGGTATATATAAAGAAAATAGATAAAAAATGTTTTATAGGCTCTTTTTTTTAAATGCTAAAATAATAGGACGAGATGTTCCAGGGAGTTTATAGCTCATTCCAGAAACATTTTCAGGGACAAAAGCTTCTTGTTCCAAATCTTAAAAAAAAAACTGGGCTGCCCTGGAAATCAGGGACCGTTGACATCTATGGAGATCTGATATCCCTGCCTGAAGGAAGAAGCAGCTGTAATTCTGTCATTTATCCAAGTCTTTAGGGTCCCATTGTAAGTGCTGACAACAGAGAGCCAAGTTGTGCAGAGGGGGAGGGAAGCAGCACTGAAAGGTGAGCAGTCAGGTAAGGGGAGAGGGAGGGGCTAGGTGTACACTGACATTTTATTGGCTGCCCCTTTTTTTAGGTAAATATAAAACCAGGCCAGAGTACAATCGTTACCAGTTCTGTTCAGGTGTGAATATAGCAGCAGTCATGGCAGTTTCCAGCCTTCACTATACTATGGGGATCTCAAGTGGATTCAAAGTCTATATCTTGGAAGGTGGGTACTTGTTGCATTTGATAAATAGAATATCCGGGAGAACTAGGTCATTATTGCTTGTATTGCTCAATGTATAACATTTTATATAGTTGGATTACATTTTTTTTGTGTTGCTATCATTAATATTGTTAGTATTTCACATCTGGCATATTCTGCTTAACTTTGTAGAGAAGACTGAACTTTATCTTTTTGTAAACTGAAATTTGGTTGATTCAAAGGAAGTCTAAACCCACACTGGATTTTATTTTCTGGGAAGTGGGTGTCTGATCTTTTAATAGAATTACATTTTTTTTTTATTATGTTATCTGTTCATAGATTTTCAGGATCATTTTTCAGGATTTTTTTTATCTGCTTGTGTTTTGTTTTAAGACATATAGGTTTATTTATTGAAGCAAAGCAAAGGCTGAGAATGTGTAAAGTGCAGCACACTAGGACCAGATTTTAGTCTGCCATCATGGACCATATGATGTGATTTATGATGGCTGTAATGAGTTACTGCACTTTTAACAAGCTTGTAGTGTTTTACGCTACTTTGCCGAATAAACCTATTTTTTTTAATTAGTTGTTTTGGAAGCAAATACAACTGGGAAAATGCACATTACAGAACTCAGTGCTCCATAATGATGGTCGAGCAGACCACCTACCTTGTCAAACAATGCAGCACTACTTGATTAAATGCAAAGGTTTGAGCAAAGAACCAAAGTGATAACATCTGTATGGTGAGTCCGAAGCCCCCAGCGTGCTAGCAGTTACCAGAATCCGATTAGGAATTTTTCTTGTTGTTCCACAGTAGAGATAACAATGGCTTCATTATTCATCCTTTGGAAAGAAAAAGTCCTGACGGGCATAATGCACAGTTATAGTAGCAAAGTTAGGAAAACCTGTGACCTATAATCAAAGAGATTTGCCCATGTATGGCAAATAAAAGCTATACACTACCTTCTACTCTGTACAGCTGTGGCCCTGTGAATTTCTTTTCTTGCAATTATGCAGACTTGTATGACTCTTTTTGCATCAAAGTCTATAATGTTTTGTCTAAAATATATTTCATTTTATTTTAGGGCAGCACAGTGCTCGGAATGTAGACAGGTTGAGGCCGCTAACAAACCATGGAATACCTGTGTACCCAATCAAACGCAAACTCAGTCCGGAACCCCCACGTTCTCCAAAGAGACTTTCAACATCTAACTCTCAAAGCAGGTATGGACCTCGTAGAATGGTGACACCAGATTCTCCAAATCAGATTGACAAGTATTGTAGCATTTTATCTTCCAATTTGTTTTGAGCCCTCTCTGATAACTTCTGATACCCTGACATGTTTTACATGACAAATCTTTAGAGATCTTTAGTACATTGCTCTCTTAAACTATCACCATATTGCAGATGCTTGTGTACAATTTTTGGAACACAAAACTGGTTTCCCATTAAAGTCTATGATTCTGCTCCTATAAATAATTTAAAAACATTTTCCTGAACTCTGCTTTATTACCACGCATACATTATTTTCTCAGTGTGAACATAAGTTATGGATGAGTTATGTTGACAATATATTTTTCTTTTACCACAGGGCAAAAGTGTCCTCTTCAGCAGTGTGCCAGAAGGCTGCACCAAGACAACCTTCTAGGTCATTCAGTCCTCCTAAGGCATTTGCTCATCATCCCGTAACTCTGGAACATGTTCTTAAGAGGTTGATACCTGAACGAAAGCCCTTGGAAAGTAAGGAGGCACAGAAGAATGAACAAGACCAACCCCTGGCTTTGGTAAAGAGGTTGGAGAGACCCAGTGAGCAGCCTATTGTTTCTTCAGCAATGTTGCAGCAGGTGCGAATATCTGCTTTTTCATTCCTTCCTCCTGAGTTTGTTTTGCTCTGATCTAGCCATGGTTTTCCCTATACCTAACTTTGTCATCTGACTTTATTGTCCTCCTTTTCTGATTTCAGAATCGGCCATCTGTGATTACTTGTGTATCTCGACCAAAACCTATCTCTCCCCCTGCTACAAACCAAAAATTAACTCCAACACCTCCAACACAGGAAACAGAAGTTCATCGTAAGTCTTTTTTTTTATCTCCACATAATACATGTTTAGCAAAACTACACAGCATCTTCAGGACCTGCAAAGACCTTCATGCCTAATGCCAATGAAGTGTTAATGAAGAATTTAGACTCTTGTTGAAGTTGCATTGTATGTAATGTATATGTATTGCTTACACAGGTATATATGAAATAAAATCTATGCTTATTTCATATTTACCTAAAGTCAGTAGTGGATATTGAGCTTTATTAGCAAAGCAACTGTATATGCAGTATCAGAACATTGGATTTCCAACACCACTCTCAAAGTTACAAACAATTATGTCAGCTAGCCAATTAAGACCTGATTGTCATTGTTAGCAGTCAGTGTCTCTAGGTGTACAGCCACTGCTGTGTTTACTGGACTGAAATCACAGCATTCATGTATAATTAACAGCTATTGTTGCTATTGATAATAAAACAGAGAATAAGAAATATTAATATTTAAAAAACAAGAACCAGGAACAAAGAGCAATATCTGGTACTCCCCTTTCTCCCACGTGATATAATTGGTATTTGGCAATATGCCACTTAGATACTCAGTGCTATCACATGGGATGGGGAGACAGTCCTGAGCCCTGTGTAAATTCATGACTTGGAACTTACCTTATGCTTTCTCTACTCTCTCCTGGTAGCTAAACCTAGCGGTGTGAGTATGCGCTGCTATATAAAGCACATGTTCAATACTGGATAATCACCCTAATTACATGGCCTATAATTAAGCGTGACAGGTATCCAGGCCTGCAGATATGACCACTTTAAAATTGAATCACTACAAATTATATAATATATATATTTAATTTTTTCTCTTTTTCTTTTTCTTTTTAGGATCACCCAGAACCAGCTCACCTGACGTAGAAGAACATTTCCAAAGGAGTCTCAAATCTTGTGGCACCCAACAGAATCATCACACTTCCCTGCCACATTACATCCACAGCTCAGTTGAAGATCACTTCTCCAAAGCTCTAGGATCCAAATGGTTTCTAATCCGAGCTGCCGCAGACTCCGCCTCTTCAGCTGACATCATAGCCAGACACCATCTCTGAGCCGAAACATGCCATTTTTGGACATTTTCAACTCAAATACAAGAAATACCACTGGGAGACTGGAGACAATGGACTCTGTATTACTGTGTAATATATATTTATTGATACTTTATATGGCTCTATTCAGAATGGATATCTGAAGAAATGGGTGCAAGTTATCAGCTGGGGGAAGTGGAGGTTTTGGGAGTTTGCATCTAATGTTTGCATAAGGGGTAATCGTGTATATATGAAATTTGTTTTTTATTAAATAAAATGGATTTGTTTTTGTTTAATTACTAAATTATTATTGATATTAGTGAACACTTAGCAGCCAAGTGTTAGAAATGGTATTTCAGTAATAGCACTTATTACTGGGGTACAAAATCCTTGGGGAATCCATTCAAAAGGTCTTCCTATAAAAGTTGCTGGCTGTTTGCATCTATCTTGGAGTTTTTAGTGCTCCTGCTTGTTTTTTTTACAAATCAAATTTAACAAAAAAAATGAGTGTAGTATATGTGATTGGTTGGTACAGATTATTGTACTTTGCACACCATCATTGCTTCTATTAAAGATGTTTAAAGCCAAATCTTTTTTCTAAATAGAGTAGGGAATTGTTTTAATCCTTTCTTCTTTGGTGCCTGTGCCTCATTTGAGAATTTTTTTCTCACTTTTTGTTCCAGGGATACATCAAAAAATAAAATTAAATCTCTCCATAGCTTTTGAATTTTCCACCACTTTCTGTCTTGGTGGTAACGATTGCCAGGGCAAAAAGTGAGGGTGAATTTCCCTGTGGGGACACAGACAGCAATAAGATCTGAAAAGGGTTCTATCCCTTCTATACTCCACAACTAAAACATTGTTTGGGGTTTTATTGTGCATTAAAGAGCCAGTCAACCCATAAGCAACATTTCAGTTTTATTGTGAAGAGCTCTCCATCTTCAGAGATGGGATTTTCCTGTTATAGCTAGCCCTGGCTCTGCACCCACCCCACCCACTTTTTTAGGTAACTCTCCAGAAACCACCTAAAACTGACCCTTTTTTTGTCAGTCTCATCTTTTTTTTTTATATTGTGTGTGCATTTTCTTTATAGTAATGAAGTCTGAAGTTCAAGTGATGCCCTTATTGGCTAACAGTTGTCTGACAAAGAACCCTAATGTGTTTAAAAAAAAAGTTAGTTAATAAAGGTATCACTTAAAATCCAAAATTTCAACATAAATTATAAGACGTGGTAAAACCAGGCTGTTGAGCTGAGACTTTACTGCCCCCGACTATCCAGCTGCAAGTTAACATGGTCAGCGGTCATGTTAACACGCACTTTCATGATTATGGTGCGTTGCGGCAAAATTTATCCAATAGGTAGCATTCATCAGGCAGGACCACCATCAAGTGAATGTCAAGTGCCTCTGAAAAGCTCAGAGGGGTAGCAAACACGTCCACACATACGAACAAGCCTTAAAAGTTTAAAACATAGTGGAGCATTCACAAAACAGAAGGTATCTGCATGTCTCATTTCCATCTCAAATCCTAAAAAAATAAGAAGTTTAAACCTCATTTTAGAATAGAGGGTAGAACCATAATGATCATCCCCTTTATGTATCTGTACATACAGGACCACTGGTTTATAGCGCAGTTACAGCTTAATATTAAATTCAATAAAAATGATTTACAGCTATTTTTAGGCTTGTTGGTCATTGTTAATACAGCACATGGAAACAAGAGTGTCTATGGAGTAAGGCCTGGCTTGGCCAGCAGCGACAATGTATAACCCAACAGGTTATGGTGAGATAAGGTAAAAGGAATCATTTGCATAGATCTTCCCACTGTCCAAAAATAGAATATAAGATCCTTATTTTTGGATTTGTGATGGAAGATAGACATGCAGATATATTGGGGGAATTTATCAAAACTAGAGCAGCCAGAATATGGAGCAGCGGTGCATGACAAGCAATCATCATCTATGTTTTCATCCCCCCGGTGAGGTTGGGATTAGGGTCAGTTCATACACATCCCCCAAGTGCTGGTTTATCCTGTAGGGAAACCATCACAATAACCTGAAATTTTCACATATTTATTTATTTATTTTAGGTACTTATATAGCGCTGTCAATTTATGCAGCACTTTACATATTATACGCTCACATCAGTCCCTGCCCTCAAGGAGCTTACAATCTAAGGTCCCTAACTCAAATTTATACATACACATAGCAGGGCTAATTTTGACAGGAGCCAATTAACCTACCAGAATGTCTTTTGAGTGTAGGAGGAAACCGGGGTACCTGGAGGAAACCCACGCAGGCACAGGGAGAACATGAAAACTCCATGCAGGTAATGTCGTGATTGGGATTCAAACCAACGACCATACTTATTTCCCCATATTCAGTTGGTGAGTGGTGTCTGGCATCCTAAGGATCTTTACCCAATCTTGAGTGAATGATCCAAAACAAGTCACAACCATCTAATTTCTTCAGGTACAGGCTCGCATTCAGGACCATTGAAAAATAAATATAAGCAACTAGAGCAGTCTTTCTCAACCTGGGGTTCCTTCAGAAGTTGTTAGGGGTTCCTTGAGCAACAAGCAATTTCTACCTCTCAGATAAGTAACCACTGACAAAAACTATCTTTTTAGTCATCTGTAAGGGGGTCATTTTTCCAATGACCACAAATGTAAAGAGCATTCCTCCTAGTAAAAAGCACACTAATATACTGTGAGCTGTAGATATAATAAATATAGGCTGGGGCTTGCTGGGATTGGAAAGTTATTTCAAGGGTTCTGTCGTGTTAAAAAGGTTGAGAAAGGCTGAATTAGAGTGATATAGCCAGGGAAGCAACCAAATGTTGGAGATGAACGCTGGGATAAAAAGTACCCATTCAGCAGGAAACATGAGGCCATCAAGCCACCAAGAACAAACTGTAACAGAAACATCTCAGATTTGGTCCATAGAAAACATAGAAAAGAGTACGAAAGGACAACAGCTTTTCTAACCCTCTTGTTTTGAATTGTACTGTTGGTGTAGTGTCTCCATACATTGTAAAGCACTGCGCAAACTGTTGGTGCTATATAAATCCTATATAATAATAATATCCAAAAAAGGGTTCACAATATGCAGAACATTAATAAACAGCATCCAGACCCCAAATGGCAGGCATGGACCAACTGTCATCCACCTAATCTAGCAATCATCTTTCCTTTTTTTTTTTTGTATGAAAAAGAAAATTCAGATGCAGTCTGACACACAGAAGCATAGAACAACCTATTTTAACAGAAAAACACAAAAAAACAGTCACATAGAAAAACTACATCAGTCCGTCAGAGTGTGTAAGACCCCCAATCCCACTGCCCAATCATAACTCCACATTCCCTCAATGCCTTTATCCCTTGTTCACCTAAATATCAGAGTCATCCACCAGAGTTTCCGTTTCGATCCAGTGAAACCACACCTTCCTAAATTTTTTTGGGGACCCACGGGCCTCATATGTCATTCTGTAAAGGGGCAGCTCCGCATTAACCAATTTTTTCCAAATCTCCAAAGTTAAAGTTTCCCTGTAAATCCATCTCCTAACTATAAGTTTTCGAACGTAGAAGAGAAGGAGTCAGAGAAATAATTTGGTAGCCATGTCCAACTCCTCAATAACTCCCAAAAGGCCTAAAAGGGGATTACATATGTTTTGGAAGCCAAAAGTATCAGCTATAAACTCTGTCACATGGGACCAGAGAGGCCTTACCTTGGAGCACTCCCACACCATATGAAAAAAGTACCCTAACACAATTGCCATTTATGACACAGCGCGGATTCCCTCTTATGCATACAAAATAGACCTGCAGGAGTATAATATGTCTGATGTAAGTATCGCTATTGAATCATCCTATCAGTGGAGGCAATAACTGGGTAGATACATGGAAAGTATCTCACTCCAAGGTTCATCTGACAACTCTGGCGCAATGGCAGACCAATGGGCCTTGGCCCTCTCAGTCAGATCAAAATTGCCAGAATCCAGGACCATATATTACCTAGAGACCAATTTGACATGATCCGGGTCTAACAATGCTGCTTCCAGTTTCAAATTTTGTAGCTGGACGGCACCTTCCCCCAAATTGAGCTGTCCCAGCATGGCGTACCTGTGCATATTTAAAACGCCATGTGCCTGGGATCCCAGGTTTGCCTTCATTTATGTATTCATTTATTTATTATTCTTTTTATTTTTTTGTTTGTCTCTTCAAAGGAAGGCCATTTCAGAAATCCCAGGAAAGTGACACTTCCTTCCAGACAGTGGCCATCTTGTGCTCAGCAGCCATTGAAGAGCTCAATCTGTTTGAGGGTTTTAGCAGCCTTTAGGGCAAGATGCATATTCCTACAAAGGAAGACTGTGTAAAAACAAAGCCTTGCCTTGTTTTAACAATAGGCTTTTAGTTTAAATATATATATCCAATTCACATGTGAAAAAACACTAATTACCCTCCTCCCCCCACACCTCAATGGAAATGGAAAGCAACTAGTCACTATTGATTTAAACTGCATATTCTCCATTATGTTTCCAAACAGGGCTGGCTTCCCATCTTATGGACCTTGCCATAGCCAAACATGTTATAACTTGTATTTGTCCTGATTTAGCTAAGACATTTTAGATACATCTCATGGTAATATACTGTGTAGTGAGCCCATATAAATATTTCGCTAGTACTATAAATACGTCTCATATACTATATCATTTATTTTACGTGAGTGACATCAATTTATTCAAGATATGATGTTTCTTATTTTTTCTAAAAAAAAAGGTGACATCTTTCAGGAGTAATAATATTATCATCTCCAAATTAAAATTTCACAAAAGTGACAACCCATTCTCCAAGTAATGATTATATTCTACAGCTTTGAAATTCCAAATATAATTTCTGTTTTACAGCTACAATAGGAACATCCTCTAAGTATAAGTTCTACTTCACAATTCCCCTAATATATAGGCATATGTGTGTGCAGCTTATTGAATTAGGGTGTGCACCCCAAAATGTACATACATACACAGACACACACTATTATAAATTACGGTAATGTAAACAAACATTTTAAAATGTATTAAAACATGGACAATGTCAGTAGAGCAGTAGATGGTATCAGCAGGGCAGTGGATGGCGTCAGTAGTTTTTTATTATTATTATTTTTTTTTACAATTTTTTAAATTCTTTTTTATAATATTTAAAAAAACATTTTTAGGAGCCCTATTGGGGCAGAGACCACTGATGTCTCACTTTTGAGACAGAGAAAGGGACTGAGGACAGAGATTCTCCAGTCCATTTCCCTGCATTCTCAGCTGCACTAGACAGTGAATGAATGGGAAGTGCTCTGTGCTAAGCAGCTTCCTGTTCATTCACAAACACAGTTTACTATGCTTCAGTTCTGAATGTACAGAGGAGTAATCTGTATCAATCACTCACTGTATTCATTCTGAAAATGAAGGGGCTGGTAAATGACATATTTACCAGTCCCTTCCACACTCTCCATCATAACACTTCCCTGATACACAGGGGGGGGGGGGGGCTGAGGCAGCAGGGGTAATCGGCGCTGCACAAGGCAATTAGGGTGTGCCCAGTCACACCTGGCAAACCCCCTGTGCACACCTAGGTTTTGATTTTATAAGTACGAGATTGTTACTCCCAACATGATTGTCATATATGACAGACGTAATATTGTTATACAACATGTATACTGGAAAACCTAAAATGGAAAAGGACACCTTCTAGCACAAAATATTTAGGAAATAGACACATGGACCATAGTGAATTAAAACAAAGGACTGGTATCCTAAATCTACCGGGGCCGTCTTTACAGTATTTGTTTCCTCTTTATTAGTGTTTTAAATTAACCAATGTAGCCATCTTAAAGCCTACGTTTAGTCAAAAAAAAAAAAAAATCAGCACAAGCTGACAATACTTACTCCCTCTCCACCCCTGTCATTGCAATCCTCTGGTGCAATGGGGGTTAATATGAGCCAAGGGACCTGTCATATGCACACATAAGGAGTGCTGACTATGTTGCACCCACCTCCATTCATAGAAGCTGTACTATAGCTTCTATGAAAGAAAACTTATCTATGAATGGAAGATGTGGAATTTTCATTTATCCGCCCGTCCTCCATTCAAAAATAAACGGCGGTAGTGTAGTTTTTTATCTTGCTCGATTTTATTTCATTTTCTTTGTTTTTTTAATGGTATATACCGCAATTTGCCAATAAAAGAAACCAAAAGTTACCTGCACCAGCGGAGCACTTTTTTCTTTGTCTCTTTTTGGCATTATAAACCACATCTTTTTGCACTGGATCCGTGGAAAATCTCAAGTTTGCCCCATGAGAGGACAGGATTTGGGAGAACATCTACAGCGGTTGTTGGCTGGTACGCTATCTGGCAAGGAGTCCTGACGCATCGGTCCATCGGTGTCCCCTGGAGTATTCCTGTGGCGGTTCCCCCATATCTGCTAAGCCTGTTTTGACCCCCCTGAATAAGGGCAGTCACAGGCTTTCTGGTAAGCCTTTTATTCATTTATTCGGTGGTGGGCAACATTGAATATTGAAGATGTATCCCTGATATCTACATTGCATCAAATACACTGTTTTGGACTTTTATGTGTCTTCATAAGTTTTTTTATACAGGATTTTTTCTCACTCATTTTAATTCATATGTTCACGTTTTAAGAAACACTTTATAATATATATATATATGTCACCATTTTGATATATTGATTTTGAATAACCTTCTACACCACTTTAATAATTGATTGATCAAATTTCACTATTCACTTCACATGTCCAGCGCTGCACTCTCTATATTATATTTTGTTTTTTGTGCCCTTATATCGGGGTTATAGTGCACAGCAGCAGGAATCTTTTTCATTTTTTCACATTTTTTTATGCACCTAGCGCAATTTCTTTTTCTTTAACTTCCATTCATAGATTGTTCTTCAGCGTCTATGAATGGAGGAGTGGGGGCAGAAGCGGCTCTTTAATTAGGCTCACAAGGGCCTTTCTGTCACCTAATTTACCTAACGCATTACCCTAGTTTTGAGGGACAGGGGACCTCAACGCTGCTGTGCGCAAGCAGCGTTAAGAGCCCTGTCACGCTCACCTCTCGCGTAACCTAAGACTTCTGGAGCTCCACTCGATGAGGAGTGATGTTACATCCGTGCACGTCACCCCTCCCATCCAAGACAGAAGGATCTCAAGCTGGGAAAGCCTACCATGGATCTCAATCTGGGAAGGCCTGATGCGGAGCTGACGGATGGACAATGCAATTTATACAGTTTATTTGAATCGTTTTATTTATTTTTTTCCCATTACGACTGTGAGTGAGGCCTCATGTCTAAGTTTTGCCTAAGACCTCACAAAGCTTAGAGCCACCTGTGGGGGGGGATGGAAAGAGTGGACATAGTAGGCATAGTAGGGTAAGGGTAAGGAGGAGGATCAGAAGAGGAAGATTTCAACTAAACTATGCATAAGGAACACATTGATTGCTTTGAGAGTAAGAAATGTCCCTTGTTCTTGTTTTTTTTGTTTTTTGACAAACGTAGGCTATAAAGTGACTCTGTCACCAGAGGGACACTTTTTACAAAGTAGTCTATTTGTGTTGAAAAACCACCCCATCTCCAATTCCAAGACACTGCAAGCATTCGACCATCAGAATATGTAACTACTTGCTCCCCTCATTGCGAAGTGGGAGTAAGTATCCCAACTTTGGTTGTTAAAATGTAGATTTATTTATCTACACCAGTTAAAAAAGGGACATATGGAAAAGAATGAGGGACAGAAACATATAGTTTCCCAAAGAGGGATAGTCACTCCAAATAAGAGACAATTGGGAGGTATGAGATACAGTTTTTCTGGGGACTGGGATTTACGCGCTGGTAGTTTTGATTCTGATTTCTTACATGAACCCTTGTGGCTTGATCACACCTCACTGGTTGCAATGCATGGATGGACAAGAGAAAATACTCAATAGGACCTACTCAATCCAATGCATTTCATTGTAGTTTCAGTACATTAACCTGCCTTTTACCATTGAAGTCAACTGAATGAAACCCTTAATGCAACATGTTAAAGTATGTAAAGGCAAAAAATTGTATTTCTAGTTTTGAATAGGGGAAGAGAAAGGTTAGACTCTTTATCAAGTTTTTATTCTTGTCCGTGTTCCTGCTGGGGAGATTCGCAACTGTAATGCCCCGTACACACGGTTGGACTTTGTTCGGACATTCCGACAACAAAATCCTAGGTTTTTTTCCGACGGATGTTGGCTCAAACTTGTCTTGCATACACACGGTCACACAAAGTTGTCCGAAAATCCGATCGTTCTGAACGCGGTGACGTAAAACACGTACGTCGGGACTATAAATGGGGCAGTGGCCAATAGCTTTCATCTCTTTATTTATTCTGAGCATGCGTGGCACTTTGTCCGTCGGATTTGTGTACACACGATCGGAATTTCCGACAACGGATTTTGTTGTCGGAAAATGTTATATCCTGCTCTCAAACTTTGTGTGTCGGAAAATCCGATGGAAAATGTGTGATGGAGCCTACACACGGTCCGAATTTCCGACAACAAGGTCCTATTGCACATTTTCCGTCTGAAAATGCGACCGTGTGTACGGGGCATTACTGTCCTGTGGACCATTGTCACTGAAACAAAGCGAGGGAAAATCCACAAATTTTGAGTTGTCATAAGAGCAAGAGGGGAAGGAAAATCATCCAATGGGGACACCTGTTCCTGTGACAATTCACTAACATGGGAATTGTATCCATTTTGGAGAGAGCTCTATTTTTCTGTTGTGTCTTCAGGACAGAAAGTGAAGGGAAATCTCTCCAACTTGGACACAGACATCAAACATTTGACTTGACAAGGGGTTTAGCCTTTACCTTACCTAAAATAAAAAAAGTTTTGGTTTTACATACACTTCAGTGTACAGCACTACAACCCTTTTCAACTATCCCTTAACCTCACCATAACATCTAATGCTTACCCTAAAGCTGTTCATAGATGGATCAAAATTTGGCTGGTTTAATGAGGACAGTCTGAATTTTAATCCATGTATGGTGGTTCCCACTTGACAGAAGTTGCTTTAACAATTGACTTCTGGTGAACGAGAATGTTGGAAAACTTTTGATAATCAGTGGCTGCAGCCAATTGGAGGCGGAGAATACAATAATTGGCACAGCGAGAGGATTTCTCCATCTACCTTGTGGATGGAGGAATACGTTAATTTTTTTTTCAGCTTCATGACTGATGAAAAAAAGCAGTAATCTAGGGCCAGCCTAATATAGAGTTAATCTCCAGCCAAAACTTTTTTTTTTGTTTAAGCCCGGGTTCACACCTATGCGAATTAGATGTGCGTTTCCCCGCATCTAATTCGCATAGCAAGAGAACGTGACTGGCTCCCTATGGAGCCGGTTCACATATCTCCGGGTCGGCTGCGGAGCGAACTGCACAAAAACGCTGTGCATCTTTGGCTCCGTTTCAGGGCCGAATTCAGGCATAGAATCGTCCCTGATTCGTCCCTGAAATGGGGAACAGGGACGCACAGCGCTCCTGTGCGATCCGCAGCCCGTTATAGTGTGAACCCAGGCTAAGGGAGGGAAAGACTTAGGCCGGCCATATGCGGTGCAAATTTCTTTCTTGCAACCACGGGTGACGGGGCAGGGGAAGTGGTCCCCGACAGGAGAAGACAGTGATCATCGCTAGCGGCAATAGCAGCCGCTAGCAATAATCGCAAGAGAATCTGGCATGCTGGTTATACCCAAGTTGATCAATCGATCAATTTGGTACATTCAACCTTCCCATTAACGGATCAAATCTCAGCCGGTTCCTGCTGAACCATGTAAGGCCGGCCTTAGAACCTTGTTCATGTTTTTACTACTGAATGGGTCTCCACTAGGGAGACTTCCCCTTACTTTCTCTTTAGGTGAGGTGTAAGCGTGTCAGGACCCCATGGGGCACGGACCGCGCTATACTGCAGATGGACACCGGCAGTAAAAAGCGCCCTGAGGCGATTCAGTTCACATAGGTAGCGCTATACAAGTCACTCATTCATTCATTCATTAAGAAAAATCCCCAACAGCAACAGAGTCTGCACTTGTATTAAAGCTTAGAAGACAGCTGGGACCCCCATTAGTTTTTCATTGCTGTCTGAGTCTCTGTTAAAGATTTTCCATTACTTTTTCTCTGAAGCTGATTCTCCCCAACAAAGCCTTGGCAATAGACAACTTGACACTCTATTTAAATCTATAAACAAGAACCCTAAACCCTCAGTCTAAAGCTGGCCATACATCTTGCAATTTAGTTGTACAATCTCTTATAGATTTACTTAAGCTACGTAATGTAAAGGCCTACCTAAATCACCCATTCAGTTTGTATCAAATCATGCAGGCAGTCACACTATATAGCTGTTGGTAGAGCTAACCAAGATCTTAGATTTTAAGGCAGACCATACATGATTAATTTTCTTTCGTTCAACCAGGGGGTTGAACGAAAGAAAATAAATCGATTCCCTCATCCACACATTCAAGGTGTATGGGGGAATCCCTCCCGCGGAGCTATTGTATTCTGACAGTGGGGAGAGTTCCCCACCATCAGAATACACTTCTCAGCACCTCTGGCTATAGCCAGCGGTACTAATCGAGCGAAAAATTTTGAACAGGCTGGTTGTACAGAAGTCGATGGAGAGGTCGATATCTGCACAATCAGCATGCCCAAACATGGATCAAAATTTGGAGAGTTCAGTATGGATTTAAACCATCTATGGCTGTCTTAACAGTATGTTTAACTTCCCCTTAAAGCACAACTACAGCTAAAATAGGGTTTTATTCCTATTTTTTGTAAAATGGAAAAGGGTTTGATGCTCTCACGAGGACAAAAATTGATGAGAAATCCAACACTTCACAGTTGCCTATTATCTCTTCATGTGCTGCTCAGGCTCGGTGGATAAGGGGTATAAAGGTGGGTTCCTCCGCATCTGCTGCTGAGAATGCTGGCCAAGGGATGGAGCCTATCCCGTCTCCTGCAATAGCTCAAAAAGGAGAGGGGTGATGCCTGATGCTGCAGGTCTGAGAAATTCTATGGAGTTGAACAGAGTGGCAACCTCAGCCTGGACTCCGACTAGGTGACCCCTACAACGCATTTCACTCTGCCCCCTGGAGCTTACTCATGAATTTTACAGTTGTCACCAGAGCAGGTATAAAATCTTCCATTGGGGACACCTGCTTCTGTGACAACAGTGTATAGCCGCATACACGCGATCTGATTTTCCGACAGGAAATGTGTGATGACAGGCTGTTGGCGGAAAATCTGACCGTGTGTATGCTCCATCGGACAATTGTCAGATTTTCCACGGACAAATGTTGGCTAGCAGGTTTTACAATCTTCCGTGGACAAATGTGTGTTGTCGGATTTTCTGAGCATGTGTACACAAGTCCGTCAGACAAAAGTTCAAAGTAGAAACACGCATGCTTGGAAGCAAGGACGAGCCAGAAGCGGTCGGTCTTGTAAACTAGCGTTCGTAATGGAGAATTAACATTCGAGACGCGGCAAATTATGAATTCTCGAAATACAGTGCACAATTCTCTTCTTCTTTAATGGGATAATAATGAAGCTGCTTTGCTGGTGATACTGATGGAGTTATTGCAAACAAATTTTCAAAGGCTTTTTTTTTCTAGTGATATCAAGAATAATATTAATATGCTTTTTTGTTTTTTTTTTTATTTGGGCAAGTTACCACAACACTATTATCCCATAGTTTTTAAGATTAAAGATACAACTATGTTGGTGTCCCTTGTTAATTTTACATTGTATTTTTTTTAAATGTAACTGCCTACTCCCAAATTGTCATTTGAAGTAAAACACATAGCCAAGTATTATTCTACACATTTTTTTTATTGTTCATTAAAAAAGAAAACAAATAAAATTAGACATGCTATCTGCCAATAGAACTTAACCAAAAAGTGCATTCTATGCATCCAAAAATATAGAAATTATAACAAATCAAATCATTATTCAACCAAACAAATAATGTCAAAGCAATAACTCCAAGGCCAATAATAAATAACACACTATCTCCTCCCATTCCGCAACATGTCTGGTTGACGAACGGCCACTCAGAAACGAACTGAAAAGCACAAAATGAAAAGCGCGAGCTGAGAAGCACGAAATGAAAAACGCAAACTGAAAAACACAAAATGAAAAGCGCGTAAAGAAAAAGGGAATCAACACTCACCAAACTTCTACTAACACGAGTTTAGCAGAATGAGCCCACAGGGTGGCGCTACAGAGCTGAAAAACCATGTAGTACGTCACTATGTTCATGATTGTTGGCCGACAATTGTGTGTATGCAAGACAAGTTTGGGCCAACGCCCTTCGAACAAAAGTCCACGGTTTTGCTGGCCTTGTTGTGTGTACAAGGCTTAAGAAAGCATATTCACCCCACTTTTGTTTTCACTTCCTATTGTGCCTGTAGGGCAGGAAGTGATGGTTTATCTCTCCAACGGGAACACAAGTAGTATAAAAAAACCTGCCATAGATTATAACCATAACTTTATTAAAAAAAGCACAAATTTTAGGAAAATAAATATGACTTGGAGTTCCACTTTGACCCTAACTAAATGTCCTGACTATAACACTAGGGTGTGCATACTGTCCCTGAGCATGGTTGATGCCCCGAAGTGCATTTCGTTAGACTAGTGTGATTGGTCTGCACCATGTTTGGGCAAAGTTCAGCATATGGAGCCCTGGCCCGTTTGAACAAGGTGGTCTGGGGCACGGCTCAGACCCAGGCACTTTACACATCAGTATGATCGCTAACTGTGCCTGAGCACAAAAATCAAGCACTGGAGCAGGTTAGATCATTTTGTGCCCACTCATGGAGTAGGGGAATACATGACGTAATGTCTAGGCCCAGAAAGAAGCGTGCCCAGGCCCAGCACAAAATGAGGGCAGGCTGGAGGGGGAGTGGACAGGGGTAAAATTGCGCTCGGGCATGGTACACGCCAGCTGCTATACTACTTTACATATAATATATATCTTAAAAAGGTGTATAGAACTGTATTCCAAATATCCAAGTACACTGGGTGCTGTAAAAGTCCATAGCTTTCCTCTACCTGATCCTTTACACATCTTGCCTCCTATGCAAATGTAAATGGTATTTTATGAGACGCAGCCCTGTGATTAATATTCGCCTATAATTCGGTAGGATTTTAATCCTTCAGGATGTGCTTGGTACATCTGTCAGTAGATGAAAGTGCTACCTGGGTTTGGTAGGCTGCAATTAAGAGATCTCCCTTGTTCAGAGAAGATTGTGTGTTTTGCGACTGCAAGGCGTAAAATATGGAAGCGCGACTGACCCCACCTTCATGGACAAGTCCTCACAGCCCCTAAACATGTCACATAGAATTCCTCTTGCATACCGAGCCGCCACAGCTGTCGCTGAGAGGTGTTATTTTTCTCTGACAACAATCCCTGGGGCTATGAGTTGTGAAGCTGCAATCGGCTCAGGAACATGAGCCCTGGATCGACCGGTCCGACCGGTCTTCTAGCGAGGAAATCTAAGGCTGGAGGCTAGTCTTAGCCACAGAGGAGGAATGTCTGTGTGTGTCATTCTATAGAACAAAGTCAAATATCCCCTCTAGGCTTCTGAAAAGAACAATCAGCTTGTCTGAGGCCTCCCCGACTTCAAACATAGAGGAGGCAATGCAAGACAAAAGCCATCTTGTATCATGCAGAATGGGTCTCATCATGATGCAGAGGCCTGCTAGGGGCACACACTAAAAAGGGAGGGGGGCTATCCTGTTACCTATAGATAATTAGCGATAAAAACTAAAGATATAGCTACAGTAAACACATTTGTAAGGATAGGTAATAGAATTTGAAAAATGATGCATCTCAATGGAAGTGGGCCTGTCAGTAAAATTCGAGGTTTGCATGAATCAACACTTTGGCACGTATCAAATCATATCATTAGTATGTAAAGCCAATTTCTTTTGTTTTGGAAAGAATGTAAAAGGGTTAGATCTCCTGTCGGGTTTTTAATGTTTTCTGTTTCTCCACTGGGGATTGAGCCTTTCCAATTGTCCAGATGACCAATGTCTCCAGTACAGAAAGTGATAGAACATCCAAACTTTTTAATTTGTCACAGGGAATGGAGGGGAGGGGAAAGCTGTACTGGTGATAGATGTCTAAAGGTTATATACCCCATCTTTAGAGAGCTCTCTTCTTACGCTGGCCAAAGATGAGTCAGTTCTTTTCGCACAACCAGCGGGTTTAACGAAAAAAGCTGACTCAAATCCACACATTCAAGGATGGGGGAATCCTCCCCACTGTGTCTTTGTATAGCTGCAGTCTATAACTTGCTAAATGTTAATCGTCTAAATTCCAACATGGTGGTTGAACGGAAGTCGGTCAGTAGATCAATTTCTGTTCAACCACAGTGACCATACATGAATTGAAATTCAGCTGGTCCCTGTTGAACAGGATGAATATTGATCAATGTTTGGCCAGCTTTACTTCCTGCTGTTCAGTGGCGGATGGTGCTACAAAAATTTTTTTTGGACGAGCGCAAACAAACTGAAAAATTCTGAAAATCACTTAAATAAAAACATCAATTGCAGCCTCACTGTGCCCATCACATGCAGCAACTGTGCCCCATCAAATGCCATCACTGTGCCCAATCAAATGCAGCCACTGTGCCCATCAAATGCAGCCACTGTGCCCATCAAATGCAGCCACTGTGCCCATCATATGCAGCTACTGTGCCCCATCAAATGCAGCTACTGTGCCCCATCAAATGCAGCCACTGTGCTCATCAAATGCAGCCACTGTGCCCATCAATGGCAGCCACTGTGTCCATCAAATGCAGCCACTGTGCCGCATTATATGCAGCCACTGTGCCCATCATATGCTGCCACTGTGCCCATCAAATGCAGCCAGTGTGCCCATCATATGCAGCCACTGTGCTCATCAAATGCAGCCACTGTGCCCATCAAACGCAGCCCCTGTGCCCATCAAATGCAGCCACTGTGCCCATCAATTGTAGCCACTGTGCCCATCAAATGCAGTCACTGTGCCCCATCATATGCAGCCACTGTGCCGCATTATATGCAGCCATTGTGCCCATCATATGCTGCCACTGTGCCCATCAAATGCAGCCAGTGTGCCCATCATATGCAGCCACTGTGCTCATCAAATGCAGCCACTGTGCCCATCAAACGCAGCCCCTGTGCCCATCAAATGCAGCCACTGTGCCCATCAATTGTAGCCACTGTGCCCATCAAATGCAGTCACTGTGCCCCATCATATGCAGCCACTGTGCCCATCATATGCAGCTACTGTGCCCATCAAATGCGGCCACTGTGCCTATCAAATGCGGCCACTGTGCCCTATCAAATGCAGCCACTGTGCCCATCAAATGCAGCCACTGTGCCCATCATATGCAGCTACTGTGCCCCATCAAATGCAGCCCCTGTGCCCATCAAATGCAGCCACTGTGCCAATCAATTGTAGCCACTGTGCCCATCAAATGCAGTCACTGTGCCCCATCAAATGCAGCCACTGTGCCCATCAAATGCAGCCACTGTGCCCATTAAATGCAGCTACTGTGCCCATCATATGCAGCTACTGTGCCCATCAAATGCAGCCACTGTGTCCCAACATGTGCAGCCACTGTGCCCATCAAATGCAGCCAACTGTGCCCATCATATGCAGACTCTGTGCCCAGAAAATGCAGCCTACTCTGCCCATCATATGCAGGCTCTGTGCCCAGCAAATGCAGCCACTGTGTCCCATCATGTACAGCCACTGTGCCCATCAAATGCAGCCAACTGTGCCCATCATATGCAGACTCTGTGCCCATCATATGCAGGCTCTGTGCCCAGCAAATGCAGCAAATTGTGCCCATCATATGCAGCCTCTGTGCCCATCATATGGAGCCTCTGTGCTCATCAAATGCAGCCACTCTGCCTCGCAAATGCAGCCAACTGTGCTCCATCAATTGCAGCCTTTGTGCCCATAATATGCAGCCACTCTGCCCCGCAAATGCAGCCAACTCTGCTCCATCAATTTCAGCCTTTGTGCCCATAATATGCAGCCACTGTGCCCCCCCACCTGCATGCTGTCTACTACCCAGTACTTACCCCATCGTGATGGTGGGTCAGGCAGTGGGTCAAGCGGTGAGCTGTGGGGCGTGTAGCGCGGCGATGGATGCTGTGTCCTGTGTCTTGGTGGCGGGTAAGGCTGCGGGTGGCGGCAGCGAGCTGCGGGACGGGCAGCAGGTCAGGCGACAGTTCCTGTGTCCTCCATGCTTCCCGTGCGTCTCTTCTTCCCTTCTGCTAGGCGTCTAATAGGATCGCCTGTGCCTTCAGCCAACCAGATGACAGGTATTAGACCCACGCTTCCTGATTGGAGGAGAGGCAGTTCAGTGTTAGAAAAGCAAATATTCATTTGCTTTTCTAACACACCAGGGTGGGTTCCGAGCGCAATGCTCTACGCTCCGAGTCCTCCTTATTTTAAGCCTATAAGAGCCATAGACTCTAATCAGGTGATTCAAAAAAACACCCTGCCACTGTAATTCAGGCGCCCGGCATCCAAAAAGGGGCCAGATGACTGAATAGGGGCAGAGATAGATTCATGCTATGCATGAATCTATCCATTCTACATATCGGGGGGTGGCGTGATAGAGGGGGCAGTGCCCATGCGCCCTTAATGGACGGGCCGCCCCTGCTTATGTTTGTTTGGAACAGGAAGTGAAAGAAGTGTCACTGGGACACAAACAGAAAAAACACCAACTGGGGCAATAAACATCTCTTAACCTTAAGATTGATTATCTTGTTACAATGGCATCTGAAAGTTAGTGGGATATAATAGGCACTGAGTAAACATGTTGTCCCTGAAGTTGATGTGTTGAATGCCGAAAAAATTAGCATCGCAGTTTGTTGTGTATGAGGCTGAATAGCCGCAGACCAGTCTAGGTGCCCATGCTGACCCGTGTCCCCAGCTAAAAGCACCTACAAAGGGCATGTGGGCATCAGAACTGGAGAACGGAGCAAGGGAAGGAGGTGGCCTGGACCGATGAAGCATGTTTTTTTTACATCATCTTTATGACCGGGTGCGTATGCGTTGCTTACCTGGGGAAAAGATGGCTCTAGGATGCACTATGGGAAGAAGGCAAGCCAATGGAGGCAGTGTTACATAGTTACATAGTAGGTGAGGTTCAAAAAACAGACAAGTCCATCAAGTCCAACCTATGTGTGTGATTATATGTCAGTATTACATTGTATATCCCTGTATGTTGTGGTCATTTAGGTGCTTATCTAATAGTTTTTTAAACTATCAATGCTCCCCACTGATACCACCACCTGTGGAAGGGAATTCCACATCCTTGCTGCTCTTACAGTAAAGAACCCTCTACGTAGTTTGAGGTTAAACCTTTTTCTTCTAATTGTACTGAGTGGCCACGTGTCTTGTTAAACTCCCTTCCACAAAAAAGTTTTATCCCTATTGTGGGGTCGCCATTACGGTATTTGTAAATTGAAATCATATCCCCTCTAAAGCGTCTCTTCTCCAGAGAGAATAAGTTCAGTGCTCGCAACCTTTCCTCATAACTAATATCCTCCAGACCATTTATTAGCTTAGTTGCCCTTCTTTGTACTCGCTCCTTTTCCAGTACATCCTTCCTGAGGACTGGTGCCCAGAACTGGACAGCTTACTCCAGGTGAGACCGGACCAGAGTCTTGTAGAGTGGGAGAATTATCGTTTTATCTCTGGAGTTGATCCCTTTTTAATGCATGCCAATATTCTGTTTGCTTTGTTAGCAGCAGCTTGGCATTGCATGCCATTGCTGAGCCTATCATCTACTAGGACCCCCAGGTCCTTTTCCATCCTAGATTCCCCCAGAGGTTCTCCCCCCAGTGTATAGATTGCATTCATGTTTTTGCCACACAAATGCATTATTTTAAATTTTTTACATTAAACCTCATTTGCCATGTAGTTGCCCACCCCATTAATTTGTTCAGATCTTTTAGCAAAGTTTCCACATCCTGCTGAGAAGTTATTGCCCTGCTTAGTTTAGTATCATACACAAATACAGAGATTGAGCTGTTTACCCAATCCTCCAGGTCATTTATGAACAAATTAAATAGGATTGGTCCCAGCACAGAACCCTGGGGGACACCACTACCCACCCCTGACTATTCTGAGTACTCCCCATTTATCACTACCCCCTGAACTCACCCTTGTAGCCAGTTTTCAATCCATGTACTCACCCTATGGTCCATGCCAACAGACCTTATTTTGTACAGTAAACGTTTATGGGGAACTGTGTCAAATGCTTTTGCAAAATCCAGATACACCACGTCTACGGGCCTTCCTTTATCTAGATGGCAACTCACCTCCTCATAGAAGGTTAATAGATTGGTTTGGCAAGAACGATTCTTCATGAATCCATGCTGATTACTGCTAATGATACCGTTCTCATTACTAAAATCATGTATATTGTCCCTTATCATCCCCTCCAAGAGCTTGCATACTATTGATGTTAGGCTAACTGGTCTGTAATTCCCAGGGATGTATTTTGGGCCCTTTTTAAATATTGGTGCTACATTGGCTTTTCTCCAATCAGCTGGTACCATTCCAGTCAGTAGACTGTCAGTAAAAATTAGGAACAATGGTCTGGCAATTACTTGACTGAGTTTCCCAAGTACCCTCGGGTGCAAGCCATCTGGTCCTGGTGATTTATTAATGTTAAGTTTCCCAAGTCTAATTTTAATTCTGTCCTCTGTTAACCATGGAGGTGCTTTTTGTGATGTGTCATGAGGATAAACACTGCAGTTTTGGTTACTTAAGCCCCTCGATTCCCTCGTGAAGACTGAGGAGAAGAATAAATTCAATACCTCCGCCATCTCCCTAGTGTGATGCTTTGGGCAATGTTATGCTGGGAAACCTTGGCTCCTACCATTCATGTGGATGTTACTTGCAATGTACCACCAACCAAAATGTTTTTGCTGACACCCCCTCATGGAAACGGTATTCACTGATGGTAGTGTCCTTTTTCAGCCAGATAATGCACTCTGCCACACTGCAAAAATGGTCCAAGATTGGTTTGAGGAACACAACGAGTTAAAGATGTTGACTTGGCCTCCAAATTCTGCAAATCTTAATCCAATCGTACATCTGTGAGATGTGCTGGAAAAACAAGCCTGATCCATAGAGGTCCCACCACCCAGATTACAGGACTTAAAGGATCTGCTGCATACTTTCGCAGTTCTAGTTGCAGCCATGCCTCAACTGGTCAGGGTAATTTTGGCAGGAAAGGGGCTGTTTTAGGGGCAAAAAAAGGGACCTACTCAATATTAGGTGGGAGGGTCATAAAATTATAGCTGATCAGTGTAGAATTTAGGTTAAAAATATTTTGTGCTGTAGATCACATGATTTCTGGTATAGTCTACTAGTAGACATACACAGAGATATGAGGATCTGTAAGGCACAACCATTGTTCAACACTACTAAGTAGGAATCAGAGCTTGTATACTGTATGTAATAAGCAAATATCACTGTCCCATGTACATACTGTATACAGTATAATTACAACATATACAGTGCCTTAAAAAAGTATTCACACCCCTTGACATTTTCTACATTTTGTCATGTTACAACCAAAAACATGAATGCGTTTTATTGGGATTTTATGTGATAGAACAACACAAAGTGTAAAATAATTGTGAAGTGGAAGGAAAATGATAAATGGTTTTCAAAATGTTTTACAAATAACTGAAAATAATATCTGAAATAATATCTGAAAAATATCTAAACATATCTGAGGATGTTTAAAGCAGGGTTAGGTTATAAAAAAAATATCCCTATGTTTCAACATCTCACGGAGCACTGTTCAATCCATCATCCGAAAATGGAAAGAATATGGCACAACTGCAAACTGAACTGAACCTGACCGAAAGAGCCGCCAGGGCCGAATCCAACGGCATCCGGAGGTGGTGAGACGACTATGGTCTATCACTAAGCAAGATGAATCCTGACCTTAATGTCTATTAAGTGCAAAGCTTGCTTTTAATGTGTGATTGAATTTTCAATTTTAATAAATCGTTTGGCATGTTTACTGTACTATTGGAGGAATTATTTTTCTTTTATATGTCATTTGGCCATATATATACCTGACGGAGGCATTCAATGACACCCATATGGGGAAAGAGACGATGTTTTGTTATAAAGTGTGGAGGCATATCTGTCTGATGAGTTTTGTTTTCTGTTGGGAGAGGGATCACCTGTACTCATGAGGAAGTGTTTTCTCCATTTGGAAGATATTCCTAAATAAGGAAGAGTGGACACACTGTCCATTATAATTAGTTAACAATCGGTGGACTTTTTATTTGCACGATTGACACTGGGTGGACTTTTCGTGATATTTTTTCATTGTGATATTTTTTCGTTGTGACACTTTTGTTTGTTTCACTTTTATTTATTGTTTGAGTTTGTATATTTGACCTATTTTGGTTCAATTCACATTTGATTGCTCTAAAGCACATAGAATTTTGTATATCACAGGGTCACTGGTAGAGTAATAATTGCACTTTGATACTTTTGTTTTTTTCTGTTATATTTAAGGTAGAAGCAGTGAAATAGTACTTATTACATTGGAATATTTTGATAAATATTTAGCACACAAACACGTGGAACCAATTAATCAATTTCTCTATAGTGCAGAATTTATTTGCACAACTGCATACCTACCAAGATATGGGCGTCCACCTAAACTGACAGGCTGGGCAAGGAGAGCATTAATCAGAGAATCAGCCAAGAGCTTTCTTTTATAGTAACTCTGGAGGAGCTGCAGAGATCCACAGCTCAGGTGAGAGAATCTGTCCACAGGACAAGTATTAGTCATGCACTCCACAAATCTGGTCTTTATGGACGAGTGGCAAGAAGAAAGCCATTGTTTGAAGAAAGCCATAAGAAGTCCTGTTTGCAGTTTGCAAGAAGCCATGTGGGGGACAGAGCAAATATGTGGAAGAAGGTGCTCTGGTCAGATGAAACCAAAATTGAACTTTTTGCCCTATAAGGAAAACGCTATGTGTGGCAGAAAACTAAAACTGCACATCACCCTGAACACACCATCCCAACCGTCAAACATGGTGGTGACAGCATCATGCTTTTCTTCAGCAGGGACAGGGAAGCTGGTCAGAATTGATGGGAAGATGGATGGAGCCAAATACAGGGCAATCTTATGTAGCCAGGAGCTTACTATTATGCCTGCAATTCAGAGACATTTTTGCTGTGTTATTAATGTGGGGTTGACTCCCTCTAGTGTTTGCTGGACTCTATGTGTCATTTCCTTTTCTTGTGAAGAAATTCAGAGCAAAGCATCGTGGGATGTGCAGTTCAGAATGCTGAAGTTTCAATGCCAGCAGGACTGGTCTGAACTACAATTAACAGAATGCTGAGTGGACAGAACAGACTGCTGGGAAAGGTTATAAAAAGGGCTGGCGCAGCCTTGATCAGCCTCTTGGGACGCTCTTTGACTCTGCCAGCAGGAGGTCTGTGTGACAGTGAGCTGCTATTGCTACACAGCGAGGAGCTGTTCAGCTATATCCAGAGGGACCTTTGTGGACAGCATCGCTTCTTCCTTGCAGCAGACCGGAGGGTGTTCCAGGTCATCCAGAGATGCCTGCACTTCAGATCCAAGTGGGCCGCAGCATGGGGCGGCGGGCGCCATTTCTCAGAGCCAGGATACAGAGAGAGTTTTTGATAGAGTCCTCTCCATCACCTACATCGTTGTCAGCTGTATCTGAGTTTTAGAGTTGTGAACGGCATAGCCCATCTTGTTGTTAAAAGACGCTGCTTTCAGACATCATTCACACAGTTCAGCTTGGTGGTACTTGTAGTTCCACTGGAAGTCAGTTCTTATGCTATAACAAACACTGAAAGCAGAAATCTATGCCTAGTTCACATTATTGATTCTTGTAGCTACACTGGATAACACCATTAGGATCATATGAGAGGAAGTTACAATACAACAAGGATACCTTAAAGTTCTGCCAAATTTGCTATACCCTGTTATCAAGGATTACCTTCGTTACAATACAATAAGGCTAGCTGAAGACATCTGTATTTCAAGGAATACCCTTTTACATTTTGTTATCCTTTTCCTCAACTGCTTTAATTGCATCTGACTTCATTTAAAGGGAGCCAGCCAATTTGAAATATAATAGTCTGCATATTGTTTTCTCTATGTTGTGCAAGTTTTAATGGCCTATGGGTTGAGGAGACAGAAGGGAGGAGCCTGACATAGAAGATACAGTGCCAGCTCTCTACCCTCCTGCTGATCTGTTCACATAGGTGTCTGTGATTGGGTTAATCTCTGTGTTCGTTTACAGTTGAAGGAACTTCGTATCACTTTTGTTGCCTTTTTCATAAGTATAGATAAAGTATTTGTAATGCCGGGTACACACGAGCAGACTTTCCGGCAGACTTGGTCCGACGTTCTTCCCACCGGACTTTCCGGCGGACTACCTGAACGGACGGACTTGCCTACACACGACCGGACTTTCCGGCAGGCTAGGTCCGCCCGTCTTTCCAACAGACTTTCGCCGGAGTTACGGCGGACTTTCAGAATGAACGGACTTGCCCACACACGGACAAGTCCGTTCATTTTGAACGTGACTCGGGTACGAGACTAGAAAAGGAAGTGAATCTCGCCACTTTAATCGGCGAGATTGACACCTTGCGAGCCCTGTCGGCCCCGTGGTCAACATCACCCGGTGACCACGCCCGCCTAAAACGTCACAGTCCCAGCATGCCCAGGGACTGTGACAGCATCAGGGGGCGGGGTCTCCGCCTATATAAGTCACATCGGAGCGCTCAGTGAGCATTCCAGCCAGAGAGACCGTCGTGTCAACATCGGAAGAAGAGAAGAAGCCCAGAAGCCAGAAGTCCGGGCCCCCGCTAACAAAAGAGCGGCATGAAGATAGCGGAGGAGCCGGCAGAAGAACTGGAACACCGGGAGAAGAGGCCAGAGAGAGCGGAGAAGAACCAACTGGATGCCGAGAGAAGAGGAACCGGAGGGACCCCCAAAGCCGGAAGAAGACCCCCCGGAGCTGTCTAATAAAATACTTTAAAAACCTGTGTAGTGTGTTTTATTATTGACACTTTTTTCCTAGGTGAATGGGTAAGGGTACCATGTACCCCATACTCATTCACATAGGGTGGGGGGCCGGGATCTGGGGGCCCTCTTATTATAGGGGGCTCCTGGATTCCCGATAAGCCCCCTGCCCGCAGACCCCGACAATCAACAGCCAGGGTTGTCGGGAAGAGGCCCTTGTCCTCATCAACATGGGGACAAGGTGCTTTGTGGTGGGGGGCCTCGCAGGGCGCCCCCTCCTCCAAAGCACCCACCCCCCCATGTTGAGGGCATGCGGCCTGGTACGGTTCAGGAGGGGGGGCGCTCACTCGTCCCCACCCCCTTTCCTGACCGGCGAGGCTGCATGCTTGGATCGGGGTCTGGTATGGATTTTAGGGGGGACCCCACGCCGTTTTTTCGGCATAGGGGGTTCCCCTTAAAATCCATACCAGACCTAAGGGCCTGGTATGCCCTGCGCTCACCGCAATAGGAACATTTGTTTTTCTTATTGCAGCGAGCGCGAGATGCAGTACCCTGCCCTTGCGTCGTATCTGGTCCGTCGGACCAGCATACAGACGAATGGGCTTTCCGTCAGGAACTGAGTCCGGCGGAAAGATTTGAAACATGCTTCAAATCTAGGTCTGGCGGACTTTTGGGAAAAAAAAGTCCACGGGAGCCTACACATGATCGGATTGTGCGGCGGACTCTGGTCCGCCGGACCAGGTATGCTGGAAAGTCCGCTCGTGTGTGCGCGTCATAAGAGTGCCTTTTTATTATCTTACAGTGTTGAGTATTATTTCTGTGTTCTCACTAATACAGTAAACAAACTTGAACTGTTTCATTAATACTGTGTGAGTCTCTCCTTATTAATACAGTTGGTAAGATGACTGAACCCAGGGTGTCAGGGGTAATGGAGGATTTGCAGAGCCGAGGTAATCAATGGGTTACAGAGTCTATTAGCAGCCCTCATGGGGTACTGCTACATTTGAAGGTCCCACGAGATACCCCATATGGGACGCTCGAGCAAGTCAGGTGACGTTTCCAGGATAGAAGAGAAAATGGACCCGGTCACCGTCACTGACTAGGGCCGAGAACATGGGAGCTGATTGGAGCTAACCACAGTTTTGAACAGGAGTCCGGTGGTTTGACAAGGACGTGCGACAGCTGATGAGAAAGGCTGTTCCACAAGGGTCCTATCTCTTATGCCGCGTACACACGGTCGGACTTTTCGTCTACAAAAGTCCGACAGCCTGTCCGACAGACTTCCGGCGGACTTTCGGCGGACTTGCAGCAGACTTTCTAACGAACGGACTTGCCTACACACGACCACACAAAAGTCCGACGGATTCGTACGTGATTTTTTTTTTTTTTTTTTTTTTTTTATTTCCACTTCAGCGAAAATTTTCCGAGAGACATTATTTCAACTTTATGTGTCAAACTTTATCTCTTCTCCTTTTTCACATCATTGTGGATTGTTTCCGTCACATCTTTATTATTTTTCCCTTCTAGGATATTCTTAAATATTTTTAAAAACCGGCGACAAACCGCCTTCTATAATTATAAACCCTATTATTATCTTATTCTCTCTCAGTTCCTCTTATTTCCCCCCACCCCCCCTCCCCCTCCCCTGTGTCTGGTCCGTTCCTTTATGTTATTTATTTATCCACTTGGCTCTGCACCTGTTCTTTCTTTTATCCTATCTAAATAAATATCCGAGACTTTGTAGTTTTTCCAACTTTCCCATCTACTATTATCCCCTTTCTCTCCTCCTTCCATTTTGTAGTGATAATCTATTTCCTTTAGCCAGTTTCTAATGTCTGGTTTTCCACTTTTTAGCCAATTCTTGGGAATTAAGGCCTTGGCCGCATTCAGGAGGTTAGGTATTATTGATTTTCTATATTGTTTCTTAGGTTTATTGTAGATATGGAAGAGGCATGTCCAAATATTTTGTTCTATTTCTTCTCCAGTTATTTCCTTTATGTTGTTTAACACTTCCTTCCAGTACTCCATTATTATTGGGCATTCCCACCATATGTGTATGATCGTTGCTATTTGGCCACATTTTCTCCAACACAAGGAGGTTCTATCTTGATGGAATCTGTGTATTCTTACTGGGGTCATATACCATCTTGATACTAGTTTATAATTCATTTCTATGGTCTTCATGTCCCAAGCCTTATTATATCCCATTTCTATCATTTTTTCCACTTTTTGGTTATCTATTTTTAAATTCATTTCTTTTTCCCATTGATTTATATATTCTGGTCTTTCTTGTGCTTCCAAATCTGTCAGTATACTATAAATTTTTGATGTTCCGTTTTTTAATGGTGTTTCATTGCTACATAGCTTTTCCAGTGCAGTTAATTTTGTTTCATCTCTCAGTGGGTGTGGTATTGTGCTTACTAGGTGCCTTATTTGAATATAATTCCATTCATTCATCTTCCATCCATTCCTTTCCTCTATTTCTACTCGTGTTCTTATTTTGCCATTTCTAGTGATATCTTTCAGTCGTGGGTTACCTATTCCTTGGATTTCAAATATTTCCCTCCCAGGGGTGAAGAGATTCGATCCTGTGAGTGCTAATAGTGGTGAATTATATTTCCATTCATTCTTTAAGTGAATGGTGTCCCAAATTTTAAATACATTTTTTGTTATTTCGTGCGTGTCGGTGTCCAATATTCTATATTTCCGTGGAATCCAAATATTCTTATGTAGTGTGGCTCCACTTATTGTGTTTTCCATTTCCACCCATTTTTTTTCATTTTTCTCATTTGTCCACTCTAACATTCGTGTTAAAACTATGGCTTTATAGTACCTACTTATATCTGGGACGGCAAGACCCCCATGCTCCTTTTTCCTTGTGATCAGCGTGTATTTAATTCTTGGTTTTTTATTAAGCCATATGTATTTTAGCATGATTGTTTTAATTATTTTAAAAAAACTCTGCGGGATTTTTACTGGTAACATCTGTAATCTGTAATTTATTTTAGGTAATATCGTCATCTTAAACATATTTATTCTTCCAATCCATGAAAGTGGCTGTATTCTTAACTTTTTCATTTCTTCTTTGACCTCATTGATCAGTGGAATAAAGTTTGCCTGATAAATTTTTTCGACTCTAGGAGTTATTTTAATTCCAAGGTAATTGAGTTCTTTTACCCAAGTGAATGGGAATTCTTTTTGTAAAAACTGAACTTCCTTTTCCTCTAGACCTATGTTTAATATTTCCGTTTTTATTGGATTAATTTTGAAGTTTGACAGTTCTCCGTATTTTTTAATTTCTTTCAGTATGTTTGGGAGTGACACTCTTGGGTTGGATACGTACATCAAGATGTCGTCCGCGTAGGCAGCGATCTTATGCTCTTTTCCTCCTAGTTTCGCTCCTTCTACCTCTTTGTTATTGCGGAGTGTTGCTAATAGTGGTTCTAAGGCCAATACATATAATAGTGGAGACAGTGGACAGCCTTGCCGTGTTCCATTCTGCATCTTAATTTTTGGAGAGAGTCTACCGTTTACTTTTACGACTGCTGTCGGGCCATTATACAAATTTGTTATCCACTTCATCATTTTTGTCCCAATACCCAAGTGCCGCAATGTATCCATCATGAAACCCCAGTCTACCCTGTCAAATGCTTTTTCTGCATCCAATGACAGGAATAGAACTGGGGTCTCATTCTGCACCTTCTTGTGCAACATCAATAATGATTTTAGGCTGTTGTCCCGCCCCTCTCTCCCCGGGACAAAACCAGTTTGGTCCGGGTTGATCCACAGTGGGATTAGTTTTTTTATCCTAGTGGCCAGGATCTTGGAGTACAGCTTCGTATCAGCGTTCAATAGGGCTATTGGCCTGTAGCTTGAGCAGTTAACTTTGTCTTTCCCTTCTTTTGGTAGTATTGTAATATGAGCTAATAACGATTCACTTCTTATTTCTTCATCTTCCCCTAAGGAATTCATATATTCTAATAGTTTTGGAGTCAGCTGTTCTTCAAATTTTTTATAGTATTTGACCGTAAACCCGTCTGGTCCTGGGCTTTTTCCTACGGGAGTTTCCTTTAATGCCAGTTTTACCTCTTCATGCGTAATATTTTTTTCCAATTCTTCTAGTTGGTCTATTTTTAGTTTTGGTAAGTTTGCTTTTTTTAAATATTCTTGTATCTTCTTTGTTCTTGTATTCGCTTCTTTCCAACTTTCCTGTCCTTTTATTGCATAAAGGGAGCTGAAGTATTTTTGAAATGTTATCGTTATATCTGTGGTTTTATTTACCACTTCTCCTTTTTCATTTTTGATCTTCTCAATGTAATTCAAAGACTTCTTTTTTTTTACCAGATTTGCTAGGTATTTTCCTGGTTTATTACCCCATTTATATTTTTCTTGTACTACTCTGTTGTAGTCCTTCCTTTCTTCTTGTTCCATCCAGTCTTTTAATTGCTCTCTCTTTTGAGATAGTAGGCCGAAGATTTTGTTGTTTACTTGATTTTTGTGTTTTCGTTCCAATTCATAAATTTCTTTAATTATTTGTTGCATGTTTGTTTTCCTTTCCTGTTTTTTTCTTGCCCCTATAGCTATTAACTTGCCCCTAATAACAGATTTATGCGCCTCCCATATTGTTGCTTTCGATACTTCTGGTGTATCGTTTTCTTCAAAATATCTTTTAATTTCTTCTATGATGCTTATTTCGGTCTCACTGTCTTCTAATAAAGTTTCGTTGATTCTCCATGGACCCCTTTCAAGGACTTCTCCTTTTATTTTCATTCTCAAGATTACTGGGCTGTGATCTGAGGCGGTTATTATGCCTATTTTTGTTTCTTCTATTTCTTCCAAGTTTCTATGTTCGACCATGATGTAATCCAATCTGGAGTAAATTTTGTGTACTGTTGAGTAGAATGTGTAGTCCTTTGTGCTGGGGTGCTGAATTCTCCAAGGGTCTATTAGTTGCTGTTCATATAATGTTCTTTTTAATTTCTTTAGTTGATTTACCTCTTTGTCCCTTACTCTTGAGGTACTGTCCATTTTATTATCCATGCTGAAGTTGAAGTCTCCAGCTAGTATTAATTTTCCTTGCTTGAATTCCATTAGTATTTTAATTATATCTATCAAATATTTTTTAGGGTTCTTATTAGGACAGTAGACATTGGCCAATGTATATTTTACCCCATGTATAGTTCCTGTAATAAAAAGATATCGACCCTCCGGGTCTATTTTCCTTTGATCTATTAGAAAACGTACATTTTTCCCTATACCGATGGCTACTCCTTTGGCCCTTCTTATTGGCGAGTCTCCTTGATACCATGTTGGTATGTTTCTTGAATAAATTTTGGCACTTGAGTTTTGGGTTATATGCGTCTCCTGTAGGAAAATTATTTCTGCTTTACTTTTTTCTAGTTCTCGGAGGATGATGTTTCTCTTCCCTGGGGAATTTAGTCCTCGGACATTGTAAGAGATTATTTTTATGCTGTTTACGTTTTCCATTCTTGTGCCTTTTCTTCCCCGCCCGTCCTCCGGCCCTCCCCCCCACGCGGTCCCCCTAGGAGACCGGATGGAGGGGACACCCAGCGGACGCACGGGGTCTCCTCATCTCTTGTCTCAGAATAGGTGTGCCTATGTAACCACTCATGTGACTCAGACCTCTCCCTCCCCACCCTCCCTCCCCCTCCCCTCCCTCCTCCCACCCTCCCCCTCCCTTTTTTCTGATATGGGTTTTTTACCCCCATATTCTCTAGAGCTGAGAGCATTTTACTTTGTTTTGTGGGGCACGCTCTGCCCCCTCTGCTCTATTTATTGTGAGGCGGAGCTCTGTAAGACACCCTATTACCCCCCTGCCTAAGCACTAATAGGGCGACCCCCTGTCCACTCCGTGAGTCCCTGTCTCCCTCTCCCTGCGTTTTTGTTGTGTTTTACCAATCCTTTCACTTTCCTTTTTTTTCCCATCCCATCAACCCCAGCCCCCCCCCCCTTTCCACTCTAAGGCCCCTTGCACCGTTGTGTGGTATTTTCTCAGATATTAATTTCCTCGAGAGTCCACATCTTGATGTCTGATCCTTGAATTTACTTGCCACTGTAGGTCATCTCTTGCCGTTATTCGCTCCTGACTATTTGCGTATTTTTCCAGTTCTGGGGAGGGGATTTCTAGTTTGTTGCAAAAGTCCGGAATCTCCTCCACATGTCTTAGCCTCGCACTTATTCCGTTTTTCCTTGCTATTAGACATGCTGGAAAACCCCAGTTGTATTGAATTTCTTGCTCCCGGAGGATTTCTAATAATGGCTTTAGTATCCGTCGTCTTTTCAACGTTTCTTGAGATAAGTCTTGAAATATTTGTAATTTACCTCCCGCAAACTCTATTTGTGTTTTCCTCTTTAGGTTTATCCAGATCTGTTTTTTTTCTTCCCATTTTTCAAAGCGTACGATTACATCTCTAGGTGTTTCCCTTGCAAACCTTTGAGGTTTTTTTACTCGAAAGACACTTTCTATTCCTATTGTGTTAGTTGTTTCCTTTCCCAAGATTTGGTTGAAGAGATTGTTCATTTTTTCTATTAGATTTTCTGCTTGTTCTGTTTCCGGTAACCCACGTATTCTCAAGTTTTTCTTTTTATCTCTATTTTCTTGCTCTTCTATTTTATATGATTGTTCCTGTTGTTCCCGTTTTAATTTCTTTATTTCATCTTCTAGTTCCTTTATGTTTTTTTGATGTAGGTCTACTTTGATCTCTACTTCTTCCACTCTGTTTAACATATATCCCATATCTTTATGGAGTGTTGACATCTCTGCTTTTAGGGAATTCTCTAGTGCCGCAAACATTTTTTCCATATCCTGTTTTGTTGGCAACTGTGGCCCTTGTTGTCCTTCCTCCTTTCCTCTGTCTTCCTCTCCCATTTCTGGCTCCATTCTGGGTTCTGAGAGGTGGCTGGTTTCTGTTTGTACTTTATACTGGCCTTTTTTATCCTTGTTGTCCTTCTCTTTTGTATCTATTTGTCTGCCCTTTGAACCCACTTGTTTCTCTCCTTCTCCGATTCCTTGCTGTATATACCTGTTCATAGGGCCTGGACTTGGGCCTAGGCTGGTCCTAGGTGATTTCGGTATTGCTCCCGCACTTCTTGTTGTTTTCCCCTTCATGTTTGTTTCTATGGCTGGATTTATAAGATCTTCAAAGCTGCCTTCCAGAATACCCCTTGATTGGGATCTCTTAATGATGAAAAAATCTCCCAGCCTTTTTAAATTGACTTATTTTTACTAATATTTCTTTTATTCCGTTCTCATACCCGGCATCCTCCCCACAATCCAATAATAGAAATAAATTAATGAGATATGAGTGGTCCCCGTTTTCCAGAAGTTATGTTACTACCTTAAGTACATTAAGCATTCCTTAGTGCTGTTCAATTGTTTAAGCGTTCTTAAGCTGGAAAAAAAAAAAAAAAAAAAAAAAAAAAAAAAAAAAAAAAAGGCTCAAAAACGCTCAAAAACGCTATTGCAAAAATGCTGAAAAAAAGCTGGAAAAAGTTAAAAAAAAAAAAAAAAAGTCACTGCAAAGACACCGGCGTCTTCACAGCGCTTTTCCAGCAGCCCGTGTGCATGGGGGCCCAGGTGCTCAGCAAAATAATTCAAATGTTTTAGCGATATAATGCAATCTAATTCAAGTATTCAGCAAGATGGTTTATATATTCAGCAGTATAGTTCCAGTATAAGCTTATATGTTCCACATTTTGTTACTATGGAATTTCTTCTTATTCTATAGTTTGTACTATCAAGCCTATAATTAGTACCCTTTGCAAAAAAAAAAAAAAAAAAAAATTCACAAGAAAGGGAGATACTGCAGCAGCAGCAGCAGCAGCAGCAGGCAGGTGGGGGCTGGGAGACAACTCTTCCGTTGGCTTGTCTTTCTTTCACCTTCTCCTTCTCTTCTCCCCTGTTCCCCCCCCTGTTTTTATTGTTTTTCTTAGCTCACTTGATTCTACTTTTTCAGCTCTTTCGCCTTTTCCCCTGCTTGTTCACTTCAAGACAATTGCAATAGAAGAGCCAAAAGAGGAGGAAAAAACAAAAACAAAAAAAAAAACGCTCAAAGACGCTATTGCAAAAACGCTGAAAAAAAAAAAAAAAGTCACTGCAAAGACACTAGCGTTTTCACAACGTTCTCCCAACAGCCCATGTGCATGAGGGCCCAGGTGCTCATAAAAATAATTCAAATGTTTTAGCGGTATAATGCAATCTAATTCAAGTATTCAGCAAGATGATTTATATATTCAGCAGTATAGTTCCAGTATGAGCTTATATGTTCCACATTTTGTTACTATGAAATTTCTTCTTATTCTATAGTTTATACTATCGAGCCTATAGTTAATACCATTTGCAAAAAACAAAAATAAAAAAAGACCAAAAAAAAAAAAAAAAAAAAAAAAAAAAAAAAAAAAAAAAAAAAGGATCACAAGAAAGGGAGCTACTGCAGCAGCAGCAGCAAGCAGGTGGGGGCTGGGAGACAACTCTTCCGTTGGCTTGTCTCTCATTCACCTTCTCCTTCTCCCCTGTTCCCCCCCCTGTTTTTATTGTTTTTCTTAGCTCACTTGATTCTACTTTTTCAGCTCTTTCGCCTTCATTTACTTTCGCTTTTTATTCCATTTTATTTCGTTTTATTTCAATATGTTCTTTCCCTTTCCCTTTCTTTTGCTCTATTACTTTTCCTTTGCCTTTTCACTTCAAGACAATTGCAATAGAAAAAAAGCCAAAAAAAAAAAAAAATACGGTACTTATCTTTTAGTTGTTGTTGAAGTTGGGACAAAAAGGGACGCTCACTACAGCTTGTTGCAGTCAGACGCAGGTACAAACTTCCTCTGGCTTACTCCACAAGACAGCTCAGTGAGTGATGAGCAGGGGGGGCGGGGAGGGAAGCTACCTACACCTTCTCATCAGGCCGATCATTCCTCTCAGCTGCAGGGAGAGGGTTCTCAGGATCCTCACGCCGTGCACAGAGCCATTACCAGGCTCCTCCCTCCACGGATTCGTACGTGATGACGTACACCGGACTAAAATAAGGAAGTTCATAGCCAGTAGCCAATAGCTGCCCTAGCATGGGTTTTTGTCCGTCGGACTAGCACACAGACGAGCGGATTTCGGGTCCGTCGTAGTTACGACGTAAAGATTTGAAGCATGTTTCAAATCTAAAGTCTGTCGGATTTGAGGCTGAAAAAGTCTGCTGAAAGTCCGGAGAAGCCCACACACGAACGGATTACCAGCCAGCTTTAGTCCGTCGGCGTCCGTTGGACTTTTGTAGACGAAAAGTCCGACCGTGTGTACGCGGCATTAGACTTAAAATACGAGTATGATGAAGATTGCACATATGTTCTCTTGGAATGGCGGGAGAGTATTTCAGCTGAGTTTCAGAGGAGTGTTGTAAGTCTGGCAGAAGGCCTTGATGGTCAAATGATCCCGTTGCAGTCAACAGGTGATCTTGAGGAAGTTGCAATTCTTCTCAGGCAGTGTTCCCACCCCAAGCCGGGAGGAAGAAATTGACAGTTGGATGGATCAAGCCATGCAGGCATTAGAGGATTGGAATGTGTCCGAAGCAGTGAAGAGACAAGGGATCAGTGAAAGCCTCCGGTGTCCAGCAGTTGATGTTATTTGAAGTCTAAAGAGGGGAAAACCAGACTGTGTGGCTATGGACTACATTGAGGCTTTGTGTGCAGTCTACTGAAGAGTGGAGAAACTACCAGACTTAATATATAAATTTGAACATACTCATCAGTGTCGAGGAGAGAGGTTGCTGGACTATGTTGTCCAAGTGGATCGAATCCTGCATAAAATTATCCTGAAAAAGGGGAATGATCCTCAGGAAGCGGACAAAGCCAGACTGGAAAGAATCCTGCAAGGGGCTAGGCCCAACCATCCAATTGTGCTTCGACTGCTAGTGAAAGGAACACAAGAGGCTCCAATTTACCCAGAGTTGATGAAATTGGTTAGAGAAGAAGAAGCTTTGTTGGATGAGAAAAATCAAGAGTCACCGGTTGTGACGAAGACCCCTCAGAAGGCAGAGAAAGTTGCAGCTCAGTCAGCGCAAGTGGATATCAGTGTGCCGAAAAGTGATGAGGAGTCAGAGTGGGGGGGTGCCATAAGTGTCCTGTGGCACAATCTACACCCAAAGTTACGCCAGTTAATTCACCAGACACTGGGGCCCAAGCTCAAGAGCAGGTGCAACAAGTTTTGATGCATATTATGGAGGCTCAAACCAAAGCACAGGCAGAAAGGACCAGTATCCGGAAGTGTTTCAAGTGTGGGGAACCAGGACACTTCAAGGCGCAGTGCCCGCAGAAGGAAGGAAATGCTGAACTGCTGGCAGAACTCATGAAAGTGTTACAAAATTTGTTCCTAGATCAGAAGGCAGGAAACTTTCAGGGGTCTCAGTGAAGGAACCAGCTTGAAACCCCGACAAGAATCAGAGCTCCAAGATTGGAAAGAGGAGGAAGGCCAAGAAGAGACCCCAGAAGAAAGGCCTGGCGTCGTCATTCTTGCTACCTTTGCAGTCAAGTAACCCATCACTGGGATCAGGGACCGGGCACAGAGGGCCAATATCTTATCACTACCTAGGGCCACCGTTAGGACCTCTCAGAGTACACAAAAGAGAGATTGCAGACCCAACCCTACTAGAAACAACCTAGAGAGCTTCCCAGAGAGATTAGTGGGGCCATCCCCAATTGTGTCTGTACAAGTGGAGGGTATTTAGACCAGGGCCTTGCTGGACACTGGGGCTCAAGTCACGCTCTTATATTGAGACTTTTATTGACAAGTACCACTCTCCAGCCACCCCCTCTGTGTACTATGGATAAATACATGCATTGCATTAATCTATCCACAGCCGCTGTAGCCACCCCCTATTCGGGCATCCGCCCCCTTTTCGGGCGCCAGGCACCTGAATTACAGTGGTGGGAGGGTTTTTTAAATCACCTGATTAGAGCCATAGGCTCTAATAGGCTTCATAAAAGATGCACTGCGAGCACAAATCATTGCGCTCGCAGTGCACCCAGGTATGTTAGCAAAGCAAATGGATATTTGCTTTGCTAACACAGAACCGCCTCTCAGCCAATCAGGAGGCGCTGGTGCATCTGATTAGCTGAAGGCAGAGGTGATCCCATTGGCCACCTAGCAAAACAGGAAGAAGACACATACGGGGGACACAGCATCCATCGCCGCGCTACACGCCCCACAGCTCACCGCTTGACCCACTGCCTGACCCACCATCACGATGGGGTAAGTACTGGGTAGTAGACAGCATGCAGGTGGGGGGGCACAGTGGCTTCATATTATGGGCACAAAGGCTGCAATTGATGGAGCAGAGTTGGCTGCATTTGCGGGGCAGAGTGGCTGCATATTATGGGCACAAAGGCTGCAATTGATGGAGCACAGTTGGCTGCATTTGCGAGGCAGAGTGGCTGCATTTGATGAGCACAGAGGCTCCATATGATGGGCACAGAGGCTGCATATGATGGGCACAATTTGCGGGGCAGAGTGGCTGCATATTATGGGCACAAAGGCTGCAATTGATGGAGCACAGTTGGCTGCATTTGCGAGGCAGAGTGGCTGCATTTGATGAGCACAGAGGCTCCATATGATGGGCACAGAGGCTGCATATGATGGGCACAATTTGCTGCATTTGCTGGGCACAGAGCCTGCATATGATGGGCACAGTAGGCTGCATTTGCTGGGCAAAGAGTCTGCATATGATGGGCACAGTTGGCTGCATTTGCTGGGCATAGAGTCTGCATATGATGGGCACAGTTGGCTGCATATGATGGGCACAGTTGGCTGCATATGATGGGCATGGTTGGCTGCATATTATGGGCACAGTTGGCTACATATGATGGGCACAGGTGGCTGCATATGATGGGCAGAGTGGGTGCATATGATGGTCACAGTTGGCTGCATATGATGGGCACAGTGGTTGCATATGATGGGCAGAGTGGCTGCTTATGATGGGCAGAGTGGCTGCATTTGCTGGGCACAGTTGGCTGCATATGATGGCCACAGCTGGCTGCATTTGATGGCACAGTGGCTGCATATGATGGGCATAGCTGCTGCATATGATGGGTACAATGTTTATATTTGATGGCACAGTGGCTGCATATGATGGGCACAGTGGCTGCATATGATGGGCACAGTGAGGCTGCAATTGATTAATTTTGTTTCAGTATTTTTCAGAATTTTTCAGTTCATTTGAAAATTTAAACACCAGCCACCACTCATTTACTCTCAGTTAGAGCTTTGTAGTGAGTTTTACTCATCCGAGAAGGTAACTGTAATGCCCTGTACACACGGTCGGACTTTCCGACGGAGTATGTGCGATCAGAGCTTGTTGTCGGAAATTCTGACCGTGTGTGGGCTCCATCTGACTTTTTCCATCGAAATTTCGGACACACAAAGTTTGAGAGCAGGCTATAAAATTTTCCGACAACAAAATCCGATCCTTTAAATTCCGATCGCGTGTAGACAAACCCGACGGATAAAGTGCCACGCATGCTCAGAATAAATTAAGAGACGAAAGCTTTTGGCTATTGCCCTGTTTATAGTCCCGACATACGTGTTTTACGTCACCGCGTTCAGAACGATCGGATTTTCCGACAACTTTGTGTGACCGTGTGTATGCAAGACAAGTTTGAGCCAACATTGCAAAAAACCGTTGCAAAAAAACAATGTATTTTGTTGTCGGAATGTCCGATCAATGTCCGATCGTGTGTCCAGGGCATTATAGTTATAAACCTGTTTTGGGGGAAATAAAACAAGGAAGATGCATTTTTCTCTGTGTAGGAAAAATCGATAAATTAATCTAGTCTTTAGAAATGTAACGCTTCGGCTTACCAGACTGAATTTTCCACATTTTGAAGTGAACTTTTTGACCTGGTTCATAATTCTATTTCTAAACTCAGGAATAAAGCTAATGCTTTGTTGAGTTTTTACTTCTACTTCATTTCCTTTTTTGTTAGGTTTACCTTTGTTCTTTTTATTTTATTGATGTTCTATATATTTCTGTTCAAGTGTGTAACCCTCTCAGAGAAGAAATGGTTGGGGATATCTGAGAACAATATTTGAAATACATCTTGTGATCTTAATAAAAGTATTGCTTGTGTTCTCTAGAAGATATATTGCATTTCTTCCATATTTCGATGTATATTTTTTATTAGATTTATATGTCCTGTGATATATTTGTAATTTGTTCTAAATAAAAGAAAACAATGTAACAAAAAAGGTCATATTAAAAATACTATAATTATTAATAAACACAGTAGAATAATGGTACTAGTAAACAATCAAAACATATACCCAAACATGACGATATTAGCTTTTTATAGTTGCAGGAATTTTTGTGGGGTTTTTATGGGGGTTTTAAAGCAGATGTATCAATAAAAATGAATATGCTATTAGACGTGAATTCATCTTAATAAGCCTCATAGCATAAACAATAAGTACTCATGCAGATGACGTATACAAACAAAGAATATAAACCAATTAATACCAACCATTGACTGATCCACCCTCAGCACTGGGTGGCAATAGCCCAATCAGAAAGGCAAAAATAAATGAGGGGTGGGAAGTTGATATTCCAGCTGCAGGAAAATTATGTTACAAAAGAGAGATATAAAAGAGAATATAATTTTCAGGAAAAAAATATTTTCCCAGAGGATGAAAGATGGGACCTTATGGACTACAGCAACTTTCTTTTTTTCCTATTCCCCCTCCCCCCCTAAAGGCAAACAGACTGTTCACTTTGCAAGGGGATTATCCCCAGAACTTAGTGAATGAGGTGAAGCTCTGCTGACTTTCATCATCCAATCACGTACAAGGAAAAATACTGTTTTTTTTTTTTCCTTGCATTTGTTTGGGTATTTTTTGTCTAGCAGCCTCCTAGCACAGGTGGCTAGGCAAATTGAACTTTGGCTCATTTTGCAATCAGGGGAGCAGTGATTGTTTGGTCTGGCCTGTTTAGGGTCTCACAGGCAGGGAGGTTGATTGCTTCCCCCTGCCTCTGGAATATGCTTCAAGAGCTTAGGGTGGGAGATTAAAATTGACCCACCTGAATATTTATTGAGTTATGGCCAATCCCTGGAGGGGAAGTGTTCAGAAGGGGGTTGAAGTGTAGATGAATAGTCTGAAACATTGCAGAGCGGGGTTCCTTCTGCTGAGGAGGGTCCCAGAGGTGCAGTGGTAGCTGCTGCAAGGCAGCCCATGGACTGGGCAAGCTGCTCTAGGAAGCCTTTAGAGGCGCCAGGATCAAGGGCTCAAATAGACTTTACTCAGAGCCGAACAGAGAACCATAGCACAGTCTAGTGAGGTACCATCTTGCTCACTAGGTTGTGGCCAGAGGTGTCTGGAAAGAGGCAGCTGTTCTGGGGACTTGTGAGTGGTGACCTTAAGTTGATCCCTGAGATTGTGTTCTGAACGCTGCACTGTGTACCGACAGCTACGCAGTTGTGCAGACTAACCAGACACCCAAAAGTTTGCCCCATGGTCTTCAGCTGTGGGGTCTTGGACTGTTCCCAGTAGCTACCACTGATACTACTATTGCTACTACTAGAAGAGGCTGTCCTCTAACTATTACCTACTACTGAATATTTTGAAGTATGCCATGCCCCCACCCCCTCTCCTGTTAAAAGTTCCTTCAAGCAATAAACCTTAAAAAGACATCCCGTAGACTGTTTATTGGAGTTAGTGTGACTGGACTATTGCTTGCGTGGACAGGCAGTTTCTGCACTTAGCGGGGAGGAACCAGTTAATTCAGCAACCCTTGCGGGGGTAGCTCTACATTTACAAAGTGAATTTTCACCACATTCACTAAGCTATGGGAAATTTTCCTTGCTAAGTGAACAGCATATTTGCTTTCAGTAGATCAACTCCCATGTGTGTGTATGCGGGAGGGAGAGGAGAAGAAGCCAGCTTTCGGCTGCTGCAGAGAGAGCTATACAGGGGATCCGGTCAAGTAAGAGATGCAGCTGCAAGGACACAATAGGATACTTTAGGATGGAGAGTAATGGAAAGGTCCAGTAAATATGTCACATTTACCAGCCTCTTCCCTTCCTGAATGAACACAATGAGTGATCGGTGCTGATCACTCATTGAGTTCATTCATAACTGAAGCACAGTAAACTGTGTTTAATTGAGGGGGGAGGGGGGCTGTCAGTTTGGCTGTATGGGGCCCCTTTGTTTCTAACAGCAGCCCTATGCTTAACATTTCCTGCCCGGGGCCCCATACAGGAGGATCGGTGGTACCCCCTTATCTATGGCCCTGGTTAAGCACATAGAGAGATGTCACCACCCCAAGCCTCACTAAAATCCTTTGCATCTGGAACACCAGGTGCTAACCAAAGGGAGCCCAACCAAGCTCCACAAACTCAGCAGGACAGCCATAAGGGAGGGGTGGACCTAGGCGAGGCTGCAATGTGTTTGTCTGGTTTGAATAAAATTGGATGTAATCTGACTTCGTCATTTGCAACTTCCTGTTTTTTGTGTTAACGTGCATGGTTAATATTTATTTTTATTTATTTCAGGTACTTATATAGCGCCGTCAATTTACGCAGCGCTTTACATATACATTATACATTCACATCAGTCCCTACACCCTCAAGGAGCTTACAATCTAAGGTCCCTAACTCACATTCATACATACTAGGGACAATTTAGACAGGATCCAATTAACCTACCAGCATGTCTTTGGAATGTGGGAGGAAACCGGAGTACCCGGAGGAAACCCACGCAGACACAGGGAGAACATGCAAACTCCAGGCAGGTAGTGTCGTGGTCAGGATTCGAACCAGCGACCCTTCTTACTGCTAGGTGAGAGTGCTACCCACTACACCACTGTGCCGCCCAAATACACCACGACAATGTGGATGCAGCCTTAAAGCTAATCTCCAGGCTAAACCCATTGTTTAAATACAAGAGCCATGTGTATTCTTGAGTCTTGGTGTACTTTGCGTATTTCTTCCACATTTGGGTATCAATGCAGCATGAAACAACCCTGTGCAGGAACTTCCTGTAATAAAGACCGGCCACTGCTGTTCTCTTTCTTGGTGTAAGGTGACTGGTCTTGTATCCGCCCCCTCTGAAATTTTCTGCAGGCATCCTGTAGTGGGAGGACTTGCAGGGTCCTATCCTTATGGTGCTAGTTTATATAGTTGTGATATATACTGTACATGCCAGTGTGTACAATCCCAATGAAAGCAATGGGTTGCATTCAGACCAGTAAATAAAAATCACCAAAATGCTTTAAAATGGGGTGTTATTGGCACCTGTGTGCAAGAGCCCTTAGGGCTGGTTCACACCTGAATCACACAGGAACATGATTCCTATGTGACTCAGTGTGGTGGGATTTTCAGCCCATTCATTTGGATTGGCTAAAATAGTACTGGATCACACAAAAAGTCATGCATGCGCTACTTTTCACAAACGCATTGCATCAAACTGCATGGTACTGCAGTGCCATGCGATCCGGGGCAAGCAAACGCACTGCATTTGCGTTCTGCTTTTGCGTTCTGCATTTTAAGGTGTCATTAAGAATATATTGCCACCTGCAGCAGATCGCACACCAGTGTATTGTGAATGCGGTGCAGTAGACGAGCATGGAACGCACTTCTCCCACACAGGGTTCTGTTGTGAACTGGCTTTTAAAGTTCATAACAGAGGCACTCTAATCAGCTGTAGTTGGATTTTCAGCAGATTCAACTAATGCTGGCCATACATGGTTAAAAAATTGCTTGGAAAAAGTGTTTGATACGCACGATCGTTTGACTTTTGGAATATAAGTGGGCTAATTTTGAATATTGAAATGCAACGTTTTATGGCAAAAAAAACATCATGTTGGATTCTTCGAGCCTAAACGATTGATTTTCTAAACATTAGTAGTGGAAGCGATTAAAAGTTTAAAAAAATCGACAGAGCATACACGCATTAAAATGTAACCCCAAATTGTGTAATCGATCGAAGAAAAATGTACCGTTTATGTTGTTATCGATCCATGATATGTCAATAATTAGGCAACATATATGGATACAATGACAGTGCTATCACAGGCACGTTTGACTTTCTAACCGTGTATGGCCAGCATTATACTGTGCTCTCTTCCAGCAGAGACCTGTCAGTCTTCCAGCCTTATAATGTAAACACAGAGCACCTGCTCCCCCCTTCTAGCACCTGTGTTAAAGTGGAACTCCGAAAAAAAAGTTTTTTTTTTTTTTCTGTTCGGAACCCTCCTGTAGAAAAAAAAAATCCCAATTACTTCCCTACCTTCTCCACTGTCTAGCACTGTCCGCGATTTCTTCCTCAGTCCAGCGTCGGATGTCCTCTTCAGGGCAAAATTAAATTTTATTATGTATATGTTTACTGTGAGCCCAACTTGTTGTTTGGACGTCTCCGAGGGGGCATGCCATTACATGCTAGATACACAGTACTAAAGGTCTGAGAGGCACTCACATGTCAGTACGTGAGCGCTGAAGGGTGCCCCCGTGGCTGCTGGAAGGAGAAGAGGAGACTCTTGTGACATCATCAGACAGGTTTGAGGACTGTAGCGAAAAAGGTATGCAATATTTTTTAGAAAATTGGAGGAGGGGACTGAGGGATTTATAACAATTCTGAAGTTCCACTTTAACACTTTAGAAAGCTGGGAGACTGCCAACTCACTTCTACCTGCTGATAAAAGGACCAGATCCTGACCACAGCACCTCTGTTATGACTTTTGAGAATGAACTGCTCCACAGAGTTTGCAGATACAAAGGTCAATCAGGGATTATTTTAAAGCTAAAGTTTAGTCAAAAAAATTTTTTTTCGCTATAGCCAACTTAATTGACCTGTAATGAAGTATTCCCCACATTGTAAAGGCTGCTGTTTCATATATATATATCTTCTCTGTAGAGTGCCCAGTCCCCTTCCTGACTCTGAACTTCCAATACAGTGGGAAGTAATAGCTTGGGGTCTTCCGGCTGAGCTGCATTCAAGACATTCCAGTTGAGAACCCTACCTCTTCCTCTAATCTCTGATAGGGGAAAAGAACACTGACATTCCATGTAAACATACCACCCAACTTTTTGAAGAAATAGAATACTGGATAGCCGCACTCCAAAAAAGTTCACCTTTATTAAAAAATGGATATCAAAGCATCACAGGGCAAGCCGTCCTCGCCAGGAGAAGGCAGTGATTATTGCTAGCGGCTTTAGCAGCCACTAGCAATAATTGCAGGTAAAACCCAGCATGCTGGTTGTACACAAGTTGATCGAGTGATCAGCCTACACATACATGGTTCGAATCTTGGCCGGTTCAGCAGGAACCACCCAAGATGCGAACCGGTATGTGTATGGCTTGCCTTAAACTTTTTTTTTTTTTTTTTTTTTCCTTTTCTTCCTTTCCCTTTCCAGGATAATGGCATTTTAATGGGATTTATTCTTGCACACACTTTCAGCAAAGTCCACATATGTTAAATTCTACTGTTACTCTTGGGAAGGGATCCAAGCAAGTATAGAGGGTAACTCTGCTATGCTATTGACATTCAGAGCATTTACAATTTCTATGAACTACAGGTTGGCTTCATTTACAAAGTTAGGTTAGGAACCTTGTGCAAAAGTTTGAAGAACCCAAATCAAGAATAAAAAATTAGATTGTAAAATAAAAAAAAAAAAAAAAAAAATGAACACACCAAAGTACCTATATCATTCAGCAAATGGGCTTACTCAAGCAGCCACCAAAAAGAATACAATAACCCACTGCTATCATGCATGTACCTCTATTTAAAAGAGGTAATCATAGACTTAAAAAAAGATAAGATATGCAGTTGAAAAAACTAAAAGTAAATAAAACGTATTAATGTGCTATAGTAGTGCTGCTCTGTGTTTGTGCGTTGTAGATAGATTTTGCCTAACTTCAATTCTACCATAGACTGTCTATTAAAAAAAAAAAGTGATTTGGTAGTGCATGTGTCCTACTGATTTAGCTAAAGTGTAAGTTTTAAAGGACATCTATATTAAAGCAAAAAGAGCAATCAAATGTACATCAGACCTGTTTTTATCCAAACCGGTGCTCCTCTACAAGAGTAAGTGTGCCTTCATGTTAAACTATCAACTACTCAAAAATAATTTAGTTTAAGCTGTATGTGTCCACTAATAGAGACATACTTGTGTTCAAATAAAGTATTAATAGCAGGACAGAAGAGCCTTATTTCCTCTAAACCAATAAGGTGGTGCAAAATATTCATCATACAAAGTTGTGTGTGCTGGGTAAAGTACAGAAGGCAAAAGAAAATACATGGAAAAAAAAATAATCTAAAAACAAGGGTGTTACAGCAAATGGGTTAGGAAGGTGAATGTGACAAAGTGATAAGCTGTGATTTCATATACAAACCAAAAACATAATGCACATTGAAATGCCAGGATTCTATAACAGTGAGAACTACTGTTTATTTATTATACGTCTTCTTTTTAGTTTGTGTACATCAGATGGCAGCTACTGCAGGTTCTGAAGAAACCATACTCTGCCTGTGACAATAGGGGTTTCCAATGAACACAGGCTATTCCAGTAGAGTGGATAATGTAACTATAGAAGCCATTGTAAAATATTGTGGGGAAGGAGATGCCTCAATGTAAATCATTCACTAAAGGTAACCCATGACAAAATGTGTAACTCGTGACAAAACCTAAGTTTTTAATAGGGTTGGAAAGGGTTTGGACCTCTCTCCTGCCCCTTTTTTTTTTTTTTTAAATTGTGTGTGCCTGTTGGAGAGATTTCACCTCACCTTTCTATCTTGATGGCCAACATCAGTAGGGCAGGAAGTGAAGGACGTGTGATAAATAATGACCGCATCTAACCCTTCCCTACTTTATCTAAAACTTAAGAATGCCTGGCGTTACCATTTAACAAAAGCCACAGTACTTGAAATGGACTATATGTATGAGAAATACCTGGATGCATGATTTGACTGCTGGCTGTTTATTCAGTCTGTACACCTTGTGTTGCCTGTATCCAGGTTTAAGAATGAACATTTATCAAAGTGTCTAAGAGAAATGTCTGTTGCCTACACCGACCAATCTGATTACTCCAGTTCAGCTTAGAAAATTCTATTAGGGACACACTTCTTCAGACACTTGGATAAATGAGATTTAGAAAAGTCAGCAGTTTACAAGAGCCACTTCAAACAGGTATTTCACAGACAGGTTCTAGACAGCCACATGTGACCAGTAATGAATAAAGTTATAGTTAACAAATAGCTCTGTAGTATATAAATAAGATGGTTCAATTTACAAATCCCACATTCTCATTTGGTTCAGTCTTTGAAGGCAATACTCTGTGGCTGGCACTGAAAGGATAAATCGGATAGTTCTTCTACTTACACAAAAACCACCATAACTTACTAGTCCAAAAAATGTTACTTTTGCAGCTAAAGTAATAATTCTACTCAGTTTTGAAGGAGGAGGCACACTCATGATTTCTTGAATATTTACATCAGTACTCCAGTTCTTCTCTATACCAGGTACATGACCCATCCCAACCACTTCAACAACAATAGTTGGTATGCTTTTTTGAGGCTCATTCTCAGAGGCACGAGGTAGTTCTGTTTTTTTAGCTGCTTGCTTCAGCATGTAGGTTAGATAAATATCTCTCTCCGAGACTATGGTGCGATGGAGGTCAGGAAATTCACCAATCATTTCTGCCATCATCTGTTCTAATAAATCCTTCTGCTTACATTTCTTCACATCATCTTCACTTATTGGGTCAGACAAGGAGCACAGGCCCCAGGCAAGCTTCACCTTTTGCCAGAATGAAAGTGCAGCAATCGCTCTCTTGAATGTTACAGGAATAGGTCTATCTCCAAGGTGAAATTTGCAAAAAGGCACTTTGCTGGCCTCTTTGAAGGCCTCTCTGAACTCACCACCTGGGGCCATTCCCAGTTGTTCTGTGATGTGTGCAGACACTTTTAATAAGAGAATTTGCATGAGACCGGACATAACTCCATTCTGTTTAATAGCTTGGTGAAGCTTCTCAAAATTAATTTCTTTGGCTTCTTTCAATCATGTCTCTTCATCCATCTTCAGCATAGATACTCTATATTGGCACAGCTCAACCACAACCACATCAGGCTGTAATTCCTGAATGGTCTTTACCACATCTTGCTTGCTGCTGTCACTAAAGTGAGCAGTGCCTACAATGTACACTTTACTTCCATCCTCTGTGCCAAGTTCTGTCACAGTTTCTGGAAGTGATGGACATTTCTGTCTTTTCTTCATTTTCATCTCCCACAGAATCCTAAAAGCATCAGCATCCGAGATGTGTGGGGATTCAGAAGAATCAGCCAGTCCATCCTCTGATGCACCAGATTCTGCCATTGGTTGTGTACCAACCTCCTGTGGTCAGCCTTCCTGCATTATAGAATTAGTTCCAGGAGAAAAAACTGTACGTAGAGGCACAGGGGGGATGGTGTCTTGCCGAGAAAGTTCCCTCGGCGGATAAGTTCTCCCCCCTGTACTGCGCTGGCGCAGCGCCTGCGAAGTACGGACTACTGTCAGCCGCCGGAGATAGCCGAAGCTCAAGCGCTTCAATCAGCTGTACATGGCGCCTGCGCCCTAGGTCCAGGTTCCTTCCCCAACATCCAAGTAGACCTAGAGGGGGAATCTAAAAGAGCCGAGCGAAGCGAGGCCGTGCCCTAAGGGTGGCGGGCAAAGCGAGCAGGCGCCGTGTACAGCTGATTTTCAGCTATTCCGCTTCGGCTATTTCCGCCGGATCCTACTGCGCAGGCGCAGCGCCTGCGCAGTAGAGGGGGGAACTTAGCCGCCGAGCGGAACTTTCTCGGCAGAACAACAGGAAGATTTGGGACTGCCAGCTACCCTCTTCCGCTATGAGTGTGGGCGAGCTGGGAGCAGGCACTCAGCTGAAACTAGAGCACGGTACAACATGCTGCACTAGTCATCTGTCCGAAGGGAAGCCAGCAGCTCTCTGGGCCTTGCCTTAAACTTTTGTTTTTTAAGATTTTCTAAATGTTTGCAAGGTCAGAGACAAGAAAAGATTCTCTACACCAGATAACTGGCTGTGATACACAGTTTATGACCCTCTGTAAGGAAATCCAACAAGCAGATAAACCTTTTCAAGCAATACCAATTTTTTTAACTTTCGGATATTCTATTTGTGGCTTGTTACATGTATGACATAAAATGTAATACAATTCATACTACATTAACGGCTCTTCCCTTAGAAGGAAGTGAGAAAATTATATTCCCCCGTATTTAGAGATTTTCGTAGATCCACTATATATACAGTATATAGTGGATTTAGAAGTTGTGTAAATATTAAGTTAGGTACTTGTGCATTTTGTACTATAACACACTGCTGCCATCTAGTGTTTATAATACAGAATGCAACACAGAGGTCCGTTCTGCAAGAAAGTTCTCCATTAAAAAAGACCGCTACAAATACAGAACCACAGCTATCAACAGTCTGGGGAGCCCAAGAGAGAAACTTCAGGTATCAAAATTACAGGGCAAAAGATACAGCTTTATACATTCAATAATCCTATATGTAAATACAGATTGGCAGAGGATGTAATTCTATGCATGCTCTTCAGGTGCACAAAGGGAAAACTACAAAACATAAATGTTTAAGAGTTGAGAGTTTATTTAGAAACAGCTGTAATGCTCAAAGAACAAAATCCCATGACTGTTTTAAAGTTGCAACATTAAAAACAAATATCTGAGCATGTGCCATGGAGACATCACTACTGTATGGTTATATTAGTGTTTGAAAACAATGCAATGATTTCCATGATGAACATAATACAAAACATGCAATTAAAGTCTTAAGCCAAGACTGGAAATAATAGGGAATGGTTAAAAACCCTTTCTTTTTTTTTTTACATTTTTGTCCTACTGAGATTTTCCTACCCTGCTAACAAAACAGAAAATATAAGGAGATTTCTGCAAAGTGAAGGAAATGTCTTATGTCATAACACCTGAAGACATCAGATGAAGGCTGACGAAATGGCGTTATTTCCGGTCAGCTGGAACGCAGGTGGAGCTCTAACTGGAGATTCCTATACAATACGTGCTGATCCTTGTCTTCTTTGCTGTAAGTGCAATACAACCTTATTTTTAACCCTTTGCTGACCAGCGCACAAAAATATACATTGGCACAACTGGGCAAATGGGCGTACAGGTATGTCCCCTTTAAATCTCGGCATTGTGGGCGCGCGCGCGCCCGCCATGTACTCCGTCAGTGTGCCCGTGGGACCCGTGGACTCAATGTTTGCCAGGGGCCCGCGATCGTGTCACGGAGCCGCAGAAGATGTAAACAAGGCATTTCCCTGTTCTGCCTAGTGACATGACAGAGAGCTACTGCTCCCTGTCATCAGGAGCAGTGATCTCTGTCATGTTCTAGTGAGATAATCCCCCCTACAGTTAAAATCACTCCCTAGGACACATTTAAGCCCTTGATCGCCCCCTAGTGTTTAACCCCTTCCCAGCCAGTGTCATTTACACAGTAATCAGTGCATTTTTATGGCACTGATCGCTGTATAAATGACAATGGTCCCAAAATAGTATCAAAAGTGTCTGATGTGTCCACCATAATTTTGCAGTCATGATAAAAATCGCAGATCGCTGCCATTACTAATAAAAAAAATAAATAAATAAAAATGCCATAAATCTATCCCCTATTTTGTAGACTCTATAACTTGCGCAAACCAATCAATAAATGCTTATTGCGATTTTTTTTACCAAAAATATGTAGAAGAATACATATTGGCCTTTTTTATATATTTTTTGAGGATATTTATTATAGTAAAAAGTAAAAAATATTGCTTTTTCAAAATTGTCGCTCTTTTTTTGTTTATAGCGCAAAAAATAAAAACCGCAGAGGTGATCAAATACCACCAAAAGAAAGCTCTATTTGTGGGAAAAAAATGTTTGGGTGCAACATCGCATGACCACGCAATTGTCAGTTAAAGCAACGCAGTTTTGTATCGCAAAAAGTGCTCTGGTCAGGAAGGGGGTAAATCCTTCTGGGGCTGAATTGGTTAAATAAATGATTTGAATTACTGCACCATGAGAGTGTTCCTTCCTCTCCCTCTCTATATGACAAAACTGGAGCTTTGAATATGCTATCTATATAAATATTAAATGGATGACAGCTGTGGTTTGGATTCATTCCTGTGACCTCATGTATGACATCTTGGATTTTCCCATATGCCTAATTTGAGTCTGGTGAGTCCAATGTGTGCATGCATGCGGGTGGAGAGGATCCTTTTCGATACTTACTGAGGACGTTGTTCGCGTGTGGGATTTATACATGGACTTAGATACAATTTATCTCATAATAGTTAAAAAGGTACATTTACTTACATAAGTTCATACATAATAACATCAATAGCAAAAGCAGAAGAAAGGGGGACTGAGGGGTTTGGCTGTAATTGAGCAAGTATGCTTCTAAAAGAGAGACAGCTAATGCCGCGTACACATGACCGGACTTTCTGGCAGACGGTCTTCCCAACTGACTTCCGGCGGACTTACGACGGACTTTCCGAATGAACGGACTTGCCTACACAGGATCGGACTTTCTGGCAGACTAGGTCCCCGGTCTTCCCGACTGACTTTTGACGGAGTTACGGCGGACTTCCGAATGAACGGACTCGCCCACACATGGACTAAAGTCATTTTGAATGTGTAGAGGTATGACAGGACTAGAAAAGGAAGTCAATCTCGCCGCTTTAATCGGCGAGATTAATACCTTGTGATCCCCGTCGCGGTGCATACCAGGCCCTCAGGTCTGGTATGGATTTTAAGGGGAACCCCCTACGCCAAAAAAAACAGTGTGGGGGTCCCCCCAAAATCCATACCAGACCCTTATCCGAGCACGCAGCCCGGCCAGTCAGGAAAGGGGGTGGGGACGAGCGAGCGCCCCCCCCCTCCTGAACCGTACCAGGCTGCATGCCCTCAACATGGGGGGGTGGGTGCTTTGGGGAAGGGGGGCACCCTGCGGCCCCCCCACCCCAAAGCACCTTGTCCCCATGTTAATGAGGACAAGGGCCTCTTCCCGACAACCCTGGCCGTTGGTTGTTGGGGTCTGCGGGCGGGGGGCTTATCAGAATCCTGGAGCCCCCTTTAATAAGGGGACCCCCAGATCCTGGCCCCAACGCCCTATGTGAATGAGTACGGGGTACATCGTACCCCTACCCATTCACCTGGGGAAAAAAGTGTCAATAAAAAACACACTACACAGGTTTTTAAAGTAGTTTATTAGACAGCTCCAGGGGTCTTCTTCCGTCTTCGGGGGGTCTCTTCTGACTTCTCTGCTCTCTCCGGCTTCTTCTTCCAGTGTCCGGTTCTTCTCCCGCTCTCCGGCCTCTTCTCCACTCTCCAGTTCTTCTCCCGTTCTCTGGTTCTTCTGCCGGGCTCCTCTGCTATCTTCTGCTCTTTTGCCGCTCTCTTGCTAGCGGTGGCCCGGTCTTCTCCGCAGTCTTCTTCCCTCTTCTCTTCTTCCGATGTTGACACATACTTTAAAAACCTGTGTAGTGTGTTTTTTATTGACACTTTTTTCCCCAGGTGAATGGGTAGGGGTACTATGTACCCCATACTCATTCACATAGGGCAGGGGGACCGGGATCTGGGGGCCCCCTTATTAAAGGGGGCTCCTGGATTCCGATAAGCCCCCCCGCCCGCAGACCCCGACAACCAATGGCCAGGGTTGTCGGGAAGAGGCCCCTGTCCTCATCAACATGGGGACAAGGTGCTTTGGGGTGGGGGGGGCCGCAGGGCGCCCCCCTTCCCCAAAGCACCCACCCCCCCCATGTTGAGGGCATGCAGCCTGGTACGGTTCGGGGGGGGGCACTCACTCATCCCCACCCCCTTTCCTGATCGGCCGGGCTGTGTGCTCGGATAAGGGTCTGGTATGGATTCTGGGGGGGACCCCCATGCTGTTTAAAAACGGCATGGGGGTTCCCCTTAAAATCCATACCAGACGACATTGTCGCCTCTTTCTCGTGCTCGCTGCAATAGGAAAATGTGTTTTTCCTATTGCAGCGAGCGTGAGATTATACCCTGTCGCCGAGAACCAGCGCAATAGGATCGCGCTGGAAAAATTCTCGCGGGCAGGTGCTGTTGCTGCCCTTGCGTCGTATTTGGTCCGTCGGACCAGCATACAGAGGAACGGGCTTCCTGATAGGAACTGGGTCCGGCGGAGTTCCGGCGGAAAGATTTGAAACATGTTTCAAATCTAAAGTCCGGCGGATTTTCGACCGAAAAGGTAGGTTGGAAGTCAGAAGAAGCCCACACATGGTCGGATTGTCCGACGGATTCGGTCCGTCGGACCAGTCCGTTTGAAAAGTCTGCTCGTGTGTACAGGGCATTAGAGTCATGTAGGTCTACTGTCCTCCATAAATGAGACATCTAGGAGTCAAAGGATTGGTTTACCAAATATTGAAATTTGGCTTGCCAATATCAACAACCTATAACAAAAGACTCACTTTTGTAAAGTTAAATGCACATATAAACACCTGTGTGCATTTCAACTCTCATTCAGAGGGAAGGAAACAGTCCAAGAACTTGTTTTTACTGTTTTTTTGGGGAAAACAACTTGGATAGGGTATGAGATTTATGGGATGCCTAATTTGACTTGAAGAACAATGATGAGGACAACTTTATTCTCTATGTAATCCAGAAAAATTAACACTTGACTGTATTCCCTCCAGAGCAGCAACAGTCTCTATGACCTTGGCAAAGAAATCCCCTTTATGGGAGCTCTGTGTCCCAAAATTAGAATTTTAGCGAAATCTCCACTTGCTGGAGCTCTATATCCCTTTTTCTTGAAAATACCAGCTCACCTGGCTGCTTAGTGAAATGTCCCAGGACAGGGGATTGGATCACAGCTTGTTAGCACAGTCCCAAAAAAGCTTGCTAATACATCCAGCGACTTTAACCCTTTTTGGCCCTGGGGATGTAGAGGTGCTAACACCCTGGAAATTCTGCTGCCTCAGAAAAGACGACTGTTCAGGCCTCCTGCTGTACAGGTCCTTCTTTGCAAGCCAGGGTGTCTTCCAGCTGAGATCATGGTATAGTAGAGACCCGACAAAGTGATAAGGGCCACAAGTACTAAGATGTTGGCGGAATTCAGTCCCTTAAGACATATAGAAACCTAAAAAGAATTTTGCCCATGGGACTTAAATGAGAACCGAAAACCCATTTAATAAATTTTCCTGAAATTCACAAAATCCGAAAATCTGATAATTCAAAGATTTGGAAATTCGGAAATTGGAAAATTCGAAAGAGCGAAAATCCGAAAATAAGAACGAAAATCCGAAAATTAGAAAACCCGAAAACTAGAAAATCTTTAATAATAACTAACTAACTAATAATAACTATTACTAACTATTAAGTTATAGGTATTGGAATTTCCTTTCAAATTTGGCTGAAAGTAAGGAATACGAATTTATCTGAAGTTACGAATTATCCGAAAGAACGAATGCCGCATCTAAACAAATGTAACGTAATTAATCAATAATAAATAATAATAATAAAAACTTTTTATTATTATTATTTATTATTATCAATTCGTTACGTTCCATTCTTTTAGATGCAGCATTCGTTATTTTGGATAACTCATAACTTCGAATAAATTCGTATTCATTACGTTCACTAACAGCCAAATTTGAAAGGATATTCCAATAACTAAAATTTAATAGTTAGTTATTATTAGTTAGTTCGTTATTATTTCAGAGTTTTGAATTTCGTATTAATGAATTTTTGGATTTTCTTTCTTATTTTCGAATTTCTGAATTTCCAAATTTTCGGCTTTTCTCATTTTTGGATTTAGGAATTTTAAAAATTGCAGAATTTTCGAATTTCTGAATCTTCAAATTTCCGAATTTATTCGAAATAACAAATTTGGATCATAAAGAATGACCCAAATAATGGAAAAAAGAAAAGAATGAAGCCAAAACAAACTAATCCTCAGGTATGCAGATCAGGACCTCCTGGCCTCCTCCCACTAGCTTCTAGAAACTTCTCTAAGCTTCCAGAACTAGGGGGAGGTGCCAGAGTCCTGCCCTGTAGAGGCCTCCAGCTGACCTACAGCATACCATAAGTCCCGACGTCTCTGCAAATAAAGGCTAAGTCCCGGAGCAGAACCCAGTAACGGAACAAGTTCTGGCACATGTTACATAGTTACATAGTTGGTGAGGTTGAAAAAAGACACAAGTCCATCAAGTCCAACCTATGTGTGTGATTGTATATCAGTATTACATTGTATATCCCTTTATGATGCGGTCGTTTAGGTGCTTATCTAATAGTTTCTTGAAACTATCAATGCCCCCCGCTGAGACCACCGCCTGTGGAAGGGAATTCCACATCCTTGCCGCTTTTACAGTAAAGAACCCTCTACGTAGTTTAAGGTTAAACCTCTTTTCTTCTAATTTTAGTGAGTGGCCACGAGTCTTGTTAAACTCCCTTCTGCGAAAAGTTTTATCCCTATTGTGGGGTCACCAGTATGGTATTTGTATATTGAAATCATATCCTCTTATCATTTTATCTCTGGAGTTGATCCCCTTTTTAATGCATGTCAATATTCTGTTTGCTTTGTTAGCAGCAGCCTGGCATTACATGCCATTGCTGAGCCTATCATCTACTAGGACCCCCAGGTCTTTTTCCATCCTAGATTCCCCCAGAGGTTCTCCCCCAGTGTATAGATTGCATTCATATTTTTGCCACCCAAATGCATTATTTTACATTTTTCTACATTGAACCTCATTTGCCATGTAGTTACCCACCCCATTAATTTGTTCAGGTCTTTTTGCAAGGTTTCCACATCCTGCGGAGAAGTTATTGCCCTGCTTAGCTTAGTATCGCCCGCAAATACAAAGATTGAACTGTTTACCCCATCCTGCAGGTCGTTTATGAACAAATTAAATAGGATTGGTCCCAGCACAGTACCCTGGGGGACCCCACTACCCACCCCTGACCATTCCGAGTACTCCCCATTTATCACCACCCTCTGAAGTCGCCCTTGTAGCCAGTTTTCAGTCCATGATGTACTCACCCCCTATGATCCATGCCAATGGACCTTATTTTGTACAGTAAATGTTTATGGGGAACTGTGCCAAATGCTTTTGCAAAATCCAGATACACCACGTCTATGGGCCTTCCTTTATCTAAATGGCAACTCACCTCCTCATAGAAGGTTAATAGATTGGTTTGGCAAGAATGATTCTTCATGAATCCATGCTGATTACTGCTAATGATACCGTTCTCATTACTAAAATCTCGTATATAGTCCCTTATCATCCCCTCCAAGAGCTTGCATACTATTAATGTTAGGCTAACTGGTCTGTAATTCCCAGGGGTGTATTTTGGGCCCTTTTTAAATATTTTAAATTGGTGCTACATTGACTTTTCTCCAATCAGCTGATTCCATTCCAGTCAGTGAATCCAGGGACTAGCTCAGCAGGAGTGCACAAGCCGCCTGCACCAGTAAAATCTGCTCGCAGCTTGTGCTGTATGTCTGGGGTCCCGCATGGCAGCACATCTCTATTAGCACCATCTCTCACGGCCACTTGCCTCTTGCACACTGCAGAGCGGCTGAACCCGCCTCCTCCTTCTCCAGGTCTGTGATGTCTTCCTGTACCCAGACAGGTGGAGGAGGAAGGAGGAGGGACAGGGCTCTGCATATGCCACGCTGATCTGAGGTCTGTGATAATCATTCTGCTTGTACTGATAGGCTGCACTGGTGGCCATTGATCAAGAGTCACTGATGAGGCTGTACTGATATGCGGAATTGATGGGCAATGATATGTGGCACTAATGGGCACTGATAGCTGGCATTGATGAGGAGGCACTGATTGGGGGCACTGATTGGGAGCACTGATGGGCATTGATGAGGCGGCACTGGTAGGCACTGATAAAGAGGCACTGATGAGGCTGCGCTGATATGTGGCATTAATGTGCACAAACAAGGTCCATAAAGACATGGATTAGTGAGTTTGGGGTGGAGGAACTTGACTGGCCTGCACAGAGTCCTGACCTCAACCTGATAGAACACCTTTGGGATGAATTAGAGCGGAGGCTGCAAGCCAGGCCTTCTCGTCCACATCAGTCCCTGACCTCATAAATGCGCTTCTGGGAGAATGGTCAAACATTCCCATAGACACACTCCTAAACCTTGTGGACAGCCTTCCCAGAAGAGTTGAAGCTGTTATAGCTGTAAAGGGTGGGCCAAATCAGTATTGAACCCTACGGACTAAGACTGGGATGCCGTTAAAGTTCATGTGTGTGTAAAGGCAGGTGTCACAATACTTTTGGTAGTATATATATATATATATATATATATATATATATATATATATATATATATATATATATATATATATATACACTGTATATAAACCAACCAAACAAGGACCTACCTAGACAAACTGTATGTTCAGTTAGCTAGGCCTACACGTTACTAAGTGTAGCGCTACCCCTGTAAGGGCTGCTGGTGAATGTGGTCATCTCTCACCTAGCACAGCCAGGCACACTAATTTTTAGTCACTCAGAGACAAGAAGCAGCCCTTGGAGCTTTGTTTGTTTTGGTTTATTAAGGGAATTGAACTTGGATGGAGAAGGGTGCATATGGGATGCTCATTTGATTAATAAAACTCTGTAGGGGCTTGAAATATATACACTCCAGTATATTCATTCTCTCCTCTTCTACTTCCAGCACACACTTGCATGCAGACTATCACTCCCAGTACCAGCTAGCACAGGTTTCAGACTCAGCACAATCTCAGCTGGGTCTGGCTGAATGCCCCTTGCAGGCATGAACCGTGGGCCCTTATGGTGTAGAAAAAATGGAAGTCTTGGTGCTAGCTGTCCTATATGTGGCTACTGCTCCCAGTACCACCTCTTCATGCACTGCCAGCTCTCCTGGCTGCAGCTGCACCTTTTCACTGCCAATGCCACCACAGTCCTCCTGGCTCTGCACCCATCCCAGACTGCTCCATCCCAGTCCTCTTAGGCGTGCCTCCCAGTCCCCCGACTGTGTGTCACTCACAAGCCCTCCTGGCTGTTCCTGTTCCTCCTGGAGACTTGCCTGGCAGTGTTCTCCCGCTGTCCTCTCCTTGCTCCAAGTGCCTCCTGGACAGGACACCTCCATGAGTTTTAAGAAGGTCCCGTCCACACCGAGCCCAGGCCCAAAGTCACTTCTCCCTAGACTGGGGAGCTACCTCAAAGGCCACGACAGCCTAACCCTCCATCTCCAGTTCCACCCAAACTCTCTTTCCCAGCTGGGCTGACCCAGAATATTTGAGGGGGCCTTCTCCCTGCCAACCCAAGTTGGGGATTGGTCAGGGCCCTCAGAATACTCCAGGCAGCTCCAACTTACTTCCCCTCCCATTTTTCTAGAAGGTTCCAGTACATTCTAGAAATAGGGAGGAGGTCTCAGTGATGCTGCCTATGAGTCATCCAGCTCTACCTGGATATCTGCCTAACCCAGAAAAACACAGACAGGCTTGGGCTGCAAGCCAAGTCTGCACAAATTTACCTACTCTAAACCAGTTTTTCTCAACCTTTTTTTCAGTCAAGGTACTCTTTACAAATTATGGACAATCTCGAGGCACCTTTTAAAAATTATGGACAGCCTCAAGACACCCCATTCTAAAATGTAAAAACTAGTCTTATAGTTTTAGATAATGTAACAAGATCCACACAAGTGGGACACCCAACGTTAAAGGTGAATTATTCGTCCAAGGCAAATACACTTTCGCAAACTGGTTCTGACTGGTATTCCAACATTTTTCTTCTCCATCACTCAGTTAATGTGACCCCAAAGCTGATGGAGAAGGGCAGGGATGGGTCAAACAAGGATGCTATGCAGGGGACTGACATCCTCCATATCAACTGATGGTGCCATTGGTCGTTAGGATGCCGGCAGCTAGAAGGTTGTAATGGTTCACAATAAAAACCTGTAGCTTTGTGTAACTAAAAGGCAGCCTTCATCCATACGTCAGCTTATATAAAAATTTTGGGCAATTTTTAGGCATTTTGCCAAGGCACCCCTGAATAAAACTCAAGGCACCCTGGTTGAAAAAGGCTGCTCTAAACACACACAAAAAAACATTCTACACTTCTATCACTAGAGAGTGCTACATAAGCTTTTGATAGATCAGACTTCAATGTGTGGCCAGCGTAATATCTCTTCTACATAGATTTATAAAAGAAATATAAGATTTCTTAAAGGTTGTTAGCCCTGAGTAAAAAGATGAAGTAGGAATGTGCTCTTTTAAAAACTCATGTTAAAAATCTCTCTCTCTTTCTAATATTTGATAATGTTTATGTTCTTCATTGGTCTCCCCTTATTGTGCTATGAAGTTGATATAGTGTGCTCCTATATATTACAATTTGCTACCATATTAAAGTGGAACTAAACCCATGGATTTAACTGTTTCCCAAACGACAAGGCATGCTGTGATTGAGAACTGTTACAGTTGCTTGTGCTCCCTGTCAGTCACGCCATTAAATGGCTGGTGTCATAACTGATTACAACAGCGACCGCAGATCAAACGCAGATGACAGCTTCCTTGGCTGTAAAGGATAGGAGGGCTTAGTTCCGCTTTAAGGCTTAGCTGAAATGCAATAATGCTGCAATATGTTTTAAATAGCTTTAAACTTTTGTCAGTACAGTAAATACAAAGAAACTCTGTCATCTTAAAAAAACAAAAACTGTTCCTATTCAGAATGAAGCCACCAACAAAATCATCATTCAACACAGATACAGGTATGTTAGACACCCAGTTCCCTGATGACTACTGTGGTGACATCCATCAACCCCTATAGGATACAGTATTGACAATGGAGCCTTCAAACAGTACAACAGCACATGGCAAGGGCACAGGCATTCAACACAGAACTCAGTATCAGAAGTAAGTATTACCAGTCTTTTTTTGAAGGTTATTTTGTATTTTGTTTTTAGACAGATAGAGCTTAGAGCTTTCTTTTGGTGGTAGTTAATCACCACTGGGTTTTTTTTATTTTTTTCTAAAAAAAAAATGACCTAAAAAAAAAAAAAAAAAAAAAAACCCTTGCTTTTCGGTTCTGTTTTACAATTTTGCAAATAAGTAATTTTTCTTCTTCACTGATGTGCCCCGATGAGGCTGCACTGATTGGCACTGATAGGCTGCATTGCTGGGCATTGATGAGGCTGCATTGATGGGCATTGATGAGTCTGCACTGATGAGGCTGCCTTGATGGGCACAGATGAGGCTGGACTGATGAGGTGGCACTGATGGCCACTGATAAGCTGCACTGGTGAGGCTGCACTGATAAGGTGGCACTGATGGGCACTAATAAGGCTACACTAATAGGGCTGCACTGAGAATCAGGGAACTGATGATCAGTACCCTGATTATCAGTGTAAATGTCTTCTGTAACTGGAAAGCCGGTTATCGGCTTTCCTGTTCTCAGGCACTGACAGACTCACTATTCCTCCAAGTGACACCAATGATGGGGTACTATTCCTCCCACTGACACCAATGATGGGGCACTATTCCTCCCACTGACACCAATGATAAGGCATTATTCCTATCATGAATACCGTTATTGTGCACAATTACTCCTCCTACTGACCACCCTTTAAGTCTGAAGGACAGTAAACTGGCCCTTTGTTTAAAAAGTTTGGAGACCCCTGCTATAGCAGATTGTTGGCTGGGTGGGAAGGTGTGAAGAATGCTTGTTAGGTTTTCTAATCATTAGTGGGGGTCAAACTGACATTCATTTTTGACTGCAGTGATGAGCAAATTCGAAGAAGCAGGATGGAAATATATACTCGAACGAACAAATTTCTATTAGTGAATGTGGTTTTCATTCAGGAAATGATGTTCATTCCAAAGATGATTGTTTGTAGCAAATTACATTTTGAATGATATTAATCAAATCAACAAATGTTCCAAATTTAGGACTGATGTTTGCGCTAATATTCGTAAGAACGTTTGTTGAAAAATCTACTATGGCCAGCCTAACTTGTACTAGAGCTGTGCCAGATGTGCAGAATGTATCGAATTTTTTTTACAATGATTCCAAAAACACTCTACTGAGAAAATACCAAATCAAATCTTTATTTGAAGGACCCAAGTGCGGCACGCGTACATAAAGCAGGTATATGCTGACATGGATTTTACATTCATGGCATAAAACAAGTAAAAATTCGCGCTGAACTGAAAAAAGCAAGCGGCCAGCAAAGTTCGTAGATAACAAACAAAAAGTCACATGCATAAAAATTATTGCGGCGCTGAAAAGTTCAAAAATGAAATTGAAGAGTGGGAGGAATCCAATCACCAAATATATTGTGCAGATGTAGAAAGATTCACTCGTCACCACGTGGTAATGTAGTCTGCTTACCAGAAGGTGTTAAGGATTAGGCATAGATGATAAATTCTCAATAGCATCCAGCAAATCCAGCCCACTGGAACCCCTCATCAGACCACAACATCCGTGGGATTTCCTTCACATATAAACATCTCCCAATGGTCACTTCAGAATTAGGCATTCAGGCATGTAGTCATCATATATCCGAGAAAAGAAAATGAAGGACCCATAGTGAAGCCCGTAATGATAGATAAAAAAACTTTTATTATAGTAACTTACAGTTGAAGCTTAAAACAGCATGCATCAATGATAGGAACAAACGGCTGCAGCAATCAGCGTACGGATGTCAACCTGCCTGACATGTTTCATCGTAACAGATGTCTTCAGAGGCATGGCTACAGCTACAACCGCACGCTATATATATGGTATGGTTAGTGGGTGGATCAGAGGGGATATAATCAAACTCATCACTAACAGCTGGGTAGGATGTGTGTCTTGTGCAGAGTGCCCTGGTGCTAACAGGATAAACCTGGTTAGCAACTGATGACAGCACACGGCCAATCAGAAAAAACAGAGGATAGGAAGAAAAAGAGGATGGCAACAGATGACTCAGTGCCACCTCATTGGTTAACCTATCTCTCAGTGAACAGAAAAAATTGAAAAATGCCAGATAAGCATGAACAGGTGACGAGGAAGAGCGCCGGCTGTGCGGTCCGGCTCAGGGACATGAAAAAGGCTAAAAATGTATTTTTGATTGATCAGACAAAAACCTGATATCATATAACTCAATATACACAATAAAAAATGGAAGAGAATTAACACCCGCACAGATAAGCTATGGGATTAACGCCTGTCATGCAGTATAGATCAAAGGCATAGAATAAAACGCTAGACTTTGTATAACAAATCAGTGCCTGCATGGGATAAAAACACTAACCTATGTATAACAAACCAGCGACTCACATGCAACTAAGCAATAGACATTGTGAATGCGATTAATCGCACACACTTCAATAAACATACATGCATGCAATATACATCAATATATGTGTTAAAATCAATACAGATGATTGTAAACATCATTTAAAAATATTGTTTTTAAAAAATATTGTTTTAAAAAACTGACCTAGACCCAAGATTTGCAAATAAAGGAGAAAAAACAAAAAATAAATAGAATGAATAAAAGAGTGTATTGATGCTAACTGTTATTAATGAAGCTATTAACATCCCACTCTACGTTTAACCCATATGGCGTATAGCATTTGAGGGTGTGTATCCATCGCGTTTCCAACCTCGAGATTTCTCTCTTGGTGTAACTACCTCTCCAATGGGGTGTGAAACGATCAATGGCGGTAATCAGAGTCCCTACTGGATTTCTGTTATGACATTCTAAATAGTGACGTGAGACCGTGTGCTTAGGAAAACCTTTCTTTATGTTTTTTATATGTTCCTTTATTCGCACATTCATGGCTCTCATAGTGCGGCCTACATACTGTAGACCGCATGGACAAGTCAATAAGTACACAACATTTTTTGAGGTGCAGGTGATGAAAGTATCTATATCATAGACCTTTGTGGTGGAGTTAGATTTAAATTGACAAGTTTTCCTATTTTTATCGCCATTTATGCGACACACTTTACATTTGCGACATGGGAAAAAACCTTTTGAGTTCTGAAAAAAGGAGACCCTATTGGGGGCATCAAGAACATTAGGGGCAACCTGCAGCCTTAGGGGGGGTACTCCCCTATAGATAACTTGTGGGCGTTCAGGTAAGGATGGGCCCAACACTTTATCGTTTTTTAACACGGCCCAATGTTTTCTAAGAATTTTCTTTATATCATAATGTTGTCGAGAGTAGGTGGTCACTAAAGAAAACTCATGAATATTATTATTCTTAGTGGTTCTATCTGTGCCCTTTATCATATTGGCCCTATCCAAGCCAGCAACCTCATTTATGGTTTTGTCCAAGTCTGCACCAGAGTACCCCTTCTCCACAAATTTGGTTTTTAAGTCAGAGGCCTGCATCAAAAAGTCATGTTTAAAGGTACAATTACGCCTTAGGCGAATAAACTGGCTTTTAGGAACCGCTTTTAACCAGGAGGGATGGTGACAACTCCCCTGACTAATATAGCCATTACGATCTGTCTCCTTGAAAAAAGTGGTGGTTGTAAATTTATTGTCACAGATCCGTATATTCAAATCCAAAAAATGGATAGCAACCTTGCTCATTTCAAATTGCAGAGAGATACCAAGGGTGTTCTGATTCAGCTCCTGCATGTAATTGGTCAATGATGTTTCATCTCCATCCCATAGGAGGAGGATGTCGTCTATATACCTGCCCCAGTACACCAATTCTGGCCGTCTGTCAGCATAGACGACATCCTCCTCCCACTTGGCCATGAACAGATTAGCCATACTGGGCGCAAATTTTGCGCCCATGGCTACACCTCTGGTTTGGAGGTAGCAAGAACCCCCAAACCAGAAGTAGTTATGCATCATGGCAAACCTTAGCAGGAGTAAGATGAACTCCCTCTGTGGGGGGGCCAGTTGGTCATCTCTACCAAGGAAGGTCTCAACTGCATGCATACCATCTGAGTGGGATATGATGGTATACAAAGAGGACACATCGGCAGTAGCCATGATGTAACCCTCCTTCCACACCAAGGTATCCAGTATCTGTAAGACCTGGGAAGAGTCCCTCAAAAAAGAAGGGGTCTGGGATACCAGGGGTTGTAAAAATCCATCTATATATTTCCCAATACGGGAAGTGACTGAATCTAGCCCGCTGATAATGGGCCTCCCAGGTGGGTTAACTAAACTTTTGTGAATTTTTGGTAAGAAGTAAATTACCGGAATCCTGGGAGCCATAGGGACCAAAAAGGCTTTTTCTTTTTTGTTAATCAGTTGTTCGTTAAACCCCTTTTCAATAAGTTTCTGCAATTCCCTTTTATATCTGACAGTAGGATCATGAGGAAGGGGAAAGTATGTGTCAGTATCCGAAAGAATTCTCCTCATCTCTGAGATGTAGGCAACCTTGTCCAAGACAACTATCCCTCCACCCTTATCAGCAGGGCGAACGATTATGTCGTCCCGATCTTTAAGGGTTTTCAACCCGTCCTGAAATTTCTGATTGTTTGGATCCCTCCGAATTTTCAATTTTTCCAGATCATTCAAGACTAGATCTTTAAAAACTGAAATGGATGGTGGCACAAAACCCGGCGGGTTGAATAACGAGGCATTCGCAAGGGCAGAATATCTAATTCCATTAGTAGTATGTTCGGATCTAGCAATGGGTTGAGACAGGAAGTGTCTTTTAATGCTCATCTTCCTGATATATTTCTGTACATCAATAAAAGCATTGAATTTACTCAATGGTTTATCAGGTGCATATTTAAGCCCATGATTTAGTACAAATTTTTCATTTTCACTTAAAGTGGCCTTGCTGAGATTAAAAATCCCGATATTGTTTACATTCTCCTTCTTTTTCGTTCTGTGCCTCCTCCCCCCTCTGGACCCTCTTTTGGTTCGCCGTCCCTCTTGTTCTTTTGGGAACCCTTCGGAAAAAAAGGGGTGGAAGGTGGACCCAGGGGGGGTGGAGGACCTCTAGGTGGATATTGAGAATTTCTAGGCGGATAATAACCAGGAGAATCCCAATTAGAGCGTTCCCTGGTGTGATAACCAGCCCTGGGAGTGTGCTGTGATGGATGATCCACAATAATTCGATTGTCATATCCATCATAGTGGTCAGTGTATTCCCTATTAAGGGGTTCATAATAATTGTTAGTAGGAAAATTAGCAGAATTATTCCTAGGTGGATGGCTATACTGAACGTGACCTTCCCTCCCATCATGGGTCCTAGTCCGCGGCTGCCTTGGTTTAGGTCCTTTTCTAGGACCCACCTTCTTCCAGCCATTCCCGGGCTTACTCCCCCGAGAATTGCCAGCATGATGGGAAGGAATCACAGGCATAGAAGTGGATTCAACGTGTGGTCTATTCAGAGACTCATTATTTCCATTAGCCATAGCAGCTCTTCTAATTTGCCATTTAAAAACCTGATTGGTTCTGTAATCCTCCTGATCTCTGGAATACTTTTTCTTTTTCTTAAATTTCTGATCAATATCCTCTTTTTCCAAAGTTTTTTTAAGGTTGTCAGACTTATTTCTATATTCATCTAGTTCCTTATAGGGTATTAATTTGGTTTTAACCTCACTGATCTCTTCGTCTAATTTATTAAGTTTTCTCCTTTTTCTCCCTATTAGAAAGCGTAAGAGATCCAATCCAACATCGTTGAAATATTTATACCACCCAGGGATATCAGTGTCATCTTCATGGGGTGAAACCTCAAACCTGAGGCTTCTAGGAACCATTTGATCATCCAAATATTTTTCTAGAAAGGCAACATCCCAGTTACCATGTATTTCAGCAACCATGAGGTTCTTTAAACGCATAAAAAGACCTCCCAAGTCATTATTCTGTTGATCAGCAGCATCATTAAAAACATCTTTAAGATCAATGCATCTAGAGCTACGAAACTCGAAGATATCCATAATAGTCACCTTAATAAATTACATTAAATATGTAATGCAATAGAAGAACAGCAGCAAATAAATATATCAAAAACAATAATGGCATAAAACAAGTAAAAATTCGCGCTGAACTGAAAAAAGCAAGCGGCCAGCAAAGTTCGTAGATAACAAACAAAAAGTCACATGCATAAAAATTATTGCGGCGCTGAAAAACCCGCCGGGTTTTGTGCCACCATCCATTTCAGTTTTTAAAGATCTAGTCTTGAATGATCTGGAAAAATTGAAAATTCGGAGGGATCCAAACAATCAGAAATTTCAGGACGGGTTGAAAACCCTTAAAGATCGGGACGACATAATCGTTCGCCCTGCTGATAAGGGTGGAGGGATAGTTGTCTTGGACAAGGTTGCCTACATCTCAGAGATGAGGAGAATTCTTTCGGATACTGACACATACTTTCCCCTTCCTCATGATCCTACTGTCAGATATAAAAGGGAATTGCAGAAACTTATTGAAAAGGGGTTTAACGAACAACTGATTAACAAAAAAGAAAAAGCCTTTTTGGTCCCTATGGCTCCCAGGATTCCGGTAATTTACTTCTTACCAAAAATTCACAAAAGTTTAGTTAACCCACCTGGGAGGCCCATTATCAGCGGGCTAGATTCAGTCACTTCCCGTATTGGGAAATATATAGATGGATTTTTACAACCCCTGGTATCCCAGACCCCTTCTTTTTTGAGGGACTCTTCCCAGGTCTTACAGATACTGGATACCTTGGTGTGGAAGGAGGGTTACATCATGGCTACTGCCGATGTGTCCTCTTTGTATACCATCATATCCCACTCAGATGGTATGCATGCAGTTGAGACCTTCCTTGGTAGAGATGACCAACTGGCCCCCCCACAGAGGGAGTTCATCTTACTCCTGCTAAGGTTTGCCATGATGCATAACTACTTCTGGTTTGGGGGTTCTTGCTACCTCCAAACCAGAGGTGTAGCCATGGGCGCAAAATTTGCGCCCAGTATGGCTAATCTGTTCATGGCCAAGTGGGAGGAGGATGTCGTCTATGCTGACAGACGGCCAGAATTGGTGTACTGGGGCAGGTATATAGACGACATCCTCCTCCTATGGGATGGAGATGAAACATCATTGACCAATTACATGCAGGAGCTGAATCAGAACACCCTTGGTATCTCTCTGCAATTTGAAATGAGCAAGGTTGCTATCCATTTTTTGGATTTGAATATACGGATCTGTGACAATAAATTTACAACCACCACTTTTTTCAAGGAGACAGATCGTAATGGCTATATTAGTCAGGGGAGTTGTCACCATCCCTCCTGGTTAAAAGCGGTTCCTAAAAGCCAGTTTATTCGCCTAAGGCGTAATTGTACCTTTAAACATGACTTTTTGATGCAGGCCTCTGACTTAAAAACCAAATTTGTGGAGAAGGGGTACTCTGGTGCAGACTTGGACAAAACCATAAATGAGGTTGCTGGCTTGGATAGGGCCAATATGATAAAGGGCACAGATAGAACCACTAAGAATAATAATATTCATGAGTTTTCTTTAGTGACCACCTACTCTCGACAACATTATGATATAAAGAAAATTCTTAGAAAACATTGGGCCGTGTTAAAAAACGATAAAGTGTTGGGCCCATCCTTACCTGAACGCCCACAAGTTATCTATAGGGGAGTACCCCCCCTAAGGCTGCAGGTTGCCCCTAATGTTCTTGATGCCCCCAATAGGGTCTCCTTTTTTCAGAACTCAAAAGGTTTTTTCCCATGTCGCAAATGTAAAGTGTGTCGCATAAATGGCGATAAAAATAGGAAAACTTGTCAATTTAAATCTAACTCCACCACAAAGGTCTATGATATAGATACTTTCATCACCTGCACCTCAAAAAATGTTGTGTACTTATTGACTTGTCCATGCGGTCTACAGTATGTAGGCCGCACTATGAGAGCCATGAATGTGCGAATAAAGGAACATATAAAAAACATAAAGAAAGGTTTTCCTAAGCACACGGTCTCACGTCACTATTTAGAATGTCATAACAGAAATCCAGTAGGGACTCTGATTACCGCCATTGATCGTTTCACACCCCATTGGAGAGGTAGTTACACCAAGAGAGAAATCTCGAGGTTGGAAACGCGATGGATACACACCCTCAAATGCTATACGCCATATGGGTTAAACGTAGAGTGGGATGTTAATAGCTTCATTAATAACAGTTAGCATCAATACACTCTTTTATTCATTCTATTTATTTTTTGTTTTTTCTCCTTTATTTGCAAATCTTGGGTCTAGGTCAGTTTTTTAAAACAATATTTTTTAAAAACAATATTTTTAAATGATGTTTACAATCATCTGTATTGATTTTAACACATATATTGATGTATATTGCATGCATGTATGTTTATTGAAGTGTGTGCGATTAATCGCATTCACAATGTCTATTGCTTAGTTGCATGTGAGTCGCTGGTTTGTTATACATAGGTTAGTGTTTTTATCCCATGCAGGCACTGATTTGTTATACAAAGTCTAGCGTTTTATTCTATGCCTTTGATCTATACTGCATGACAGGCGTTAATCCCATAGCTTATCTGTGCGGGTGTTAATTCTCTTCCATTTTTTATTGTGTATATTGAGTTATATGATATCAGGTTTTTGTCTGATCAATCAAAAATACATTTTTAGCCTTTTTCATGTCCCTGAGCCGGACCGCACAGCCGGCGCTCTTCCTCGTCACCTGTTCATGCTTATCTGGCATTTTTCAATTTTTTCTGTTCACTGAGAGATAGGTTAACCAATGAGGTGGCACTGAGTCATCTGTTGCCATCCTCTTTTTCTTCCTATCCTCTGTTTTTTCTGATTGGCCGTGTGCTGTCATCAGTTGCTAACCAGGTTTATCCTGTTAGCACCAGGGCACTCTGCACAAGACACACATCCTACCCAGCTGTTAGTGATGAGTTTGATTATATCCCCTCTGATCCACCCACTAACCATACCATATATATAGCGTGCGGTTGTAGCTGTAGCCATGCCTCTGAAGACATCTGTTACGATGAAACATGTCAGGCAGGTTGACATCCGTACGCTGATTGCTGCAGCCGTTTGTTCCTATCATTGATGCATGCTGTTTTAAGCTTCAACTGTAAGTTACTATAATAAAAGTTTTTTTATCTATCATTACGGGCTTCACTATGGGTCCTTCATTTTCTTTTCTCGGATATATGATGACTACATGCCTGAATGCCTAATTCTGAAGTGACCATTGGGAGATGTTTATATGTGAAGGAAATCCCACGGATGTTGTGGTCTGATGAGGGGTTCCAGTGGGCTGGATTTGCTGGATGCTATTGAGAATTTATCATCTATGCCTAATCCTTAACACCTTCTGGTAAGCAGACTACATTACCACGTGGTGACGAGTGAATCTTTCTACATCTGCACAATATATTTGGTGATTGGATTCCTCCCACTCTTCAATTTCATTTTTGAACTTTTCAGCGCCGCAATAATTTTTATGCATGTGGATTTTACATTCGTCTTCATAAGACTGACTAACAGACTTAGTGAGAACAACAGACACAGCCATTTAATTGTGTTACAAAATGTACTTTGCTTTTATAGTTACCTTTATTTCATTCATACACAACAGTGCTGATTGAGTTTTGAGATTGCTCAGGATGGAACTTAGACAAACAGATATAGTTTAGATGTACAGAGCTTGGATGGATCAAGGTGGGGAAAATGATTCCCTAAAGTTGCATGGTATAATATTTCATGTCGTAGCATATCTTTTGTGCTTCACATGAAAAACTCTCTAAGACTGCTACTGGTACATAATATTCTGTCACGTGTCACCATAGTATAAAACTATAGGAACTCGGTTGGGGAAAGTAACCATAAAAAAAGTCAACTAGTACGGGTCTCCAACATCTATAACAAACAAGAAAACATAATAATTGTTAAAATATTAAAGGAAGACTATTATTCACATAATAAATTGACACTTTCTGCAGTGTAAATTCCCTAGCAAGTTCAGAGGCACATTGCAAGTTAATACAGTATTCAACCCAAAAGCAAACATTTATTATATTGCAGTTTACCAAACCTTAGATGTAATGGCTGCAATAGTTTCCTTTTTTTTAGGCTTTCTTTCTTCTATTTTCATCTGGTGAACCAGCTAGCAAGTCTGTTGTTTTTCAAAAGCACAAGCTCTCCAGCAGAATGTATCAGTTTACATGGATGAGACAGACCACTTACTACCAGTAGCAGCTGGTGGTTTTTTGTTTGGGAGGGGGTGGAAAACAATCGAACCCCCCCCGCGCTGTCTGCCGGTTGGTCCACCGACACTTATCCCATCCAGGCGGCGGGCATCCGAGGAGCAGTGGCAGGGATTGGGCATCCGAAGAGTGGCAGGGATCGGGCATCCAGGCATCGGCCAGCGGCTCTTCTCCTCCTTGCTTTCGCTGTGCATCTCCCCCCTCCTCCTAGGCATCCAATAGGATCGCCTGTCCTTTCAGCCAATCGGGTGATGGGTATCAGACCCGCTTCCTGATTAGCCGGGAGGAGGATCAGTGTTGCAACAGCGAATATTCATTCGCTGTTGCAACACACCTGGGTGGGCTCTGGTCGCACTCTCTGCTTCCCGAGCCCACCCTACTTTGAAGCCTATTAGAGCTTCTGGCTCTAATCAGGTGCTTAAAAAAAAACCTGGCCGCTTTAATTCATGCTTTCAGTGCCCTGAAAGGGGCCTGGATGCATGAATAGGGGGTGGCCATGGATAGATTCATACTAGATGTAGCACCCTGTAGTTTGGGCAGGGAGCTCCTCACAAATTTACTTGCCAGGAGTAGTTATCCTGGTTGATTGATAGTGATCTATTGATTTCTCCCTAAGTTTGGCCTTTTTGCACTTTTCTCTTCTACCACTAGGTGGCCGGGTACTTGGTGGTACTAGATATGAGAAGGGCAACCCAAGGTCAGGTTATGGGTATACGGGGTATCTCAGCCAATGGGCAGGGGTTTTCTTGAATCCCTTGGCCTGCTGGGAGCACCTATATATTTGTGTGGAGTCAGGTGATCAATGTTCTGTGCCACCTGGATGGGTGTCTGGGTGGACATGTGTCGTACCCCCGGGCTTTTAGGCCGGTGATTGGGCCCATTCCGGAGGCATTTGGCTGCTAGGCTGTGTGAGGGAATATCCAAAAGTAAAGAGAGCAGTGCAGGGTTGAGATTGCGGCTTGCAGTTCAACCAGAAGTGACGGTTCTGCCGGCCGGATGAACCTGTCAGTGGTCGGAGGTAGAAGGGAAGCTGTCGACAGAAAAAGACCAACCACCTTTACCAGGGACCACAGTGAGTAACTGAAGAATGTACTGGAACCACATTCTCATCGAAAGGGCACGGTGGAGAATCAGGAAACTTCAGGCGGTGATCAAGTCGGGGACCCAACCCCTGGAGGAGACGCTTGCAGAGCAGCCTTTTGAGTCAAGCCAGGGACCTCGCCGGTTAGCAGGGGTGAAGCTTGAGAAGTATCTGAAGTGCCAAGTCAGGGACCCAGCAGGGAAGCGTGGGTGATGCTTGAGGGGATACCACCGCAAACCTTGGAGGAGCTCAAGGGATTCAGAGTCAGTGAATCAGAGGGTCTAGTGGAAGACCGGGAGCTCAGTGTTGAAGAACTACAAGGAGCAGTTGTAGTGGAGCTGAAAGAACTATTACTTTTGAGTTAGGAACTGTTAAAGACTGTTACCATGGGAGACAGCATTCCTGCACATGCAGAAGTGGCACCTTGCTGGGGCCTTTCCCTGCACGGCTGTCCCCCTGTTGAAGACTCGGAGTCTGTCAATTGAATCTGCAAGTACTTGGGGGTGTCCTGGCCCTAAACCTTCTTTCCCCCAAAAATACAAAAAGGACTGTCAAAAGAAATAAAACCTCTTTTACATCCAAGAAGTGTCTGGCGCCCAATGACTTTCACCATCTTTGCACCCACTATGCCTCACAAACCACTACATATTGAACGATGTTAGCTATCTTTGGCCTTGGAGGTCCTTGTTAGACTGGACAAGGCCAGAGACCTTGCTACATATGCATGAATCTATCCATTGCACATAGGCCGTGGCCTAGAGAGAGGGGGCAGCACCCAGGCACCCCTAATGGACGGGCCACCCCTGCTTAATACTGGCAGGGGTGATTAAAATGATCACCTTTTATTTATTCGCGCAAAACCTTTATCTCAAAAGGAAAAACCCTTCCCCCCAGACTGACAATGCTGCTGTCTACTGTTCCTCCTATCTCATTCCTCCAGTTGTGTCTCACTAATACAGGAGGTGTGTTACTGGCCAGATCACCAGGTGGAAACAGAGGGGGAAAAAAAGCCAAAGAAAAGAAATCAAATGCAGCCACCATATCTACGGATATAATCATTTTTTGGTTTTGGGTTTAATACTGTTTTCATTAAAAAAAAAAGGTAAAACACTGCAAGTAAGCATGTAAAATACAGGCTTACAAATAACGGAAAATTGTATACTCACCTTTCCGTAATTTTCCTTTCCTGTCGTATCTTCATGGCAGCATACACTTTGGGTTGTGACTCCGCCCCCACAACCTGATAGGACTACATAGCTATAAGTTGTAGAGATGGCCCCTGCCCAGTATTCTCCGTATATATATATCTCACCTTAGACGGGTGGGAGATTGTATGCTGCCATGAAGATACGACAGGAAAGGAAAATTACGGAAAGGTGAGTATACAATTTTCCGTTTTCCTGTCGCATCATGGCAGCATACACTTTGGGGAGTAACTCGCAAAGACTGGGTGGGAATTCAAACTAAGTTTATTAATCAAATAATAGAGGAATTGGCCTGGATAACGGATCTTCCGAAATCCACCGTGGATAAGCAGGCGGAATCCACCTTGTAATGAGACATGAAGGTGTTCCTGGAGGACCAGGTAGCCGCTCTGCAAATCGTCTCCGCCGAGACTCTACAATATGCCGCCCAGGAGGTTGCCACTGCCCTGGTGGAGTGTGCCCTTAAGCCCTCAGGTACTTGATGGTTACTCAGTAAGTAAGATCTCTTGATGGTCTTTACTAGCCATGAAGCAATGGTGCGTGAGGATGCCGCTTGACCTCTCCTGAAACCATGTGGGATAATTAGGAGGTTTTCCGACTTTCTGATGGATTTTGTTGCTGAGAGGTATTCTATAACGGTACCCTTAACATCTAGTGGATGAGGGTCTCCCTGATCCGTGCTGAGTGCTGGAAGATTAATCTCCTGGTTAAAATGGAAGGATGAGGACACCTTGGGGATGAATCGATCCGAAGGCCTTAGGACTAGCCTGTCTGGAAGAACAACCAAGTATGGTTCGCTAACCATTAGAGCTTGCATTTCTGACACTCGCTTCGCCGATGTTATGGCTATTAAAAATGAAACCTTCAGCGTTAGATCCCAGAGGGATATGCTCTGCATTGGAAAAAAGGGTTCCTTGGATAATGACTCTAGAACAATTGAGAGATCCCAGACCGGGAATGACGGTTTTCTGGGGGGCCTCAGCTTTAGACAGGCCCTCTGAAACTGAACCACCAGAGGCTCTTGCGCCCATTTAACTCCTGTCAAGGCGGACAGGGCCGATACCTGGACCTTCAGGGTGCTTGACCTAAGGCCTTTCTCTAGGCCTGATTGAAGGAACTCCAAGATGTGAGACACCGACGGGGAGGACGAGTCCCAACCTTGCTGGTGGGAGAAGGAGACAAATTTTTCCCAAACTCTTCTGTACGTGATGTTGGTAGTAGGCTTTCTGGCCTGGAGTAAGGTATCCACCACCTTCTGGGAACAGCCCTGCTCTAGGTACCTAGCCCTTTCAGTCTCCAGGCCATCAAGTGTAGCTTCCCCGGGTTCGGGTGAAGAAGATGTCCCTGGGAGAGTAGGTCTGTCGTCAATGGGAGAGGCAGAGGCTCTGCCGTGTTCAGCTGCATGAGGGTAGTAAACCATGGCCTCCTCGGCCAGAAAGGGATCACTGCTACCACCAATGCTGTTGACTTCTTGAGCCTCAGGAGGAATCTCGCTATGAGAGGCGTCGGGGGGAAAATGTACCCCAGGTGAAAGTTCCAGGGGTGTTGGAGGCGGTCCGTCCCCTCTGCCGAAGGAAACGGTGTCCTTGATAGGAATCTCTGACACTTTGTGTTCTCCGGAGTTGCTGCTAGGTCTATCTCTGGAGGACCCCAGGTTCGGGATATGAGAGCATAGGCTTGTGGACTCAGAGACCATTCGTTGTTGGAGTGGAAATTTCTGCTTAGTGAGTCGGCTAAGGTGTTCTGGACTCCCGGGACATAAACCGCCCTTAGGTCCAGTAGATTCAGCTGCGCCCATTCCAGAACAGGACGGACCTGCTGTAACATGGACCTGCTTCTGGTGCCCCCCTGCCTGTTGATGTAGGCAACGGCCACCTTGTTGTCCATCCTCAGGAGGACGTGCTTCCTCCTCAAGTGAGAACTGAAGGTCAGGAGAGCCTGGAACGCTGCTCTCATCTCCAGAACGTTCGACACTGTATCCTGTGCCCTGAAAGGCCAACGACCCTGAGCCGCAAGGTCCTGATAGTGGGCTCCCCATCCCTGTAGACTGGCATCTGAGGTCACGGTTTCTTGATAGGGAGTGACTATATGCCTGCATCTTCTCAAGTTGTGAGGACGTACCCACCACATCAACGATTGCTTTACCTCCTGAGAGATGAGGATTGGTTGGGACATTGATGTGCCCTTCCACTGACGTAGGAAGGAGATCTGAGGAGGCCTGGAATTCCATTGCGCCCATTGGACCATTGGAATGGTGGAAGCTAGGGAGCCCAGGATACTGAGACAGGTCCTGGCCGGGAGCATTGTAGCGGAGATTGCCCTTTTCACCTTTTGAATTAGAGGAGGGATTTTTTCCCCCGGAAGTTCCACCGTATTCTCCCTTGTGTCCAATTCGGCCCCCAGAAAGACCATTCTCTGTGTGGGATGGATGTTGCTCTTCTTCCAATTTATCAGCCACCCTAGGGACTGTAATGTGGAGACCAGGATTTCCCTGTGAAGGACAAGAGAGTCCTGGCTGTCTGAGAGAAGTAGGATGTCGTCCAGGTAATGGTGGACCCTCAGCCCGTTTTCTCTCAGGTGGGCTATTACAGGTAATAGGACTTTTGTAAACGTCCTGGGTGCGGTAGAGATCCCGAACGGAAGGCTTCGGAATTGGAAGTGCCGATGATTTAGGGTAAACCGGAGAAATTTTTGGAACTCGGAATGGATAGGGATATGCAAATACGCGTCCTGGAGGTCGATTGACAGCATCCAATCTCCCAAGTTTATTGCTTGGAGGATTGATTGAAGGCTTTCTTTCCATCTTGAATGTTTCTAACCGTATCGACCGGTTGAGGTTTTTTAGGTCCAAGACTGGATGAAGGTCCCCTGATTTCTTTTTCACTAAGAAAAGTGGGGAGTAGAACCCTTTGCCTCTTTGGGATGGCGGAACCTCCACTATTGCTTGTTTCTGGAGCAACTCTTGGATATACTGGACTAGGGATAGTCTTTTCTCTTGAGAAGGAGGAAGTCTGGTTGAGCAAAATTGGTCTCTTGGAGGACGACCTCTGAATGCCCACCTGTGACCGAAATGAATGGTGGACACCGTCCATGGGTCTTTTATCATTCCCGCCCAGACCAACTTGAACTTTGTGAGTCTGGCCCCCACTACCGCTGGTTGGGCGGGCGAACCTTCAAAAGGACTTCTGGTCATTGGAGGCAGGGGTCTTGGGTTTCTGGAACTTAAGGAAGGACGTCTGGGGGTTCTTCCAGCTCCTTCTGTATTCCTTCCCGGGTCTATAGGATTTCGCATCCCTATATCTTTCCGGAAGGTTACGTTTAAAGGGAGGTGGCCTTTGTTGTTTCGGCCATTCTGTCCGATGGTATGAGACCCGACTTCCCGCCTGTTACTTTAGAGATTGCGGTATCCAGCTTTGCTCCAAAGAGGTTCACCCCATCATACGGAATCCTGCACCAGTTTGACTTCGAGGCGGGGTCAGCCGACCAAGGTTTAAGCCATAGCGCCCTTCTGGCCATTACAGAGGCTAACATAGACCTTGAGGTGGATCTGATAGTATCTACGGAAGCCTCCGCCACGAAATCTCCCGCAAGGCTAAGTTCTTGTAAGGCCTTAGTGATCTGTTCTTGATCTGCGCCCTCAGTGACGAGCCTCGCTGTAGCTGAGGACCAGCTGGAGATAGCTTTCCCAACCGCCGCTAATGCCACCGCTGGCCTGCAGGCGCCTCCTGTGAACAGGTAAGCTCTCTTAAGGTCTGTATCCACCTTCCTGTCAAGCACGTCTCTAAACGTTACTGCATCTTCAATGGGGAGCGTCACGTGCCTGGCTAGACGCATCAAAGATGCATCCACTACTGGAGGAGAAAGTAAAGGAGATACTTTGGGTTCCTTGAGAGGGTACAGTTTGGTAAGTCTGTTGGACAGACTGAACTTCTTTTCCGGATTCTGCCACTCCTCCTTAATGAGCTCCTCTAACTCGTCGATGAATGGGAAAGCCTCCGGAACCTTCTTGAGGTTTGGGAAATATTTTCTCTGTTTAGGCTGTGTCTCCTCAAGCTCCTCCCAGTTAATAGCTTCCTTAACCGATCTGATGAACGGTTCTATGAGCGCAAAATCAAAGCCAGCTGAAGCTTCCGGCTCTTCATCATCCGACGGTAGTTCTTGCTCTCTTGATGCACTGGGAATGGTGGGTGAGGTGCTATAGGCCGTAAACTCCACATCAGGAGTTGAGACCTGGGGAGTAGAGACTCCAGTGGGTTCTATGGAATCCGGCTCTTTCTCCCTGGTGGCTTCATCTATGCACTTGCGGCAGGCTAGTTTGTCTGGGAGGGCCGTGGCCCCACATACCCAGCAAGCGTTCCCGGCTGGGCGGGAAGGGTGCGTAGAGGATTGGTGTCCTCGTGCAGGGGATCTTCTGCGGTAGGAACGGCTATGCCTTGAGTGGGATCGACTCCGTCTGCGACTCCCCTTGCGGCCTGAGCGGCTTCTTCCGCGTGAGCGGCTGCGTCTATGGCCGGAGCGGCTTCTCCTGTGCGAAGATTCTCTTCGTCTTGATTTAGATGATCTTGCGGACCTGACAGGGCTGACCAATTAGGTAGCATTAGTACGGTCCTGCTCTCTTTTTCAATCTTCTCTACTTACCGCTGGAATCCCCCCCCCTTACCTATTAGGCTGGTGGTGATCTGCTGGGGCAGCGGCCTCCATAGGAGAGGAAGGTGAATACCTGAGAAAGGTATAGGAAGGTAAGAACATGCAACCAGGTCCCACAAAACAGTGCATAAGTATTAGACACTTACCCAGAGAGAGAGGGAGCTTTAGGAATGCAGAAGTTCAAAACACAGCAGTCAGAAGTCTTCCAGGAAGCAAGGAGAGCTCAGAAATGACAAACAGGGCTTTTAAATTTGCCGCCATGGCCGCCGAGGTCACGACCCGCTCGCGCATGCGCAGTAGCGGCGCGAGGCGCCCGGCGCCATCTTGGAAACTGGCAAAATCGAAAGGACGCCCTGACGGCGCGCACCGCGCATGCGCGGAAGCGCCGAGACGCCCGGGAAGCCTGTAGGGAGGCACAGAGGGACCACAGAGCCCAGCAAAGAGGGAGAAAGACACAAAGTGAAAAAAGGAGGCATGGCGACCGCTGCACAACAACTAAGCCTGTTTAAGGCTTATACTAGACCGCAACATACCCCCGAGATCACCAGAGCGGGGCTCCTTCCATCTAGCTCGTTTAGAGGCTGTACAGGTAAGGACTTCCACCCAGGAGAGGCTAGAACCTGGCTGGGGCGAATTCGGTAAGGGGGTGCTTCTGATATGTTCAGTCCTTCAGGTGAGGAAAAATAAGAGAATACTGGGCAGGGGCCATCTCTACAACTTATAGCTATGTAGTCCTATCAGGTTGTGGGGGCGGAGTCTCAACCCAAAGTGTATGCTGCCATGATGCGACAGGAAAAAGGGTTATGTGGGACTCGAAAGGGCCCTAAAGCTGGCCATGCACTGATAGTTTATACGAATTTGAATGTGCCTATTGTAGTTGTGTAATACCCGAACAGCAGCTGCATCTGATTGGATGCAGCTACCTTTTGGCTGACAATTTTCCTCTCTGCGCTTTTAAACGTCTTGCAGTAAATGGCACTGACAGCCTCATGCCTTCGGGCACACAGGGCAACCCCACTGGGTGATGTTTATACAGTGTATGGCCAGTTTTAGTCTCCCCAGTGGTGATATACTGTAGATAGCTGAGATTTGTTCTAACCCTTGTCCACTACATCAAAAACTTAAAAAAAAAAACACAAAACAAAAAGTTCTGTTTTTTAATTATTACAATTTTTAGGCTTACCTATGAAAGATTTACATTTACTCCATTATTTGGCTTTACTGTTAATGAACTTAAAACGGCTCATGGAAAAAAAGTCCTTTCTAGGCAGATGCATCTGAGAACATCTCTTAAAGTAATCTCTGTGGTTATTGGAGCTTGGCAGAACCATTACTGAGGCTGCAGGATTAAGTCCTGTGGTATGTCAATGGTGAACTGATCGTTTCTCACCTTATCTGCACGGCAGGGTGTTTCTACACTCTTCTGTCTCCTCCACCCGATTTGTTTGTCCGTTAATCGCGTCACATTTAAACCTGGGTGTTCCCCAGAAAAAGACTTCTACAAATTTTGTGGCTCCTTCCACCAGCGTCCTAATGTGAGGAAGAAAGGACGGACAGCCGGATTAAAGAAAAAGCTATTTGTTTCAAAGCGGTAGCATAATATGACATCACAGCCTTTCGAAATTAAAAAACTGTATTTCTTCATGTACGCTATATTACCAAAAGTATTGGGACGCCTGCCTTTACACGCACATGAACTTTAATGGCATCCCAGTCTTAGTCCGTAGGGTTCAATATTGAGTTGGCGCACCCTTTGCAGCTATAACAGCTTCAACTCCTACGGGAGGGCTGTCCACAAGGTTTAGGAGTGTGTCTATGGGAATGTTTGACCATTGTTCTAGAAGTCTAGAAGTCAGGCACTGATGTGGACAAGAAGGCCTGGCTGGCAGTCTCCGCTCTAATTCATCACAAAGGTGTTCTGTCCGGTTAAGGTCAGGACTTTGTGCAGGCCAGTCAAGTTCCTCCACCCCAAACTCACTCATCCATGTATTTATGGACTTTGCTTTGTGCACTGGTGTGCAGTCATGTTGGAACAGGAAGGGGCCATCCCCAAACTGTTCCCACAAAGTTGGGAGCATGAAATTGTCCAAAATGTCTTGGTATACTGACACCTTATAAGTTCCCTTCACTAGAACTAAGGGGCCAAGCCCAACCCCTGAAGAACAACCCCACATCATAATCCCCCCTCCACCAAATTAACTTTGTGGGAACAGTTTGGGGATGGCCCCTTCCTGTTCCAACATGACTGCACACCAGTGCACAAAGCAAAGTCCATAAAGACATGGATGAGCGAGTTTGGGGTGGAGGTACTTGACTGGTCTGCACAGAGTCCTGACCTCAACTCGATAGAACACATTTGGGATGAATTAGTGCGGAGACTGCAAGCCAGGCCTTCTCTCCAACATCAGTGCCTGACCTCACAAATGCACTTCTGGAAGAATGGTCAAACATTCCCATAGACACACTCCTAAACCTTGTGGAGATGAAACTGTTATAGCTGCAAAGAGTGGCCCAACTCAGTATTGAACCCTACAGACTTAAGACTAAGATGCTATTAAAGTTCATGTGCGTGTAAAGGCAGACCCAATGCTTTTGGTAATATAGTGTATATAATTCAGAAAAAAAGATACAACCATTTTATGGCGTCCATGCCTCTCACAATCAGCACAAGAACAAGTTATATTTGTATCTGCTGCTCTATGTGTGTTACATTGTAAAAACATCTGGCCTGTGAAATCTTCTGAGATATGGCATCACTGGTGCTTCCAAGTTAAAGGATTTGCGAACTGTAAATCCTTAAAAAAAAAACTATTCCTTCCTGGCGTTATCTCATTTATATACATTGATGACTTAAAGGAAGCTAAGTCCATGGGCCACAATTTAACGCAGCCTAAACATGGAGGAACCCTTGAAAACCCCTGCTGATAATTACTATATTCACATCTCACTGCCCCTTAGTGCGATGATCATTGGGAAGAATTCCCCCCCCCTTACAGATGACTAAAAAGATCAATGGTGTCAGTGGGAACTTATCTGAGAGGCAGAAGTTGCTCATTGCCCAAGGAACCCCTAGTGACCTCTGGAGGACCCTAGTTGAATAAGGCTGGTTTAAAGTATACTAAAGTCAAAGCACAAAAATGACTTATATGCTTCACGTTTTAACTCTCAATGCATCCTATTTTTTAAAAATTCTGTGTACATTTAATCCCCATTAATACCTTGAAATGATACATTTTTTGGAAGCATTCATTTCCTTTATGCCTGTGTCTACAATTCATTCCTCTCTCAGTATATCCCTTTGTAACCACCCATTCAGTTGCACTGAGAATGGAGAGTGTAAGTGATGTTGAGTAATGAGCCTGAGTGAAAGAGCACATCCCTGGAAACCCTTTAGACAAGCATGTTTCTTGCTGCTGGCCACTGGTTGATGCAGAATTTAGCTGTGCTTTGCTGATCAGTGGTTTGATAACTGTTACAAAAGCAGGTCTGAGAATGTAATCAAGCAACTGATGGGCAGAATTCATAGCTAAAGTCTATACTATTCAGTAGTTAGGTCCCTCCCTGCAACATGAATGTCTAAAAGGTGAGCGTGATGCGTTCTTTCACTTTTTCTATCAGCAGGAAGCTGTTGTATAACTCCTGCTGGTCGTTATGAAAAGCAGGAAATACTAACAAAGCAGCAGCAGCTACAGAGATGGACTGAGCATATGCACACATTTTCAAAGTAATAATAAAATATTTCAACTAAGCTAATACAGCATTTTGAGTCAGTGATTAAGCCTCCGTATAAATACTTAATGTAAGGAATGTTACTTTAATACTCCTTTAAGAAATGGTGCTCTAGTGAAAGCAGAAAACATCTCATAATTTCTGATCCTTGAACTACCTTGTTAAAGTAAACATGTTCCTTGCCCATGCAGTGAAAAGCAGATATTCAATAAACTCCGCCCCCTCTCTCCTGCCTATACTCAGTTTGCCTTTGCTCCCCTTCTACTCTGGGAGAGAAAAATTCCCTGTACTTTTAAAATATGGGCTGCATACAAATTCCCCTTAAAATGGCTGTAACCCTTAGATATACCCAGTGAAGGGACTATACTCAGGTGATAAATAAATCCTCCTACATAAGATGTATTTGTCTATCTCCTGTCTTCTCTTCTCTACATCCATTCAAAGTGCTGAATTTATAAGCTTGTCTGAGAGTTCAGAAAAAAGAGGGCGGAGAGCTGAAGTTACACTCTGCAGACCTCAGCAAGGTGAGCTCTGAGAGCTGATTGGAGGGAAGAGACACGCCCCCCTTCACACAGCACACATGAACAGAGCTGAGGCTGTCAATCTTCTGGAGGTCCCTTTTTCTTTTGGTGTCATAAAAAGATGTCAGAAGTGATTTCTGCTGATAGCAGAGGAACAAAGCAGCAGACAAAAATGACACTAAGGGGTTGATTTAAAAAAGGCAAATAGGCTGTGTGCTTTGCAAAGTGCAGTTGCCCTCTGCAAGCACAGTTGCTCCAGAGCTTAGTAAATTAGGTAAAGCTTCACTTTGCAAAGAACACCCAATCATGTGCAAGGAAAATGAAAAATAAAAACAGCATTTTTGCTTACACATAATTGGATAATGGAAGTCATCAGCGCTCTCCCTCATTTACTCAGCTCTGGATCAACTGCACTTTACAAAGTGCACAGTCTATTTGCCTTTAGTAAATCAACTTCTTATGCCCTGTACACCCGGCGGACATTGATCGGACATTCCGACAACAAAATCCATGGATTTTTTCCGACGGATGTTGGCTCAAACTTGTCTTGCATACACACGGTCACACAAAGTTGTCGGAAAATGCGATCATTCCGAACGCGGTGACGTAAAACACGTACATCGGGACTATAAACGGGGCAGTAGCCAATTGCTTTCGTCTCTTTATTTATTCTGAGCATGCGTGGCACTTTGTGCGTCGGATTTGTGTACACATGATCGGAAATTCCGACAACGGATTTTGTTGTCGGAAAATTTTATAGCTTGCTCTCAAACTTTGTGTGTTGGAAATTCCTATGGAAAATGTGTGATGGAGCCTACACACGGTCGGAATTTCCGACAACAAGGTCCTATCACACATTTTCCATCGGAAAATCCTATTGTGTGTACGGGGCATTAAAGGCAGCTAAAAAGATATTTTGTGTCATGTTGCTGGCTTTGCTAAGTGATGCTGAACCTTGAACTCTGTAGGTACCATCAAAAAGGCGGTTCATCAGCCACAGCTCAAGGAACCCCTAGCAACCTCTGGAGGAACCCCAGGGTTCCACAGAACCCTGGTTGAGAATGGTTGTCCTACAACTACTAAGAGGCTATGCTCTCCTCAGGATTTCATTTTCAACTTCAATTGGAATGTACCTTTAAATCAGTAATGACACTTTTTAAGGCGGAATAGTAGCATTATCACACAGATAGCACAGGACTGCGACACGGTTGGATGCTGGAGGAATGACTTACGGGTAATCTGGATGGTTTGGCAAACACTCTCTGGATCTTTTTCTCTCAGATTGTCCACACGGGGAGGAACACAATCCCCACTCGCTCCATTCCGCCCAGGTACCTGGGTTTTTGTCTACAAACATTGCAAAGCATAAGCATTTTGAACTCCTAAAAAAATATACCATACACATTTCTTGAACAAGCAATTTTAAGCAATAAGCCAAAATCATTTTGTAAACTGATAACGCTAAGCATTCATTGCTGCAACTGTTCTCAAATCAGAAGTGATTTTTAAAGTATGCCATGCGGCCACAAGGAACTCATACTGCAGAGGATGTTTCTAATTACATTTCCAGCTCTGTGCAGACTTTTGGGAAAACTGGTGTGTAGGCAGGTTAGGGTATTCACTGCATGGCACTGTGTTGATGCTACGGAGGAAGAGGAGTTTGATAGGGGAATTGTCCCCTTATGGACTCCATTAGTCCTCTCTGGGGAAGCAGGTATCTGATTGGATGCCATCTTAACGTTTGAGCCTTTAAAAAAGGGGGATCCCTCGTCATTTAGGAGTTTTCCTAAATGGGTGGAAGGTTAGGGAAAGGAACCTGCCGGTTAGGGACATCATAAAGCGTAGGGGAAAGTTTCTGGTGAGTGGGGCCAGTGTAAGGGATGCTGTCTGGTGCTATAAAACTTTCTGTGGATTCCCTTTCAGTGGATTAGTGCAGTCTGGTTGAACTGCATACCGCCACCCCTCCAGCAGAAGTCCTCCTCCTGTAATGTTACAATGTTGCACAGGACTACAAGCTGAGCTGAACTGTCCTATTCTACAGTGGGCCAAACATTTATATACTGTGATTGTTTCAATGCCAAATAATGACTTAAGTTTCTTTGTGAAAGCTGATGTGTAATCCATCCCGAGCGGGTAGTTTATACAGGTCCCTCCTACAAGCTGGTGCAATGCACAGCCCCTTGTAGAGTATTCCTCCATCCCCGGTATGGACCTTTGGTTATGGGACAGGAGAAAGTATCAATGGACTACAAATGTGGTGATGTCATTGAGAACCACAGTTCTCTTTGTGAATGGATGAGGGGGCTGTGCAGGTAAAGCACAAATTAAAAAAAAAAAAGTGACAGGATGCTGCAGGGTGAATAACCCATGGATTCTGTAAAATGGGGCAGTTTTGGGGTGGAGGGCTTTGGCCTGTGACCATGTTTCATGTTAGACCCTAAATAGGAGTCTAACATGAAACATGGTCAGAAAGGTGGACTTAGCTTTTAAAGATGAGGACTGAAGTATGAAACATCATTAGGTAATCACATTTAATTCCAAACTAGCTTTTGTAGAAATTAGTCGTAAAGTTTTCTTTTAAAGAAAAGGGGTCTACTGTAGGTAAAGACAAAGAAACAAAAAGTACTAGTGGGACTTTATGGGCAACAATGAAAACACAGAGAGATAGATTGAATCATTTTTTTTTTACAAAAGTGAATATATAATACAGGTGTATACATCACCAATAAAAACATTGGTGTGTAAACATATGAAGAATGACTGTTGTCGGATCCTTGAAAATGGTCCTATGAGCCCAACACGTTTAGGGACAGGATCATGACTTAAGGTTTGCTGAGAGACTAATGCCCCATACACACGATCAGACTTTCCGCCAACAAAACCGTGGATTTTTCTTTGAAGGTTGTTGGCTCAAACTTGTCTTGCATACACACGGTCACACAAATGTTGGCCAACAATTACGAACGTAGTGACGTAGTAGACGTACCAGGTGGTTTTTCAGCTCTTTAGCACCACCTTTTGGGCTCCTTCTGCTAATTTCGTGTTAGTAGAAGTTTGGTGAGTGTTGATTTGTGCTTTTCTTTTTGCGTTTTTCATTTCATGCTTTTCAGTTCGTTTCTGAACGGCCGTTCGTCAACCAGACATGTTGCGGAACCGGAGGAGATAATGTGTTCTTTATTATTGGCCTTGGAGTTATTGCTTTGACATTATTTTTTTGGTTGAATAATGATTTGATTTGGTATATTTTCTATATTTTTGGATGCATAGAATGCACTTTTTGGTTAAGTTAGCAGACGGCATGTCTAATTTTTTTTTTTTTTTATGCACAAATAAAATAAAAAAAAGCATAATATTATTCTTGATATCACTAGAAAAAAAAAGCCTTTGAAAATTCGTTTGCAATAACTCCATCAGTATCACCAGCAAAGCAGCTTCATTATTATCCCATTAACCACTAGCCGCCCGCCCACTGCCATATGACGGCGGGACGAGGCAGCTCTTGTTCTGGGCCACCGTTATATGACGTGATCTCCTTCCCGAGCCACTAGGGGGCGCACGCGCGTGCCCGCTGCGTCACTGGGGACCCGATGCGCATGCCTGGCGGCCGCGATGTCCTCCGGGCACCCGCGATTGCCCAGTAACTGAGCAGGACCGTGGATCTATGTATGTAAACACACAGATCTACGTCCTGTCAGAGGAGAGGAGACTGATGGTGTGTCTCTTGTACATAGGAACACCGATTGGTCACCTCATCCAGTCATTCCCCTCCCCCCACACTTAGAATCACTCCCAGGACACACATTTAACCCCTCGATCACCCCTAGTGTTAACCCCTTCCCTGCCAGTCACATTTACACAGTAATCAATGCTTTTTCATAGCACGGATCGCTGTATAAATGTGAATGGTCCCAAAAATGTGTCAAAAGTGTCCGATATGTCCGCCGCAATATCGCAGTCATGATAAAAATCGCAGATAGTCGCCATTACTAGTAAAAAAAAAAATAATAAAAATGCTATAAATCAATCCCCTATTTTGTAGACGCTATAACTTTTGCGCAAACCAATCAATATACGCTTATTGCGATTTTTTTTTTACCAAAAATATGCAGAAGAATACGTATTGGCCTAAACTGAGAAAAAATTAGTTTAAAAAAAAAAATGGGATATATATAGCAAAAAGTAAAAAATATTGTGTTTTTTCAAACATGTCCCTCTTCTTTTGTTTATAGCGCAAGCAATAAAAACCGCAGAGGTGATCAAATACCACCAAAAGAAAGCTCTATTTGTGGGGAAAAAATGATACAAATTTCATTTGGGTACAGCGTTGCATGTCCGCGCAATTGTCATTCAAAGTGTGACAGTGCTGAAAGCTGAAAAATGGCTTGGGCAGGAAGGGGGTGTTCGTGCCTGTGGTTAAAGAAAAAGAGAATTGTGCGCTGCATTTGGAGATTTCATTATTTGCCACGTCACAAATGTTAATTCTCCATTACAAACGCTAGTTTACAAGACCAGCCGCTTCTGCTTCCGAGCATGCGTGTTTGTACTTTGGACTTGTGTACACACGATCAGAAAGTCCGACAACACACATTTGTTGGCAGAAAATTTGAGAACACGCTAGCCAACATTTGTTGGCGGAAAGTCCGACAACAATTGTCTGATGAAGCTTAAATATGGTCGGACTTTCCGCCAACAAGCTCACATCCAACATTTCCCGTCGGAAAGTCCGATTGTGTGTACGCGGCATTACAGTACCTTCCTTCTCCTTTTCTTGTTCTTTCATACCTATAGACCATTTCACCCCTTGAGGCTGAGCTTTACGACACCACTCCCATCGTGACTGTAGGTTGTTGGGGATACTTGTGTGGAATCTATGGGGCCCTACTGTCCACCTCCCCTCTGTCTCTTCCGGGGTACAGGACTCCTCCCCATACAGCACGACGTTTTTTGCTGCTAGACCACAGCTGATTCTTTTGCGGACTGTTTTATTGGTATTTTATACATGTTTGCTGCCTTTGCTATGATGTAATATGCAAAATATGTGTCTTTCTCCCCGCCGCATGTTATGACTAATATGATTGCTCTCTTGTAGAACATAACACCTCTTTGTGATTCTTATGTATTAATGCCCCTGATGAAGGGACGTATCCTGTTCCCTGAAATGCGTTGGGCTCATAGGACCATTTTCAAGGACTCGACAACAGTCATTCTTCATATGTTTACACACTTATGTTTTTATTGGTGATGTATACACCTGCTTTATATTTACACTTTTATAATAAAATTTGATTCAATCTATCCTTCTGTGTTTTTATCGTTGCCCCTATAAGTCCCACTAGTACCAAGGGGGTACTTGTTGTTTTTTTGTCCATATACCAGGGATGGTAACAATACATGGCTTATTCAGGTAGGTAAAAAGTTTGACTAGAATGACCGTTACACTGACATTAAAGAGGAACTGCAGTCTGCTCACATTATTTGTAAAAAAAAAACATCTTTGCCATTCTGAAGCTTCCGTCCAACCACTTTGCATATTATTTTACTTATACTGTGATTTTGTACTTGCCAAATATGCTGCAGAAATCTCCCTCCACTAAGTCTGGCTGCAACCATTTTAACTGTGGGCAGCTGAAGCTGCTGCCTGTTCGCTTCCTGGATTTACACAGACACACAGAGGCACACCTCCAGCTCTGCAGCTCTCATTGGCCCTCTTATGACTCACCCCCTCCCTTCCTGGCAAACTCACATGAGAGAAAGAGCTGTGCATGATGTCATAGGCCTAGGCTAATGACCAGACAAGAAACGGGAAGTGGGCTGTATAAGGTATTTACTGGCAGAAAAAAAATGTTTTACTATCCAAAGTTAAAACAACAAGGGCAGAAGATTTAATAGATGGAAAGATGAAAAAATGACTGAAGGTCCCATTTAAGCATAGCTCCCAACTGTCCCTGATTTGGAACAGTGTCCCTCTGTCCCTCTTTCCTCCTCATTTGTCCTTCATTTTGGTCAGATCTATATAGTTGTATATAAAATGCACTTTTTATCTTTCAAAAAGTCTTTCCCAGTGCTAAACCTTTCATCTAATTTCCTAAATTGCTGCATTTGTAAATTTCAAAAGCCAATATAAAAGAAATAGTAGTGGTTAAAAAAAAAAAAAACACTTGTAGGATACTTTAAAGTGGTGTTCCACCCTAAAAAAAAAAAAAAAAAAAGGAGGAATGTGCCTAAAAAAAAATAAAAAAAAACATTTGGAATTTTATTTTTTTTTAACTTACCTCTAAATGCCTGTTGCTAGGGGGTCCCTCGTAGTCTGCCTCTTTCAGTGCCTGGGCTGGTGACATCACTTCCCCTTGGCACAGGAAGGGCTCAGCTCTGCTCCCTCCCTCCTGTCAATCATCTGGGACCCATTACAGGTCCCAGGTGACTGAGCGGCCAATCGCGGCGTGCGGAGCCGCTCGCGTATGCACAGTGGGTACCCAGCTGTGAAGCCACAGCCCGGCGCCCACAGTTGCAATGCCGGCGCCACCGAATGGAGGGAGAGACGAGCGGGGCTTCGATCCCCCGCATCGCTGGACCCTGGGACAGGTAAGTGTCCAATTAAAAGTCAGCAGCTGCAGTAATTGTAGCTGCTGACTTTTAATTTTTTTTTTTTTAAATGGGAACTCCTCTTTAACAAATCATTTTTTTTCTTTAATTCTCCTTTAAGGGGGCGTGGCAAGGGGTGTGTCCTTTGCCTACATACTTTTGCTAATAGGTGTCACTCGTTCCCATCTCAAAAAGCTGGGAGATATGCATTAAACATATCTTATTCTTCAAATATAATCCATACACATCCACTACTTGTAATCTCTTTTCCATTAAATAGTTTGAGGCTGGATTCACACATGTGCGATTTGGATGTGGTTTTCACCGCATTCAATTCGCATGACATGCGAGTGTGCCCGTCTCTCAATGATGCTGGTTCACACACGTCTGGGACGGCCGCGGCGCGGATTGCAAAAGGGTCCTGTGCAAATTCAGGCAAAAATTCAGACCTGAATCACACCCGAACCGGTGAACAGGAACGATCTGCACCCCAGGCACGAAACCGCGGCTGCACAGATGTGAACATGGCCTTACTGTGTTTTTTTGCCTCCTCTGTGAGTTTAAACCTCACCAAGGTGAGTTCAAAGCAAACCTCTCCTTTTCCCCGCTCACTTCTATTTGTTTGGAATGAACAGTGAACATTGGTTGGGGTCATGTGCAATACTCTATGGACACTAAAAATCCCATAATTCACATAGTCCCTCTCAGGAGCAAGCAAGAGACTGTGGTTATGTTCCTGGGACTATGGAGAACGAATGTAGAACGATTGTAGAATATTAAATTGAACAGGGACTTGGATTACACCAACAAAGAAGGAATTTGTAGATTTGGAGGAGGCTGAGAACATTAGAAAGTATATTTTAAAATTCAGAATAAACACTTGAATAGGATTTTCTTAGAACTAGGGTTTAGAGTCACTTTCATTTGAAGAAATTCTAGTTAATCCAACGACTTTTTAAATTATGTTTAGCTGGCAGTGATAGGGGCTTTAAAGGCATTGTCCCTTTAAAAAAAAAAAAAAAAAAAAGAAAAAAAATTCTGGTTGTGAAATCAATCCACATAATGTAATTCAACAGTAAGGGGTCTATGTATAAATGTTTGCTGAATGAATGTGATACACATCCATGGAGCTCCAACAAAACTTGCCTTAGTCTGTATAACTATTTCCCACAATCACAAGTGCCATCTAGTGGTCACAATGCAGTATTTGGTTTTAAATATCGCAATCAGGATAATAAAGGTATTTTGGTCGCTAGATGACACTTACGATCATACAAGATAGTTATATAACACAGAATACGGCAAGTTCGTTGGAGCTGAGCGGATGTGTGTTAAATTTGTTCAGTGAACTTTTTATACATAGACTCCTAAATCTTAATGGTTTAAAAAAAAAAAAATAATAATTTTATATGTACTGTACTTTGGGACAGGCATGGGTGCACATCATATTCGGGTTCTGTTTCCTATTTAATAGTGAGGCACAATGATTATGTATTACTGTTCCTCTCTCAGTGCAAGTCCACCAATCATGTCTATAGTAGATACAATAAAGTGTACCTGTACCTTCACAAAGTGCATAACATATAATTACAATACATATAAAAATTATCCTGATTATTATACAATATAACAGTCCACACAAAACATGGGAACACAAAAATCTCACGGGTAGACATGAACAGAATTAAGAATTATGGCAGGGGGATCTCAGTGGTGGAGCATCCAAGACAAATAAAAAGCTAGGGACTGACTCAGCCCACCATACTCCACTTATATCCAAAATATCACCTTTGGCTGGACGGACCTTTTAACCCCTTGATCTCCTGAAGGTTTTACCCCCTTCATGACCCGGGCATTTTTTGTTATTCAGCACTGCGCTACTTTAACTGACAATTGTGCGGTCATGCAACACTATATGCAGAAGGAAAAGGGGGAGGTGAAGATGTGAGGGCAGTTGCCAAGGCTGACCAGCCCACATGGACACCCAAAGAAAATTGAATGGACTTTCTCGGTACTGATACAATGACAATATTGATTTAGTAAAATATACATTTTATTTTTATTCTATACTAGTATACAAATAACATTTGGTTAAAAAATATAACACAATATACACCACACATTAACTGACTAATAACAGGTTCCCCCGTAAATTTCTGTCAAGGTGGGGTATAGATATTCCTCTACCAGTTTCGCAGAATGACCACGAATCAGATTGTGATCTTCCTGGTTTTCAATCATTCCAGGACTCTATAGCTATTAATGAAATTTTTTTTTGGTTTTCACCCTTTCATGTCATATACTGTTAATTCTATGTAATTTGTAATGCTATAATTGCTGTTTTGTTGCTTGTACAGAGGACTTGCTCCCCCTGGTGGCGATCATCCCATTTTATGATTCCCTTGGTGGACTTGTGTTTATCCTGGCAGGGGGCGTTTTCAGCCACCCTAGCGTGCCCTGATTCGCCTGGGCCCTTTGGCCCTTAGGCTTCATCGGGACACACATGCGCAGTAGCACAGAACTGTGCACCTGCGCAGTGCGGATAAACTGATCCCGTGACGTCAGACGCTGCCTTCGGCGGCGTGCACTGACGTCTACAGGGTTGGGGAGCTCTTATAGCGGTCCTTAGGGACCGTTGTGTGAGCAGCAGCGTCTCTCCATGCGGGGCTGATGCATGGACGGAGGGCTTTCTAGGTAAGGTATCCTCTGTGTATACGTATACACTCTATTTAGTGTCCTGTGGTCCACCCTTGTCCTCCTAATATTGTTTATCCCCTCCCCTCCTCATACCTGATCATCCTTACATCCAGCTGTGTTTGTTTTCGTTTTCGTTTTTCTTTTCGCCTACCCTTTTCTCAAAGAATACATGTACTTACCAGTTACTTGTGCTCGTCAAATTTCAGTGGCTCTTGTATACTTGAATAGCCATTCAGAAAGACATACCTCTAGATCTAAGTCCCTCCGCTCTGCATTACATCCAGCCCCAGCCATTTTCTTTATAACATATGTTAGCCTGCTGAGTATACTAAATAAATATTAGTCACTGTGTGTGGTATTGCCCTCACTTCTTGGTTTTCACCTCTTGGGTTCTTTCCCCCCCCCCCATCCCTCTTTTCCCTCCCCTCTTTTTTCCCCACCCTCCCCCTTTTCCTTCCTCCCCTTCCCCTCCCCCCTCTGTTCTTTCAGTTTTTCTCCCTCTCTTCTTCCTCCTTCTTTCCCCCAACTCCCTCCTTTTACCCCCCACCGCCCGTTTCCTGGCCCCCTTTCCTCCCCACTCCCCCCCCCTCACCCATCCTCCCTCCCCCCTGTCCTCTTTCCCCCCCCCCCCTTCCCCTCCCCTCCCCTCCTCTCCCTCCCCCTTTTCCCTCCCTGCCTTTCCCTGCCTCTTTCCCTTCCTCCCTTTCCTCCCCCTCTCCCCGCTCTTCCCCCCCTTCTCTCCCACCCCCCCTCTTCTTCCCCCTCTCTTTTTTTCCCCCTCCCCTCACCCCCTTTCCCTCATTCCCCATGCACAATGGCTCTCTTACCACCACACCTCACCATTTCCTAATATTCATATGTTTACCATTCATATTTACCCTATTCATTATTACCTCAACTAGAGACGGTCCTCTTCACACCCCCTTGACCGCTGTGGGGGCAATTTGTGGGATCCTGCCGCCAGCCGTCTTTTGGTCCATCCGGGTGAGCAGCCCATCTTTTGCATTAATGTCCATTGTATTTAGTTTGCCTTGTAATAATTGTTTATTCTATTATTGTTTATTCTACTTTTTTGTATGGTTTTAATATATTGTTCTTTCATAGACTCTTTATCCTCCTGAAGAAGTGGTCATTCCGCGAAAGAGGAATATCTATACCCCACCTTGACAGAAATTTATGGGGGAACCCGTTATTAGTCAGTTAATGTGTAGTGTATATTGTGTTATATTTTTTAACCAAATGTTATTTATATACTAGTATAGAATATAAATAAAATGTATATTTTACTAAATCAATATTGTCATTGTATCAGTACCGAGAAAGTCCATTCAATTTTCTTTGGGTGTCCATGTGGGCTGGTCAGCTTTGGCAACTGTCCTCACATCTTCACCTCCCCTTTTCCATATATCAATTTGGATGCTGGTACTTTTTTATGGTATATTAATTGAATGATATGTGAGGCCATTCTCAACGTTTGACCAACACTATATACAAATGAAATTTATAGAATTTTTTTTTTTTTCACACAAACAGAGTTTTCTTTTGGTGGTACTTGATCACCACTGGGTATTTAATTTTTTATTATATAAATGAAAAAATACAGAACATTTTCTGAAAAAAACAAAACACAAAATGTTAGTCGAAAATATACAATATATTTGGTAAAAAACAAACTGCCTTCTTGGGGACACTATACTATTGGGGACACTAATATAGTTCTGATCTTGATCAAGATACTGATCAATACAGACATTATACTAGTATTAGCGGTGATCAGGGACTTATAGTGACTGTGATAGTGGGCGGGCAATCTGGCACTAACTGACACTGGCTGGGAGGGACACTAACTGACTAACTAACACTGATGTCGCTAGTGACACCAATACAGTGATCAGTGATAATACTGTACACTGTCACTGTACTAATGACACTGGCTGAATGTTTGTGTGTCAACAGTGAATGAATATTCACTATTCTCACACTAATCCTCCACTAATCAGGAAGCAAGTTACGAGACCCGTTTTCCGATTGGCCAAAACACCAGGCGATCCTATTGGACGCCTAGGAGGAGGGAAGAGGAGGAGAGCATAGAGATTGGTCGGAGGAGAAGACCCGCCGACCCAGCAGCTGCCACTGAATTGGCTTTTCATTTCTTCATTTCCCCGTGGAGGCTGGTTGGACCGACTTGTCTCCCGGGGGGGGGGTTTGTGGCGGTTGGTGCCTCCCCCGAATTATCTAGCACCAGCCGCCACTGATACTGAAGTATAATTACGAGCATGTCATAAGTGTCAAAAGCTTTAATTGACAATTACATTAACTTTATGCAAAGAGTCAATATTTGCAGTGTTTACCCTTCTTTTTCAAGACCTCTGCCATTCGCCCTGGGTTGCTGTCATCAACTTCTGGGCCAAATCCTGACTAATGGCAGTCGATTTTTGCATAATCACTGCTTGGAGTTTGTCAGAATTGGTGGGGGGATTTTTTTTTGTTCACTTGCCACTTGAGGATTGACCACAAGTTCTCAATGGGATTAAGGTTTGGGGAGTTTCCTTGCCATGGACCCAAAATTTTGATGTTTTGTTCCCCAAGCCACTTACAGTTGTATGCAAAAGTTTAGGAACCCCTGACAATTTCCATAATTGTCATTTATAAATATTTGGGTGTTTGGATCAGCAATTTCATTTTGATCTATCAAATAACTGAAGGACACAGTAATATTTCAGTAGTGAAATGAGGTTTATTGGATTAACAGAAAATGCGCAATATGCATCAAAACGAAATTAGACAGGTGCATAAATTTGGGCACCCCAACAGAAAAATCAGATCAATATTTAGTAGAGCCTCCTTTAGCAGAAATAAAAGCCTCTAGACCTTTCCTATAGCCTGTAATGAGTGTCTGGATTCTGGATGAATGTATTTTGGACCATTCCTCCTTACAAAACATCTCCTGTTCAGTTAGGTTTGATGGTTGCCGAGCATGGACAGCCGGCTTCAAATCACCCCACAGATGTTCACCGATATTCAGGTCTGGGGACTGGGATGGCCATTCCAGAACATTGTACCTGTTCCTCTGCATAAATGGCCAAGTAGATTTTGAGCAGTGTTTTGGGTCGTTGTCTTGTTGAAATATCCAGCCCCGTAACGTAACTTCAACTTTGTGACTGATTCCTCAACATTTTTTCTCAAGAATCTGCTGATATTGAGTGGAATCCATGTGACCCTCAACTTTAACCAGATTCCCAGTACTGGCACTGGCCACACAGCCCCACAGCATGATGGAACCTCCACCAAATTTTACTGTGGGTAGCAAGTGTTTTTCTTGGAATGCTGTGTTCTTTTGCTACCATGCATAACGCCCCTTGTTATGACCAAATAACTTAATCTTTGTTTCATCAGTCCACAGCACCTTATTCCAAAATGAAGCTGGTTTGTCCAAATATGCGTTTGCATTCCTCAAGCGACTCCGTTTGTGGCATGTGTGCAGAAAAGGTTTCTTTCGCATCACTGTCCCATACAGCTTCTCCCTGTGCAAAGTGTGCTGAATTGTTGAAGGATACACAGTGAAACCATCTGCAGTAAGTTGATGTTGTAGGTCTTTGGAGGTGGTCCGTAGGCTGTTTTTGACAGTTCTCACCATCCTTCGCCTTTGCCTCTCCAATATTTTACGTGGCCTGCCATTTCTGGCCTTAACAAGAACTGTGCCTGTGGTCTTCCATTTCCTCACTATGTTCCTCACAGTGGACACTGACAGCTTATATCTCTGCGATAACTTTTTGTAGCCTTCCCCTAAACCATAATGTAGAACAATCTTTGTTTTCAGGTCATCTGAGAGTTGTTTTGAGGCCCCCATGTTGCCACTCTTTAGAGGAGAGTCAAAGAGAACAACAACTTGCAATTGGCCACCTTAAATACCTTTTCTCATGATTGGATGCACCTGTCTATGAAGTTCAAGGCTTAATGAGCTCACCAAACCAATTGTGTGTTCCAATTAATCGATGCTAAGTAGTTATAGGTATTCAAAATGACAAGGGTGCCCAAATTTATGCACCTGTCTAATTTTGTTTTGCTGCATATTTTCTGTTAATCCAATAAATCTAATTTCACTACTGAAACATTACTGTGTCCTTCAGTTATTTGATAGATCAAAATGAAATTGCTGATCCAAACACCCAAATATTTATAAATGACAATCAAGGAAATTGTCAGGGGTTCCTAAACTTTTGCATACAACTGTAGTTATCGCTTTTGTCTTATAGCAAGGTACTCCGTCATGCTGGAAAAGGCATTGTTCCTCACCAAAGTGTTCTTGGATGGTTGGGAGAAGTTGCTCTCGGAGGATGTTTTTGTACCATTCTTTATTCATGGTTGAGCCCACTCCCTTGGCTGAGAAGCAACCCCACACATGAATGATCTCAGGATGCTTTACTGTTGGTATGAAACAGGACTCATGGTAGTGCTCACCCTTTCTTCTCCAAACAAGGTTTTTTCTGGATGCCCTGAACAATTGGAAAGTGGATTCATCAGAGAAAATGACTTTACCCCAGTCCTCAGCAGTCCAATCCCTGTATCTTTTGCAGAATACCTGTCTGTCCCTGATGATTTTCCTGGCGAGAAGTGGCTTCTTTGCTGCCCTTCCTGACACCAGGCCATCCTCCAAAAGTATTCTCACTGTGCATGCAGATACACTCACACCTGTCTGCTGCCATTCCTGAGCAAGCTCTGCACCAGTGGCGCCCCCATCCCACAGCTGAATCGACTGTAGGAGATGGTCTTGGCGCTTGCTGGACCTTCTTGGGCACCCTGAAGCCTTCTTCACAAATGCAGTAGAAACATTTTTAACGGGATTTAGTTTGTTTTCATGGCAAAGAGGGACCTTGCAATTAATTGCAATTCATCTGATCACTCTTCGTATCATTCTGGAGTATTACCATCATAAAAACTGAAGCAGCAGACTTTGTAAAAATACATTTTTCTGTCATTCTCAAAACTTTTGGCCACGGCTGTATATGTGCTGCTTGCACTCACACAGAATCTGGCCTGCTTCTCTCCCCGAATGAAAAGTGCTCAGGGAGGAAGAAACTTGCCAGATCCTGTGTGTTCTGTTTACAAAAACACAGAGGTCTGTGCTGTGATTGGCCACACAGCTGATCAGCAGGTATACAGCCAAAATCATTGGCTGTAACCTGTTGACAGATTCATACTGTGGCCAAACACAGTACAAATCAGCAGGGGGTGCATCAGCGCGCCCCAAAACCAAGAAATAAGCTGCGATGTACCCATATGTTGCTTAGCCTGGAGCTGCCGTCCACCTGTAGCAAAGTTGTTTAGCAGAGCAATATACAAAACATACAGCCTGTAGGCCCAAAGAAAATAAAATCAGTTAACTTACAGAAACAACCGTCTACGTTGTAGCAACTTCGGCTTTCTCTGGCTTCACCTTCACACCACTTTCCTTCAAACCTTGCACCAACACATTGGCGTTTCCTGTGCTGCAGTGCTACTCTTTGTTTACATTTAACCACATCTGTTGAAAGACGTTTGCATTCTGACCATTCCTCCCAACTGGTCCATGTCCCATCAACTGCAAGGAAGGAAAAAGAGATTCTGTTTATTGGTGTTGGGAGAGCATGCATCAATAAAAAGAACCATGATACAGAGGGTTTCACAGAACAGCTTATAAGGAAACGTACATTGCTACAGAAAATAACTTTTTTTTAAGATGTTGAAAGGACTGGAAACTAAGCACTGCAGAGGAAAGGATGCTTCTTTATTCCAACTGGCTGTCAGGACAGCTACTTGTGCTATACCAAAGTCTGCTTTATTCATCGAGAACTGTGCTATGTGCTGTCGTGGCAACCTGGCGAGTCGCAGTGTTCCTGCAAGGTAATTTTTGATCATTTTTGACAACAGGGCCAATTCTTGCTTTCATCAAGAGTACCTCAATAGTGTTACAGTTTGAAGGCGCCATCGACACCCAAAGACCAATTTTTACACACCTCTTTGACAGGCGCATATCATTACAATTTTTGACAGCAAGGCCAATTCTTGCTTTCATCAAGAGTACCTCTATAAGGTTACGGTGTGAAGGCACCACCAACACCCACAGACCAATTTTTCCGCACCTGTTACTTCTATCCAAAGTCTGTTGAAGAGACACCAGAATTTATCCAAAAAATCTCTAATCTTGTTCCCAGTGCACTACATTGTGGCCTCATCATACAGACTGTCTCCATAAGCTGTTGCGTACAAAATAAAGAAAGCTTGCAGGGAAAATTTCATTTTTTTGGCTTTATAAATGCAATTATTGCTGCAGCAGCAAGGAAGGAATTTTTCATTTTTATGCTTTCACTTTAAGCATCAATAAATCACTGCTCATTTAAAAATGACGTTTTTTACAAACTTTTTTTTCATTGATACATGTCCCCCAGGGCAATACCCAGACCCCTATACCCATATGCTCAATTACTTGCATATAAGCCTTCAAAATAGGCACTTTTGATTTTTCACGTTTGGGTCCCATAGACTTCAATGGGGTTCGTTATTCAGTTCTGAACTATCACAATGTTCGAAAGTTCTGGTGCGAACCGAACAGGGGGTTGTTCAACCCATCCCTAGACTCTTATGGTGGAGGTGCACTTGGGTGACCAGAACGTGCATTTGTCTCATTCGCTTCAGTTGAATATTCACCAAGAAATTCACCATTTATAAAAATATGATCTGTCTTCACTTTATGGACACTTGTTTCTTCATTATCTACATTTAGCAATGATTCCTATTTTTACATTTACTGCAAACAGTCCTGTTGTGTTGTTGCCAGCAGCTTGCATTCACATATTGTACATGTCTACCTGCGCAATAATTTTTTTTATGCTTCCATGGAGAATATGTGCCTATTGTGTCCTGTATGCAGAAAAACCACGGCAGCGGTCGGAGCCTGGCTGAAATGTGGGCACTGTGAAGAGCCCTTAACAAGTCTGATGCCCAGCGATCTGCCACCAGTTACTTATGCTGTGGACCTGTCATCAAGACTTCGTGTGGAGTGGAGAGAGGAATCACGGTCAGCCAGAGGAAGTCAAGGGGTGAGTGGTCTGCACACCTGCAGTCGGTTAGGCGTCTGCCACTACTCCTGTGGAACAGGCCAGAGACTAGAGTAGCAGCGGTTCAGAGTTTGGGGAAGGAAGAGCCACGGCAAGAGGTGAGAGATGCCAACCCAGCTCAAGTCATCCCAACAGAGAAGCCAGCTGCTGAAGCCCACCCTGTCAGCCCCACCTGGAAGGAGCCAACTGTCGAGCACCATGGGTCTTCAGATGAGCCAGAGGGGAATGGCAGTGGTGGTAAAATTGATTTAGGGTCTCCCAGACTGGAGGCTGATTTTGGGCCCTTAGAAGTGGAGGCTGAGTGGCCCCCATATAGTGAGTCAGAGGAAGAGTGGACGTGGGTGGACGCTCAGGAGGGTGAAGATCTGCCAGTAGGGATACCCCGGGGGAGAACAGGGTGAGAGGACCGTTACCCCTGAAGAAGCAGAATGGGCAGCGGAGGTGAATCTACAGCAGCACTCATCATCCTGCACAGATGAACAGCTACCAACTCCACTAAACCAACCCCTTTGTGCCTCTACCTCATCCCCGGTTTAGGCAGAGCCAACTTTCACCAGGGGCAGGTTACAGGCACAGGACACAGCCTACAAGATGTGGATCACCTAGTCCCCACAGGCCTGTGTTTTTCCCAGAAAAGGAAAGCCCAGAGAGATGCAAAGAACGACTGCTCTGGAGTGAGGACTGGACTTTCCTTATGTCCCAAAAGATGTCATGGACATTGTGTAGGTCTCCCGCGCCAACTTGGAAGAGGAGCTGGTTTGGGACTACTTGCATGTTCCTAAACCCCAGAGGGGACAGAACCTCACAACCAAGATTCTTGGGCCCAGTTCCAGGATATCCGAAGGGAGTGAAGCCTAGAAAGGGCCATCTACAGGGACCAAGTAATTTTCGTTAAAACCAGATGGCCCGGCAGAAGCTACTCCATTGCCAAGAGGGGTCCCAGTGGAGAAGTCATCAGACTGCCTAATCCAGACATGATTCCAGCCTGAAGAAAAGCAGCTGATGCATTTGGGGGAACTCCCCCTCCTTGTTGAATGGACTAGGCCGGACCATACCACCTACCCTTTTCAGATGTGTGATCCATGGAGAAGACTTGGTAGTAAGGCCTAAAGTACTGCTTAAGGAGACTGATGCTACAGAATGTACAGTTAGTTAGTTGGTTAGTGTGAGGATTGTGTTTTTCCTCTGTTTTCCTCTGTTTCTACAGCAATCATCATGGACGCTGTCTTCCTGCTTAAGAACTGGATGTTGGGACTTTTGTATGTCCCTGCTGAGAGGGCTTCCCTTGAGGTGGAGGTGATCCGGTGTACATGTACATATGTTGGTACTAATAACCTTTGCTGGCTACAGGGGCCTGTAGTCAGGATGTACATATACTATGTGTATGGTTTTTTTAAAATTTTTTATATATTCTTTTTTTGATACCATGTATTTATTTGTGCATAGCCCCTTTCCAAGTTAGTTCTCTTTTCCCCATCCCCTATTTTTCTTTTGGGATAACCTTGCCCCTGGGCGCAGGAGTAATTTTTGTGATGTTTTCCCAGCCAATCCGGACATGGATGATTTTTAGAGGGAGGTGAGTGTAGCACCCTCCAGTGTGCTACTAGTGGTAGTAAAGGGCAAATTATAGTCTGTCTCAGGGCTAAACCTGTGCCATGGAATCTGGGTTAGTGTTCATTACAGTTCAGGGCTGAATAACTCAACCAGGCAGCTATCTGGTGCCTCACCCCGGTTCTAGGCAGAAGCTAGGAGGGTTGCATACTTAGGGGCCCTTAGCCAATCCCTAGGCCTGGCAGGGAACTAAGGAGCTCTTAATTAGACATGAGCCATGCCAGGGGTGCCGAGTGAGTCTGTCGGTGGCCCTTGAGGGGCCCCTGACGGGAGGAATTTTACCTCAGGCCAGAGATCAGGTGGCTGGCCTGGAAGGATCCTACCACAGGAGGCAGTTGGAAGGAAACTTTCCAGGGGGGCAGTGGAGAGAGCAAAGAGAGACAGAGTAGGTAGATCAGCATGGTGCAGGGACAGACAAGAGGAGAGACTGCCACATGTAGCAGGTCTCTCTTGAAGACAGTGGTGTGTCTTCATCCAACCTTGCCCTGGGAGATCTTCAGTGTGTCAGTCGGTAGACTGGGAAAAAGAAGCAACCAGGTGGACTGGCGAAATGGCAGCCAGGTGGGCTTGCATTTCTGCAGGGAGTAGAGCTGAAACCAGTGTCTACATGAAAGCAGAAGGTGTTGTAGGAAGCAGTTCACTCTGTGCTACTTTTTCAAGGGAGTTCCTATCCTGTAATGCCGCGTACACACAAGTGGACTTTCCGGGAGAAAAGGTCCGACGGAATAATTCCGTCGGACATTCCGATTGTGTGTGGGCTTCATCGGACTTTTTCTTTCTAAAATTCTGATGGACCTAGAAATAGAACATGTTTCAAATCTTTCCGACGAAATCAGTTCCTATCGATAAAACCGCTCGTCTGTATGCTATTCTGACGGACTAAAAACGACGCAAGGGCAGCTATTGGCTACTGGCTATTGAACTTCCTTTTTCTAGTCCCGTCGTACGTCATCGCATTCTAAACGATCGGACTTTGGTGTGATCGTGTGTAGGCAAGTCCGTTTCAGCGGAACTCCGTCGGAAAAACCGTCGGAGTCTATTCTGATGGAAAGTCTGCTCATGTGTACGCAGCATAAGGGGCTGTTGCTGAGCTAACAAAAGACTGTTGGCTCCTAAAGGAGTGAACCCAATGAAGCTGTACAAAGGATCGAGATTTGTGCAGGAGGAAGAAGTGGAAGCTGTAAATAGGGGGGACGTTGTCCCTGGTTTTGTTTGTCATTGTCAAATTGGGTATCCCATAATCCCTAACCCCATCCAAGTTATTATAACCTAAATAAAACAACAAAAACAAGCTCAAGGACTGTTTTTTTGTGTCTGAATGCAAGAAGGAAATGCTATGTGACTGGCTGTGCAGCAGTGGGAAACCCTGACAATTGCAACTCCTACAAGGGTAGTGCCACATGTCCATAGTTGTGGAGTAACCCACTCAATTCCCTAACCCCATCCAAGTTACTCAAAAATAAAAACACCAGAAAGAAAACCCCTGAACTGAAAAATGACTGACCATGTGTCTGGCTGCGGTGTTACTGTTGGGAAAAGGAACCCTGGGCATCTTTCTAGCAGCTCCTACACGTATGTCCCACAGACATCTCTTTACTTACTTGGACATGGTTCTTGTGTATTACACATAGTATTTCTGGTAGGAGATCCAGTGCAATATCTTCCTCCATGTTTAGGTGCTGGATTATCGCAAGATCTCTTCTGCCCCACCTTTCCTACGCCACAGGTGACTGAGCACTCTGAGTCCTTCTGCCACGCTCCCCATTGTCCATCCACTGTGGAAACAATACACAGATCAGGATGATGGCAGGGGGGAAACAGCTAAATGGGAATACACACTAATAGACAGCAATAGTTCTATTCATAAGAAGACAATGACAAGGTTTAAGCAAAAGGAAAAATGTATTTTGCAGATAGATCCTGACAATTTATAAAGACTTTCTGCTTTCTAATGGAAAATTTTGATGATAATTTCCCTTTCCCTAAATTTAGCCTTATTCATTAATTTAATTAAAACTTACAGAATTAATTTTCCTCAAGATGACAACAGAATTTTATTGGTGCTTTTGCCATGTTTTGCAGTTTTATATTACTATTCTAACTATAGGCTAACTCCACCTTTCAGACCATATTTCATGTTAGACCCATATTTAGGGTGTAGCATAAAACATGGTCAGAGTCAGGGCCGGATTTCCCACAAGGCCACCGAGGCCAGGCCTCGGGGCGGCAGTGGTACAGGGGCGGCGCCGCTCCTGCAAAGAATTCTTGGCCGCCCCCCACATTAACATAGCAGCATGTGATGCAGCGCACCCGGGTGCCAGAGAGGTGGGGGCGCTGAAGCACTAGAGTGCTCCTCTCCCTCCTCCTCCTCTCTGTGTCCAGACTGAGGCGGCTTCCTCCGCAGGTCACCGCCGCCGCTGCTGTTTTTTTCGAGGCTCAAGCCTGTCCCCCCTCCCTCCTCCTGTCAAAGGAGAGCAGCCGCTGGAGATCGGAGCGGCTGGTCTCTGTGCGGGGGGGGGGGGGGGGGGGCGTGTTCTCCTGTGTCTCTCACTCCCGCCCAAGCCTGTCTCCATTTGTACACTTATGGGGGGGTGTCCTGGGGGGTCTGTACTAGTGAAGGGGGGGTTTGTCCTGGGATGTCTGCACTAATGGAGGGGGGGGGGTTGTCCTGGGGGTCTGTACTAGTGAAGGGGGGGTTTGTCCTGGGATGTCTGCACTAATGGAGGGGGGTTTGTCTTGGGATGTCTGTACTAATGAAGGGGAGGGGGGTTGCCCGGGGGGGTTTGTACTAATGAAGGGGGGGGTTTGCCCTGGGGGTCTGTACTAATGGAGGGGGGTTTGTCCTGGGGGGGTCTGTACTAATGAAGGGAGGGGTGGTTTGTCCTGGGGGGGTCTGTGCTAATGGAGGGGGTTGACCTGGGGGGGGGTTGTACTAATGGAGAGGGGGTTGTCCTGGGGGGGTTGTACTAATGGAGGGGGAGTTGTCCGGGGGGGGTTTGTACTAATGGAGGGGGGGTTGACCTGGGGGGTTTGTACTAATGGAGGGGGGGTTGTCCTGGGGGGGTATGTACTAATGGAGGGGGGTTGTCCTGGGGGGGTTTGTACTAATGGAGGGGGGTTGTCCTGGGGGGGTTTTACTAATAGAGGGGCGTTTGTCCTGGGGGGGTCTGTACTAATGAAGGGAGGGGGGTTTGTCCTGGGGGGTCTTTACTAATGAAGGGAGGGGGGTTTGTCCTGGGGGGGTCTGTACTAATGAAGGGAGGGGGGTTTGTCCTGGGGGGGTCTGTACTAATGAAGGGAGGGGGGTTTGTCCTGGGGGGGGTCTGTACTAATGAAGGGAGGGGGGTTTGTCCTGGGGGGATCTGTACTAATGAAGGGGGGGTTTGTCCTGGGGGGATCTGTACTAATTAAGGGAGGGGGGTTTGTCCTGGTGGGGGTCTGTACTAATGGATGGGGGTTTGTCCTGGGGGGTCTGTACTAATGGAGGGGGGTGGTTTGTCCTGGGAGGGTCTACACCCAGGAAAGTACACCCAGGGCTCCAGAGGGAGAGGACACTGCTGAGGGAAAACCATTAGAGAGAGAACCCCGCTGCCCTGCGCCACCAGAGGGAAAGCCACACAGCCTGGTGCCATCCCTGGCGGAGAAAGGAATGGAGTCATTGCAGGAATACAGATCTGGGTGCTACCCAGCGGAGTCGCCACGGGCAATTCAGAGTGAGCTGACTCCTGATCAGAGGAACCATTGCTGTATCGCTGGGTCAGGTGAGAGGGCCGATCGGCCATTATCTACTAATGTCCATAGGAACTGCAGTCTCTGACCGTCTCCTGTATCATGTCTGCAGTCTCTGACCATCTCCTGTACTATGATTGCAGTCTCTGATCATCTCCTGTATTATGTCTGCAGTCTCTGATCATCTCCTGTACTATGTCCGCAGTCTCTGATCATCTCCTGTATCATGTCTGCAGTCTCTGACCGTCTCCTGTATCATGTCTGCAGTCTCTGACCATCTCTTGTATCATGTCTGCAGTCTTTGACCATATTATGTCTGGGGGCTCTTTCTGGTGGTGTGTGTGTGTGTGTGTGTGTGTGTGTGTGTGTGTGGGGGGGGGGGGGGCGGCATTGAAGGGCCCGGCCTTGGGGCGGCAAAGGGAGTAAATCCGGGCCTGGTCAGAGTGCAAAGTCCCCCACCCCAAACTGACACCCACACTTACAGAATTACAGGGTCCTTATTTCCAATGGCTCCTGTCAGATTTGAAGTCAACAAACTGTGTTTGGCTCTGCCCATACAGCCGAATTATTCATTCACAAGGAGGTGTGAATGAAAAAACAAGTCTCATAGGCCACTGCACCAGAGGGACCAGGGTTCCTATTGGAGTCCATTATTGAAGTGTATCAATACTTTCCCAGCTATTTAACTGAAGGTCTGTATCTCTGTATGGACAGGCCCGGATTTACTCCCTTTGCCGCCCCAAGGCCAGGTCCTTCAATGCCGCCCCCCCCCCCCCACACACACACACACCACCATTCTCGTCATTTATCGATGACTGCTACAATAGATCTATTAAAAACATATCTCCACACACGAGAACACTAAAAATAACTGGCTTTAATTGTACAGACTAAAAATACTTCAGGGTAACGATTTTTCGCGGGCAATGGCTGGTGTTAGTGCCTCAATCATCCCCGGCACCATGGTTGTTATGGTGTCAGGATGATTGAAACACATTATTTCTATCATTACATTGTAATGTAAAATGAAATAGTTCAACTCACCATAATGCAGAGTCATTGGGAGCCCTGAGCGTGTCACTTGCCCCCATCGCTTGTCACTTGACACTATGCCTGCCACCAGATGGAGATGTCACTTGCCATGCTGCCACCACATGGGGATGTCACTTGCCACACTGCCTGGCTGCCACCAGATGGAGATGTCACTTGCCACTCTGCCTGCCACCAGATGGGGATGTCACTTGCCACACTGCCTGGCTGCCACCAGATGGAGATGTCACTTGCCACACTGCCTGGCTGCCACCAGATGGGGATGTCACTTGCCACGCTGCCACCAGATTGAGATGTCACTTGCCACACTGCCTGGCTGCCACCAGATGGGGATGTCACTTGCCACGCTGCCACCAGATGGAGATGTCACTTGCCACGCTGCCACCAGATGGAGATGTCACTTGCCACGCTGCCACCAGATGGAGATGTCACTTGCCACACTGCCTGGCTGCCACCAGATGGACATGTCACTTGCCATACTGCCACCACATGGGGATGTCACTTGCCACACTGCCTGGCTGCCACCAGATGGAGATGTCACTTGTCACTCTGCCTGCCACCAGATGGGGATGTCACTTGCCACACTGCCTGGCTGCCACCAGATGGAGATGTCACTTGCCACACTGCCTGGCTGCCACCAGATGGGGATGTCACTTGCCACGCTGCCACCAGATGGAGATGTCACTTGCCACGCTGCCACCAGATGGAGATATCACTTGCCACGCTGCCACCAGATGGAGATGTCACTTGCCACACTGCCTGGCTGCCACCAGATGGGGATGTCACTTGCCATGCTGCCACCAGATGGGGATGTCACTTGCCACGCTGCCACCAGATGGGGATGTCACTTGCCACGCTGCCACCAGATGGAGACGTCACTTGCCACGCTGCCACCAGATGGAGACGTCACTTGCCACGCTGCCACCAGATGGAGATGTCACTTGCCACGCTGCCACCAGATGGGGATGTCACTTGCCACGCTGCCACCAGATGGGGATGTCACTTGCCACGCTGCCACCAGATGGGGATGTCACTTGCCACGCTGCCACCAGATGGGGATGTCACTTGCCACGCTGCCTGTCTGCCACCAGATGAAGGAGGGCGGAACAGCGGTGCTGGCAATGAGAGATGTCATCTCTCTCCCCCCGCTGCCGCACCGCTGACATTACTTCATAATCTTTTCAAAAATGGCGCCGGGCGGCGCAATCATGCTACTGCGCATGCGCCACCCGGCCGAGCGCATACGAGCTTTCCCGAGCCCGGCCGCTTCAGAACTGCGCATGCGCAGTAGTGGGCGGCTCGCGGCCATCTTTTCTAAGGGCACCGGTGTCCTTAATCAACTTTAACGAGCAGCCCGAAAGGGGGGAGGGTGGCCGCGAAGTCGCCACAGGAGCGGCGCCGCCCCTGCACCACTGCCGCCCCGTGGCCTGGCCTCGGTGGCCTTGTGGCAAATCCGGCCCTGTGTATGGACCAGGGGTTGGAGGAAGAGTCTGCAAGAGCCAGAGCATTGCAAACTTGGCTCACTGATCGCGATTGCAATACTTTTTAGGTAAAAATGTAATAAATAAAAAAATGCACATTTTTGCTTTTTGCAAAATAGGTGCATTTATTACTTTTTTGCAAAAGGTGGCATTCTTTCTTGAACCTCAGGGTAAAACAAATCTTAATGCCCAAGCCCAATTTTGCAACTTTGACATGTGTTAGTAAAACCGTACATATCATCGCATATCATTTTTTCAATCCAGGTGGATTATACCTTGTTTTTTTCAGGACAAATTGGGCTTTCATTTGGTGGTAAATGGTAATGGATATCTGCTTATTTTTTTAATTATCAAAGGAAAACTGGCCAAAAATAGTAAAAAAAATATTTTTTAAGTTTAGCTGTATATTTCTTGCTATTACTATAAATATACCACCAAAGAACAACCTAAAATAAATTCTCCTGCTCCTGACAATCGCGTAGTGATACTACATATGTGTATGTTATTTGTTGTTTGTACCCGTAGTACAGCCCAGAAACAATAGTGCGCTTTTTGCTCTTTTTATTTTATCCTACCTAAAACACACGGATACTGACACTGATAAAATATCCTGTCCAAAAAAAACTGATCCTGACCATTGGCCCTGACCTTTGATCTTGACCTTTGACCCTGACCCAAACTCTAACCGTGGCACTGACCTAGATCAAACCTTGATTCATGAAATTTGACCTGAGCACATATATCTATAGTGTTTTCTTATCTCTCTTCAGAGCACTAAGTCGTGTGTACAGACATAGCAAACTCACCCGTTGTACACACGACCAATGTTTACAAATGGGAGGAGGTGTACCTTACATTGGTCGTGTTTACAACGGGTGAGTTTGCTATGTCTGTACTGTGGGATATCTAGTTATAATTATTATGCTATCTTCTGACTTACTTAGCATTATCTGTCATAGATCTCTACTCTTTGATGGGATTATCTGACCCCTCAGCAGCCACATTGCAATCTATCAGCATTTCTTTTAGCTGTGAGCCTGTGTTTTATAGTATATTGTAAGTACTGGATGTATACCCAATTTATTTACTTTATGCATTAAAGTATAATTATATACTATACATCATTTTTATTCTTAATATCATGTTATGCACGTCCCCATAGTTATCTGATTTGCCTTTATTGTCTGTGTGGTTGCCTTGTGGGCTACCCACCTCATAGGGGGATGAGTGAAATGGAAGACCGTATCAATTGTTATACCTTGTCAAATGTTTGTATTTATTATATGTTTCTTATGTTGTATTTCTCTTTTTTTCAAACTTATATTATTATTCAAATGCTCCTGAAGAAGTGCAAGGCGCGTAACATGTAGAGCAAGATATTACTTCACTGCAATATAACCGTACTCTTGGACTCACCGTTACTATACAGCAAATTTGTTTGTTGTCAGATTCCATGTAGCTACAAGTTGGTTAAATTTAGCTATATATTCTCTTCATTGGTTCATTTTATCAGTGTGGTTTTATATATGCTTTGTTAATTTTTTTCTAAATAAATTTATATTTTTGTAACTTTTGTGTTGTTGTGCCTAAAAACTCCAAGCTCTCTTTATCCCATTTTTTCCAATCTAAATGGGACGTGGCACCTTATATCTATGTAGTGTCCACAGTACCACTCTGTGTTGATACTATAACCATTTTCTCAATAGGTGTAAGGCCAGCATAATACCGGAGTTGGCAATAGGCCCGGACTGGGACAAAAGACAGGCCCGGGCATTCCAGACCGAGCAGCCAATTCCTCCAGGGACCAGGTTAAGGGGGGCACCCCCCAAAACTCAAACCCCACCAACTTCCGCCCCCCAAAATATTCTCCACCCCCAACAGACAGACCCACCCACTTACTGTCCTTCCTGCACCTCAGCTACTGCCCCCTCTCACCACTGACAGACCCCTACCCCAACCAGCGCACCCCCCCACTCACAGACCTTCACCACCCAACTACTGACCCCCATCCCCCACTGAAAGACCCCCACCCCCCCCCCCCCCAAATACCACCACTTCCCTCCACTGAAAGGCTCCCAACCCCCCTCACCCAATCTTCATGCTACAGCCACTGTGAAATAATTTTTCCCAGTCTATCCCCACTGTTAATAATTATGACTCGTAACTGTGTCCCTGCTCAGCTGTCAAGGTGGCCGAGCTTGTGTCGTGCCTGTGTTCCTCCCAACCATTTAGCATGTAAGGAGTTAACTTCAGTTACCTCTTTGAGTGTAGCTTGGCCCTCGGCTTGTTTTGACTGAATGCATGCATGGTTGCTGCAGAGGATACAAGTCTACACTAGGAGAGGAGACACAGGTATGGCCCCACAGCGGGAGGTGAGCTGCGACCATGGCCCGGGTCAGCCTTGTGCAGACCATGGCCAACGCCCACCTCCCACTGCATGGCACGGTAACCAACAGGCCACTTCTGCCAGGACTTGTGGCTAGGTGGCTCCCGCCCACTAGGCATGTGCCCGGTGTGCCCTATAGCCAGTCCGGACCATGTTGTCAATATTGGGGCTATACACGCCTCCACACCATCATCTCGAGGACATAAGAGCTCTGCAAAAAATATGACTGTTGCAACCCTAAGAGTTAGTTGCTCACCTGGACAAAAGGGAAGGCCAGTGCAATCTTTGGAGTCACGATTACTCCCTGGGCATGGATTTCCTGGGGGGCTGCTTGAAGGGCTCGGGTTGTCACACTGTCGGAATCGGGACTGAGCTGGGAATATTCCAGAACCTTCTACAATGCAACTAGAGGAGCACAAGCCCCAGCCTCCCCAGGCACCCCATTGTCCATGAGCTGGAGGGAGAAAAAAAAATTAATAAAAGATCTAAAAGCCATTATTACTCTTTATTGTCATGTGATTTAAATTCAAATTTGGCAAAGTAAAACACAGCCTTTCTTTACTAATTGAAGTACAACAGGTCTGAACCTGGACAAGTCTTAACTGTTGTCCCTATCCAGTGAGGATATCTAACTCCACCATCTCTGGTACCTTAACTCTTGTGAGCACAGCTGCCTAGTTCCTCTGTGTAAATTGTACACTCCATATATTTCTACGGAGAATCCCAAGGGGGGGTGTGAAGAAGCTCTTGTATGGTTCACAGATGGCAATAATGATGCAGAATGGCATCCAACTATTTTTTAGGCATGATGGCAAGGCAACTAACATATTGAGCAGGTCAGCATTGAAACCTGAAAGTCACCTCTGCCACTTTGATATATCTAGTTCCTAGGGAGGTGACAGGTGCTATTTTCTAAAATACTAGCCTACCATTTTTTTTGGTATTATTTGGAGACCATAATGGGCAAATTTCTCTATCCATTCACAACAAGATGTCACAGACACACAGTTGGAAGAAAAGTATTTTTTTCAATATTATTTTGAACCCACAGAAAGAAACACAACTCCATAATTTGCATATATAAAAGAGATGGGAGGAACTGCCAATTCTCCTGGGGTTATTTGACCAGTTCCTAAGAGATACACAAGACCATAAAATGAAAACAATAGTTTTGGATGGAGCTGAACTTTACGTTGATATTAGTGCTCATATCAAAGCTATAAAAAGTGTATACAGCAAAGTGTATTAAAAGATTGGGGTCACCTACTTGGGCATATTTGAAAGGTGTCACATTTTTCAACCTCTTCATTAGCACCGCGACATGACCCTCCGCACGATGGAGAAGGACTATTGCATTGCCGGGTGCGTTTCCTCTGTCCACGTTCACAGGTCACAGAGCATTCAGACCATGCACTCCATTGTGACCAGCCTCCATCTTCTGTTAATTAACAATATTCCATAATACAAAAACGTCAATAAAACTTGGAAGTGACCCTAAACTGAGTAGTGACATACTGAAAGCACAATTTAAATATGTTTTGTTTTATTTGATAAGGGGTGTCAGTGTGATGCCATAAATCAGTACACATGCAATTTGTTTCCCTAGAGTTAACGCGTCTAAACACAGAATGAACAAGTAGCAGGTAATCTTTTGCTTTTTCTGTATCATTTTATCCATCGACTGCCTCTCTCTTCTCTCCATTTCCCAGGAATCTGTTATTTGGTATTGTACAGATAATAGGCTGCGCTGCTAATAAATGAATGTGATCATGATGAATACAACCACCTTAGTGACAATTGAACGTAAGCAAAGTATTACTTGACAATTAAACGTGAACAAAATAGTAAAAAATATACAGTAACTGAAAAACATAAATCGCATGCAGAAATGGTGAATAAAAAATTCAGTGATCAAAACAATTGAATCAAGTCCATATAATCAAAAAATAAAAAAATAAAAGTCCTTGTGGGTGCAGAAATTAATGGATAGAGGGAGAAAGACACCCTTTCTTCAAGTGATGTAAAACGTGCAAGAAAAAAACTGTCTCCGTAAGGAGCGTGGTGTTATAGGGAGTTCCTCCACCTCAAGTAGGTAAGCCCCTTACCAGATCCAAAGATCTCCTGTCAAAGAGATCATACACGCATGTGGCTGTGTCCCCCAGCCACTGGGTCTCTGTCAGTACGTGTGTCACAAGCCACCTCTCCGGGAAATCAGCCTTATGATGATGTTTCCGCTCCCAATCCGTGAATAAATATAAAGAAAAATGCTCCATAGCGTAATACAGTTAAAAGCTACTTTATTAAATAAAAGAAAAGCACTTACAAAATGTACAGTAAATGTTCGCCTCTAAAATCACTAATGCGCCGGCCGGCTTCAGCTGCTGCCCGTTCCTTCCGGGTTCAGCGTGGTGTGGTGGTGACGTCAGCACGCCGCTCCTCCCTACGCCGTTTCGACAAAACAGATTTGTCGAAACGGCGTAGGGAGGAGCGGCGTGCTGACGTCACCACCACACCACGCTGAACCCGGAAGGAACGGGCAGCAGCTGAAGCCGGCCGGCGCATTAGTGATTTTAGAGGCGAACATTTACTGTACATTTTGTAAGTGCTTTTCTTTTATTTAATAAAGTAGCTTTTAACTGTATTACGCTATGGAGCATTTTTCTTTATATTTATTCATGGATTGGGAGCGGAAACATCATCATTAGGCTGATTTCCCGGAGAGGTGGCTTATGACACACGTACTGACAGAGACCCAGTGGCTGGGGGACACAGCCACATGCGTGTATGATCTCTTTGACAGGAGATCTTTGGATCTGGTAAGGGGCTTACCTACTTGAGGTGGAGGAACTCCCTATAACACCACGCTCCTTACGGAGACAGTTTTTTTCTTGCACGTTTTACATCACTTGAAGAAAGGGTGTCTTTCTCCCTCTATCCATTAATTTCTGCACCCACAAGGACTTTTATTTTTTTATTTTTTGATTATATGGACTTGATTCAATTGTTTTGATCACTGAATTTTTTATTCACCATTTCTGCATGCGATTTATGTTTTTCAGTTACTGTATATTTTTTACTATTTTGTTCACGTTTAATTGTCAAGTAATACTTTGCTTACGTTCAATTGTCACTAAGGTGGTTGTATTCATCATGATCACGTTCATTTATTAGCAGCACAGCCTATTATCTGTACAGTTAGTAAGGTGGGGGTTGTCTCGCATTTAAGGTTGCAGCAGCATTTTATGGTTATTTTTTATTTCTTGTTCCTTTTTTTTGCTTTGTTTTTTCTCTGAACATATGTGTGGAATATTTTCACTTAAGGGATAGCACAGTATTTTTCTTTATGGTTTTACTGTTATTTGGTATTGCCTGCAGCAAAGTTAACAACATGTGAGCCCCGTGTATAGCGTTTAGGGCTAAATAGATAGTGTAAAAGAAAGCACACATCTCTTGCCATTACTTCAAAGTGAACCTGTTGCCAGTCTATGCAATTTAAAGTATTTACATAGTCTAAACAATGAACTTTACAATTAGACTTATTAACCCCTGTAGCTGTATGCATTATAGATAAACTCATCTTCAAAATTCACAACAGAGGCACTGAAAAAACAGCCTATTTAAACCTAATTAACGTTTGTGGCAGCCCTTGCCACTCCTCTATAAACTGATTTATGGTGGATCATATGGCGGCTGACAAGCGCCTGGGAAGCTCCTCAGTGACCATTTTAACCCTTAAAAGCCAGCACTATTACACGTGTTTGCAAAGAGGTTGTTGTTTGGGCTCATTTGCTTGAATGAGTTGCATTTGGCAGTGGTACAGCCCACTGAAAATGCCAGGGCATGTGTGCAACCTGATCCAGCTGCTCTTGCAGCTTAAGGGAGGGGGTTGGTAAAACCGTGGCTCAACCAACTATTTTTATCGTACCCCCACCCCTGACTGCAAGTGTAAATAAGCCCTTTACGTTATACTGTACCAAAATCTTGACAGCCTGTCAACTTTCTAATATAAATAAAAAGTGAGTAGATAACAAACTGGCGGTTCACACTAGAACAAGGTGCGGGAAACCCACGTTCTGTGCACGTTTCCCACGCCGCATTCAAAACTCACTACACTTGCGATCTGCAGCAGGTGTCAGTTCAATGCTAACGACACCCAAAACACAGGTCGCAATCGCAGTGTGTTTGCCTGCACCAGAGCGCATGGTACAGAAGTACCATGTGATCCGGTTGCTGTTGCTGTGCACTACTTTTGCTGTGGTCCAAAGGGATTTCAGTCCATTCAATTGAATGGGCTGAAATCACACTGCACCCGGATCACATGTGAATCGCACTGTCCCTTAAAACAACTTTTTGAACCTATCTTGTGGTCTTTGAGACTGAATGACTTCACAGTACAAGCAGCTAGTGAGGTCAGGGATGACTTGTTTTAAAGTTCTTGTACTGCTTGTTAGATATACCCTATATTACCGAAAGTATTGTGACACCTGCCTTTACACACACATTAATTTAATGGCATCTCAGTCTCAGTCCATAGGGGTGAGTATTGAGTTGGCCCACCCTTTGCAGCTATAACAGCTTCAACGCTTCTGGGAAGGCTGTCCGCAAGGTTTAGGAGGATGTCTATGGGAATGTTTTACCATACTTCCAGAAGCGCATTTGGGAGGTCAGGCACTGATGTGGACGAGAAGGCCTGGCTTCATCCCAAGGGTGTTCTATTGGGTTAAGGTCAGGACTCTGTGCAGGTCAGTCGAATTCCTCTATCTTAAACTCGCTCATCCATGTCTTTATGGACCTTGCTTTGTGCACTGGTGCGCAGTCACGTTGGAACAGGACGGGGACATCCCCAAACTGTTCCCACAAAGTTGGGAGCATGAAATTGTCCAAAATGTCTTGGTATGCTGATGCCTTAAGAGTTCCCTTCACTGGAACTAAGGGGCCAAGCCCAACCCCTGAAAAACAACCACACACCATAATCCCCCCTCCACCAAAGTATTTGGACAAATGCACAAAAGCAAGGTCTATAAAGACATGGATGAGTGAGTTTTGGGATGGAGGAACTTGACTGGCCTGCACCTCAACCCGATAGAACACCTTTGGGATGTATTAGAGCGGAGACTGCGAGCCAGGCCTTCTCGTGCCTGACCTCACAAATGGGCTTCTAAAAGAATGGTCTAACATTCCCATAGACACACTCCTAAACCTTGTGGACAGCCTTCCCAGAAAAGTTGAAGCTGTTATAGTTGCAAAGTGTGGGCCAACCCAATATTGGACCCTACGGACTTATACCCCGTACACACGGTCAGATTTTCCGACGGAAAATGTGTGATAGGACCTTGTTGTCGGAAATTCCGACCCTGTGTAGGCTCCATCACACATTTTCCATCGGATTTTCCGACAAACAGTTTGAGAGCAGACTATAACATTTTCTGACAACAAAATACGTTGTTGGAATTTCCGATCGTGTGTACACAAATTTGACGCACAAAGTGCCACGCATACTCAGAATAAATAAAGAGATGAAAGCTATTGGCTACTGCCCCGTTTATAGTCCCGACGTACGTGTTTTACGTCACCGCGTTCAGAACGATCGGATTTTCTGACAACTTTGTGTGACCGTGTGTATGCAAGACAAGTTTGAGCCAACATCCGTCGGAAAAAATCCATGGATTTTGTTGTCGGAATGTCCGATCAATGTCCGACCGTGTGTACGGGGCATAAGACTGGGATGCCATTAAAGTTCATGTGCGCGTAAAGGCAGGTGTCCCAATACTTTTGGTAATATAGTGTATGTTCATACTTTAATGTCTATGGTCTGGCAGCAGGCGCACTCTTTCCATTGTCCTGAGAGAGCTTACACTTTGCCTAAACAGCCCATTCAAAGGTCAACCAATGTTTTTCATTATTGAAATTTTATTATAATGTTTTGGAAAAGTTAATATGAAAACATTTTACATAGGCTGTCTCCATATCTGTCTTTTATACATGGAGGCTATACAGAAAGCAGGAAGGGAGGCCACTTCTGCAGGATAGGTATTTCATTATTTATATCGCATAATCAGAAATATACAATAAACTAATATGCACTTATTTTGCCCCAGCCGTCAATATTTGCTCATACTCACGAGGACAGCAATCTTTCAGTGAGCAGGATCGGACCTCCAATGTGTTCCCATCACAGTTGCCCTGACCTATGCAGACCCTCTCTCTTCTCTGAACTCCTATTAGACACGACACAGTACACGGGCTCCATTCACCCCACTGGGACCACTCTGCTGAACTGGAATAGACGGTCATATTATAAACATGGCGCCAATGCAATGTGGATAAACAGAAGGCTGAGAGCAATCATTCAAAATCTGATTGGTCATTATGTGCTACCCAGACACAGGTGAGGGGTGGAGCAGTGCGGATGACAGCAGACAGCCTGCCACACAGGGCCAAAGAAGAAATAGAGCCAGAGGTAAGAGGATGGGACCATGCAGATGGAAGCAGACAACCTGCCGTACAGGGCCAAGAAAGAGAAAGAGCCAGGGGTAAGAGGATGGGACAGAGTAGATGGAAGCACACAACCTGCCGTACAGGGCCAAGAAAGAGTAAGAGCCAGGGGTAAGAGGATGGGACAGTGCAGATAGAAGCACACAATCTGCCGTACAGAGACAAGGAAGAGAAAGATCCAGGGGTAAGAGGATGGGACAGTGTAGATGGAAGCACACAACCTGCCGTATAGGGCCAAAGAAGAGATAGAGCCAGAGGAAAGAGGATGGGACAGTGCAGATGGAAGCACACAAACTGCTGTACAGGGCCAAGAAAGAGAAAGAGCCAGGGCTAAGAGGATGGGGCAGTGTAGATGGTAGCACACAACCTGCTGTACAGGGCCAAGGAAGAGAAAGAGCTAAGGGTAAGAGGATGGGACAGTGTAGATGGAAGCACACAACCTGCCGTACAGGGCCAAAGAAGAGATAAAGCCAGGGGAAAGAGGATGGGACGGTGCAGATGGAAGCACACAACCTGCCATACAGGGCCAAGATAGAGAAAGAGCCAGGGGTAAGAGGAAGGGACAGTGTAGATGGAAGCACACAACCTGCCGTACAGGGCCAAAGAAGAGAAAGAGCAAGAGGTAAGAGGATGGGACAGTGTAGATGGAAGCACACAACCTGCCGTACAGGGCCAAGAAAGAGAAAGAGCCAGGGGTAAGAGGATGGGACAGTGTAGATGGAAGCACACAACCTGCCGTACAGGGCCAAGAAAGAGAAAGAGCCAGGAGTAATGCCGCGTACACACGGTCGGACTTTTCGTCTACAAAAGTCCGACAGCCTGTCCGACAGACTTCCGGCGGACTTTCGGCGGACTTGCAGCAGACTTTCTAACGAACGGACTTGCCTACACACGACCACACAAAAGTCCGACGGATTCGTACGTGATGACGTACACCGGACTAAAATAAGGAAGTTCATAGCCAGTAGCCAATAGCTGCCCTAGCATGGGTTTTTGTCCGTCGGACTAGCACACAGACGAGCGGATTTCGGGGTCCGTCGTAGTTACGACGTAAAGATTTGAAGCATGTTTCAAATCTAAAGTCCGTCGGATTTGAGGCTGAAAAAGTCTGCTGAAAGTCTGGAGAAGCCCACACACGATCGGATTACCAGCCAGCTTTAGTCCGTCGGCGTCCGTTGGACTTTTGTAGACGAAAAGTCCGACCGTGTGTACGCGGCATAAGAGGATGGGACAGTGTAGATGGAAGAACACAACCTGCTGTACAGGGCCAAAGAAGAGATAGAGCCAGGGGTAAGAGGATGGGACAGTGCAGATGGAAGCACACAACCTGCCGTACAGGGCCAAGATAGAGAAAGAGCCAGGGGTAAGAGGGTGGGACAGTGCAGATGGAAGCACACAACCTGCCGTACAGGGCCAAAGAAGAGAAAGAGCCAGAGGTAAGGGGGTGGGACAGTGTAGATGGAAGCACACAACCTGCCGTACAGAACCAAGGAGGAAACAAAGTAACAGGTGAGGGCTGGAACATCGCATATGGAAGCACACAATTTGCTACACAGAGCCAGAGGTAATAGCATGGAACAGTGCAGATGGAAGCACACAACCAGCCGCAAAGCGCCAAGGAAGGGATGGAGCCAAAGGTGAGGAATTTAAAAAGGAAGAGTGCAGATGTAAGCAAACTGTTGTACAGAGCTAAGAGGAGATAGAACCTAAGGTAAGGGGACAGGACAGTAGACATGTGCACTGCCAAAAGATTTGTTTGTTTTTGTTTTAATTAGTTTTTTCTTTTTTTCATTTTTCGTGTCATTCTCTATGATCAAAATTCGTTATTTCGAGTAACTTTGTGAATTCGTAAATTTGAAAAATCGTAAATTTGAAAATTCGTAAATTCAAAATCTGAAAATTCTGACATTTGGAAATTCGAAAATCCAAAAATTCAGAAATTTGAAACTTTGAAAATCTGAAACTTTGAAAATCCGAAAATTCAAAAATCCGAAATAATAACTAACTAACTAACTAACTAATAATAACTAACTATTAAATTATAGGTATTGGAATTCCCTTTCAAATTTGGCTGTTGATGAACGTAACGAATACGTACTTATCCGAAGTTACGAATTATCCAAAATAACGAATGGCGTATCCAAACGAATGGAACATGGAAAGTTTATATTATTATTATTAATTCATTACGTTCCATTAGTTTAGATGCGGCATTCGTTATTTTGGATAATTCGTAACCTTGGATATATTTGTTTTTATTACGTTCACTAACAGCCAAATTTGAAAGGAAAATTCCAATACCTATGATTTAATAGTTAGTAATAGTTATTATTAGTTAGTTATTTCAGATTTTTTTTTTTTTTAATTTTTGGGATTTATCATTTTTTAATTTTCGTTCTTATTTTCCGATTTTCGTTTTTTAGAATTGTAGGATTTTTGTATTTTCGAATTTTCAAATTTTTGGATTTTCAAATCTTCGAATTTCCAAATTTTCGAATTTCCAAATTTTCGAATTTTCAAATTTTCAAATTTTCGAATTTTGGAAAATTTAGTTAAATGGGTTTTCATTCATTTGAATATTTCCGAATTTGTCGAATTTCGTCGAAAAACAAACTCGGGACTAGACTAATTGCACATGTCTACAGGACAGGCAGTGCGGATAGAAGCACACAACCTGCCGTACAGAACTAAGGAGGAGATAGAGCCATAGGTGAGTGGTGGCACAATCCTGATGGCAGCACACAACGGCAATGTTTTAGGAGGGGGAGACGCAGCCATAGTGGAGGGACACAGGAATAATGATACCACCAGAGCTGGTGTGCAATTTTAAGGAAGAAAATAAGCAACAACGTGGATGCAACTTAGTTGTCAGACAACTTTTTTATTTCACCCCACTTACCGGCAGGCTTGACATTCAGACTGAGAATCCCGCTTAAAGGCATATTTTATATTCAGACAGCAATCCAGTTCAGGCACGCCTTCTCCAAGATAATCTTCGCATTCACCCGTCACGCCGTTAACCTCAGCATAACAATGAACATCGTCAGCCCCTATTAAATAGAAAAACACGTATCTTATTCAATAGTACAATAATACATCATTATTTACAATGTGCTATAACATAAAGCATAAAATCACTGTGGTTGTTAATCCCACTATATTCACAGCATCCTCTCTGTTTAATAATGTAATCTGCCCATGTCTGTGTTTTATAAAAAAATGTGTTTTATAAAAAAAATAATGTAGTTATATATCTGATTTCAGAGCGCCGCTCAGCGCTCATGTGACCGGTCAGCTTTCTCCTCTCTCGGCCTGACAGCTGCAGTGGGCGGGGCCGAGATTCCCCTGCTGACGTCAGTCAGGAGGGAGGAAGGGAGAAGGAGAGAGCTGGTCGGTCACGTGAGCACAAAGCGGCGCTCTGAAATCAGCTATATAGCTGCATTATTTTTTTTATAAAACAGACACTGGGCCAGATTACATTATTAAACAGAGAGAATGGTGTGAAAAAGTATCTGTAATTTCAGCAGCAGGAGGGGAGGGGGTGGGCATGGACACGGAGTTGACAGGCAGGGAGGGAGGGGGGTAGGGAGAGGACAGAGGAGGGCAGGAGACACAGTGGATGATGGAGGCATGTAAACTGACCACGGTGTCAGGGCTCAGCAGTCATGATAAACCGTGGTCAGTTTACAGGGGGGAGGGCAGAACCAGACAGGATGAACCAGGTATTTCAGGTGTTACAGGGTACCAAATTACACAGCAGAAGCACTGTGCTGTATAACATGCTTTAAAGGAACAGGATCCATTTTTTTTTTTTTTTAGGGTAACAAACAATTTTAATCCACTTACTGTTGACTGGCTCACTGCCTCTGCCAGAAGTCCACTCCAAGCATCAACTACTCTTTCAGTAAAATACTTAAGGTAAGTTGTGAACTTTCCTCCTGCTAGTTGATGCATTCCTGGGCATTTTTGATGTGTTCTGGTGCATTTTTTCCACTCTTTTTTTTTTTTTCATTTAAATTCAGGTCATGTGCAGTCCAGTGCGTTTTTAATGCGAAAAATAGAGCATGTTCTACTTTTGTTGACTGCACATGAATGCATTTACGCTGGGGTGAATTGGGGCCATTGGAATACATGAAAAACACTGTGCATGCATTTTTGATGCACATTAAAAATGCACTAGACTGCATCTGGTGTGAACCACCCCTTACTGTGGAGCTGTAACAGCCGGCGCAATCTTGCCTCCATCCACTAGAGGGCACCCCAGGGAAACATTACAGGCAAAACCTCGCTTCTTCGGATGACGAGGCCCGGGTACCATACCATCTTGGGAGTCAAAATATCGGCCGAGATATGGATCCGGTCAGCATAGCCCTTTAAGCCCCCACAGGGACCAAACTGGAGCTTTCTTCACAGCACATGTTTTATGTGACCAACCACCTTAGACACTGGTGAAAAAACTGAGGTCCTCCCCATATGGGAGGGGTCATATAGGGGAGAAATTCTCCTTAATTGGGGTTAACCAGTGTCCAATCACCGATGGTGCCTATCTAACCCACTATGTAATGAATACTCTGTGTCCCGTGATGTATGATCAAGAAAAGGGAATTAAGATCTTGTTACTCTTGCTGGGGAGTGGGGATTCCTCTAGTAATAAAGATCTATATTAAGGAATCGGGACTTTCTTTCTTCCGCTGGTAATACCTCTATTGATAACTATATAGGGGAATCAGGACCTTTTAGGGTAGACAGGTGACAGTTCATCCATGTTCCCCTCCTCTTTGGATGCCAAGTATGGGTTGCATAGGGTGGGTTCTTCTGGGCTACACTAGGCACATTGGATGGGGTCACTGCCTTACACATAGGGTGCCTTTACTTGTGCCATACTCACCAATGCCCTGGGACAGGGTGGAGGTTGCTTCATGTTAGTGTATACCAGCCATGCACCAAGCATGCAAGCAAGCGCATGCAAGTGTAGGCAGGTGGTACCTCCTCCATGTTCTCCTCCTCTTTGGGCCGTGAAGTAAGGGTCACATGAGAGGCCTACCCCAGGGTGGTTCTTCTGGGCTAGGCTAGGTTGCTTTTCTTGCAAATGGGGTACCTTTACCGTGTACATTTGAGCATATGACTGTAGTTTAGTTAACTCACCTGTCCTGTGTCGATGGATACTGTCATAGCTGCATTTGGGGGGAAATACGCAGGGCCAATGCCCTCTCCACCTGTCCCGCATATCCCTACCAATATATATCCCCCACAATATACAATAAGGAGATGCGTAACTCCAGACAGGGCCATCTTTAATATTGATTGGACCCATGGTAAACATTTTCTTCGGCACCCCATTCTGAGGCATACAAAAAAAATAGTAGTTAGACTCAAAATCAGTTTACTGCAGCAGATCATGCAGTGATTGCAATTGGTCGCCAGAGGTCACAGCCTACCGCTCACTGACTGGTTGCTAGAGGTTACAACACATCATTTCTGCTTGTTGATTGGTTGATAGAGGTTACAGCACATCATTACCGCTAACTGATTGGTTGCTAGAGATTACAGCAAATCACTATTGTTCACTAATTGGTTGCTAGAGGTTACAGCACATCATTACTGCTCACTGAGCAATGGAGCAATCCCAAATAATTAAGCAAGTAAAGCAGCACATCAATACACATACTAACGGAGACTATCAGAGACTGCCGACATACTAAAGGAGATGGTCAGAGGCTGCAGACAGATTACAGGAAACGGTCAGAGACTGCAGATATACTACAGGAGACGGTCAGAGACTGTGGACATGCTACAGGAGATGGTGGACATACTACAGGAACTGCGGTCATACTACAGGAGACTGCAAACATGCTACAGGAGACGGTGGACATACTACAGGAGACAGCGGACATACTACAGAAGATGGTCAGAGATCTTTCAGAGGAGCACAGCTTTGCATTTGTACAACAGTTCAGGGTTTAGTATAGCATTTAGGCAGTCTACGGTGGAAGGACATACATGGCCAGCCGGGCTCATCATACACTTTTAGAGGTCCGGGGGTGGGGCTCCCACTCAAATCTCCTTCTCTCCTTCTACAGTCACTCCTTCCCTAATACACAGACTACATAGGGCGGGGTCAGAGCATCAGTGGAGCTCCTGGCCCCACCTCTCCCTGCTGGCTGGGGAATACAGAGGTCCGGTGTTCTGTCGATATGTGCCCGCCGTCGAAAAGTGCATGCGCAGAATGAAAGGGCACTCCAGCTGATTTCCTGATCAGCTGGAGTGACGTCACCACAGCGCATGTGCACATCATAGGATGGGAGATACCATTTTCGATGGGAGATACTATTTCACGGACACAATTTAATGCTATGCAAACAGAGGGGCACCGTATTTGTCATATTGTGCCTCGCTGTTGGGCCGCCGGTTTACAGCGAGGCACAATCTGACATCTACCGTGTCCCTCCACTCTTTGCATAGCTTTCAATTGTGCCGTGAAATGGTATCTCCCGTTGAAAAAACCCTCCTACGATGTGTGCATGCGCTATAGTGATGTTACTCCAGCTGATCAGCAAATCAGGCACTTTTCGACGGAGGGCACAAATTGATAGAACACCGGGGGCAGGGCTCTCAGCTCCTACTACGGCCGCCCCATCCCTAGTACACAGGCTGCATAGGGGGGGTCAGAGCATCAGTGGAGCTCCTGGCCCCAGCCCCTCTCTGCTGGCTAATACAGCTCTGCTTCCCATGTCCCCGGTGTGCTCTGCGGTGCCATCATCGGGGCCCCAATTTGGAAACAGGGCAGCTGCTTTGGGCCCCCAACAAAAACAAGGCCGGGGCAGTTGCCCCGTTTGCCCCACGTTAAAAATGGCCCTTCCTCCAGATCACTGTGTAAGCTTTATTTTAAACACTTCCTTATACAACAAGAAGAAGATTTTGCAATAGTTTGACATGAAGCTTACTTGCCAACCTTACGTAATGCAGGCTTTGTTCACCCTTGCAGGTTGTTATGCAAAACCGTTAAGTCCAACTGCCCTTTCTAAAGGGTTACCGTTTTGGATGGAAGATGACAGATTGTATTAGGCAGCGATTTCTTATAGATATGGAGGACACTGCATGTAAATTCTCAGCCCCTCTCACTTGCCATGGCTACTAGAGGTGTGTCAGAGACTACTCTAATGTAATGAATCTTTCTGATAGAATTATTTCCAACAATGAACTGTCTTTGTTGTCCAAGCAGGGACTGAAGTTTTGTCCCCAGAGACACTTCAACGTGTTTGACACGGTTCTGGATGTGAACAGATTTGTTGGGAATTTAACTATTAACATACACTATTGCTCTGCAAATGCTATAGATGCCTCTGTACAATCAAGGGTCTGCACCCATGAATAATGTGACAGTGGGTGATGATTTTTCATCCAGGGAACATTGTGCCATTTGGGAGCTAGAAGATCTGGCATAGGAGACTGCTCCATTTAATACTCATAGCGCTGATGATGGTGCCATGAAGTCTGTTCCGTTTAAATCCGCATCAGATTTTTATCCTTCAAATTCTCGTACCTCTGAGAAGGCAAAATTTCAAAAAGCCATTGAACGAGACTTACCGGCCCTAGCACATCAGTCAATGGGGGGTGATACAATGTGCCATGATAATTTAACAAGTGATGAGAGGTTATCTCTCAAACCGGTAATGGAAGCTAAAACTATTGTTATCTGTAATTCAGATAAGGGGGGCCTCATTGTGATCATGAAAGAATACCTATACAGAAATGAGGCCACCTGTCAATTATCTGATCAGATGGCATATATAAAGTTAAAGGGGGATCCAACTAGAGAGTACAGGATGGTGATCACCAACCTAGTAGAGAGTGGGATTAAATTAAGTGTATTTAATCAGAAAAAAGCCAAATCATAAAAGGTAAGTAAGAAAAAAAAAATTATCCAAAATCGAGTGGTGGAGGTGTTGTCTTTCCTTTAAGACAAAATTGTAAAAGTGGGTGGAACGCCACTTTAATGAGTGCCTGGGCCAGTGGCTTGACAGGCATCTGCAGCCACTGATTGATCAACTTCCTGGTTACCTTAAGGATACAAACCATTTCCTTAACATCATGAATGATTTCACGTGGGAAGATGGTTTTTCCTGGGTTACCAATAATGTGACCAGCCTGTACTCCTCTATCCCTCATAGCGTTGCGTGAGTAGCAGTTTTGGTCTATTTGGATACCCTTACTAGTCTATCAATTCAACACAGACTGTATATCACGGAAGTCTAGGATTATCTATTGTTCCACAATTATTTTGTGTTTGATGGTGAGTTCTACCTCTAGAGATGTGGGGCCGCGATGGGCACCAAAATTTGCCCTCCCTAGCCAACCTTTACATGGATTTGCAGGAGCAATCCTACATCCTTGGTGGGGAGAACCCCTTTAGGTCATCCATCCGGCTCTACTTGAGGTTCATTGATGACCTACTGTTTGTGGTGGAGAACGGTGTGGAGTGCCTGCTGGCAATTCTAGAGCACTTTGTCGGGGCTGGGCACAGCCCTTCCTTTTCTGAGCTGGCCGCTCAGCTGTCGGCTAATAGCCAGCTCCTACTGTATCTCTCCACAAGTACTCAGCTGTTGATGATATCCTGCTCGTTAGTCCTGCCTACTTAAGCCGTCCAGTCCAGAGGATCTCTGCCTTCGCCTTGGTCAACATCACAGAGACTATCTCCTGCATTCCTGTTAAAGACTTGCTTGGCTGACATCCCTTCTGGCTCCAGATCCTGCTTGCTGTTTTACTACGCTCATCTCCGGCTCCCTGATGTTTGGCTTGTCTGACTATCCGTTCCGGTTCCTGAACTCTGGCTATGTTTTGACTACGTTTGTTCTATTTACTTTTATTATTAAACAAGTGTGATTTAACTGTACTTCTCTCTCGGTCTGATTTCATGGTTTCTGACACACTTTAACTGTAATGATAGAAACCTTTCCTTCACTGGATATGCAAATGACAAAGAGGCGTGTTACCTGGATGTTCACCTAATTGGAGGTGATGGGAGGGTCACCCCTATCGGGTCAAGGTAGACGCGTTTCACACAATTGCCTATCTATTACCTATCGGGTAATTCCCTCCTATTTGCCCAATCAGGTCACCCGATGCACACCATCAGGGGTATCCCCGTTGGCCAATTCCTGCGAGTTAGACGCATCTGTAGTGATGATGATTGTTTTGAACAGGATGCGATGTCTTTATACAGGAGATTCTTGGATCGGGGATACCCCAGATGGATGTTGGACAGGGCTCTCTCCATAGACAAATGGAAGAGCAGAGGGGAAATTTTAGGAAAAGATACCCCTATAGGAATAAACAACAAAATAAACGTACCCTCTCTATGCCATAAAGTAATGAGTTTAATGAAATGAAGAGAATTTTCAAAAGACACCTGCCCATCCTACATTCAGATGAAACAAGCGCAGATATTTTTCGGAATGGACTGTGGTTTAACGTAGAGCCCCCATGCTGGGTTGCTATTTATTCCACAGTTTCTTTTATAAGGAACCCTTCAAATCATTCATCCGGTTACATTTCAAGGGGAACTATAAGTGCTGGGCAAGGGAGGGCTCATGTTGTAACCACATTGATGGAGGAAACAAGTTTTGCTCTACCACAAACCTGAAGGAATTTGAAATTCTCTCTTTCTTCATTTGTAACACCGGGTATGTAGTATATCTTATTACTTGTACCCTGTGTAGAGTCCAATATGTGGGTAGGACAACAAGGCGTCTCCGTGATCGCTTCCAGAAATATTTGTATACTATAGAAAAACACTTATCCACAAATGTGGCAAAACACTTCAACACATTCCATGGGGGGGGCAGCTTTACGGGTTTAGGTCATTGATAAGATCAGGGTCCCCAAAAGGGGATGGGATGCTTTTCGGTTGTGGGAGGGAAGTGTTTTGGATTTTCCATCTCCGACTCGTATTCTCCTGGGACTCAATTTTGAGTGGGATGTGAGTCATTTCTATGAATGAGTCTGAACAACACTTCCCTCCATCACCTGAAGAGCTCCAACTGGTTGTTTTTCTTTTTTGCTCTTCTCTGCTTTATTTTTTCGTTTTTTTTATCCATTGGTCCCCTGGATCAGTATTTGTTTCCAACCACATCTCTCTTACTTTGGTCCTACATCCCTGTCCTGCATGCAATGGGTGGGTACAGGTAACTGGTACTTTCACAATTTTATAGGGTTGTTGGGATTTCAGCATACTTTCCCCAACTTTTACCACCCATCTTTGTATGTGATATTTTTTGACCACATGCCCAGGATGGGTATAGGTAACTGATATATTATGGGATGATGGGACTCTAGTATATTTTCCCCAATTTTTACCTCCCGCTGATGGATGTGACACTTCTGGCCATGTGTGATTTTATACATGTCAAGGGTTGCCGCATGGCTTAATATGTTATCACATGCAATATTAATAGGGTTGATGGGATTTTAGTATAGTTTCCCCAACTTTTACCGCCCATTTGCAGATGTGAGATTTTTGTCCACATATGGTTTCATACATGTTCAAGTTGCACGTAGGTAACTGGTACATTTACCACCTTATATGGCAGGGATCCTCAAACTACGGCCCTCCAGCTGTTGCAGAACTACACTTCCTATGAGGCATTGTAAAACTCTGACATTCACAGACATGACTAGACATGATGGGAATTGTAGTTCCTGAACAACTGGAGGGCCGTAGTTTGAAGACCCCTGTTATAGGGTCTCTGGGGGTTTTAGTATATTTTCCCCAACTTTTACCACCCACCTACGGACGTTATACTTCTGGCCATGTGTGATTGTATACATGTCTAAGGTTGCCACATGGCTTAATATATCATCATGTAAAACTTTTATAGGGTTGATGAAATTTCAATATATTTTCCCCAATTTTCACTGCCCATCTGCAGATGTAAGATCTTTGACCACATATGGTTTCATACATGTCCAGGGTGGACACAGGTAACTGTTATATTTACCACCCTATAGGGTTGATGGAATTTTAGTAGATTTTCCCCAACTTTTACAGCCCACCTGTGGATGTGATATTTTTGGCCTTGTGTGACTTTACATATATTCAGAGTTGTCACTTGGTAAAATATGCTTCCACATGCAACATTTAGTGTGTATCTGTAGTCATATATTCTGAACTAATAATTCTAGTTTGTCAGTGTTTACCTGATGTCTTTTTTAGTTGAAAACATGTGATATTTATCATCCTGCATGTATTCATTTATTATGATTTGTTTCTTTTCTTCTGTTGATTCTTTCATTTTGTTTGAATATTTCACTTGGTGAATATTTGTTTTTATGTGTTTATACTTGTATGTTTTGATTTAATCATTGATCAAGGTTGTCACCTGCCTCTGATTTACGTTCCCCTAGCACCTGTACAGGGGATAAATCTACAGTATCTCACAGAAGTGAGTACACCCCTCACATTTTTGTAAAGATTTTATCATAGGTTTTCATGTGACAACACTGAAGAAATGACACTTTGCTACAATGTAAAGTAGTGAGTGTACAGCTTGTATAACAGTGTAAATTTGATGTCCCCTCAAAATAACTCAACACACAGCCAATAATGTCTAAACGGCTGGAAACAAAAGTGAGTGCACCACTAAGTGAAAATGTCCAAATTGGGCCCAATTATCCATTTTCCCTCCCCTGTGTCATGTGACTCATTAGTGTTACAAGGCCTCAGGTGTGTTAAATTTGGTGTTATCGCTCTCACTCTCTCATACTGGTCACTGGAAGTTCAACATGGCACCTCATGGCAAAGAACTCTCTGAGGACCTGAAAAAATAAATTGTTGCTCTACATAAAGATGGCCTAGTCTATAAGGAGATTGCCAAGACCCTGAAAATGAGCTGCAGCACGGTGGCCAAGACCGTACAGCAGGACGGGTTCCACTCAGAACAGGCCTCACCATGGTCGACCAAAGAAGTTAAGTGCACGTGCTCAGCGTCATATCCAGAGGTTGTTTTTGGGAAATAGATGTATGAGTACTGCCAGCATTGCTGCAGAGGTTGAAGGGGTGGGGGGTCAGCCTGTCAGTGCTCAGACCATATGCCGCGCACTGCATCAAATTGGTCTGCATAGCTGTCGCCCCAGAAGGAAGTCTCTTCTAAAGATGATGCACAAGAAAGCCTGCAAACAGTTTGCTGAAGACAAGCAGACTAAGGACATGGATTACTGGAACCATGTCCTGTGGTCTGATGAGACCAAGATAAACTTATTTGGTTCAGATGGTGTCAAGTGTGTGTGGCGGCAACCAGGTGAGGAGTACAAAGACAAGCGTGTCTTGCCTACAGTCAAGCATGGTGGTGGGAGGGTCATGGTCTGGGGCTGCATAAGTGCTGCCAACAATGGGGAGCTACAGTTCATTGAGGGAACCATGAATGCCAGCATGTACTGTGACATACTGAAGCAGAGCATGATCCCCTCCCTTCGGAGACTGAGTCGCAGGGCAGTATTCCAACATGATAACGACCCCAAACACACCTCCAAGACGACCACTGCTTTGCTAAAGAAACTGAGGGTAAAGGTGATGGACTGGCCAAGCATGTCTCTAGACCTAAACCCTATGGAGCATCTGTGGGGCATCCTCAAACGGAAGGTGGAAGAGCGCAAGGTCCTTACCATCCACCAGCTCCATGATGTCATCATGGAGGAGTGGAAGAGGACTCCAGTGGCAACCAGTGAAGGACTCCATGCCCAAGAGGGTTAAGGCAGTGCTTGAAAATAATGGTGGCAACACAAAATATTGACACTTTGGGCCCAATTTGGACATTTTCACTTAGGGGTGTACTCACTTTTGTTGCCAGCTGTTTAGACATTAATGGCTGTGTGTTGAGTTTTCACTACTTTACATTGTAGCAAAGTGTCATTTCTTCAGTGTTGTCACGTGAAAAGATAGAATAAGATATTTACAAAAATGTGAGGGGTGTACCCACTTTTGTGAGATACCGTATATAAGAAGTATCAGTTAGGCATGTCTTTGTAATGATTACACACATTTCTGTTGTGTGAAACGCGTCTACCTTGACCACTGCTGGTGTCCTCTGGTGTCATTTTGGATATTTTCATATTCCAATAAACTTTACTTGGAGCCCACGTGAGGTGCAGCCATTTCTTATTTTGACATATCTCTGCTACCTTACTACCAGTAACGGTATGGGGTCCCACCATGCACCTTGCACGGACTACATGCGTGTACTTCACTTCACTTAACTCTTCCGTACCTGTGCATAGGTTGAGCTTCCTTAGATAGCTAGTAAGACAATATACAATAAGGAAACACATAACTCCAGATCACTGTGCAAACTTTATTTTAAACACTTCCTTATACAATGAGAAGATTTTGCAATAATTTGGCATTGAAGCTTGCTTGCCAACCTTACATAAAGCAGGCTTTGTTCACCCTTGCAGGTTGTTATGAAAAACCGTTAAGTCCAAATGCCCTTTCTAAAGGGTTACCATTGTATTAGGCAGCAATTTCTTATAGATATGGAGCACGTAAATTCTCAAGCCCTCTCACTTGTCATGGCTACTAGAGGTGTGTCAGAGAGATAATAAAGCAGGAAAAGTATGATTCCTTTGTGTGGCTTCAGAATGGCCAACCATACTGGACTGGGCAACAATCATTTAAAAGTCCAAACTTAACCACTTGCCGACCAGCCTCGGCACTTATAATCTGGCAGATCGGCTCTCCTGCGCAAACCGATGTACCCGTATGTCGGTTTGTTCGAGTGAGATTGCGGGCACGTGCACATACACAGAGGCAGGTCAGAGATCTGCCATTGTAAACAAGGCGGATCCCCATTCTGACAGGGGACATCTCAGAGATCTGCCGTTCCCAGTGATCAGGAACATCGATCTCTGTCATGTCCAAGGCAGCCCATCCCCCCTACAGTTAGAACACGCTGAGGAAACACATTTAACCCCTTTATCGCCCTCTACTGTTAACCCCTTCCCTATCAGTGTCATTTATATATTGATCAATACATTTTTATAGCACCGATCAATATAATAATGTCACTGGTCCCCAAAAAGTGTAATTTGGGGTCAGATTTGTCCGCCGCAATGTCGCAGTCCCACTAAAAATCGCAGATCGCCGCCATTACCAGTAAAAACAATAAAAAAAATTTGAAGTCCCTAAATTTATTCCATAGTTTGTAGACACGATAACTTTTGCACAGAGGAACCAATATACGTATATTGCATTTTTAAAATTTTTTTTACCACAAATATGTAGATGAATACATATTGGCCTAAACTGATGAATACTGTTATATATATATATATATATATATATATATATATATATATATATATATATATATATATAATATATATATATATTTTTTTTTTTTTTTTTTGAGGGATATGTATTATAGCAGAAAGTAAAAAAAAAATGTTTTTTTTTCCAAAAGAAAGCTCTAATTGTGGGGGAAAAAAGGACATGAATTTTGTTTGGATAAAACGTTGCACGACCACACAATTGTCAGTTAAATTGATGCAGCGCTGTAACGCAAAAGGCCTGGTCATTAAAGGGCAACTCCGTCTGGGGCTGAGGTGGTTAAAGCTGAACTTTAGGTTTCTTGTGACTTTAAAGTGGTTGTAAACCCATTACAACCACTTTAACCTACAGGTAAGCCTAGATTAAGGCTTACCTGTAGGTGCAAGAAATATCTCCCAAACAGGTTTAGGAGATATTTGCAGAAATAGCGGCACCGATGTCTACGGCGCATGGCGCACTGAGCGTGTCGTTTCTAACGGCGATCAGGCCGTTAGTGGCGGCACCAGTGCGCATGCGTGGGAGTGACGTCATCATGGCTCCGGCCAGTCACAGCGCCGGAGCCACGATACCCGGAAGTCACTCCGGGATAGATGGTGGCATCGGAGGAGGCGAACGAGGGCCGATGCGGGGGATTCGATCTCAGGTAAGTAATTCATAATGAGCTAGTATGCTATGTATACTAGCTCAATATGCCTTTGTCTTGCAGGGTGTATTTTTTTTTTTTTTTTTCAGAGGCTTTACTTCCTCTTTAAATAGTTTGTTTAGCTACTTACAGTAAATAGTGTTATGTTCCTGCAGCGGTATAGGGACTTTGTATGAACATTCTCAATACAATTGATGACATGACAAATGTCGTTCAAAAGTACTTTAGAATTTTGTTGCTTTTAACATTCAAATTTGAAATGAATGTCATTTGCCAAACGAAAACACATACACTGTTATAAATTTGTTAATTCAAGAAAAGATTTCCATCCTACTACTTGGATATTTCTTGTCACTACAGCCAAAAACAAATGTCAATTTGACCCCCCCGCTAACAATTAGAATATCGAAGAAACATTCTTAAAACAAAATGTAATTCTACTAGTGCATGGCCAGCTACAGCCAAAACATTTTTTTGCAACTTTGTTCATCATAGGATAAGGATAAAACCCATATTAAGTTTTTACATTTGATAGATTTACTCCTACTTCTTCTAGGATAGGGTAGGAAGTGGTTGCAAATCTCTCTAGTGGGGACACATACTACAAAACAGTGGCGCTTGGTTGGTTGGTGGCACCCTCCCACCCCGGCACTTACCCCATCGGTTGCAGGCGGACGGGCCGCGGGCAGCGGGCGGGTTGAGGGCTCCTATGGGTGGCGTGTAGTGGGCTCCTATGGGTGGCGGTTCCTGTGTCCTCTCTGCATCACAGCGGCTTCAGCCCTGCGGCTCCTCCCTCCTCCTCCTAGGCGTCCAATAGGATTTCCTGTCCTTTCAGCCAATCGGGTGACCGGTGTCAAAACCAGCTTTCTGATTGGCCAGGAGGAGGATCAGTGTTACAACAGCGAATATTGATTCGCTGTTGTAACACAGCTGGGTGGGCTTGGAGTGCACTCTCTGCGACCTGAGCCCACCCTATATTGAAGCCTATTAGAGCCTCATGCTCTAATTTGTTCTTCAAAAAAACAGCCCCTCCGCAATAGAATCCATGCGGTGGTATCCTGAAAGGGGCTGGATGCATGGATAGGGGAGGCGGCGATGGAAAGGTGGGACCTGCAAAACACACTTCTGTAAACTCTAGCGGCCTGGCTGTCTCTGGCTTCAACTACTACTTTGAGACACGGACCTGGCACAAGCATGTAGAAATCAGAGTTAGGTCAAAACTCCTGACCCGTTAAAGGCCAGTAACTGGTAAAGTATGGTAAAGCCTTTAAACCAGTATTAGAGCCAGGTAAGTTATATTTTCGGATAGAGAGGACAGAATTGGCAACCTTTTTTTCTACTTTGAAATAAAATTAGAGGGGTATCATGAAGGAAGTGAAGGAAAAATACGTTGCAGATTCGGCACAAACTGTTTGTGGCCTGCAGTCACGATCGCCACCAGCCATGCACGAGCGCCAGCACAGGGATTTGTGTGTGTAAACACACAAATCCCTGTGCTGTCAGAGGAGAGAAGATATGTAGTTTGTTCCTAGTAAGTAGGAACAGCGATATGTCTCCTCTCCTACTCCCCATACAGTTAGAACACACTGGGGGGGACATACATTTAACCCCTTGATCGCCCTCTAGTGTTAACCCCTTCCCTACCTGTATCATTTACACAGTAATCCGTGCATTTTTATAGCACTAATCGCTGTATAAATGTCAATGGTCCCAAAAATGTGTCAAAAGTGTCCGATCTGTCCGTCGCAATGGTCGCAATACCGCTAAAAATAGCAGATCACCGCCATTACTAGTTAAAAAAAAAAAAATGACATAAAAATGCCATAAATCTTTCCCACAACTTGTAGATGCTATAACTTTTGCACAAACCAATCAATATATGCTTATTGCGATTTGTTTTACCAAAAGTATGTAGAAGAATATATATTGGCCTAAGCTGATGAAGAAATTTGGTTTTTAAAAACATTTTTGGGGATATTTATTATAGCAAAATGTAAAAAAAAATGTTTTTTTTTTTGTCAAAAATTGTCGCTCTTTTTTTGTGTATAGTGCAAAAAATAAAAACCGCAGAGGTGATCAAATAGCACCAAAAGACAGCTCTATTTGTGGGAAAAAAGGACGCAAAAATCGCTTGGGTACAGCAATGCACGACCGCGCAATTACCAGTTAAAGCGACGCAGTGCCAAATTTTAAAAAGTGCTCTGCTCAGGAAGGGGGTAAAACCTTCCGGGGCTGAAGTGGTTAAAGCTAACCTGTGTTCTGATCATTAAGGGTAAAAAAAAAACTGGTTTGCTTCATTCCACCTTCCCCCTTGCCAACCATCCCCAGTAGCACATTCTCCCTTCCTGCCATCGCCATGCTATTCAGCACTGGAATCTAAAGGAAGTTCCTGGTACTTCTGTGTATGGAGGGGAATGTGCTCCACTCTGTGTGAGAATCAGCGCTGTCAGAGGGGAGTTCATAGCTCTGTACATATGGAGCGTGCACAGTACCAATGCTCTGTATGCTAGGTGCAATTTTAAAAAGACTTTGTCACATTGTCCACTGTGGGTTGTCAGTAAGAATCTTCACCGCCCCCAAACCCACTAATAGCTTCATAATTCTCCCCCATAGAGTGTTCCTTTGTCAAAGGTGGGAGTCTAACAATCAGTAATCTCCATGTCAATTGGCATCAGAGCTTACACAAGGAATCATCTTCTTTCTCCTTACTGGTCGACTGTGTGACCCCCTTAGGCCTGGGTACTGCTTCACATACTTGGATGCACTGGGTATTTACCAAAGGCATCAATGGAGCAACAGAAAGGTGGGGAAGCATGTGGAAGGTAAGTATAAATAAGTGAGTATCACTTAGAGGTTGGCCCTAAATGGGCAGAGAGTTAGATTCTTTTTTTATTCTGTATGTATGAACACTATAATGTATGGACATAATTTCGCTTCTCAAATCCACTGGCCGTGGACACTGCACAGTACATGACCAGTGTAATCCCCATGTCCCCAACCTTCTTAGACTGCCCAAGCACTCATACTCCACCAACCCCCTCTTACCATTCTAAATTAATGAGACCATACCTGAATTTGGAGTATAACTGGCCATAGCAGCCTTTTATTAACAAAATATTAATCACTCAAAACTTTTAAACATAACATCTGTAACGACAACTTTTCATCCTCAGTGTGTTGGTCTTTGACGGCACCCCGAACTTCACACTTCTTCCACCACTAAACTGCGGGACCTTTTTCCATGATAGGCCTCCAGCCATACCACCAGCTCGAAGACAACCCCCTTCCTGCATTGCAACCATTACCGTATTCCAGCTAACCGTTCTACTGGAATACACCAGAGGGGCACATACTACCGATGAGCCCCCCTCAGTCTTTCTCAAACCGTTCCAACCCCTTCCTGTTACCCTTTCTAGTTACACATTTGTTAACCCTTTGTTGTCTCCCCTTGCACACTGTCATGCCCGGCCCTGCACTACTTTCTTCTTTTCTTTCCATTCCGGGCCTTACTATTTATATTGTACTGTATGTCCAGTGTTATTATTAGTACCGGTATTGTATCTGGAGACTGCACAGTATCATTTCTTTTGTACTGTATGTTAGATAATAATATCAGTACTGGTATAATAATTATAAGGAGACTGCACAATATAATGTCTCCTGTGCTGTGTGTTTGATGATATTATTAGTATTGGACTGTGTTATATCTGTATGTGGACTGTCCGGTAAGTTTTCCCTTGTACTGTATTTGTAATTATTACTACTGGTGTAATAGCTATATGCAGACTGCATAGCTCCCAACTATCCCTGATCTCAAGGGACTGTCCCTGATTGGGAACAAAGTCCCTCTGTCCCTCTTTCCTCCTCATTTGTCCTTCATTTTGGTCTGATCTATAAAGTTGTATAAAAAATACACTATTTATCTTTCAAAAAAGTGTTTTCAGTGCTAAACCTTTCATCCAGTTTCTAAATTTCTGCATTTGTAAATTACAAAAGGCAGTATTTAGAAATAATAATGGTAAAAAAAGAACTTGTGGGTTTAAAGAGGAACTGCAGTCTGCTCACATAATTTGTAATAAAAATATCTTTGCCATTCTGAAGCTTCCTTCTAACCATTTTGCATATTATTTTATATATACTGTGATTCTGTACTTGTCAAATATGCTGCAGCAATCTATCTCCAGTAAGTCTGGCTGCTGCCATTTTAACCGTGGGCAGCTTACTATCCAAAGTTAAAACAACAAGGCCAGAAGATTTAATGGATGGAAAGTTGAAAAAATATTTTGTATGTATAATTCTCCTTTAAGGGGGCGTGGCAGGGGGTGTGTCCTATGCCTACATACCTTTGCTAATAGGTGTCCTTCATTCCCATCTTAAAAAGTTGGGAGGTATGCGACTGCACATCATTTTTCTTGTACTGTATGTTTGGTGTAATTATTAGCACTGTAAGAGGGGGGAGGTTGGGACTTTAAATGAGGCTTGCATAGTGGGACCAATCAAGTTCGCATAAGTCAAAACATATGTATGTTTTATTGAGACCAATGATCGACATGGCATAAAATAACAGTGTTGCATACATAGATAGTAGAAAAATGGTCAATCACAATATAATAATAACACACATGACAACAGGGCATAAACAAGTAAATAGTACATCCTAATCCTTGACTGACCAGGGTACACTAAGCAATGAAAATAATTATAAATGAAGAAAAAAGGGATAAGACCATCTAAAATCGATCGATATGTGTGTAGGATGCATCGTGGTGGGCTCTACGCGTTTCGTGGACTCCTATCCACTCATCAGGAGCCAGGTGCATCCACGTTCTATGGAAAAATGTGAATAACCCATATGGTCTAGTATACCCTTGTATGGAAGGGCGGAAAATTAAGTATAAAAAGAGTGGCCATGCCAAGTTCGCCGTGATGCCCTTCCCTCTATTCCGCACCAGCGTGACGCTAGGGGGAAACCATTTGGCATGATGTGGTCGCATTTCATCACCTGTTTCACTATTCTTCCAACTCTGACCCAGTATAGGGTCTGTACTTCTAGATCCCTGTTCGTCTTCCATCTGGCTTTCTATCCCTTTTGGATCCATCAAGGTAAACCTATGGTACTTACCCCACTATCAGGGTCATGGCCCTGTTTACTTTAAGACCTTTTTATTGACCTATATTGTTACAGACACATAACAGTTTTACTTTATATACCCCAGAAGTCCTTTATACATGTGGGTGATGGTTTGCGCTCCCCTGATTTCCGGCTGTTTTCCCTCCTCAGCTCCCGGGCCGGGCTCAATTGATGGGACCCCTCGCACTGTTCCAGCTGTGGTTTTATGTGAGTAAAACTTGGCATTGCCACTCTTTTTATACTTAATTTTCCACCCTTCCATACAAGGGTATACTAACCAGACCATATGGGTTATTCACATTTTTCCATAGAACGTGGATGCACCTGGCTCCTGACAAGTGGGTAGGAGTCCACGAAATGCGTAGAGCCCACCACGATGCATCCTACACACATCGATCGATTTTAGATGGTCTTATCCCTTTTTTCTTCATTTATAATTATTTTCATTGTTTAGTGTATCCTGGTCAGTGGAGGATTGGGATGTACTTGTTTATGCCCTGTTGTCATGTGTGTTACTATTATATTGTGATTGACCATTTTTCTACTATCTATGTATGCAACATCCATTTAAAGACCCAGGTTCGTCCTTTCCCCCACTTTTTTGCTAACTATTAGCACTGTGCAATGTATTTACATGAACACTGCAAAATAGCACTTCTCATATTGGAAACTGTTGTCACTCGCTAAGTGCATGGTTCAACTTACTATGTCTGCTCAACATCCTTTTTCACTATGCATAATGAAGTGAGCTTTTATGTTTTTTTGTGCATTAGACTTCATGACCTTTGCACAATTTAACCACGTCATGCTAAGTTTTTGCCATAAAGTGCACCATTTCTAGTTACCAGCAATTGAGTCAAAATACTGTTAAATAATGTATTATCTGTATGATAATGCTTATACAGTAGGTGTAAGAAACCTTTTTACAATTTTTTTCTAGTTGTCTCTTTCAGAAAGAAATGAATAAGCTGCCGTAGGGACAAGTGTCACAAGAAACCCTTATTTTGCTCAGATCAGAGTCCAGGGATATAGCGTGATTGCGACATGAATTGGGAAAACTGGTTTTGTGACAAAAGTTTACATTGGCTAAGTTCCTAATCAGTAGATTACAAGTATGTGTAAGACAACACAACAAGTCCTGAGCTGTGCCATTTATTTATAATATAGTATTCACTTTAAATGCTACTAAATAGTAGGTGTTTTTACAATGACTAATGCATTAACATGATTTTAAACCCTAGTTTTCTTTTTATTAAAATGACAAACATGTTATACTTACCTGCTCTGTGCAGAGAGCAGCCCAAATCCTCTTCTTCTGGGGTCCCCCACCGGTGCTCCAGGCTCCTCCTCTTTAATGGGGGCCCCCCATTGAAAGCCACTTTCCCTGGGGGCACCCGTGCGTGCTCGCTCCCGAGTCCTGCTGCTGCTGCGCCCCCACTCCCGTGTTAAAGGATTTGATTGACAGCAGCAACCAATTGCTCCTGCTGCAATCAATCTGTCCAATGAGGAGAGAGACAGCAGCAGGAGCCACTGCGCTTGTGCACATCGCTGGATCTGATTGGGCTCAGGTAAGAAAAAAAGGGGGGAAAGCTTCGAGGGTGCTGCAGCATAGTAGGATTTTCACCTTAATGCATAGAATGCATTAAGGTTAAAAACTTTAAGACTTTACAACCACTTTAAAATAAAAACGCACCAGTACCTTTTATCCCCAAACATTTATCTGTATGTGCATGTTCACTGCCACCGCGTTCTCCTGATATGCATTGCTTATCTGATTTTCTTAGTTCTAGAGCCGGGTATTGATGCACTGAAACAATTGGCTCCTGCTGTCCTTAGCCAAATTGCTGGGAGGAAAGAGCAGAGGCATATGCTTTCCCAGCCAGGAGTGGGTATCTCATTAGTAGCCGGGTAGGAGATATCTGTAAACAATAGGGGAGTACCTGCAGCTTGGGGGAAAAAAAGATCCCCCCCCCCAAAAAAAAAGAAATAAAAAGTGAAAGTGATTGTAAATGATCATCTTGTAAAACAACCTATTCAGTTTTAAATAGAAATGAAAGGCAATACATTTTTGTATAGATATAAAAAAAAAAAAAACACATTATAAATGCCTTTCTTCACTTTTTTTTTATAAGTGATCACATTCCCTCTGTTCTGAGCTGCATAGGAGCTGGGGGGAGGAGAAGCAGCAGTACACTGAGCTTCCCAGTAGCAGGTTGTGCAGGAGGGGTGTGTCAGGACAAGTCTGATCATTGGTGGAGAGCGGGCTGAGTTCCCAGCATGTTGTAGCTAGAGAACTGACCACAATATGCTCTCCTGCTTAGTGTTTTTAATAGGAAAGCAGAGGGACTGATAGGAACCCCAGGGATTTCACATAAAGGAAGCAATACAAAGAGAACAGGATACTTTCTCATACAAGTACATGGTACAGCAGGCACATATCAGGAATGTAAAGTGTTGGGGTAACAAACGCTTTAAGGTTAATTATCACTAACATAACATAGCAGTCTCACTTTTTATTAGTTTAGAGCAGTCAAAATATAAATGATATTTTCTAATTGTCTGCCACTTTCCACTGAACTATATTTGTCTCATAAAAACTCTCTTCCATTACTAACTGCAAGGAGCGAAGTCAATTACGTGGTAATCCTGTCACGATCCAGATTTCAGTAGGACATTACTCCCACTTTTTTGAGATGGGCAAGAAAGACACATTTCAGGAAAAAGTATTTAGACGAAGGACACACTGCTTCAACCCTCTCCATCTCATGAAGAATTATTTAAAAAAATTATTGATAACTCCCCTTTTTCACCATTTCTTTTCCTTTATACTGACTTTTCAAAATTTATATTAATGAAATGATAATGCAATAATAAATACCAGAGTAATCATTTAGGGTTGAATGTTGTGAATTGTCCAGTATGGGGCTGTCAAATGCCCCTTTCTGATGTTTTTGTAAAATAAGGTGGTCCCATGTGTTCACAGACCACCTACCTGCAATCTTCAAATTAATGATGAGTGGATTGTGCCTAAATGAGGATTTGACCTGGAATGGGCAGTCCCTAGAATCAGCGTAAAAGTGGCAACCTCAGCCTGGACTCCAACCAGGCCACACCCCCAACATGTTTCGCTCCACCCCTCTGAGATTAGTCATGGGGATCACCCCCTGGAGTCTGTGACAGGGTGTAGCAAATCAAGGAGAGGCATGAATGTCTACAGTGAGTCTGGATGCAGCAGGTGATCTAGAGATTGTCTGGATACCACTGAGTGTTGGAGAGCCTCACAACAAAATCTGGGCAGAATGATGCTTTGCAAATCAGGCAGAGGAACACATAGAATCAAGATGGTGTGGATTTCTCAACCCCACCCATGCAGCTTAGTAGGGTGTGTGGGGTTCTCATGCAAAGGTCATCACCTTCCACTTACCCCGCATTCAACCCAGGCTCCTACTACTACTCTCTGGTGTCCCCATTTCCTTTCTCAGAGCATATCCCCTGGTTTGTGACACCTCCCAGAGCTCTGGCGCATCTCGCATACTTTACATGCCCTCTCTTTGTCTGCTCAAGCCTCTCTATATGACACTTCATGAAACATGACCTTACACACCAGACACACATTCTGCTCTGGGAAGCTGGGATTTCCACAGTCAAATAATGATCAGTCAGCTACAGATTAGATTAACTGGAAGACATCTGCAGGGAAACTTTAGATAAAACATTCATCAGAAAATTCTTGGTACATCCAATGGCCTTATGAATGTTGTTTGAAAATGCTTCAAAATTTTGTTTGCCTTTAACATTCATTTTTGGAGTGAATGGACTTTCCCAAATGAAAACCACATACATTGACATACACATACATAGAATGCATGAAGGTAAAAAAACCTTGTGCCTTTACAACCACTTTAAAACCAGTTGCTTCTTCATTGGCTTGGGTTGTTGCCCTTTATACATTGTGGCTGCCTTGGTATATTATATTTTGCACACTACAGTTGCCTTATTACATAAAGGGGTTGATTTACTAAAACTGGAGAGTGCAAAATTAGGTGCAGTCCAGCATAGAAACCAATCAGCTACACGTTTTTTTTCTGTCAAATCTTAATTAAATAAGCTGAAGTTAAAAGCTGATTGACTGCCATGTACAGCTGCACCAGATTTTGGATTTTCTAGTTTTAGTAAATCAACCCCACTGTGTTACTGAGACAAAAAAAAAAACTTTATTGGTCAGTATTGTAACATATAGTTCAAGGATTTTAGAAATGTATGCAGCTGTATCTACTGTAATACGTGGTCACTTCCCACAAACTGAACGCTGATAATCAGTGATAAGTGACATGTTGTAATAACACAAATACTTCTGGGAATATCAGTGAGCCAATCACATGAGCAGGACATTATATTTCTTGGGGAGTTTTGTATACCAGCAGTGTGGACTACCCCTTCCCCATACAAGTAAACCAGTTGCTACTGCGCTTATAAAATTGTGGTTGGCCATAGGTCACATCTCAACAAAAAAAAAATTTTGGTGCCAAGAATCTAAAAAGCTTTCCTGCATGTTTACTGCTCTCTAATACACCAGCTTAATTATTATATGCTGATTCATACAGGCATGAGTTATGATTTCAGTAATGATTCTAAAAGCAGTTAGAGGTCTTTTTGGAATTGTTTTGCACATTTATAAATCTTGGTGTTTTATTGGGTTTCCAGCTCTTAGTTTTTGTAAAGAACAGGTTCACTTTCAATGTACTGTATTTTTAGAAGCCACTTAAGTACAACTTTTAAATGCAACCAGAATGCACCTACAACCCGACCAAAATTGCTGTATGTGAGCTTATAATAGTTAAGCAAATATTGCATGGAAAGCTAAATTGCAGAGTGGTTCAATGCAAGTGGCTGGATTGGAGAAGAAAAAAAATGCATGTTTTAATGCTTTCCAGAAATAGTGTATATCAGCCCTAATTAAATTCTCTAACAGAGACAAAATGCAATATTACTTACATGTAGTCGCATGAAGGTTGGCCAGTATCCATGCTGTGACCAGTAGAAACAATGACGGTGGTGCCATTGAGTGTGATTTTTTCTTTTAGCACCCTATAATAAGAGGGCACAAAATTTGGTAAGGCGTCCTCCTATATGTCTGCAGGACTCCTCTCTGTTTGTCACCAGTTGAAATACTTTGTCATTCCCCACACAGTTCCACTCTCTTATCCCCTGCAGACCCTCCCACTGGAGAAAAAAGGGAAGGAGGGTATTTTTTTTGCAATGAAGCAACACAGGGAAGTGTTTGACAAACATCAGAGCATTATGAAACCTAAATTCTTCTGGAAACACTAGTTAAATGACTGACTTCTATGAAACTGTAAACATGCAAGTTAATAGGAATCAGAGAAAAGTCAAAAATCCCCGTGTCTGTACTTGTTCCAGGTCAATGACTCAAAGTGTATAAGACAAAGCATCTTAGGAAGCTTGGCAACTAACATTTTCAGGAGAGGTCAGCATTGCCAGCCTACAAAATGTCCTTGTGCTTTGTTTTTATTGAAAAGTAATGAGGTAGAGGAGTATGATACATATGGATAGCATAGTAACATTTGCATAAAAATATAATCGAAATGTCTTGACCCTTAGGAAAATAGGGGGTAAATGAAACAGTAACATTTAAAAACTCTCTCTGAAGAAAAGCAAGGCATGCTTTGGGTGTCCAGTAATGGATGATGAAGGCAGTGAGACCTTAGGCTTAGGCCAAATTGTGTACATATGATAAAGGAGATATTGACCAGAGTGATACTCCAAATTTTAGCGCACTTTGGCCCATTTAAAGAGAATCTCGGTAAAGCTTATGGAAATTAGTTGGGAGTTTTGAATATACTATATTCTGGCTATTACAGACGCTTACTGGATATTGCCCATAAGGCAGCCTGTAGGCAGGTTGAAAATGTGTACAGTTTAGCTATTCTGCAGCCGGCCCAGGCCCAGATCAATTCCCGGGGCTTTTGGTCCTAGCCAGACAGCTAGGGTCTGGAGAGTGGAGACACGGGTAACAGTGGGTCCAAGGGCCTCATATGTGAGCAAAAACACTAGGGATGCTAAAGAAACCTTGGAATTGCGGGAGGATATCCAAGCCTTGGACAATGCCTTAATGGGCTCTCACCTCACAGAGATATGCCTGGGCCATTACATTTTGCTAGTTAAGATAAGGAACAGGACATTGTTCATATTAAACTGTTATGCTGCATCTCTCCAGTAAATTAAATTTTAACTGTTATGAACCTGGTCTGAAGTTATTTAAGGGGTGCACGTTGGTACTGGCGTATCTTAAGAACTTGGGTCTGTAAAGCACAATGGGGTATAAAATACCACCACTACAATAGAAGTTAACTCGACAAGACAAGGAAGAGGAGTGAAGTTGCTTTGAGTAACCAAGTACAAGTTCAAGACAGAAAGCAGTTGTTAAGCATGGTACCTCGTAAGGTGACAGGACCTCCGATAGTAAGGGGGTCGATATTCCAATAGCAACTGGATCCAAACCTGCGTTACGGAGATCTATGGCCTGGTCACGAGGTATGGGCAGCGAAGTGAGAACACGCATTAGGTCAGTGCTAGGTGATCAGCGGGACCCCATTCTGTTAATGGGAGTGAGGTAATAGAGGTACGGTAGACTGGTGGAGTGGGCGCAGGCTCAACACATCCCTCCTAATGCAAACATACAAGTACAGTGTGTAGTGACATGGGACAAGTCGCTTTTGGAGGTACTCTGCACTTTATTACTGCACACAGTGAAGGCTCGTCTTCACATGACTGCAGTCTCCACCTGGTCCTGGAGATTGATGCGTGAGCTCCGCATGAGAGGCAGATGAACCCTCCCACAAGCCTACATCATTTTCATGACAGGTTGCCTTTGTGAGCAGCAACCTGCATCATCAACATGCAAGAAAGATTTCAGTTTATGGGTATGTCAAACACCTCCTCATCAGCAGAAATTGTTGGGTCACGGTGTCTTCTTAGCTTGAAGTTTGCTGATCATTAATCTTTGATGCTGCTCTTTGGGTGTTGGATTGATAGCACCGTGCTCTGATACATTCTGTGCAAGCTATGTATACTACCCAGAGGTCTGGACCCAATTAGCTACACTCAGGAGGATGGGAGTTAAATTATAGTTAGGCTTAGGGTCACTTATATCTGGATTCTGGTCAGATGAAAATTACATCTGGGTGCCTCAACTTATCCCCTCATGTAAATTTAGGATCTGCTAAAGTTGGTCATGTACAGGTGCCGATGGCTGTCAGAAAACCTGAACGGTGCTGGTGCAGGTGCTGTTTAACCAACAATTTTCCACCTGTCTGCTTTAATTTTTTCAGTCAAAGGATGTCAGGGGTAGTGGTGCTGACACTGATGGAATTATAGATAGTTCATTAGGAATTGGCTGAAATTACCTCAGTGTCTGCTCTGTGGTCCAAAAGGTTTAGTCCACACTGGTCCTGGTATTGACAGCAGATTCTCCTCTCCGATCGTATCAGCTCCTCTCCCACCCACATCTCTACGTACAATGCAGGACAAGCCACAACTGTTTCTTTGTGCATTAGAGTGAATTTAAAAATGATAGTAACACACTTACCTTCCTATGATGACAATACCTACTCGCCCTTCTGTGTCATCACAACAGCAACAAGAGAGGATTATGAAACTACACCCCTCTCTTAATTTCCATAATTTAGAGGGGTTTGGCTCTGTAGTTATAAGAGATAGCTGAGAACAATGCAACTTATAACAATCTGCACTACACTAACAGGGCACAGGAAGCTATCATCTCACAAAATTTCTGGCAAAATCAAAAAGTTTTTTTTTTTTACTTATCAAACATAATGTATATAACAATACACTTTCTATTACATACGCTTTAATGTGTGTATTTATTTATAAAAAAATATGCATAGAAAAAGGCACCAATGATTAGTCCCAGAATGATGTGTGTTCCAAATGGAAAGATTTTCAGAATTTGGGCCAGGATCTTCAGCAGTTAGGGTGCACTGTTACTTTTTCAGTGGTCTTACCTGTCTATATTGCACAAAAAGGGAAAGTCCTTTGTATAGCTGAGTTTAAGGTTTGGTTAAAAGATTGGTGCAAAGTTGAAGGTTTTGGTTATGTTAGTCATAATGCTAGCAGGTAGTCTGATATTGCTGTACAAAAGAGATGGTCTGCATCCCTCACAAAAAGGCACCAAGCTTCTTAGTATGGAACTTGGGAGTTTTTTGAACATGCATTTAAACTGAAAAAGAGGGGCAGAAATGTAATTGATGAGGAGCATTTCTGTCCCCAGCAAATTAAAACAAAAGTGAGGGTTTGTGTTGCTAAGGACTTGGCTGATGAGGTAGTTTATTCAGTTAAAATGTCTGATGCTAACAATACAGCAGTAGATTGTGCAGGTTTGTCATGTCATTGGAACTAATGCTCTTAGTTTAGGCAACAAGCTTTGTGAGCTGATAGATCTTATGTCTGGGGACAACTTGGATTTTGTTACCTTTACAGAGACATATGTAGCACCCTCTAGGTAGGTAGGTAGGTGCTAGAGATAGGATTTTGTAAGATAGGTACATTTAGGCAGACCGGCTGGCAGCCAGGCCTGTTTGTTTTGATCTGATTTTGGCTGGGAGTGGCTCAGGGTAGCAGCTGGTGACTCACAGACAGCATCACTGAGACCTCCCTCCCTCTTTTTTACAGAGTTTGCTAGAAAGTTCTGGAAAGAGAGGAGGAGAGGAAAGGTGAAGTTGCAAATTGAAATTGATTTTCAGATTGGACAACATTCCATTTGTATCAAACTCCTGAAGGTGATTCAGGAGAGAAATCGAGGGGTTATTTAGAGAGAAGAGCAAGTCATCTGCGTAAGTTGAGACTTTGTGTTGGATTCAATTAATGGTCAGTCCCGTAATGTCCAGGTTTAAACGCATTTTACATAAGAATGGTTCAAGAGATAATGCAAAAAGAAGGGGTGATAGGGGGCATCCCTGTCTCGTCCCGTTAGTAATAGTGAAGGGGTCGGAAAGAACTCCATTAGCTTCAACCTGAGCAGATGTGTCAGCATATATTTTGCCGATCCACTTAACAATGGTCTCTCCAAAGCCTACGTGACGCAAGACCGAGAACATGAAATTCCAGTTGACACAGTCGTATGCTTTTTTGGCATCCGTGACTACGAAAACACATGGAGTGTGAGTCGTATTGGCCACATGGCTCAAATTAAGGACTTTAACCGTGTTATCAGGAGCTTCTTGAGTGGGAATAAATCCTACCTGGTCCAAATGAATTAAATGATGCAAGTGACATTGGAGGTGGGACACCAAAATTTTGGTAAATAACTTGAGATCTAGGTTCAATAACGAGGTGGGCTTATAAATGCCACAGGAGGCAGGATCCGTCTTTAGGAATGATGGAAACATGTGCTCTCAAAGTCTCTCTAGGAAGTGCTGCTTCCGATCCGAGTGCGTTAAATAGTCTTACCAAGTACGGGCCAACGGTGGGAAGGAACTGTTTGTAATATTGTAGTGTGAAGCCGTCAGGGCCTAGGGCTTTATCTGGCTGTGTAATGGGTGCTTCCAGTTCTTCTCTCAGTTCTGCAGATATGTGTTGCACTTGGGACGAGGTAAGATAATTTTCCAATTGTGTTTTTGAAGGGGGTGGTATCAATAGATTATATAGAGCGGAATAAAAGTCTCTAAACTCCTGTGCGACCTGTTTAGGCAGGACAGCTTTCTTGCCATTTGATTTTTGATTATTTGGCCAGCATCCGACCATATTTATTGCCCGATTCGTAACATAACTTATGACACATTTGTAGAGCAGCTTTAGCTTTATAAGTTGACCACTTGTTTCTGAAGATTTAAAAGATCTCATTCTAGCGTCAGGGTCGGAGTGGCTTTATGTTGGGAATTTAGAAATTGAATCTCCGTCAGGGCTGAACTGGGACAAAAATTTGGCCCTGGACTTCATCCAGACCGTCCCACTGTACTCCAAACACCTGGTGTTGGCGCTTCAATCTTCTCGGCACCATGGTTCATATGGTGTCAGGATGATTGAAGCGCATTATTTCTATTATTACATTGTAATATAACATGAAATAGTTCAACTCACCATAATGCAGAATCAGTGGGAGCCTTGAGTGTGTCACCTGCCACCTCACTTGCCACATCGCCTGCCACCAGATGCAGTGTGTCACTTGCCACGGCACTTGTCAGCAGAGGCAGCTTGTCACTTGCCACGTCGCCTGCCACCAGATGCTGCATGTCATTTGCCACGTTACCTGCCACCAGATGCAGAATGTCACTTGCCACATCACTTGTCAGCAGAGGCAGCTTGTCATTTGCCACGTCGCCTGCCACCAGATGCTGCATGTCACTTGCCACGTTGCCTGCCACCAGGTGCCGCATGTCACTTGCCACCATCGCCTGCCACCAGATGCAGCGTGTCACTTACCACATCGCCTGCCACCAGATGCCGCATGTCACTTGCCACGTTACCTGCCACCAGATGAAAAACGTCACTTGCCACGTCACTTGTCAGCAGAGGCAGCTTGTCACTTGCCACGTCGCCTGCCGCCAGATGCCGCATATCACTTGCACCTGCCACCAGGTGCTGCATGTCACTTGCCACCATCGCCTGCCACCAGATGCAGCGTGTCACTTGCCAGGTTGCCTGCCACCAGATGCAGCGTGTCACTTGCCACGTCGCCTGCCACCAGATGCAGCGTGTCACTTGCCACATCACCTGCCACCAGATGCCACATGTCACTTGCCACGTTACCTGCCACCAGATGCAAAACGTCACTTGCCACGTCACTTGTCAGCAGAGGCAGCTTGTCACTTGCCACGTCGCCTGCCACCAGATGCCGCATATCACTTGCCCCGTCGCCTGTATCCTGCCAAGTCACTTGTCACCAGATGCAGTGCTACTACAGGACTTGATGGGCACCTCCAACCCAGCTCTGTAACCCCCCCCAACACACAACGTGACAGGGGAGGAGAGAGAGATACACAGCGCCAAATGTAGCATTAAAACAACTTGTATTCCACTTAAAGAATGTTACTGACAAAGTTAGTAGGGTGAAAGGCATTGAGACACTGATACTAGAGTCCAGGCTTATCATCGATCTGAATTAGGAGCCGCCACCGGGAACTGAATGGGCCAGTAGATGCAGAGCATCGGTGTGTACTACTTCCTGGTAGCGGTGGAACGCATGATGGGGCGGACGTGATGTCATCATCCGGAAATGATGCAAGATGTGGGAGATGATGCATCCTTCAGGCCATCATTCCTCCGCCACCAGGAAGTAATAGTACACACCGATGTGCTCTGCATCTACTGGCCCGATCGGTTCCCGGTTGCGGCTCCTAATTCAAATTGATGACAAGCCTGGACTTTTTCACAGTGTTTCAATGCCTTTCACCCTACTTTGTCAGTAACGTTCTTTAAGTGGAATAAAAGTTGTTTTAATGCTACATTTGGCTCTGTGTATCTCTCTCTCCTCCCCTGTCTCTGAAACTGGCCCACTGAGCCATCGGCCCACCGGGAATCTCCAGGTAGTCCCGATGGCCAGTCCATGCCTGATCTCCGTCAGAAGGGACCAGAGTTTCTCCTCTCATGCCGGGTCCTGTTCTATTTATTCTATACTTAAGAGATATAACTAAAGATTTGACGGGTAAGTTTTTTTGCTAATGACACAAAGGCGTGCAATAGGGTTGATATCCCTGGAGGTGTCTGTGACATGGAATATGATTTGACATCGCTGGAAGATTGGTCAAAGCAGTGGAAACTGCAGTTCAACATTTCTAAATGTAAAATAATGAACCTATGGAAAAAGAATCCCTTGATAGAGTACAATATTTGGCGGCACGGTGTTGTCCAGAACTACGGAGGAAAACTAGTACTTATTTCAGATGACTTAAAAATGAGGAAACGGTGTGTCCAAGATGGCAACCTGAGAGGAAGCAGGACCCAGAGCTCTGCTGGCTACACAGCACTTATCCTCACTCCTGACTGATTTTTCGCTATAAAAACTACCCTGACTTGCTCCGGATGTCCTATAGAACACGGCACAGGGGAAAAAAGCTTTGTCTTCTGCTGTGTGCAGAGGATACAGCCTTGTGAGCGTCTCCCCACATGGCAGTCTCCCCTAAGCATACAAGCAACATGGCGTCGCAAACGGAGATGGAGGAGCAGACGGCTGGGGCGCGGCTTGGTTTCCAGGAGGTAATGGTGGCGATTGCAGCCTGCCAGGCAATCCTGACCAATAAAATAGAAGCCATGCAGCTGGATGTTGGTCTCATCCGACAAGATCTGGACAAACTCCGCTCAAGGGTGTCCGAGGTGAACGCCCACCGGATCCTCCCTGTACCGGGACCACCTGGATCTACCCCCGCACTCTGATTTTCCGGATGCTTAATTTTAGGGATCGGGACAAGATCCTTAGGGTGGCTCGCAGGGCGGCCTCCGTTAATGGCCAGCTACCCATCCATCTCCAGTTACTCTGTTCTTTTCTCCTAATTTTAACCGCAGAACCTGATGTTAGGGTTCACCCTCCTAGTTGCACAATGCCGGAGCTAAAACCAAATGCTCTATGCTCTGGTAGGTCTTGAGTATAATCTGGAGCCCCTCTCTTTTTATTTTTTCTCTCGGATCACGGTGGCTGCAATGTTTTGGTCTTTTGACTGCACCCTACATATGAAATCGGGGTCAGATCGGCAACGGCCTCTATGGATACCTGCTGCCGGTTAGTTTTACTATTGTCACGTGGTCATGTTAACCAAACCTTGCCACTGGGTCCAATCATCGCACATGGATATGGGGCACTACAAGGCAGAACTCTGTAGAGAAATGGCAGCTATTACTAAACACCCACTGCTGCCTAGGATCTTGCCACACTTTTTCCATCACCCATGTTCACATGATGCTGTGACCCCTTATCAGGGCTTTTTTTCTCAGAGAAAAGGTGCAGGAACTCCCCCTTTCCAAGTCACCCCTTGTCTTCGCCCCCACCCACCTCCGAGCACTGCATTTCGGTTCCACTCCCTACCCACATCCCAGGACCACTCCTTTAGAGAATACAGAAGCATGTAAAATTTGTTGTACTAAGTAAGTTGTATGGAACTTGTTAATGTTAACAAGAAAAGCAGTAAAATAGATCCCCCCCAGCAACAACAGACCCCTTGCAGCAACAACATATCTCCCCACAGCCAACATCAATAGACCCCCCCAGCATCATCAGCAATAGATCCCCCAATGGAGGGATCCATTGGATCACCCAATGGATCACCTACAACCAAATACCCTACTCAGCAAAAATAGACCCCTGGTAGCAAGAACAGATCTACCCACAGCCAGCATCAATACACCCTCCAGCAGTTAGCAACAATAGACCCCTCCCAGTAGCAATAGATCCCCTATCAGCAACAACAGGCTTTCCCAGCAACAATAGATCCCCCTGCAAAAATAGATCCCCTCCAGTGACAATAGATCCCCCAGCAGCCAGCATCAACAGACCCTGCACCACACCCCAGCACCCCTTGTCATTACATGTATTCAGTGCTGGAGGTGCCGGAACTGCGTTCCCCCACATTCCCGCTGAAAAACAGCGCTGCCCCTTGTGTCCAATGTGTCTTTGGAGGATGTCTAAGGGACTCCTGTTTCCTGGCTTGCAGCCTACCGAGGACAGCCAAATCTCTAAAATTTGGGGAGCTAGGTTGGAGCTACACAGATTTAAACTTGTTGCCAGGAGCCTGGTATTTTCTCAGGTTATGACTCAATTGCTATCGCTCTGGCTACTGGGGACTTGCTTCTATGGAACAAGACTGGGTTTTTGTGTTAGTTCTTGGAACCACAGCCGTGAGCAGCCTCTGCAGCAGGTCACACTTTTCTGAGTTACAAGTGACTGTTGTAAGTTTCAAAGGTTTGATATGTAACTAAGCTATGTACCCCTGGGATCACCCAGGAGAACAAATATGCAATCTCAACCAGCATCTCTGTTGCCCTGTTAGGTAACACCTCTTGCTCTGAGCTCACACCCTCTCTAAAATACTGTTATTGTTGGGGGTTGGGGGATTTGATGCATCACCAGTCTCTGCTGGGGATGTGGGGAGGGAGGGGATGTGTTCTGCCATAGCAGATACAGTGGGGCAAAAAAGTATTTAGTCAGCCACCAATTGTGCAAGTTCTCCCACTAATTTATTTGCAAATTATGGTGGAAAATAAGTATTTGGTCACCTACAAACAAGCAAGATTTCTGGCTCTCACAGACCTGTATCTTCTTCTTTAAGAGGCTCCTCTGTCCTCCACTCATTACCTGTATTATTGGCACCTGTTTGAACTTGTTATCAGTATAACAGACACCTGTCCACAGCCTCAAACAGTCATACTCCAAACTCCACTTTTTTTTTTTTTTTTAAGCCAGTGGAGTGCAAAACACACCCAAAAACTTCCACCTGGTGCCAAAAAAAGTGCACACATAAAGAGTGACACACAAAAACATGCAACGGGTGTTACACTGATCCTCCACTAGGCTTCAGATGGGGACTGGGGTACTTCACATGGGGCCATCTGGCCGAAACCAGACAGACCCCCGTTCTCTGGAAGGTCTGCCGAAACAGACCCATCTAAGTACTAGGTGGGACTCCCCCAAAGGGAGACCCCATGAGGGAGGGCGAACCAAGCCAGAAGGCCTATCTCCACCCCCTCCCAAGACTTTCAGAGTAGGCCCGAGGACCCACACCCTACTCATCACACTGTGAGAACGTGCAACATTAACCAAAAAAAAGACAAAAATAGTGACAAACACAGTAATCAATAAAAATAAAGTGGGGAGAAGGAAGTGAGAGAGAGTGAAAAGTGACCATTGTGTAACAATGGCCAGCCCTCTGGCCAGGAATAAAAATTTCCCCTGGTCCTAGCCAAAAGGCTCAGCCCTAGAGGCAGGTGCGAAAAAGGTGTGTTGTGGTGAAGTGACCATGGTGCCATAAATCAAGTGCCTGAACACTGTGACTGTACGGCACCCCTGAACTGCCACTTCAGGGGCACATTCACCACTGGCTTTTCATGCAACCCTGACCACCAGCCCAGACCACAGCAGCCCCCACCCCAGCCAGGAAGGCCTGAAGTTCTGGAAGCTTGGTGAGGGCCCTTTACCATCAGGCCCCACCGTCGCTCCCATCCCTGCTACCTAATTACATTCAGGAAATACTAACCGCTCCCCTGGTGGGAAAGGGGAGCCAGTGTTCTCTCCCGAAAAACTGACCGGAGCTAGAGCTACCCCAATCTAGGCCAGAAGGCCAGGGACCTGACCCTCTGGCCAGATCCAATAGTTCTCCATCCCCATCAGAAGGCTTCCCTTTTGGCTACAAACCGCTCCAGGTTACCTTTACACCAGCAGGTTTTGCATAGCCTTCGCCATCCCTGATACCACCTCGCCGTAGATCAGGGACAGAAGCAAGTGCCACCTCCTGGCAACTGATAAGAACAGTCACACTCCAAACTCCACTATTTTTTTTTTTTTTTATTGAAAGCCTATGGCGTGCATAACACACCCAAAAAACTTCACCCGGTGCCAAAAAAATGTGCACACACATAAAGAGTGAACACAAAAAAGTGCAACAGGTACACAGACGTGCCAATTCCCGTGACCCCTGGGGCGTTAGGCTCCAGACGGGGACAAAGGTACTTTACAATGGTCTATCTGGCTGAAACCAGACAGACCCCATTCTCTGGAGGACCTGCCGAAACAGAACCCACCCAAGTACTAGGTGAGGCTCCCCCGAAGGGAGACCCCATGAGAAATGGGCGAACTAAGCCAAAAGGCCATGTCCACCCCTTCCCAAGACTTTCAGGGCTGGCCCGAGGACCCGCATCCCTACTCATCACACAGTGTACAAACATAAAAAGACAAAACGTGACAAACATAGGCATCAATTAAATAAAATGAATAAAAAGAAAGAAAGTGGGGAAGGGATAGTGAAGAGGAGAGTGAAAAAGGTGGCCATTGTGTAAAACAATGACCCCCCCCCCTTGTCCTCCACCTCTCTCCCTTTGTCTTTTTCTTTTCCCCCTCCCATTTCCCCCCTTTTTTACCTTGCTTACACTTATCTTTTTCCCACGACATTATGACGCTTGATCAATGTGGTATGACACCCTAACTAAGGTCGAGATCGTCTAGTGTCACCTCCTCCATCTGATTCAATCCCTATACTTGTGTTAGGATCAGTGACAATCTGGGCTCTATACTCCCAGAAGTCCATATATCTATATAGTATATAGAATCTTTTATTATGTATGTTTTTTTCCTATCTTGCAATGTTAATGTTTTGCTGTAACAGAGACCCGCTGCTTCCATCCTCTCATCGGTTACCAGGCTCTGCGGATATCCCTGTCCCTTCTCCCCCCCAGCGGACATGTGTTTACCCTGGCAGGATGGTTCCCATCCCTGCTTGCATTGTATCTGCCTAAACCCTCCGGTCCATAGGCTGAATCGGCGCGCTTGCGCAGTAGCACGTAATCGTGCACCTGCGCAGTGCAGGTGAACAGACCCTGTGACGTCAGATGCCACCTACGGGAGCTTTATCTGATGCCGGCAGGTTTGGGGAGCTCATACAGTGGTCTATTCCGGACCACTGTGTGAGCACTAACGGACTCTGCTCCCTGGCTGTCACGGTGCATTTCATTCCTAAAGGTAGGTGTGCTTTGAGAGCAGTTCAGGAGGTGTTTTTCCCTTTCCCACATCCCCTGCTGCCCTCCGGTCTCGTTCCCTTCCCTTTCCCTCCCCCACCCTCTCTGGCCCCTACCTTTGGTGTATTGACTTGAACTACAATTATTGTACCTTACAGATTACAGTACCTCTCTGGGATTTCATATATCAAGTGTCAGCGGTTTTGCTGTATCCCCAGACATTAAGTGGCAATTGTTTGAACCTGGTAGTCATCCCCAATCGATAGTTATTGCCATACACCGTATTCTGATACCATCAGTTCATGCAATTTTGGTGGCCAACTTAAGAACTTGGTGAGTTACCCTTTCAAAAATTACATACCAATTTATATACTTATTTATGGATAGGATGTTTTGTAGTTACCCTTGTGGCACCCCCCCCCCTGTTTTCCTGGTCCCTCCCCATCCTCTATTCCTCCCTCCCCCCCATTCCCTTCCCCCCCTCCTCCCTCCCTTATTTCCCCACTCCTCCCCTTTCCCTCCCTTCTTACCCCCCCTCCCACCCCTTCCCCCCCTTTCTTCCCTCCCTCTCTTTACGGCCCTCCCTTCCCTTTCCCTCCTTTCCTGTTTCCCCATTCCCTCCCCCCTTTATCCTTGCCCTCCCCCTCTCCCCTTTTTCCCTCCCCTGGGAAAAAGCTGGTCTTCTCCTCTTATACTATTGAATGTAATATTTTGTTTTAAACCTGTTGGCAGCATTGTTTACATCATTGTAAATAAATCAATTGTTTTTTAGACCACTCCTCCTGAAGAAGCGGTTCTTTACCACAAAACCGGTTGAGGAACCCTTTGTATACCCCTCTCCAACAGTAAACCTCACGGGGGAACCCGTTAATAATTTGTTAATTGTGGTGTATACTAAATGTTGTTTTTATTACACACTGTTTGTATATTTATGTACTATATGCATTAAACTTTATATACTTTTTTATTCTTTTTTATTATCAATCAATTGTTATTAAATACCAAGTACCGAGATAGTCCAAAACCACTTTTTCAGGCATGGATGTGCGTAGGTCAGTAGCAGCAACTGCCCTCGCAACCCCACTCCCTCATTCTTCTCAATAATCAATGGCTAATATATCTATTATTTCTTGGAATGTTCGGGGTCTAAGTTCAGCCACCAAAAGGTCACTGGTTTTCAAATATCTACAGAATTATAATCCTCACATATGCGTCCTCCAAAAGACCCATTTGATAGGTACTAGGATCCTTGGTCTCCGGAGGGCATGGGCGGAAGCTCATTATCATTTCACATACTCTAATTACACCATGTAAGCATTTTGGTCTGCAGGTCCTTTCCACTCCATATAATGGATGTCTGGATGGACCCTGGGGGGTAGATATGTGATCATACATGCCTTGTTGTATACCAAGCAATTGGTCTTGGTGGGCCTATACCTTCCTCCCCCCCGCAGACGTACAACTTCTATATGACATCATGCAGATTGTGATGGGCTACAGCACTCAGGAAGTCTTTTTGTTTGGTGACTTTAACTTGGTGCCTTCGCAGGACCTGGACAGACTGCATGCAGTAGCCCGCCCTTCCTCAGACCTACAACTTTGGGCAGATACGTTTGCCCTCACAGATGTATGGCAACACTATCACCCACGGGATAGGAAATAACCTGTCATTCCACCTCCTATCGGGCCCTGTTCCATATAGATCTGGCTTATGCCTCCTCTGGGGCCCTATGTTGGACAAGAGAGGCAAAGCATTTACCCCGAGGAATCTCAGATCATGCCCCCTTCCATCTTGCCATTTCTCTAGCCAGGTCCCCTGGGTTGAGACTGTGGCGTCTGTCCAGGTTCTGGACCATATAGACCGGATCATATAGATCTGGATCATATAGACCCATTTCACTACTCAATGTGGATGTTAAAATATTGGCGAAGATACTGGCCACCCGCCTGTCTTCAGTAATACATAGTATTCTCTCATTGTACTTTTTCTTGTATTGTCTCACTGTTTATACTGCTGATTGGACACCGAATATGTAACATGTGGCATATCAAAGTTACTGTAATATACCATGTCTACTCCACAAGATGAATATTTTTTTTTTCTTTATATTGTACTGTAAACTTTCCTTCAATAAAGCACTCCTGATTGTTAAAAAAAAAAAAAAAAAATGAGGAAACAGTGGGGCCATGTAGTGGGAAACGTGAATAGAATTCTAGGATTTGTCACTAAAGGGATCACCAGCAGGTGGAAGGAGATCCTGATTCCCCTATATAGATCTTTAGGGAGACCTCATTTAAAATATCATGTCCAGTTCTGGAGACCTCGTTTACAAAAAATATTGATGAAATAGAACAAGCCCAGAGACGGGTAACAAAATTGGTGAAATGTCTGAGGGATAAAACATATCAGGAGAGACTGCAGGAAGTTAATATGTACAGTCTGGAGGAAACACTGTAAAGGGGAGACATGATTAAAAACTTTAAACACATCAAAGGAGTGAATAAGGTCTGGGAGGGCAGTATTATCAATATAAAGCCAATATCAAGAACTTGTGGACATGACCTCAGAGTAGCAGGAGGGAAATTCAAAATTGTTCAGTATTTGATGCTTTAATAGAATTTCAGCAGATGTAGTGAGAAAACAGTAAGAGGATTCAAACATTGGAACAAATGTGGATATATAGCAGGGCTCTCCAAACTTTTCGACCAAAGGGCCAGTTTACTGTCCTTCAGACTTTAGGGGGGGCCAGATTGTGGTCGGTGGGGGTAGAAAATGTCCCGAGCCCAGCATTAGTGTGAATAAACATCTCCTCGGGGATGGTAGTAAGTTGCATAGAGCCTGTGGTCAGAAGGAGGTGGAATAGTGCCTGATCATTGGTATTACTGGGAGGAACAGTACCCCTTCAGAAATAGTGCCCTATTGTTGGTGTCATTGGCAGGAGTTTTGCCCCATTGTTGGTGGCAGTGGAAGGAATATTGACCCAAGGCTAGCAAAGAGCCACATCTGGTCCTCGGGCCGCTGTTTGGAGACCACTGATCTATAGTATATTCAGACAAAAGGTAAAAAGAAAAAACATATAAATATTAAAAAAGAATGGGGCAGACTGGATGGACCACTTGGCTTTTTTTCTGCCATCACTCTTTTAGTTTGCCCAGTAAAAGTGAATGTACATTTGTTCTGTGTGAATAGTGCAAAAACAAATTTATTAGGCTTTTGTATGCTGCATTAATGTTTTAAATTGATTTCAAATAAAAAATACTTCTTTTTAGCAAATAGACTTCAATAAATATAATAACATTCTTTTTTTTTTTTGCCAATTCTCACAAGCACGTTCACTGCGTGAATATTTTTCACAAATACACCCCTAAGGAGTGGGGGGGGGGGAAGGTACTGTAGATATTTTTACTGTATAGCAGACTGCTCTTCTCTAAAATAAAAAACTGTTCTTAACAAACTTGTTTTTGCCCTCAGCCTTTAAAGTGATAAACAAGACACTACAGGATAATTGTAGGTTACTCTACTCAGCATAATTAACACATTCCTCATCTTAAGGGCACAAAACTCAACAGTAAATCTATTCAAAGTGCCTTAGGGGGGAACATTCTTTTTTTTTTCAAGTGTAACCTAAAGGGCTAGTAAACTTGCATTTTCATAAGGTGAAGTCAGCAACAGCAACCTACATACTGTATATAATTTATTACAGGTTGATTGGAAGCCACAAGCATCAATCCACATGCAAGGTTTCAGTGATTGAGCTTATTAAATTCCTCATTAATATAAATTATTGGGCCATACAGGGGCGTAACTAGAAATAGCAGGGCCCCATAGCAAAATGTTGTATGGGGCCCCCCTGCAAACAGCCCCCCCCACAGCTGCCCTAGTGTCAATGCAGCGTGACCTGTGCCCAATACAGCGTGACCTGTGCCCAATACAGCGTGACCTGTGCCCCATACAGCGTGACCTGTGCCCCATACAGCCTGGTCTGCCTGTGCCCCATACAGCCCCACCTATGCAGAGGAAGAGGCAAGCCACCCGGATCAGCAGAGAGCGGGATTGCCCGCTGTAATAGCTTTCATTTGAATTTCCTGTCTTCCCGGGGCTCATCGTCACATAGACCCATCTCTTGGCCCGACGCCTTTGATGACGTCACATGTCCCGCATTGGATCGGCGTTCTGTCTATCAAAGGCACCGGGCCAAAAGGTGGAGCTATGTGACGTGAGCCCCGGGAACACTGGAAGTTCTAATGAAAGCTCTTACATCAGGCAATTCAGCTCTCTGCTGATACGGACAGCTCACCTCTTCCTTTTCTCTCTCTTCCCCTGGCTGGGAGACTGTGCTGGCGGTGCTCTTATCCTCACTGGGCCCCACTCGGCTGCGGGCCCCATAGCGCCCGCATGGGTCGCTATGGTGGTAGTTACGCCCCTGGGGCCATATCTCGGATGGTGACTTCTTCTCTGAAAGTGTGCATCCTTGATGCTGCACTTTGGGTGCAGGAACTTCTCAGTGTTTGGTCAAAATAGTTAGTTGATTAACACATCAACATACAGTATTAGAGTAAAAATGTAAGATCCAATTAGAAACTACAATCTAAAATGCAAAATAACAGATAGATGTAACATTTTCAATGTCATATTTGGATGCCCTTTATTTACCTGTTTATACCTTTATATATACCTGAATAAAGAAACATTAGGACCAAACACTACCTGGAAAAAAGTTTTGCCTTTAGATTTTTTCCAAAGAGCACACGATTTCCCCTAGACCAGTGGTCTCCAAACTGTGGCCCAGGGGGCTGGATGTGGCCCTTTGCTTGCTTTTATCAGGCCCTTGGGACACTATTCCTCCTACTGACATGAGGAACTATTTCTTCTGCACCAACAATGGGGCACGATTCCTGCCACTGAATGGGGCACTATTCTTCCAACTGACACTAATAATGGGGCATTATTCTTTCCACTGACACCAATAATGGGGCACTCACAGGTGTGCGCAGCTTATTGCATTAGGGTATGCACCCCAAAGATCAAACACATATCTGTGTGTATATATTGTGTATGTATATATATACAGTGGGGACGGAAAGTATTCAGACCCCCTTAAATTTTTCACTCTTTGTTATATTGCAGCCATTTGCTAAAATCATTTAAGTTCATTTTTTTCCTCATTAATGTACACACAGCACCCCATATTGACAGAAAAACACAGAATTGTTGACATTTTTGCAGATTTATTAAAAAAGAAAAACTGAAATAAGGATTCAGACCCTTTGCTGTGACACTCATATATTTAACTCAGGTGCTGTCCATTTCTTCTGATCATCCTTGAGATGGTTCTACATCTTCATTTGAGTCCAGCTGTGTTTGATTATACTGATTGGACTTGATTAGGAAATCCACACACCTGTCTATATAAGACCTTACAGCTCACAGTGCATGTCAGAGCAAATGAGAATCATGAGGTCAAAGGAACTGCCTGAAGAGCTCAGAGACAGAATTGTGGCAAGGCACAGATCTGGCCAAGGTTACAAAAAAAATTTCTCCTGCACTTAAGGTTCCCAAGAGCACAGTAATAAAGAGAAAAACACATGTGGGAGAGACGCATGCGCTGCACACCCCGAAACAATAATAGTAAAAAATGGACAGTTTCCCCGGTGGGGCTTTAGACAGCAAAATCTTGATATTCAGAAATAATAAAAAAATGTATAACCAGTAAGTGCTTTTATTGAACCATGAACAATTGTAATGCTATAATTCAATTGGCATTACAACATAGAGCACTGGCCAAGTAGTACAATACATATTCCACAATATAAAGTCGACACATCTTTACACAAAATTATATACAGTCATACATTTCCGGGCTGTTGACGGTATAAATCCCCGACGTGTTTCAACCTGTGTACGGTCATCATCAGGGGGATAGTTGGTTCTATAAAATACATTGAATATCTTCAAAATTTAAGAACATGTCATCATAAATCTCATTGTAAGGTTAAAAGTGGTAGTATATTTACCGCTGAAAAGTAAAGGGAATAATCCTTTGGCCAGTAAAAGCCGTAAATGGATCCGGGGGGCCCCCATATTCGCCTCTGTCTCCCCAGAGCGCATGAGTCCAGCCCAAGGGGCTTACAAGGAGCCACATAGACGCCCTCCAGGGGAAGGAGAAGTCAGCACCTGCGACAAATACCCAATCAGTCAAAATGATTCTCAGCACATTGGCAAAAGTATGAAGTGTATGGGCTAACTGCAATCCTAGTGATCAATATATATTGATCTGGTGTCCTAAGGTTTCATGATTATAATTAATTATATAGAAAGTGGCACAACCATAAAAGAAATGGTTGTATAGTTATAGGGTTGTTTGAGTGGTGTGGTGTGTAAACACAGGTGAGTGGGAAGTGATATGTGGTACAAGGAATATGAAAAACCCTTTGAGTGATAAAGTAAAATTAAATGGATGGCCAGCACAATGCTGACTACAGTGCCATGTCCAGGTGAATGAAATGAGTGTGTAGTGTCAGCCAACACATGGTGGAATAAAAGTGAAAAACAAATCAAAAGGAGAGTGTGTGAATGAGTAAAACCAAATGAAACAATCAAAAACATGTGTGGAAGATCTAAACTGATTATAGGAATAGGAGTATGAGTGTAGTGTTGTAATATCAGAGTAGTAAGGGTATATGTATAGTATAATAATTTACCTTGTGCCACAGTGTGGCTGATGTAGTAGAGTTTGACTTGTATGAACCAAATTGCAATGGAGCAAAAAAGGTAAAAGGCTGGAGCCAAAAAAAAGGATTTGTGCAGTGCCATCCATTACGGTCTGCGTGGAGTCATAATAAGACTCACAGGCAGCCGATCATGGATATATGCCTAAAGTAGGCAATTAATTGAGTAGGCACAGGTGCTGATCTCCTCCCCCCCCAGAGTAAGCAGCCCACATGTGGCTCCCCCGGCATCCCTGTAGGCGGAAAAAAAAAAAAAAAAAAAAACCCCGGCAGCTGCCGTCAACTCCGCCGCAAACCGCGAGATGTCGCGGCGCCGTGCACACGCCAAAGTAACTCGCACATGCGCACCTCGCCGCGGCTCATCCGGAGGTGATCGAGGGATGCCGCCGGCAGAGTGAAGCTCACGTCGGCGGACGATGGATACAAACGTCCGTTTTTCTTTTGTTTTTTTTCCGCCTACAGGGATGCCGGGGGAGCCACATGTGGGCTGCTTACTCTGGGGGGGGAGGAGATCAGCACCTGTGCCTACTCAATTAATTGCCTACTTTAGGCATATATCCATGATCGGCTGCCTGTGAGTCTTATTATGACTCCACGCAGACCGTAATGGATGGCACTGCACAAATCCTTTTTTTTGGCTCCAGCCTTTTACCTTTTTTGCTCCATTGCAATTTGGTTCATACAAGTCAAACTCTACTACATCAGCCACACTGTGGCACAAGGTAAATTATTATACTATACATATACCCTTACTACTCTGATATTACAACACTACACTCATACTCCTATTCCTATAATCAGTTTAGATCTTCCACACATGTTTTTGATTGTTTCATTTGGTTTTACTCATTCACACACTCTCCTTTTGATTTGTTTTTCACTTTTATTCCACCATGTGTTGGCTGACACTACACACTCATTTCATTCACCTGGACATGGCACTGTAGTCAGCATTGTGCTGGCCATCCATTTAATTTTACTTTATCACTCAAAGGGTTTTTCATATTCCTTGTACCACATATCACTTCCCACTCACCTGTGTTTACACACCACACCACTCAAACAACCCTATAACTATACAACCATTTCTTTTATGGTTGTGCCACTTTCTATATAATTAATTATAATCATGAAACCTTAGGACACCAGATCAATATATATTGATCACTAGGATTGCAGTTAGCCCATACACTTCATACTTTTGCCAATAAGCTGAGAATCATTTTGACTGATTGGGTATTTGTCGCAGGTGCTGACTTCTCCTTCCCCTGGAGGGCGTCTATGTGGCTCCTTGTAAGCCCCTTGGGCTGGACTCATGCGCTCTGGGGAGACAGAGGCGAATATGGGGGCCCCCCGGATCCATTTACGGCTTTTACTGGCCAAAGGATTATTCCCTCTACTTTTCAGCGGTAAATATACTACCACTTTTAACCTTACAATGAGATTTATGATGACATGTTCTTAAATTTTGAAGATATTCAATGTATTTTATAGAACCAACTATCCCCCTGATGATGACCGTACACAGGTCGAAACGCGTCGGGGATTTATACCGTCAACAGCCCGGAAATGTATGACTGTATATAATTTTGTGTAAAGATGTGTCGACTTTATATTGTGGAATATGTATTGTACTACTTGGCCAGTGCTCTATGTTGTAATGCCAATTGAATTATAGCATTACAATTGTTCATGGTTCAATAAAAGCACTTACTGGTTATACATTTTTTTATTATTTCTGAATATCAAGATTTTGCTGTCTAAAGCCCCACCGGGGAAACTGTCCATTTTTTACCCAAGAGCACAGTGGCCTCCATAATCCTTAAATGGAAGACATTTAGGATGACCAGAACCCTTCCTAGAGCTGGCTGTCTGGCCAAACTGGGCTGTCGCAGGAGAAGAGCCTTGGTGAGAAAGGTAAAGAAGAACCCAAATATCACTGTGGCTGAGCTCCAGAGATGCAGTCGGGAGATGGGAGAAACTTGTAGAAAGTCAACCATCACTGCAGCCCTCCACCAGTCGGGGCTTTATGGCAGAGTGGCCCGACGGAAGCCTCTCCTCAGTGCAAGACACATGAAAGCCTGCATGGAGTTTGCTAAAAAACACCTGAAGGACTCCAAGATGGTGAGAAATAAGATTCTCTGGTCTGATGAGACCAAGATAGAACTTTTTGGCCTTAATTCTAAGCGGTATTTGTGGAGAAAACTGGGGACTGCTCATCACCTGTCCAATACAGTCCCAACAGTGAAGCATGGTGGTGGCAGCATCATGCTGTGGGGGTGTTTTTCAGCTGCAGGGACAGGACGACTGGTTGCAATCGAGGGAAAGATGAATGCGGCCAAGTACAGGGATATCCTGGACAAAAACCTTCACCAGAGTGCTCAGGACCTCAGTTTACCTTCCAACAAGACAATGACTCTAAGCACAGAGCTAAAATAAGGAAGGTGTGGCTTCACAACAACTCCATGACTGTTCTTGAATGGCCCAGGCAGAGCCCTGACTTAAACCCAATTGAGGATCTCTGGAGAGACCTAAAAATGGCTGTCCACCAACGTTTACCATCCAACCTGACAGAACTGGAGAGGATCTGCAAGGAGGAATGGCAGAGGATCCCCAAATCCAGGTGTGAAAAACTTGTTGCATCTTTCCCAAAAAGACTCATGGCTGTATTAGATCAAAAGGGTGCTTCTACTAAATACTGAGCAAAGGGTCTGAATACTTAGAACCATGTGATATTTCAGTTTTTCTTTTTTAATAAATCTACAAAAATGTCAACAATTCTGTGTTTTTCTAGCAATATTGGGTGCTGTGTGTACATTAATGAGGAAAAAATGAACTGAAATGATTTTAGCAAATGGCTGCAATATAACAAAGAGTGAAAAATTTAAGGGGGTCTGAATACTTTCCATCCCCACTGTATGTATATATATATATATTAAATATTATATATGACAGTAGGGTAATGAACAGTAGAGCAGAAGTTGGTGTCAGTAGAGCAGCGAACGTATCAGTAGGGCAGAGATTAGTGTTAGTAGTTTATTTTATTATTTTTTTATTATTACTACTTTTTTACAATAATTTTTTTTAATTTTTACATTTTTTTTGTTGCAAAAATGTATTATTTTTTTTTACAATCTTTTACGAGCCCATTAGGGGCTTTGGTGAAATATCAGGGGTCTAAACCGACCCCTGATGTATCACTTTTGAGACAGAGATTCCCCAATCCCTTTCTCTGCAGCCAAGCAGCAGGGGAAATCTGTGCAGCACAGGGTGATTAGGGTGTGCCCAGGCACACCTGGCACACCCTGTGCGCACACCTATGGGGGCACTATTCTTCCCACTGACACTAATAATGGGGCACTATTCTTCCCACTGACACTAATAATGCGGCACTATTCTTTCCACTGACACCAATAATGGGGCACAATTCTTTCATTTTACACCAGCGATGTGGCACTATTCCTCCCACTAACACCAATTGACGCCAAGGGATTTTCTACTTTCACTAGTCTGAAGGACAGTAAACTGGCCCTTTGTTCAGAAAGTTTAGAGACCCCTGCCCTAGACCATAAGTACAACAGCCATTTCTCAGCTTTGCATCTACATTACATTCAAAATTAAACAAAGTATTAATTTTCTTCACATCCTTTTTTTTTTTCTCTATTCTGCTGTTTCAGCATATAACCACTCATTACAAAAATTCCCAACATGTAGATAGCATGCAAGCAATTATGAATTTTTTTTGTATTTTTAGAGAGAAGTGTGAATTGCTTATACTTTTAGTTTTTTTTTGAGCAGGCTGATATCTAATTGGTTAGCACTCTTATGCCCTGTACACACGATAGGATTTTACAACAACAAAACCGTGGATTAACCGTGGATTTTTTTCGGACAGATGTTGGCTCAAACTTGTCTTGCATACACATGATCACACAAATGTTGTCGGAAATTCCAAACGTCAAGAACGCGGTGACGTACAACACGTATGACGAGCCGAGAAAAATTAATTTCAATAGCCAGAGCGGCTCTTCTGCTTGATTCCGAGCATGTGTGGAATTTTGTGAACCGGAATTGTGTACACACGATCGGAATTTCCGACAACAGATTTTGTTGTCGGAAAATTTGAGATCCAGATCTCAAATTTTGTTTGTCGGAAATTCTGACAGAAAATGTCCGATGGAGCATACATACGGTCGAAATTTCTGACAACAAGCTCCCATCGAACATTTGTTGTTGGAAAATCCTATCGTGTGTACAGGGCATTAGCGTGCAGCACTGGGCTATTGGATTTTTTTTTTCATCACTATGTGCATGGAGTTGGGTTACCTTCCCATCTATGCCTATGATGGTGTATTCACAATGCAGCCACTGGTGTGCGATGTGATGCAGTGGGATCATTGCAGTGTTGATGGCGGCGCATCACACGTTTCACTTTTTCTTTTAAACAAACTCTATTGAAATGTCACACAGTAACATGTCATTAGGTTTTATTGGCTTCTGCGTAGTGAAAGGCGGTGAAATGCCTCAAATTGCCCTATGCTGAAAAGCATTTTGCCTTGCGGTGGTACTGCTCTGGAATAGCCACCCAATGCATGGCTACCGTACCCGGTGTATATAGACCCTGAATCCATTTAACTGCATCCAGTATGTGTGACTGCCAGTCATTAGACTGTGAACTCCTTTGGAGGACAAAGACTTATGTGAATGTTTCAGTGTTCCCTGTATTAGTTCTATATCAATTAGGACATGTTTGTAGTTAATTATAACTTTTGCAGCAATGTAGACTGATATTTTGAAGTCTTCTATCCAAACAGGCTAAGGCTCCTTTTATATGTTTTCTAGTTCCTCCTAACCAGGGCTTTTTTTCAGCGAGAACGAAAGGGAACGCAATTCTGGCACCTCTAGTACTGCATGTATGTAATGGCAAGGGGTGCCTGGGCAATGCTGGGGCATCTATTGTCGCTGGAAGGGGTCTATGTTGGGCCTCATCAGTGCCCAACAGTGCAGCCTTATCAGTGCCCATCAGTGTAGCCTTATCAGTGCCCATATCAGTGCTGCCTTATCAGTTCAGTGTAGCCTCATCAGTGGCCATTAATGCAGCCCCATCAGTGGCCATTAATGCAGCCCCATCAGTGGCCATCAGTGCAGCCTCATCAGTGGCCATCAGTGCAGCCTCATCAGTGGGCCACCAATGCAGCCTCGTCAGGGGGCCACCAGTGTAGCCTCATCATGGGCCACCAGTGCAGCTTATCAGTGATGCCTTATCAGTGCAGCTTAAGAGTTCTGCCACATCAGTGGCAATCGGTGCAGCCTCATCAGTTTTATAATATCACAGCTTATTAGTGTATATGAATTATGTATTGATTATAGCACGGAGGACTTTGCAGTACATGAATTTTCACTGAATGTGGACTATTTAAAGTGGAGTTCCACCAAAACCTGGAGGCTCTTCTTATATGCTCCCCCCTACCCCTCCGGTGCCACATTTGGCATCATTCACGGGGGAAAGGGTACCCTTCCCCACTTGCGGAAGACTGTGCCGCGGCACCGTCCCTCAAATGTTCGGCCCCCCTCCTCCGCCGCCGGGCCATTCAGAAAGCTCAGCAGGCTTCGCACATACCCAGTAGGGAACCAGCTGTGAAGCTGAAAGGCTTCACTGCCTGTTTCCCTTACAATGAATGGCGGCAACAGTGCCCGACAGCCAATCCGAAAATCGGCTGGGGTGCCGACATCGCAGGAACCCTAGACAGGTAAATGTCCTAATATTAAAAGTCAGCAGGTACAGTATTTGTAGTTGTTGACTTTTAATTATTTCACGGGGGGGTAGGGTGGCGGTTGGAACTCCTCTTTAATGAGTTTGCATTGATTGCAGCATGCATGGAACACTTTGCACATGCTGAAATTAATGCAAACTCATTAAACAGTCCACATTCAGTGAAAGTTCATATACTGCAAAATTTGCAGTACGTGAACTATCACTGAATGTAGACTGTTTAATGAGTTTGTAGCCCGGATCACTTTATCGCAATATCATGATCTGTTAATAATTTAATCCATATTGAACACAAATGTAAAATTATAAAAGTAATAGTAACTTATTATTTTTACCTGCTGTCCTGGCCGCCGCCTGGGGGTTTCCTCCTCCTCCTCCTCCAGAGTAGGCAGAGCTTTAGGCTCCGCTTCCGCCAGTCACATTACATACAGTCGTTCTGGCTATTCACCGGTGTGACAGACCTAGCCAGAACAGAGGCTGTTGGAGAGGACTGTATGCAAGCCTGTTGCCTTTTGATTATGGGCCCTGGATTTTCAATGGAACAATACTCTTTGTGAGGTGAATGAGAAATCCAGGCTGAACTGTACTAATCGGACTCAGTCGTGTATATATGTATATATTGTATGGGGACTCCTTACTGTAGATTTGTGTCCCTGAAGAGGGAGGGGGGATTCCTCCAGCAGCCCCCTGCTGATAAGACTGATTCATTCTGTTGGGACACATCCTGTGAGGAGATGCTGGTGTCATCAATTCCAACTACCTGTGTTTATGTTAATTGAATGAGCTGATGACATTGTCCTCTATACAATGTAGGAGACGGGACGACTCCTATTGGAGCTGCTATTGTGAGAAATGTCCTGTGATAATTAACTCAGTCTGGGCAATAGGTCATGTCTCAGTCACCTAGGCTGTGTAAAGGATTAGTTAATTAGCTCATGTCAATTATGTTAATTAGGTTACAGTTCTATTGTTAGAGGAGGTTCCAACGGCATATAAAGTCTTGTAATTTTGATTCTAAATACAGTGAGTTCTTGGTAGCAACAAGCAAGTGTCGCCTTGTTTTGTGCTCAGAGAGGTTGGGATATCTGTATACAGACTGGGAGGAAGTGGTATATGACGGAAGCACTCAAGCGGAGTGTGGGACGTTCCATGACAACCGGCCGCTCTATTGGGGCGTCAGTCTCTCATACTGCCCATAATATTTACAAGTGCCACACTACAGCAAACCGGCTTCCGGAGGCTGTATTTTTGCACAGGCGGCCATGGGAGCCGGGACTCTGGAAGACAGGTCGGGTGGGTGCAGCCCCTCCCCCCCCCCCCCCCCCAAAGAGCCACCCTAGGCCTGGGCCTTGTCGGCTGAGGCCAAGATACAGCACTGTCTTTGACACAGCCAGTCAGGCTCCACCTAAAACTAACAATATCACTTTTGGGTAGACCAACTCTTACATGATTGAGAAAATTTTAAATGTACAGTAAATACGCTCAGAAAAAACACACCACTGCCGCTCAACCCATACAGCAAAAACCTCTGTGTAAGTTTGTGGTGCTCAGCAGGCTCCTGCCAGCCAAAACTTAATTAAAAAAAAATAGAGCAACACCCACACTTGAGACATGAAGAGATGCTTTATTCAATCAATACAGGATAAGAGTTACATGTCCGCCTCCACTCTCACGTGTTTCAGCCCTGTGTGGGCCTTAATCATAGCAATCAGAGGACGCTAATCAGATCCTTTTGAAGAGTCTCTTTATAGAAAAATATGTTGGAGGTAAAAGCATGTGAAAAAGGTAGACTTTGGCTTTTAAACAGCCCTTAGCGAGTTTGCTAACAAAAGTGTGCACATACAAAGGTTTGGATTAGTCAAGAACAGAATAAAGGGTAGATGTTTAATCTGTGGAGCGAAAGATACAGCACAGTCATTCAGACATATAGTAGTTCTATTTATTGGAGTATCATAAACCTCAGATCCAATTTTTTTGTTTCCTGCTTTTTACTGAAAAGGACCACCATTTCCTCTTGGTGCTTTACAGTCACCTTCAACCAGCCACAAAGAAAAAGCCTGAAAGATAATGATATATGATTAGTAATATTTATTAGTAAAGGAACAAGCTGTATGAGTGAACTATCAAAACTGGGCAATTCGAAATGAGCACGTGATTAAAAACATGAATGCTCACCTGTCTATTGTGCCACCTAATTTTTTTAGTTTTGGATTATTAAAGCTGGTTTAATTTTTTTTTTTTGCCATCGGGGACATAACTTACCTGTAATGAAATGAAGTGTGTCTGCAATATAGTGAAGAAACCTTCCAGCGCTGATCTTCTGGCACTACTGGGGTTAAGATAAGTTGCTGCAAGCTTGAAAGAAGTGCGCAAATTGCCACTTGCCCACTCCTTCTGCCCACCTCCTCCATTCATAGAACTTATAGTATTTTTCCCAGTATACAAAACATTCTTTGATTGGAGGAGGCAGATCCTGTCATTTTTATACACACATCCTATATTCAATAAATGCTTTGCTGTATAACAGAAAAAAAAAAGTTTCAGCTTTTAGAATACCATGTTATAACTTTCTTTTGTTACACCTTTTTTTGTGCTCTGCAAGTGAAGGTTTGCCTATTCTGGCTGCATAAAAAAATTAGCTGACGCTGCGCTTGCATAGAAAGCATGTGAGTGACAGCTCCAGAGAGCTGAAGCCACCAAAGTTCCTATGAAAAATACTGACTCTCTGATAGTTGGTATTTGTATGTGTCTCGGTGCACCACCCCTGCCTCCATGTGGCAATGCTTGGCCATAGGATGATCAATCACCAAACACTACATTGTAGAATGGAGATAGGGTGTACATAATAATAATAAAAAATTTTCAAAGATTCCAATTTGATTGACTTGATTTTGGATGTAAAGATGCAATCATTTTTACTTACATATGCAAGTCTGTCTTCGCACAGACTTCTATAGCATACTGGGAGAGACCCAAGACCTTCACACTCTGGAGTAGTTTGGTGCCTGTGTGGTTTTAGGGTTGGTAGAGAATTTCCTTCAAAAAACACAAGACAGAGGCACCCAGAAAACATGATTTACTCACACCATAGAGCATTTTGCCCAGCTCATACCAGAATTGTGATATACCATTCCACCTTTCCTTGGCCAGCTGCCACCATGTAACATGTTGTTGGTGTCCCAAGTCTTTTGAGTTTCTTTAATATAATATATCGATAAAGTGTTTTTCTGAGAAACATCATCCTGCTATGGGTGCCTCTGCTAAGTGTCTTTTTTTTGGGAGGGAGATAATTCCCAACACTCCTAAAGATTAATTGTGGCACCTGCTGGTGCATTTTGTGCAAACCTTACTTTTTGCTTAAATTTTTCTCAGCTGGTATAGGTCTAGTTTGGGAAGGGAGAGAATATACGGTATGGCAATCCATAACTTGCCAGCAAGAACACTGCACAATTGATGGAGACCGTTTTTCTTTTCCCCAACAAGCTTCCAGGTTATTAGGTTTTACAAAGTAATGGGAAAGACAATGAGGGAGCCAGGGCTTACCAGAAGTAGTTTGTGCCTACGTGCCCCCGTTCCTTCAGGATGGATCCTGTGCACTTGAGTTGCAGAGTGTCCCTCATTCTATAGGATGGAAATTTGTTCTGAACCCCCATGTCCCACGAAATATTCTGCCCAGCAGGAGGCAGCACTCAAACTGCCGCAGTAGGTGGGCAACAGAAGGCCATGTCATTTCATCCTATCATGGGTCCTCTCCTCACACTTTTTCTGAGATTATGAGTGCCAAAGCTGGCTGTCCCTATGGGTAGTCCACCTGCTTTCGAGTGCTGAGAATTTATAAGAAGTGCAGTTATGGATCTCACCATTTATGTACAGGTAGGAAGGTTCTTGCACTCCACCCTCTCCTCCAGTCTCTTTGTTTCACCATCGATTGAGTTACATGATACTCTGGGAGTTCCTGAAAAGACGACTTCAGTTATTGCTATGGCTCCTTCCACTTGTTTTCTAGAGAAAAAAAAAGTTTGACAAGAATTCAATAAAGCAGCGGAGAGCTAAGATGATGTGCAAAAGTGCAGCCAATAGGCCAAGTGTAAGCATCTTCTGAAAATTGGAGGTGGACATACGACACTGGGAGCTGTGACAATGCCTCTGCTATGTAATTCATATGATCAGGCTTTAGAATGCAAGATTATTGGTCATATGCATTATTGTAATCATTTATACAGCACCGACAAGTTACATAGTACTTTACATACTGAACATTCATATTAGTCATTGCCCTCAAGGAGCTTACAATCTAAGGTTCTTATCACACATGCATCATCACACATCCATCATCACATACATGCACACATACTCGGGTCAATTAAGACAGAAGCAAACTATCCTACCAGCATACCTTTGGCGTGTGGAAAAAAACACAAGTACTCAGAGGAGACCCACGCAATCACAGATAGAACATGCAAACTGCATGCAGATAAAGTTCTGCCAAGATTCAAACCAAGGACCCCAGTGCTACAAGGAAATAGTGCTAACCACTAAGCCACTGTGCTGCCCATATTGAAATCCTGTTAAGTTTGATAGACAACCAGCAGACATTCCATTAGATCTCCATATTGGAGGTTTAAAGCAAACCTCTCGCAAGGCAAACAAGGGGGTTTTAGGACTGGCCTCCTTTGTAAAATGCTGTTTGCTTGGCTGTCTCTGGCTTCAGAACTTCTTGAGTCACTGACCCAGAGCAAGAAGGCAGCCAGGGAAATCAGGGAGCAGATATGACTTGTTTACATGTTCCAGTTCAAGAATTCTAAAAGTGTTAAGCCAGGAGGGTGGCATGTCAGCAAAGCCAGTGGTATTTTCAGAAGTCAACCCCCATACTTCTCCCATGATAGGTTCTTGTTAATGCGCTCCATTTTTCAGAGCCACTGGGCTTACTTTTGCATGATAGGAAGAAAAAATATTTCAAAGATGTTAGCAAACATTATTCCAGAATTCTATTTCTCTTAGGAAAACACATCTTTTGTTATTATGGGCAGCTAAAACCTTTAAAAAAGAGAATCAAATGGGGGTTCTACATGAGGGATTCATTAGTTCTGTGTTTGAAAATTACATTTCCCATGACTCCTATGTGCTTTTAGGCTGTCAGGGCTGTGTATAATGCAACCTGTATGTAAATGCTGAATGATAAAAAATATTTTATTTCATAGGTGGTTACAATATAATCAAATACAGTGTAGATGTATAGCAGTTCACAAAGCCTGCATTTAGTTTGATCCCATTTTCTCTCAGTTTTTATTACACAGCTTGTCATTCAGGATAACATAGCACTTCTATGACTGTTTCCCTCACTGATGTATACTGGCCATACATTGCTGAATCAGGCAAAATTTGAGCTGAACCATCTGACTTGGCATATTTCAATTGAGGAATTGAAGGAACTAGAAGAAAATGTTAGTGGCCGCATCCAATCAGATACATGGCTAAGGTATTGCCTTGCATACCTCCCAACTTTTTGAGATGGGAATGAGGGACACCTCTCAGCAAAAGTATGAAGGCATAGGACACACCCCTTGCCATGCCCCCTTAAAGGAGAATTGTACCAAAAAAACAAGATTAGTTAAACCCACAAGTGCTTTTTATACCACTACTATTGCTTTTATATTGGCTTTTGGAATTTACAAATGCAGCAATTTAGAAATCAGATGAAAGGTTTAGCGCTGGAAAGCACTTTTTGATAGATAAAAGTGCATTTTATATACAACTATATAGATCAGGCCAAAATGAGGGACAAATGAGGAGGAATGAGGGACAGAGGGACATTGCTTCAAATCAGGGACAGTCCCTCGAAATCAGGGACAGTTGGGAGCTATGGGCTTGTATTACAGCTGAATGACCTTGATACTAACCCCCCACCCAACTATATTTCCCTTACCCCAAAACTAACAACTTGAAACCATTGCGGGATTAAAAAATGCCATAGCAGCCATTTTATTCAAAATACAAATATATACAAATTACAACCTTTACAAATCCCATTTTCATTATGAAAATGTATAACAAATATTCCTGAATAATGACTGAAATATTTTGGTCTAGGGTCTTAGAAGGCACATTTATTTTACTAACCGGCTATATTCACCACCATTCCATTTCAAGGCCCTCAGCCGCAACTGCACCAACTCAAGGACAATTTAGCTCTCCATTCCTTGATACAGCCATATACGCATTGGCACCTTACTGCCTTAGCTTGATGTATAATGGCCATACGTTGCTGAATCAGGCAAAATTTGAGCTATGGTTAGCACTGTCAGTACCATCTGGCTTGGCAAGTTTCAATTGAGGAATCGAAGGAACCAGAAGAAAATGTCAGCTGAATAGTGGACACATCCTAAAAGATACGGTAACTGTTGCAATTGTTTAAACACACTAGCTGATAGTGGAGATCTCACGCCAAACACCAGAGATGGTGAAATCTATGGTTAGAAGTGGAGATAGTTTACAAAGACAAGTCTTGTTTTTCAGACTGCTTTACAGATAGCAAACCATTTAGCGCACAAAACACTTTAGAAGAGGTAAATGAATAGATAACAAATGAGACATGCCCTTTTATTGACTTACGGGTAATCTGGATATACTCCCAAACAATCCCTATGTCTTGTTCTTTCAGCCCATCCACATGGAGAGGAGCAAAGTCCCCAAGAAGACCATTCAGACCAAGTGCCATTTACTGAAACAAAGAACAAACACTTTCACTGTCAGATTTGGAAACCTCTTTATGTGTAGCCTTGCCTCAATTGTTCCTGTGGAGTCTGATTGGGGAAATCGTCAATCAGTCAGCAAACTCTGTAAAAGAGGAGGAGGTTTGGGACTTTATATGAGGCACGGGTTAGTGCCTCCATCCCTATTCGAGTACATATCAAGGGAAATTGGGACTTTATATGAAGCAGAGGTGTGGGTAAAAGACTATTTTTATTTGTAACATAATTGCGGCAAAAGGGTAACTTCATATATATGCATAAATGGGATGTGCACAGAATATAACATATTTGATGGAAAATACATATCAATGTATACAAATAATGGGTGGTAAGATATTGCACATAACATAATGGCATGGCCTACAGTTGCCAAGAGTGGCATGCCTGATAACTGCATCTGTGACCACATGATAAAAAGGTTAAAACATGATTAATCATAAGAGTATGGCATCAAGATTGGCTTATAGCTCAACGCGTTTCGTGAATACGTTCACTCATCAGGAGAAGATGTGATAAATGCCTGTAGAATATACAAATTAATAAACCAACTCTGATAAGAGAAGGGTATATATAAAGGATGTTTCAATATGAATGATTAGCCAAACGCACTTACCAAGGCGAACAGTGACAGCAGCATGTGGCAACTTGGGACAGGGTGCGCAGGAGGTACAGACCTCGCCACGGGAGCTGACGCGGCATGTACACAGGTGGCAGCTATCAGGTGGTATGGGGAAGTGCACAGGTGCGTGGATGGTGTCCATCGGGCATGCCACTCTTGGCAACTGTAGGCCATGCCATTATCTTATGTGCAATATCTTACCACCTAGGTTTGTATACATTGATATGTATTTTCCATCAAATATGTTATATTCTGTGCACATCCCATTTATGTATATATATGAAATTACCTTTTTGCCGCAATTATGTTACAAATAAAAATAGTCTTTTACCCAAACCTCCGCATTCCAACTGCTTCATATAAAGTCCCAATTTCCCTTAATATGTATCAGTCAGCAAACTTGTCTCTATTGTCTTCCCCCTCCTCTTTATATTGGCACAATATGCAGGCTAACATGATAACAATCTGCTCAGCGCTGTATCCTGGCCTAGGCCAACAAGGCCCAGGCCTAGGGCAGCACTTTGCAGGGGGGCAGCACGGAAAGAGTCCCTGCCGGCTTGCATTGTTAGTGTAGAGCCAGTCTTATGGGGCGGACTGGGCTGAGAGGCAAATAAGTCTAGCGCCCCCATAAAGTGGCCGCACTGCTTCCGGTGGCCGGCATTCCGCAACTGTGGGGGGGTGCCACTTCTAATTTTGACTGTCCTATCATCTTGGACCACAAACCTTCCTCACTATGCTATATGTTTTCTGCTGCACCATTGGCATGGTTATATCTTCTTAGTCCTCTCCATAAAATTATCAGAAATTTGTGCTTAAAGTAGAACTATAGGCAACACTTTATTTTTTTCATTTTGGATAGAGTAAGGGAGGGTTATAGCCCCTGTCAGTTTATTTTTACCATCCTTGTCCCATTGCAGAGATTTCCCTTCCTGCCCCATAGCCAAACAGGAAATTAGAGGAAATATATGCAAATTAAGGGAATCCATTGCCCCCCCAGGCCCTCAGAACTAGTGTCCCTACTCAAAAATTTCAGGGCGGGTCTTAAACAGCAAGGGGTGTGACCTTGACAGGAAGGGGTGGATCATATTTAAATTAGAGGGTGCACGAGTTTAGTCAGGCCTAGGGCAGCACAAAACTTAAATACATTACTGAATCTGCTTGCTTCATATGGAGATCATTCAATGGCTGGATAGTGCACACATGAACTAAAGACTCTAGCAAGCATTAGGCCTAATTAAACATATCAGTTATCTAAAATGGCCTAGCAATTTACAGAATTTTAGATTTTCAATAAAAAAATGCCTACAGACTGGAAAGCCTAACCGTGGCCTACCATTCCAAAAAAAAAACAAAAAAACATGTACAGCATGTGCTGAATTACTTAAAGAGGAAGTAAACCCTCGTAGGTTTTTCTTCCTTTCTTCTTCCTTGCAAAGTAAAGGCATAATGTGCTAGTATGCATCGCATACTAGCACATAATGTGACACTTACCTGCAAACAAAGCCCACTTCGTCCTCGCTGCAGGCTACATCGATCTTTGCCCGTCTTCCTTCCGAGGATGCAGACTCTGGCTCTGTGACTAGCCGGAACCGCGTGACGTCTCTCCCGTGGGAGCCTTCAGAGCGCATGCACCAATGACATCATCGGTGCAGTAAACAGTAAATATCTCCTGAACAGCGCACGTTTAGGAGATATTTACAGTACCTATAGGTAACCCTTATTATAGGCTTACCTATAGGTGCAACTTCCCCATGGAGGTTTACAACCTCTTTAAAGGATAAGTTCACCTTTTTAAAAATAATAATAAATGCACATCTTTTTGCAGGTAAAAAAATGTGCATTTATTATCTTTTTTTAATTGGGTGCCTGGAAAGCATTGCACCCATGATCAGCAGATCGTGAGTGCTATGCAGGGCTCTTGCAGGCTCTGTGTGTAAGCTGTTTCGGCGTACTAGCAGTTACACATTAGCAGGAAGCATCCATGAACTATCACACGCTCAACAGCGCCATGATGGTTTATCGAGAACTACAAGCCGACAGCTGCAAAAGGCTGCCAGATCTTGTAATTTTCCATTCTCAGGCCGGCCGTGTTCTCTGCAGATTCTTTCAGAGAGCAGGGGGAGAAAATCTCCCTTCCCTGCCCATGACATGGGGGAGCTGAGGAGGTGCGGGGGCCGGTGGATTTGTAACATGTTACACCCTGAATAAAGATGTAACATGTTACAAAAAGTTAAACTTATACTTTAATTACAAGTGCATCTGCACTGGCAGTTTTCTCTTATGCCGCGTACACACGGTCGGAATTTCCGTCAGAAAAAGTCTGATGGGAGCTTTTCATCGTATATTCCGACCGTGTGTATGCCCCATCGGACTTTTTCAGTTGAAAATTCAGACGGAATTAGATAGAGAACATGTTCTATATTTTTCCGACGGAACAAATTACTCGGCTGTTCCGACGAGATTAGCAGAAGAAGCCCAAAGGGTGGCGCACTGGCTATTGAACTTCCTTTTTCTAGTGCCGTCGTACGTGTTGTACATCACCGCGTTCTTGGTGGTCAGAATTTGGTGTGACCGTGTGTATGCGAGGCAGCTTGAGCGGAATTCCATCGGAAAAACCTTCAGTTTATTCCGACGGCAAAACCGGTCATGTGTACAGGGCAATATTCACCTGCAAAGTCCCACAAATTAAAGTGATTCTAAATGATCACCTTGTAAAACAAACCCATTCAGTTTAAAATAGAAATGAAAGGCAAAACATTTTTGTATAGAGTTAAGAAAAAAAACATTATAAATACCTTTTTCCCTTTTTCATAAGTGATCACATTCCCTCTGTTCTCAGCTGCATAAGAGCTGGGGGGAGGAGAAGCAACAGCACACTGATCTTCCCAATGAATGGCTGTGCAGTGGGGTCAGGATAAGTCTGATCAGTGGAGGAGAGGCTGAGTTCCCAGTATAGCTAGAGAACTTACCACGGTGTGCTCTCCTGTTTAGAGTGGTCAGTTTTTAATAGGAAAGCAAGGAGACAGGCAGGAACACCAGGGATTTTACACAAAGGAAGCAATACAAAGAAGAGAATACTTTCTCATACAAGCACATGGTACAGCAGGCACATATCAGGAATATGAAGTGTTGGGGTAACAAATGCTTTAAAGTGATTGTAAAGTCTTGTTTTTTTTCCTATAAAAATAACAAATGTTATATTTACCCGCTCTGTTGCAGTGGATTTGCACAGAGCAGCCCAGATCCTTCTCTTCTTGGGTCCCTCTTCACTGCTCCTGGCCCCTCCCTTCTATTCAGTGCCCCCACAGTAAGCAGCTTGCTATGGGGGCACCTAAGCCGAGTCACAGCTCCCTGTGTCCATTCAGACATGGACCCCTGACCCGGCTCCACCCCCTCTCTCCCCTGATTGGCTAGCTGACTCTGATTTACAGCAGCGGCAGCCTCAATCAAGAGGGAGAATCTCAGATGGCTGAGACACTCGTGGACATCGCTGGACAGAGAGGGACCTCAGATAAGTACTAGGGGGGATGCTACACACCAACGGCTTTTTATCGTAATGCATAGAATGCATTAAGATAAAAAACCTTATGTCTTTACAACCCCTTTAAACCTGCCAGCCAAGCCCATCTAATGCCAATTTCATGAGATGGGGTGGCAGTGATGCTGCACTGCTCCTCAGTTCACAGCAGAGTTGCCACCCTCACATAAGCTGTGCTTGCTGTGTTTCATTGAGAGAATGTTGTAGGGGGCATGGCTATCAGCATTGTCCTCACTACTGATTGACAATAGTAACCTACATGTCGGCTTAATGGAAGCTGGTTTGACTCAGCAGGTTTTGAACCTCACTTACACAATCCTATGTTAAATGTAAATAATATTAGTTTTGGGGGCACTTTTATTTATTTTAAAGCTTATTTAACCTATGTTTTATAGATAATTAAAATATTATTATTTTTTTCTAATTCTATATTAATGCAGTAGAACATAACATGCCATAGTCAATGAAATCCATTAATAGACAACAATACAACCATATCTGGGAATCAATGGATATCAACGAAATAACAATCAGGGTTCCTGTACAGCAATATAAGGTATCCGTAAACTATTGGCAGTAGCCTCTACAACAAGTATATGCTGTGACATAACCTGTAGTGTGGTGGAAGACCATTATAGAAATTTAGTTGTCGTGTACATACTGGGAAAAAAGAAATAGAAAAAACACAAACTAGCAGGAAACCAAACCACTATAAAGAGGGGAGCAAGAAGTGGACGTTACACGATATACGGCTCTTAGCCCCATCCTTGCAGTAACAGCACCTAATGATCAGCGCATACCGAGATAAAATATTATTAAAGAAAATGTTGCTTCTATTTTACAAATAAACCTTTATTACACAGTGGGGGTTATTTACCCCCAGGCAAATCCACTTTGTACTACAAGTGCAAACTACAAGTGCAAAGTGCACTTGAAATTGCACTGAAAGTGCACTTGGAAATGCAGTCGCTGTAGATCTGAGGGGGACATGCAAGGAAAATAAAAAACAGCATTTTAGCTTACACATGATTGGATGATAAAATCAGCAGAGCTTCCTCTCATTTCAGATCTACCCCTCAGATTTACCGCAACTGCACTTCCAAGTGCACTTTCAGTGCAATTTCAAGTGTACTTTGCACTTGTAGTGCAAAGTGGATTTGCCTGGGGGTAAATAACCCCCAGTATCTCCATGAAGCTCAATAGGCAAGCAAGCTGTGATGAGAAGAAAGCCCAACATTGCTTGCATGCTTTCAACAGCATGTGTGAACAGTGTCCTCCGGGGGAAGCTGTTGCATACAGCTCCACATGCAGGCAGCAAGTGGTAAACATGAAATATTCCTGTGTAATATTTTGTATTTACCTAATTATAGAGAATTTTAAAAAATAAAACTCTCTTTTTTAGCATTTAACATAATAAATAAAGACAAAGTGTGAAAACATGATAGATTCCCTTTAAAGTAAACCTGAACTTTAAACTGCACTGTAATAAAAACTTGGTATTCCCAGGTGTGGGGCACACTCCTCCTGCTTCCTACAATTTAGTGCTCAGACATGACTTGTCTAGCCTGAATGTTGTCCTATTAGGGGTCTGCTTATTCCTAAGCGAATACTGATTTTCAGACATTTTCACAGTAAAGGTAAAAGCAGGCACTGTAGTATGCAGTACATAGCCTGAGGTTTTGTTTATGAAGCCGTAGACAAACCAGGAAAATGACTGGCATCTGGTTGAAACATGACTAGGGTGCTTTGTTCTCCTAACTACTGGACTACCACTCCACCACTAACCTTTTCTTAAGAAAAAAACTCATGAAACCCAAGATGGAGTTTAATGGCTATAGCAGCCTTTTGTTAACACAATTAAAAATAACATATAAACATAGGAACCTAAAAACCTGTGCAACATATGAACATCCAGAACAGTCTGGCAAATAGGAATCACAAGGTCCTTGTGGCCATCTTCTTCTAGTACCTGCGTAACCAAATGTTTAGGCCTCCAGTCGAAACAAAGACTGACCTGGAGACAAACAACTACTAGCAGATACCACCAACCATAATGATGGGAGCCATACTGAGGACGGGTCCCAACCATAATAACGGGAGCTGTACGAAGGACAGGTCCCTACAAATGTACATATTTTTCCATAATCAAACTCATAAAAAAGAACCTTGTACCCTGCCGGCTGGCATGACAATGCCACCAGATCCCCATCCCACCTCAGACCAAAAATCACTGAACACAGTAAGAGCGGGAGGACAGTCAGTTGTCTCAAGCACGCTCTTCTCTGACTGAAGACTTGAGACCCTCCTACAGATCACCTTTCTGCAGCCCTACTTGCTACCGCCCACCCCACCAATCATGTAAGTGCTATTTAATAATGCTTTAAACTGCCCAGCAACAGCTTCCCCATACCAAACCTCTTTTAACCCTGTCATGGCGGCCCTGCGTTTATTCTTTTTCTTTTCTAAGTCCGGGCCTTTCTTATTTTTTGTTTTACATCTGGTTAGGGACAGATCATTGTGATGCATAAATCATAAGGTACTTACACCTGCAGTTATCAATATCATAGCAAGTGCGACTTTGCCTGTAGTCCCCTTCACACCACTTCCCATCTGGACTCGTACCATCACACTTCCTCTTTCTCACTTGCGTTCCCACTCTGGGCCTGCATCTAATCAGGTCATTTGCCAGACGAGAACATTTCGACCAACTTTCCCACTCTGTCCACTGTCCATCAACTGCAGGAGAAAAAAGAAGTGGGAAACCACATGGATTGCAGTGAAACCTCTATAAGTATTCAAAGAGAGAGAATACACAGAAGAACAAAGTCACTATACTTTTCTTTAAAATCTGTATTTACTGGTAAATATTAATATGGATACAAACAGGATTGCTCATGTAGCGCTGGTAGATTTGCGATCTACCATCTAATAGGTAAATTTAGTAAGTTGCTCGTTAGGGGAAGTTAGATTTGCCTCTGTTCCAGCTTGGATGACGTTGCATGTGTTTCCATACTGGGCCGGTTGGTGTCGTTGTTGCTATCGGCTAGTGTTGGTAAGGCAACGTGTCAAAGCATATGGATGCTCTTCTGTCCCGGAGACAACTCGCTGGAGGTGGTCCTCCGAGTTGCATTCTGGGAGAGGGTATGTATGGGACAGACGCCATGTTTTAGGGGTTCGTTTTACAGCCACCTGCTGCGGCACATGGGTGGGCCCAGAAGCTTGTCTGGGGCCTTCCACAGCAGCTGAGGAATGGTCCTGAGCTATCTAGCTGTCCAGAGTGAAGAAGCTGGACAACCGAGGAGATCCCAGGGGAGGACCCATCATGGAAGGATCACGCAGAGTGCTGGTCTGGAGAGGGGCCCGGTGACTCGGTTGGAGGACGTATCCTAAAGTAACTTTACAGCATAGTGTTGCCGGGTTTGGCTTAAAGGTTCAAGCACTGTGACTGACATTCACCACAAAACCAATACATCCTGTGGCAGAGGATCGTACGGGTTTATCCCAAACAAGTCTGTGGCAGAGACTTTTGTTCGTGCTACGTGCTGGGTGCTGGGCAAGTGAGAGAGGCCTATCCAGGCGAGCGAAGAGTGTGTCCCACGAGGGGAGCGCATTCTATTGTAATATTCAACTCTAAAGGACATTTGTCAAGAATCCTACAGAGAGGTATTTGAGCTTTCCCTGAGGTTTTCCCTTCTGCCTCTTTCCTGCTACTTCCTTCGTTTATGGTTCAATAAAGCATTGAAAACGTACTCAAGTGTTGGTGCTTGTATCGTCCGGAAGTAAACTCAACGGAACCCCTAGACCCGGTACCGGTGAAACAGAGGGTAGGAGAGTGAAGGTAACAAGCCCGCTTAAAACAGCAGCTCCACAGAGAGTTATTGCTACACTCATATTCCCAGCTTAGTTTCTACGCTCAGTATCAATTCTTTCTTATTATAATGCAATCTAACCTTAAACGCTGCGGAAAACAGTAAAACACTAAATTGTAAATTCTGACACTGGTCACTGGGTATCATTGAGTACAGGAGGAGTTGGTATTTAGAGCAGAGGATCCTGGCAAGGAAAAGGTGAGTATGCAAACAAAGGTTTATGCCGCGTACACACGAGCGGACTTTACGGCAGACTTTGTCCGGCGTACTTTTCGATGGACTTTACGACGGACTTTCCGAATGAACTGACTTGCCTACACCTATCAACCAAAGTCCGACGGATTTGTACGTGATGACGTACGACCGGATTAAAACAAGGAAGTTCATAGCCAGGAGCCAATAGCTGCCCTAGCGTCGTTTTTTGTCCGTCAGATTAGCATACAGACGAGTGGACTTTTTCGACCGGACTCGAGTCCATCGGACAGATTTGAAACATGTTTCATTTCTAGGTCCCTCAAACTTTTGAGAAAAAAAAGTCAGCTGGAGCCCACACACGATCGAATTGTCCGACGGACTCAGGTTCGCCGGACCAAGTATGCCGTAAAGTCCGGTCGTGTGTACGCGGCATTACATTTACATAAAGGTGAATTAGTGTTAAAGTTAAACAGAAGTTAATGGGGGGATGTGAGTGTTGGATTTACATATGGGGCAGTGTTAAGTTAACAGGGAAGGTTAGCATTAGGGCCTGTGTTGACGGGCTCCTGGCTTGTGTAGATGAAATCAGTTTGACATCAATGAAAAAAAGCCTGTCCACTCAGGCCCTTTGGGAATGTTAGTGTCATTGTTACATTGAGGGATAGTGTTGGGGCTACTGTGAGGGACAGAGTAAGGGTTACTGTAAGGGTAAGTATGAAGGTTAATGTTAGGTTACAGGGAGGACTGATGTTTAGGTTACAGGTAGAATCAGTATAGATATTACATAGAGAGTTAGTAATCAGATTACAGAAAGGGTTAGTGAGAGGGTTAATGTTAGTGTAGCCAGGTGCTTATGGGGCAACTATAAAGATAATGTGATGCGGCTGCTCCTATGCAGGACTCCTATGCTGTTTTTCAATGCCATTCAACATCCATCAAGCAGAGGGAGCCAGTGGGCGTAAAGGACTTGAGAGACTTTCATGCAGGCTGCACTGAAGTGTGGAAAATGTATCTTGCATAAGAGTAAATGGAGTGATGGACTACAACTTCCAGAAATAGACTCTTAACAGGAGCAGTTTTAATCCAGGGCTTTAGCGAAATAAACTTTCTCTTGCTGCCAGGAGACCAGAGTGTGGACACATCTGTTCCAGTTTGCCCACAAACCTGCTACAATCTGAGGACCCGTGTTGTAGAATAATTATATTAATTTGGCTTTATAATCAAGATCTGTATTTATGCAGTCTGATTTCCCTTCTCACTCAGCTCAGCATAAGACGAATCTTGAAATAGCTAGGTGTGTGAACACCATTTTTGTACCAGTTGTTCTCCATGTCCAGAGTTTATGACCAAACATAGGCGTGTGCAAGGGGTGTGCCAGGTGTGCCTGGGCACACCCTAATCCTGCAGTTGGCAACCCATCCATTGTGGGCAGGTGACAGGTAAGCCGCGATCCTTACTTGCTGACCCCCAGAACCTGGACAGGATAGGCGGCTGGAGTGGAAATTAAGGGACCGATCTGTATTTTCTTCTGCAGCAGCTGAAAGTAGGCTTTTCCTCCTCTTCCTCTCACCGATATTCAGATGCCACAGGAGGAAAATACAGGGGTTTGGTACCAATGTATGCCACCCCTCTTGTCCCAGTTCCTTTTCTTTCTGCTGCCCAGGTCCCCCTGTGTGCTCACCTGCTCCCCCATTGTTTTAGGATGACGAGTGGGGAAGAGGCCGGTTAATATGTCCCAAAGGCATATGTGTTGGAGCTTTGAGGTGCACACCCTGATACAATAGGCTGCGCACACCGATGTGACTAAAGGTCAGTAGGTCAGTGGTTTCACAGATAAGAATACACTCAGAGTATTTGTCATAGTCTTCAACAAAATATTTGAAGAGATCTTTTAAAAGTAAAAACATATATTATCTATAATATAGTTTGTTATTTGATATAGTTAGTTAATTAGTTAGCTAGATTGAGTTTGTGTGAAATAATATATATTTATATATATTCAGTTATAGGTTATTATGCATTTGTAAGTTTTGGTACAGAATTGCATTTCAGTAGCTTAAAGTATATCCGTTACAAGAATTTGGCCATTTAGAAAGGACATTCACCTTGAGTTTTTATAGGAATCTATTGTGTGTTGCTGTCAATCAAAGAAGCTTAAGAGATGTGTCAGCTGTTGGCAAAGAGAATATTTAGAATAATCACGAATATGATCATTTCATTTTTAGTTCTAGCTATATATGGTTATGGCTGTAGTTTGCTGACTAGTAGATTTGAAATCGTATAAAAAAACAGTGTGACACTAGGCTAGACACACTTCATATGTCCTTCACACACACACACAGAAGGACTTCACTACTTTTTCACACACACAAAGAAGGGCACTTTCAGACACACGCATCCTTATACTGAAGAAGACATTTTGTTTACTTTAAGCCTATACACAGCCTACCTCACAAACAGCTGCTATAGCAGACACCTTCTCTTGAGCTTTCTTGATACAAGTTTTTGTTCCTATTATTTTTTTGTTTTACTACATCAAGCTGTAAGAAGATTTTAACTTTGTATATATTTTCAAGTTGTTGCCAAGTGTGACCAAATAAACTCACACTTTGTTTTAAGACAGCCTGGCGAATGAACTTTTGAAGAAAACACCGAAGACACTGTTGACATAACACGTGTCTGTGATAAGAGAAGCTTTCTTTACATTTTACACGTGTGCTGAGACCTCAGACATCTAGGTGCAGAGCTGCTATGGTCGCTGACAGCTAAGGACCTGGATTGAGGTCTGCTTTATTGGTGGGACTGGCAAGAGGCCACTGCTGGTGAGAGGCCACTGAGACTATAGAGAGAAGGTTCATCTGGCTTCTAACACTGCATGCAGAGTTTGGAGGGACTGTACTCATGTGCAATACCTTAAAGAATGGGCCCCACTGTTAGTAGCCTGAAGGTTTAGAGCTAAGAACTGCCTACCAACTAGCTGTTTTGCAGAGACTTTGTCATAATCATTCACAGCCAGAGGTACCTCTTAAGAGATATACAGTAAGGACTTACCATTGGGCCTGACTGGGCTCAAGCCCATGGTCCCCACCCAAAAGGGGGCCCCTGCGGGCCCCAGCTGAGTGTACTCGGCTATACTCGGCTGGTTCCGCTCACAGTTAGGCCTAGTCCCGCCCTATGATGGACATAACACAGGGACTGGGCGTGACTGTGAGCGGAGCTAGCCGAGTACACTCGGCTATGTATGTATATCGGCAGCGCTCGGCTCCGCTCACAGTCATTGAGTCATTGTCCCACCATTGGACCTGTGTTATGTCCATCATAGGGCGGGACTGGGCAGAACTGTGAGAGGAGCTGGGAAAAGCCGACAGGAGCCGAGATACACAGGACCAGCTCTGTGTATCTCGGCGGCACCATATTTAAACTGCATTTAAACTGCAGTGACACTGACATGTCACTGCAGTTTAACTGCAGCCTGGGCAAGGCTACAAATGACACGGACAAGGCTGCAGATGGACACTGATAAGGCTGCAGATGGAGGCTGCAAGGCTGCAAATGACACTGACAAGGCTGCAAGGCTGTAAATGACACTGACAAGCTGCAATGTCACTGGGCAAGGCTGCAAATGACACTGACAAGGCTGCAAGGCTGCAAATGACACTGACAAGGCTGCAATGTCACTGGGCAAAGCTGTAAATGACACTGATAAGGCTGCAAGGCTGCAAATGACACTGATAAGGCTGCAAGGCTGCAATGTCACTGGGCAAGGCTGCAAATAACACTGGACAAGCATGCAGATGGCCGCTGTGCAAGGCTGCATTGATGAGCATTTAAATGTAAGTCTTTTTTCCTTAAATAGTTTTTTCTTAAACGTCCTTAAACTCTTATCTTGAGGTTTGCTGATTGGTTATTGGCAGTTACGTAGTGCCTCGTTTACTGCCATTGAGAAAACCTGTCTGCATTAGACAGTGATGTAATGGCGGACAAACGGTATCAGAGTGGCGCACTTAAAAGAAAACTAAAGGTTTAAAGTAATGTATAGAAGGTAGGGCCCGAAAGTGACTCAAGCCCAGGGGCCCCCACCACCCTAAGTCCTGCCCTGTATACAGTTATCCATATAGAGTGCACGCTAAAGTGGTTATCAACTATTGGTTGCAGAGGAGTTACTGTGGGATTAATCATTATTGCTAATACTGTTTGCTACTGATACTGTTTATTGCTGGGTTAACTTTGCTCTATTGGTACAGTACTCTGTTCTAAGCTGCTATAACTTAGTAGTTGTACATTATTTAGCTTACTGTGAGCCAACTGATTCTTCTACCTACTCATTTATGTATGTATTGCCATCTACCATAATCTGTGACAATATATTCACTTTACTTCTAGTTGATCAGTCTGCTGCTTATTCCCTGGCGTTACAGCTTAGTTGTATGCAGGGTGTTTATATTTGTGCTCTTATAAGTTTTTGTGATAATCTTCACCTAGCCAGGTGTGTCAAAGGGAGTCAAGCCCAAAGAACCGAGAACCCAATATACCAAGCAATTCCTATGGGGGTAGTGCTACATTAGGTTACTGGAGGGGTTAGTGTTAAATGTACAGGGAGGGCTAGTGTTGGGATTTCACAGAGGGTTATTGTGAAGGTTACAGGCAAGGTTGGTGCTAGGGTAACACAGAGGGTTCTGAGAGGGTTACCAGGAAGGTTATTGTTAGGGTTTTAGGGAGGGTTAATTTGAGGTTCACAGGGAAAATTACTGTTACGAAGATAGTAAGGGTTAGCATTATAGTTACAAGGAAGGTCAGTGTGTGAAGGTTAAAGATAGAGTTAGCTTGAAAGTTAAATGGAGGAATGGTGTTAGGGCTACACAGAGGGTTAGTAAGAGGGTAACAGGGTGGTTTAGTAACAAAGTTACAGGAGGGGTTAGTGTTAGGATTACAGGAAGGGTCAATGTTAGGGTTACAGATAGGGCTAGTGTAATGCTGCGTGCACACGGTCGGATTTTCCATCAGGAAATGTTGGATGTGAGCTTGTGGTCGGAAAGTCCAACCATGTGTATGCTCCATCGAGCATTTGCTGTCGGACTTTCTGCCAACAAATGTTTGCTAGCAGGCTCTCAAATTTTCCGCCAACAAAACTTTATTGTCAGAAAGTCCAATCGTGTGTTCACAAGTTTGTCGCACAAAGGTTCACGCATGCTCGGAATCAAGCAGAAGGAGCCGCACTGGCTATTGAACTTCCTTTTTCTTGGCTTATTGTACATGCTATACGTCACTGCGTTCCCACGTTCGTAATTGTTGGCCAACATTTGTGTGACCGTGTGTATGGAAGACAAGTTTGAGCCAACAACCTTCGAACAAAAATCCATGGTTTTGTTTGCGGAAAGTCCGATCGTGTGTACGCGGCATTAGGGTTACAAATAGCGAACAATATTCGTATTGCATACGCTTCTGGAGTCGACTGAGAAGTAAGAGAGTGCTGCAACAACTACAAACTGGAAGCTGGTAACATCATCAAACAATATACTTGATGCCAGCACACCAGGGATCTTCAAATAATGTCCCATCCCAAAGATTTATTCAAGATTCTCACACCACAGAAGACAAATGCAACATTTTGGAGCCACGCAATGTCATGTGTGATATGTGATAAAGTAGGATTAGTGTGAGAGATACAAGCAGGGTTGTTTAAGGGATACACAGACAGTCAATGAAAGAGGTTGTTCGATAAGTTTGTTATCGCTGAGATTTTAAAACTACACAATAAGGTAGGGACACTTGCTTGTATAGTACTACCCCTGTAGGAGCCGCTAAAAAGTTGCCCAGGGTTCCTTTGCCCAACAGTTGCAAGCAAAGTTCTTGTAAAAGTGGTCAGTGGACTTGGCCTTGTAGTAGTAGCTAAAGGCACAAAAGTTTCTACTTTTGAGCAATTTGAGCAAAGTCCCTTAACAGAGAAATAAATGGACTGAGTCCTTCAGAACACCAGCTGTTGTCCCTTTTTCCACACACAGCTGACTCTAGCACCAGAGGGGTAGCAGCAGTCCACAATCTCTAGGGTCTCTCACACAGTCTGTACTCAGTCACAAATATCCTCAGATAATGATTGCCTCCAGCCAAAATCTTCCAGACACCTTTTATATAAGACAAAGCTTATTTAAAACGTATAGTTAAGGGAGGCCATAGTTCTACTTTAGGTTTCAGAGGGTGCACTGCTGAGATATGCAAGGATAACCCAATTCTCTAACACCATTTGCTCATTTAATCCAATTTATACACAATCTTTTATATTTTTTGTGGAGTAGAAACCTACAATATGTACATGAATTTTCTGCTTACCAGGACATGGCACTTTTGTGTTACAGATGGCGTTCCTTGTGTTGGAACCTTCACAATATCTTCCCCCATAACGAGGCGATGGGCTATCACAGGACCTCTTTTCTTTCACTCTTCCAACGGCACAGGTGACCGAACACTCTGAGTCTCTCCTCCAAGCTCCCCATTCTCCATCCACTGCAGAAATACTATATTTCAATAATAAGGTCTCGATGTAAAAAAAAAAAAAAGTGCCTAAAGGGAATGTGTCTGCCTTGTACCCTACCTAACATTTCTATTTCATTTCAAACTTGGAACTGTATGGCTGGAATATTGTTGGCTGAAGTGGGTACCATGCAGAGGTTTTCTTTCCGCTACATTTTTTAAGGCATAAGCCAAGGTTTACACATATGTGGTGCGGGAACACTTTTAAACCGCACATGTTCCTGAACCTGTAGGCATCAGCAGACAAAACGTGCTGCTTTTAAACAGACACATGGGGGTGCAATTACTTCTTAATGGCACCCCCACGCTTTGGAAACCACCGCCTGTTTTCCCATGTGGGAAAACACATAGCACTATGTGGTTTCCATGTGGTTCAAATGAATGGGCTGCTGTGACTGTGCAAATGCGGCTGTAGGGAAACTGCAATAATGTGAACCTAGCCTTAAAGAGATTCAGAAAATGAAAGAGGCACAGATAGTCCTTTTATAGCCCCCCCTCCCCCCCCCCCCCAACCAGCATCCCCACAAAAAAAGAGCCCTACGTCAGTGCTAGAGGATTCCCCAATATTTGCCTATTCAAAGTTGGGCTGACTCTCAAGGCTATCATTGTGCTTCCCCCATGTTTATGTCATAGGGATATGTCTGTCTCTAGGTACTGTAGGTCTCCTCTCAGTTGATTTCATGCTTTAATATATAGTATCATCTATTATCAAAGGTACCTTGATGTACCATTCAGCTTCCACATATTTTGACAAAAATACACAACTGTGTTTTTATTTTAAACTTCAACTCCATACATAATAAGCAACTGAAATAAATATACATGTGCTGCATTACTCGCCAAAGGATGTATATTTATGTGCAGGTAGTTTTGTTATCCTGACATTTCTACCAGACAGCCCAACCAGATCCTTGACCTCCAGCGCAGTGGCAGAAAAACTTGGTCAAGCACATCTCCCAGCCTGCTGATTGGACAAATAAGGATTAGCAGAAGAGGAATATCACCCCTTTGTTCAGTCTGCATTTATTCCTGTCAACATATTCAATGACAGCGCACATGCTCTGCAGCAGAGTTTGGTTGGTTGCTAGTGCTGCAGATTTGAAAACCTGAACCTTAGGAGGACCAATCAGATATACAGTATATTTATGTGAAGAGCATGTATGCTATGTAATATGCGGGACTTTTTTTCTCAGAGAATAGGTACAGGAACTCCTCCCTTCTGAGTCCCCCTGCTTGTCTCCGCCCCCTACCCACCTCCAAGCACCGTCCCTTGATTCCACCCCCTACCCACCTCCCAGTACTACCCCAAGTATCATTTGCTAAAAAATTTGTATGGAATTTGTTCTTGTCTAATAACAAGAAAAGCAGTACAATAGATGTGCTGGAGCCAGCAACACTAGACCCCACCCCAGTAATAGATCCTCCCTGGCAACAATAGATTCCCCTCCCACCAATAATAGACCCCACCCCAACAACAATAGGTCCTCCCAAGCAACAAAAAATTCCCCTCCCAGCAATAATAGACCCCATCCCAGCAACAATAGATCCCTCACACAACAATAGACTCCCCCAGCAAAAATGGACCCCACCCCAACAATAGGTTCCCCTCCCAGCAACAATAGATCCCTCACACAACAATAGACTCCCCCAGCAACAATGGTCCCCACCCCAGTAACAATAGTTCCCCCCAGCAACAATAGTTCCCCCCCAGCAACAATCATTCTCCACACAACAATAGACCCCCCCACACACAGAAACAATGCACCATCCACAACAAAATACCACCCTCAGCAACAAAAGTTCCACCCCTACAAGTACCATAAGAGACACCCCCCCCCCCCCCAGCAACAACAGACCCCCCACAAGCAATAATAGACCCTCACACAAATTTAGATCCCCACCAGTGACCATAAATCCCCCCAGCAGACCACATCAATAGACCCTCCAGCACACCCCTTGCTATTACATACATTGGGCGCTGGAGGTGCCGGAACTGCGTTCCCCCACGGTCCCGCTGAAAAAAAGCCCTGGTAATATGTAAGAATATTACTTACAAGTACGAATTACCTCTCACAGAGATCACAGTAATATTGACAGTGTTTAATGTCATTTTCTGTCCGTAAGGACAGCTCCATATTTGTTCAAGCATTGTCCAAGGTCAGCATCTACTTCCTAGATTGAGATTCCCGGTTAGAGATGACACAATTTTGTAAATCCCAGTTCCTGTGTAATGCTTTGTTGAATTGACAAAGGTCAAAAACAGATCAGTCTTTTACTGCAACCTCTCACCTGTTACAGTGTACAGTGTGAGTGATAAATGAGGGAGTGGACACTAAGGAAATGCATAAAAAAGTGTTGAACACCAGCGCCTAGGATGGTATACATTCTAAATTAATGGTGTGGGTGAGCCGCTGCTATCTATGCTATCCCCTCAGGTAGACCAATGTAAGTGAATAAAAATACTGACAGCACCTGCTCCACCTTAAACTGATGTATGGTACCACTTCTATTATGGTATAAGCTCTAGAAATATTACTGTATCAATCTATATTAAATATTAACACATGGTGACAATGGTAAAAACATAAACCAAAATTATATTGTGTACAAATAATACTATCATATGAAAATAATCAGTCATTTTTTTAAAGTGACAATTATAGTGTATAGAGTGATTTTTGTGCAAAACAAAGTCTGATTTCTGTACAATAAAGTGCTGTCATGCTCTGTTCCCGGGATGATATCTGTGCATCCATCAGAAAGACTGTAAACACTCCACACTCACCAGATATAATTGGCTCCCCTACCTTATAGTAAGGAAAGTCTGCTGGGCTTGTAGTTCTTTTTTTGGGGAGACCTATCCCACTGCGGTGTCCTCCGATGGCTCCCACTGGTACAGATTACCTCCAATGATGGCTCCAGAGTTCCAAAACTGGATTATACAGGTATGCAATGAATGGAGAGCAAGCTCCTTGTGGTGTAAAATCCTTTGGTGATTTATTCAATATACAGTAAGACATTTTACAAGATAAAAACAAATGGAAATTACTTGTGTAAAACTAAAGGTAAAAAAGGACAAAATGTCACTAATAAAAATGGCCTCTATAGATTAAGAGTAATGGTCGCATGCCGGTTACCTGGCGTGCGTTCCACTTTTTAGGCTGGAAGTGAAGCACAGGACTGCATGCATTTACCTGCCTGCAGAAAACTGAAGATCTCATCTCAGCCTAACAAAAATGTTTGAGTGGGAGCTCAAGGGGTGTTTATGAGAAATTATATTGTTGCTATATATGGCAGCATGTCAGGAGTTTATTATTTACACTTGTAGAGTTTCTTAACATTAACTTTAACAATTACAGGGTACTGCATAGTCTTACCTGCACAGAAGGGAAGGTTGTCACAGACACGATTCTCTCCAACATTTCCGTTACACTGGTTTCCAGGAGGGCTGTGAGATGGCTCTGGATTGTTGCATAGGCGAAAACGTTTCTGAATTGGCTGAGTTCCCAATTCGTTTTTACAAGTGGAGGAACATCCTTGCCAGGGGCCCCAATTCCCCCACTGACCATGAACTGTGTGAAGAATGAGGTGGTCAGTATAACCTACAAAACAGCTGAAATTTTTGATCAATCCGGTGTTCATTTGACCTTTTATCAAGCAATACTTACTTTTTTTTAATATATTCTTTATACCAATACTTAAAACCCAACTCAAACCCAAACATTTTTTCTAGTTTTGAATAGATTTGGGAAGGTTAGCACCCCTGTCAGATTTTAAATGTAATTTCTGTGCCTATTGGAAAGAGAGTTCTCCTCCTTTTCTTCTTTAACTGTATTGTCTAACATCTACCTAAATAGGAAATGAGGGGAAATGTCCCTCATGGGGACACAAACAGCGGTAAAATTCTGACAAGACTTTAATAGCCCAAGGCGGTTAAAAACATTTACAAGAAGAAATGGGTGTGAATATTAATCATATATTGTGAAACATCTAGAGGTGCTCCCTGAGTAATCCTATCAATGCATCTCCTAGCCAGCCTGCAGTGTGGAGCTGCATATCACCCTGTGGAACCCATCATGCTGCCAGAACCAGCGTGGAACGCAGTAGCTGGATGTGATGTCAGTGGGGCGGTGACGCATTTCAGAGCATGCACACTGGCTCTTTGATGAATGTGTACCAAAATTATCCAAATGTTTATTCACAAGTGGAAGAAGAAAAGAAGGGGAACCCAGCTGTTGAATCAATCAGTGATGCCACACAGCGTAGCATGTCTCTGCTTCTCTATTCCTATTCCAGCAGGTTCAAGTCAGAGTAGGGAGGCTTCCATCCAGCATCCAGGTCTCCTCACCACTAATAGAAAAACAGCCAACCTAGAGCGCCCTGTATCCCACTGTAGCACCCTCTAGCTAGTGAGCTAGGTGTAAATAGATTTAGTTGTTAGTGTAGAAAAATTGGCTTGGCTGAGAACCAGGCCTAGGTTGTGAATCTGGGTCAGGGTTTAGTGACTCAGGGGCTGGATGACTCATCCTGACAGCTCTTCTGGTGCCTCCCCCTGTTCTCTGGAACATTGGAGAATGTTCTAGACATAGTGGATGGAAGCTAGGAGAGGCTATTAGGAATATTTGTCAGGACCTCAGCCAATCCCCAGTGAAGGGGCTGGCAGGGGGCAGGCCTTCTCATAAAAAGGCATGATTCATGCCAGCAAAGGGCAGTCGGTGAAAGATGGAGATGGGGTGTTGAGAAGGCTGTCGGTGGCCCTTGAAGAGGCCCCCTAGTCAGGGGGCGGGGGGTGACCTCGGGCCTGGAGCTCAGGTACTGAAAGAATCCCCTAAAACACATGGAGGAAACGCTTGCTGAAGGCACGGGAGCATTGAGAGAGGACAGCGGGAACAGGACAGTGCATCCTGGAGATCTCCTGAGAGCCAGCCGGGTGGTGAGTATCAGTCTGGAGAACTCTGGAAAGTTAGCCTGGAGGGAAAGTGAGAGGGGCAGGTGCAGCCAGGTGGGCTGGCAGGGCCTGAAAAGGTGGTGCACCCAATCTGTGCCTGAAGGATAGGGACTGCGAGTCCCTGCCTGTAATGGGCTTTTGCTACATAATTACTACAGGGTGACATAGCTGGGTTCTACAAGCAAGTGTGTGCTGGAGGAAGAAGAGGAGCTGTATATAGAGACTGTATATAGGAAGAGTTGTCCCTGAAGTTTGTTCTGAAGTCAAGTGGGCATCCCATAACCTCCCATTCCTTTACAAGTAATATCCCTCAATAAAACAAAAATAAAATAATAATAAAAAAAATTATGTCACGGACTGCTCTCTGACTCTCTGAGTGCCTGTGGAAATTTGGTGCAGGGTGGGGGAATCCCAGTTACTTGTAGCTCCCAAGGGGTTGTGCTACACCACTATTGGTAAAATTCTGACAAAGCTTCTAAACTGTGGGGATTTTTTGCTGCCAATTGGGGAAATTTCCCTTCCCTTTCTGATCTGATGCCTGTAAAACATTAATCGGGAAAATGTTGCAATTTTTTTGCACACTTGTTAAAATCTGCATTTTTTGCTAGAAGTTACTTTAAACCTCCAAACATGTATATATTTTCTGAAAGCAGAGACCCTGGAGAATAAAACAGGAACAGTCATAATTTGTTTATGTTGCATGATATTTGCACAGCTATTTATCAACCACATATTTTCAGAAAAAAATACACTTAAACAAATTTTAGTGCAAATAAACATTATACCCATTTTTTTTGTACAAATACAAAAGATGGGGTTGCATTAAGTAACTACAAGTGCCCATGAAGTTGCAAAAAACTATGCTACACCTCCCAGTGCTCTTTACACACTCTGAGATATCTACTATAGAGATTAATATTTGTATTCAATTCATCAAAATGATCGAAATTCGTTTTTAACAATTTTTTTTTCATTTTTTTTTTTTTTACTTTATATAACTTTATTGCTATCACATGGGGGCTAACAAGCCCTCTACGAGATAGCATGGGCAGGTGATAGGTTTTCTTTATGGTGAGATCATCTCATCTCACCATAAAGAAAACCTATCACCTGCCCATGCTATGTCGTAGAGGGCTTGTTAGCCCCCATGTGATAGCAATAAAGTTATATAAAGTAAAAAAAAAAAATGAAAAAAAAAATTGTTAAAAAACGAATTTCGATCATTTTGATGAATTGAATACAAATATTAATCTCTATAGTAGATATCTCAGAGTGTGTAAAGAGCACTGGGAGGTGTAGCATAGTTTTTTGCAACTTCATGGGCACATGTAGTTACAGGACAGGAGAGCTCAAGTAGCATTGTGGGCACCACTGATAGGGGAAGGTACACCTTTAAAGCCTTGTAAAAGTGATTGGGTGGCTCTATAGTTGTCAGGGTCAAATTTACTTGAAAGCGCTTTGCTGGCTCTAAAAATCAATACCAAGTTTATAGCTGCAGCAGACATGGGCTTGCTTTACCTCCTTGAATACCAGGATGTTTTTAAAGGATAAGTTCACCTTTCTGAACATGTTACACCCATATTTAGGGTGTAACATGTTCAGCATCATACCCCTCCCCCCACAGATCCCTGTGAATTAATGAACTACAAGCACCAACAGCCTTTGCGGCTGTCGGCTCGTAGTTCTCAATGAAATAACACAACGCTGTTGAGCAATGTGGTAGTCAATTGATTCTTCCTGTCAGTGTAAAACTGCCTGCCCCTACAATTTAGGGGTAGACAGATTACACTGACAGTCTGCAGGGGACCTGCATGGAATCAGTGATCTGCTGATCGCTGGTGCAAAGCTTTCAAGGCTTCTAAAATAAAAAATAGTAAATTAATAATTTTTTTACCTGCAAAAAAAAATGTGCATTTATTATTTTTTGTTAAAAGTTGAACTTATCCCTTAATTGGTAGAAAACTTCCTGTTGTTACATCCAGTAAATAGACAGGAAGTAGGGACAAATCCCCTAGTGGAGACACAGACATTAATAAATCTGGAAAGCATTCTAAACCTTTTAATGGTATGCAAAACTAGAAAATAAATGTTGATTGCATTTGGGTTTTAAAGCCCTCAAAAACGTAAAACGTATTCACGGACTACCCTGAACAGGGGCAGCCCGTCCAGATGATATGTTCAGGATATCAGCCGCATTGAATGCAAAACCAACTCTACTCACACTACCTAGAGTAGCCCATCTAGTTTCCTCTAACTGTCAAGCTCAATACCCTTAGCTGTATATCCCATATGCTATCTGCTGCTCTTTGAATGTTACCTTGCAAAATACTTCTTGTGGGTTTAGCTGTCATGAAAGGCTGTTCTTTTCTCCCTTTTCCTCCCTCTCTGCACAACCTAGCTGGACATTTGGGGTTTACCATACTCCCCTACAAAGTGCTATACTACAGTCATTAAATGTTTAACGTCATTGTTTTCAAATCTTTCCTTACTACATTGCGTCCCTACTAAATTGGTGCAATATTGTGCACACTGTTTTACACCATTTCTCATTGGGGTTAATCTGCAAGAGTTATGTTGTTCATATGTTACTCTTTTTTTTGCTGTACCAATAAAACATTTGAACAAGAAAAAAAAATATAAAACTTGCTTGTAAATTCACAGATTTCTTTTTCAATTGTAAATTGAAAACATTTTTTACAGTACTGCATTCTACTTGTTTTGTTGGAAACCCCTATCTCTGACATAGAGCAATGTTATTAAGGCCACCTACTTGGACAGGGGAGGTACGTTTCGCATATATCCACCTCCTTTTCAGGTCCGTTACACCTCCCTCCACAGGTCGGACGAGGGTTGTTGCACTGGCGGGTTCTTTGTGTTCGTCCAGTCTTGCAAGTTGCTGAACACGGTGACCACAAAGACCAGATAGACCAACCTCCGTTTTCTGGAGGAAAAGCAGGCAAATTACAGACTGTAAAAAAGGCCAAGGTCACATTATTATACAGTATATGTAATATTTGTCGTATAATAAGAACGTGCCACCTACAGTAACTCACAGAAGCACTGCTAAGTTCCAGGACAAGTCACAGTGCGATTCTGCAGAGGTGTGCTCTGCCCTGCAACTTGTACAGCTTCTGGTAGTTGAGCAAAGATAGCCACCAGAACCTGATGGATGTCATATATGAAAGCTGGCCTAACAGCTTACCTTTAATTCTTTTAATTGTTTTTAATTGTTTTTCCTCCTTTTGCTGGGCACTTTTGTTCCTGCCCACCACGCCATGTGGGACACTATTGTTTTTTCTAGTGGCGGGCCCTATTTTTTCCCCGTCCTCTAATACGTACTTTTGTTTCACCCACTGGGCACTATTTTTCCCCTTGTTAAGCCCTATTGTTCTCCCCAGCTATCAGCTGACACAAACGCATCTTCCTCCCCGTCTCCCACAGACCACTGACTTTAGGGTATTCTTCATTCCTTGGAGACAAGCCATTTTGACTTCCCAATAACCACCGACAGGCATTTCTAACTCCCACCGGCCACTGACAAAGGACGGGAAAAAAATGCCCACTCTCACACCAGCCAATTTTAATTCCCTGATCACAAACACTGGGCATTTTTGTTCCCACTAATTTTTTCCTTGGTACCACTGATTCTCCAGGGCATTCCCCCACCACTTACTAGATGCCCCTTTTACCCACAACTTACACTGAAATATTTTCTGAAGCCACTGACTACAAATGTAAGGGGCCCCATGATACATACTCCTTACTGATGCACTCATATACTATGTTGTACATCATATTGTACAGACTGTGTTGTGCCGTGTAGTACAATATATTGACCTGCATCTGCCCTCTATACATTATGTTGTGGATTATATAGTCCTGAGAAAAGTGTATTTTGTCTGAACAGTTGCTCATTGCTGTGCTTTTTAAATGAGGTTCTTCTTTAGTTAAAGCTCAAAGTGTTAGCTCTCTGTATAAATTTGGTTTCATTTTTTTTAATTGATCCTTTAGGTTTATGTAAGAGATACTCTCCCTTTTAGCACAGAAAATATGGAGTATGCTGTGGGGTATAAGAACTGGAGACCATGTATATTGTATACAGTATGTAGGCTTAGCCTCTATTTAACCATGGTCCTTTAAGCCATGCCCAATAGCCAGCGCAATTTAGCCCATATTCGTAGTGGTGCACTCAGCTCAGGTCTTCTCCTTTCCCTCTTTCTCCAGTTCTAAAGGTGGGGGGTATGCCTTTACTACTCTTACTAGTTGCCAATGTTGATTTGTATACACAGGTAACCAGTATGTGTTAAGAAGCAAAATGACTTTTTCCCTCTTTTTGAGAGATGTATTCCTTGGGACTCACCAGGACAGCACTCTCTCACCATGCAGGTTTTGACTTCCACGCTGTTTCCCGGGCAGTTTCCCTGTCCAAGGCAAGTCCTTCTTCTTGTATGCACTCCTTCCTCACAGGACACAGAACACAGGCTCCAGCTACCCCACTCCGTCCACTCTGCTGAGCTAAAAAATATTAGGCTGAGTTATATAAAATAGCAGCAGAGCACAGAGCATTCATTTTCCGCAAAAAAAAGACCATATTTTCTTATTTCATCTTTGCAAGCTGGAGAATATAAGGGGCCATATATCTTAGAAATGTCTGCCATGGGAACATGGAAACTTTGGGTTCCTCCCAATGGTAGGACACTGTTGGACTCACACTTTAGCAAACACTTGTAAAGGCTTCTTTGATGAAATATACTTTCTAATGTGCTGAAGTGTAACTCCAGCCAAAACTTAATTTGTAATTTTTGAACAAGTGGGAAAGGGTAAGTTCTTCTGTCTGGCTTTAATTGCTAATTTGTGAAATGTATTGTATTAAAAATTTGTTTTCACTTCCAAAAGGAATGAATACATTTACAATCATTGCTTCTCAGAAACTGCTGTCAAGATGAGTTTAATTGACAAGAACCTCATGCTGGCTTTGCTTACCTCTGTGCACATGTGCATACGTGTGCACATATCCTCAAGCACAGGAGCTCAACTAAGCATGCAAAGATGTTCACGTCTGCAGAAGTGGCCACCCTCGTTATCTCAAGCTCCACTGACATATACGTGACATTACTACTAGTCCTACTATAGATCTGTTTTCTCTGAGCCCATTCAAGTTTTATACTGTACTCCTGAACCCTGAGGGTGGAATGGTGTTGCTCCCAAAACATGTTGGCTGTTTTTATATGACTTTTACCCAAAACTAAAATTATCTTTTATCTGGTTTTGGTCTGTCTTTCACTCCTTTATGTATTTCTATGGTCTGTTAATCCTATGCAGTATAGAGATTCAATATCGGATGTGCCCATGACCACAGGAAGCAGGTAGCAGCTGAGGAAAGGTGAATTTAAGGGGCAGGGGGAAAGACAATCTTGTCCTATGCTGTGTCTCTCAGGCACGATTTGAATTCAGATTGTTACCCTTGAAGTAGTACGGGTGAGTGTCCTTTTAAAGGGTTCCTCAAATAAATTTGATAATTTTATTACTATACAGGATTTATATAGCGACAACTCAGAGATGAGCCACTTTTGTGTGGTGTTGTATGCCTAGTTCTTAAAAATATATTGTTCCTTGTCTTACACAAATGTCAAACGTACTGCTCATAGTTCTGCAGCTAGTCTAAGGCACACAGGATCACAGAGGCCCAATAGGCATCCATTGGTTAACAGACGTACAATGCGCATGCGCGTGCGCAGATTGTAGGGATCGCGCACGCACAGTTACTATTCCTTGGCATCCAGTGGCCTTTAAAAGGACTTCAGCTGCGCTAGTTCTCTGCTGTTTGATCTGCAGCTTTACCCTGTGACCTGATCCTGAGCGTGCATCTGATACTGACCCGGATTCCTGACCTCGCTGCTGTCTCTGGTCCTGACCCTTGGCTTCCTCCTTAACCTTGCTCTGTTTACTTGTCTGCCTGATCCTCCGTTACCAACCCAGCCTGAACTCTGACCATCCCTTGCCTGCCGTCTCTGCTGACTGATCCGCTGTGTATGACCTGGCTTGTCCGACCTTTCTTCTGCCTGCTGTCTTGCATCTTAGTGCATCTGCATCTGCTGCCCAGCATCCGCAGCGCACCTGCATCCTGTATCCACAGCACCTTAGCCGGCTCTTGTTCAGCTGCCATCATCTCCACTAAGAGAACTCTGCAGGCACTCATACCTAAACCCAGCACAATCTGCGCTATCCCCATTCACCTACAGTGATAATAAAATCAATAAATGTGAGCAAACAACTATAGACATAAAGTGCTGCAACCAAAAAATGAACTTGAATATCTAGTTCTATGCCATGTATAATAAATTCAGGTGCGCTACTAGTGTCTCAATGGTTAAAGTTGATCTTCAACCCAAAACTTCTAAATATTTGCTTAAGTGACAAAAAATAATAGACATGAGTGAATTCCCAAAAAAAAGGAATAAATAACAAAAATTTGTTGAAACAGTGTATCAAACACAAATATGTATCAAAAATAATGTGTTTCAATAAAAATAGTCCTTCTTTATATTAGTCGGATAGCTGAACCTTTTGGTGTCTGAACTTGCTGACAAGGTGATATATAAACATGCTGACAAAGCGGTAACATAAGGGAGGGCCGCTTACCAGATAAGTTGGACCCCTATTACGGGGGTCTTTAGAGCCTCACAGGTACCAGATTCTGGGCAGGAACGGCTGCTTAACAGCTTCGGATCCGCCTTGGCTTATTACCGAGCACCAGGATGATCTCACCTCAAACGATGCTACTGTGTAATCTCAGGTGTCTCCAGGATTTTGCCAATGTCGGGGCTTAAGAGCTCAGACAGCTGATTTCATCTGGGAATCCGCCCCACGTTCCTTCCAAACACTGGAATGCCATATCCCAAACTTTGCTCCTGTGTGATCCCTCGTTAACAAGTTGGAAAAAGGATAGAAAAAACTTCCATGGTGAAGTACATAAAAGTTCCTTTATTTAAAACTCATGGGTGACTGACATCAAGATTGGAGCAGAAAATTGCAAAACGGACAGCTTGGCTGCTGCGAGGCTTGCCCAGCTGATGTGTAGTGACGTCAGGTCCCGTAGCTCCGTCCAACGCGGCGTTTCTCCATAAGAGGCTTCGACGGGGAAAGGAGACTGGGGCAGGACGTCACACACCACACTATTTAAGCATCTCCGCAGGAAGTTGACACCGGAAACAAGATTGCAATGGATTTGACAATCAGTTCACAGTGTAACCACATACAATGTACAATAAACTAAGAGAATTAAAACTGTAATAACATATCAATGCAATACAAATGGTAATAAAGTCATACACCTAAAAATGGTAATAAAGTCATACACATAAAAATTCTTTTAAAATACCCAACCAAATATTAGACAAATAAACATCAATACTTATATAATACATATCCTAAAATGGTTACTACCAATTCTGACAAATAGCATATATCCCACTAAAACCCAGCTTAGTCTCATCTTCCCCTGATACTGGGATCCAAACAATGTAATTAACACATTCATTACTAACTCAATGTGTGTTAAATTCTTATCGCTTGGAGATCCTGAAGAGGACGGGGGAATCAATATAAAAAATTATTTTACAATACCATACCAAATGCTATTGGACAAATATAAAATCAATACATATATGAAATACAAACTATCTGTCTTGAAATGGTTATGGCCGATTCTAATAAAAAGGAAGGAACAAAGACGGCATATCTCTCACTAAAAAACAGCCTTATCCTATCCTATCAGTTGACCCCATTTTAAGAGCAGGAAAACACTGCCAGGGGGAGAAGTGTTTTGGAATCCTGGCAATGTGCTTAACACATTCACTACCAACCTAATATATGTTGGATTCCTGTCTGTTGTGAAATCCTAAAGGGGACAAACGGATCAATAAAGAGAGAACGAAATGGAGGGAAAAAAGGGAAAAATTACAAATGAGAGAACCAATCCCATGAAACTAAAAATATATATAAACACATATACAAAAATATGTAAATGTAAAAAAGAGAGAATATGTGAAAATTGTATATAAAATAAAAATGTTATATGTAAAAAAACTTTTTACACAAAAAATTATATACAGAAGATTATATATAAAAAATCGTGTGTGAAAAAAACTAAAAGGGTACCAAGATTGGGGGGTACAGGAGTTATCAGCTATTATCAATGTAACAATTTATGTCCCATTCAATATTGAGGCCCCACGGAGAATAGCTTTGCATATCGAATATCCAGCAGGTTTCGCGGCGTGAGATATGGCGCTTCAAATTACTACCCATACAATGAGGGGTGAATTTTTCAATCGCCATAACCTTCAGCTGTGACGTATTGTGATTGTGAAACTGGCGAAAATGCCAAGAAACGATATGTCCAACAAAACCCCTGCGTATGTTGGACAAATGTTCATCAATCCGAATTTTGAGAGCAAGGGTGGTCCTCCCAATGTACTGAAACCCGCACGGGCAACTGAGAAGGTATATTACTCCCACAGTCCTGCATGTGATGAAGTCTTTTATAGGGAAAACTTTTGAGGTGACAAAGGATGAAAAACTGTAATCTTTAATGGTTTGTGATGACCTGCAAACCGCACACCTTCTACATAGAAAAAAACCTTTTAGGTTACCAAACATTTGGATTTTAGGAGGGGGGTCAGTGACACTAGGTGCCAATACATCCTTAAGACTTTGATTTCTTCTATATAAAACGTTGGGTCGATCCGGAAGTGCAGGTCCTAACACTTTATCACATTTAAGAGTCTGCCAATGCTTTCGTATGGTTTTGTTAACCCACCAATAGTGTGAGGAAAAAGTGGTCAAAAAAGACCATTCCAGGTCTCTGTTTCTCCTCTCACTACCATTACTAGTTTTGGGAACTAACAGTTTCTGTCTGTCTAGAAGGGCAACTTCCTGCAAATCCTTATCCAATGAGGAGGATGAGTACCCCTTTTCTATAAATCGATTTTTTAGGACGTTGGCTTGGCTCCGACAATCTTCAATGTGAGAACAATTTCTCCTTATACGTTGGAATTGTCCTTTGGGTATGGCTTTAAGCCAATTTGGATGATGTCCACTGTCCAGTGGAATATATCCATTACGATCCGTATTTTTAAAATGAGTTTTGGTCAGGAGGGAACTCTGTTCTTTGTAAATGGTCAGATCTAAAAAATTAACTGAGGTTAAGCTACGTTCATATGTAAACCTAATCCCCCAATTATTATTATTCAATTGGGTCATAAAAGTATGGAGGGTTTGTTCATCCCCCTTCCACAGGAAAAAGGCGTCGTCAATGTAACGATGCCAAAAAAGGAGGCGGGGCTCATTTAGGGAAAAAAGTTTATCATTTTCCCACAAGGCCATGAACAACCCAGCCAAGCTGGGGGCAAATTTTCCCCCCATGGCAACTCCGGTGCCCTGGAGGTAAAATTCCCCTCCATAGTAAAAGTAGTTATGTTCCATGGCAAAATGCAATAACTTCATAACAAAATTTTTAATAGAAGTTTTCAAAGAGGGTTCCTTTCTAAGAAAAAACTCGGCTGCTTGGTATCCCAATTGATGGGGTATTATAGTATAAAGGGAGGCAACGTCCGCCGTTACCAGCAGGATGCTGTCATCCACTTTGTACTCTGATATTTCCCTCATGATTTGCATTGAATCTTTCAAAAATGCCGGGGTTTTGCTTACCACCGGCTGGAGATAAAAATCAATGAATTTTTTAGGGGTCCAACTTATCTGGTAAGCGGCCCCCCTTAGGTTACCGCTTTGTCAGTGATAAGGTCAGGGATTTAATTTAGAGTTCTCACTTAATATGATGCCTACATGTAAATCTGTTTTGAATGTAACTTTTTGGCTGTTGAACTCAATTGAAGCTGCTTTTGTTTTCTTGTAACTGTATTGCCATGGTGTTGAAGCTTGTGTTCATAGCCCAGGTGACTCCTGTTGTTGTTTACCCTTGCCCTTTGTGGGGGGGCTGTGCTGATGCTATTGTTTGTATAATTGCTTATAAAAGGCCTTTGAAAGAAGTAAAGAGCAGCAGTCCATTATGCTCAGAACTTTGATACAGACATACCTGACTCTGTGTCTTAATTCCTATATGAAGCAATAATTAGACAAAGCAATATAAACTATAAGCAACTTATTTAAAAGTTGAACCTAACATTTTGGCGCCCGGACGAGGGACTCACCGATGATACTACAAGAGGTGGCTGAGCTACGCTGACGGAACGAAAGGACAGGCATTCCGGGAACCACAGATCAAAAAACCTGCGCAGGTAAGAAAAAGCTTTATTTTTCTTATATTCTGTGCTCCCCTGATTTGTGCCTATCCGTTCTGTCAGTTACGGTTCTCCTGGTTTTAAAACACCAGCCTCTGTAGTGGTGAGTCTAGAATTACTGCATATTTTAGTTTATATTGCTGGAATTATTCGTTTGTTCGTTATCTGTGTTTGTCTTGTCTGTCTTGTTGAGAAAGTGAATGAGCCTTGTCAAGGATGGTATGAGTTAGAAGGGGATTGCCGAACTAAGCAACGGAATGCGCCTTACCTCACACGATTGGGAACCTGAGGGCTTGTGAGCTTGGGGGTCTGACGCTTATGCTTAACCTCACATCTAACTCATAAACCATAGACGGGTTGAGAGTATAAGCCCTGTCTGCTCCATAAAGGAGGGATAAGAGTGTATGAGAGGGATTCCCAGATACGGGGAGGGTAATGAGGTCTCCATAAAGCCCGGAGATCTAGTCGGATACCTGGCCACTTAAAGGAATGCTTGTATATGTTGTAGCCGCATTTTTGTATATGTTGTAGCCGCATTCTGGTTTGTTATTGGGCTAGCATATAAAGTAATTATTTGTTATTGGGCTAGCATATAAAGTAATTTGGTTTCAGAAATCTCATTCCGGAAGAGGTTTCTAGTATTCTAGCACCCTAGGAGGAAGGCAACGAGGAACTAGTGTAACTTAGCTGGTTTGTTATTGGGCTAGCATATAAAGTAATTATTCATTCTTGTATATGTTGTAGCCGCATTATATTGTACACTAAGTGTCCCAAACGCTACCTAGGCAGGACTGTTAGAATGGGCCAGAGGAACACAAAACCCCGTCAGGGAATTGTGGCGCACTATACGGTGCCACAGATAATTAAGAACATTTATGGGAAAACCGAAGCACAGGACTTAAAGGATGTCCTTCGTAAATTTAAGGTGAAAGGAGCAGCGGGTTTAGACCCGGATGTATGGAGTGAAATAAAAAGGGACAGACAAGGAGAGGTGTTAGAGAAGCAATGGATGCGTCAGGTTCAATGCTTAATTAAGGTTTCAAATAGAGCAAAAGAAGAGGGGTGGAAGTATAATCCAGACTGTGATGGTTGGGATATGAAAGACAGAAGAACAAAAAATGTTGAAATTTTAAATAATCTTAGTTCAACCATCCCACCCCCATATACTGACATAGAACGTAAACCACACAAGATATATCCTGTACTTAAGGGTAGAGAATGTTTTTTTTTTTTTTTTTTTCAGGTTTGTGGAGTATAAGAATTTCATTCAGAAACTGTAGCTCCCGTACGCACTGATACATGCATTATAGTAAAGCCAGCTGTTTTCTGTAGATTTGTGACACAGTTAATGAATACACATGAAGCAACCTGGCAGGATGGGGAGGATTTATGCAGACATAAAATGACTCTGACCCTGTTTAACCAGTTTATGACTGACCTGCAGACCGAGCTGAGGGGGATGGAAATACTGGAGACAGGACATGTCAGACATATAGACTCAAGGGCTCCTTTTATTGCTAGATTAGAAGCTTTCTGTCAGGCAAAACAACAAGAGGGGGGGTCAATATCACCCATGAAACAAATGCCAGGACAGACTGTATCAGAATTTTACTTGTCTATGGAAAGTATGATGGCAGATGAGAGAATGGATTTAGAGCTGCCAGTCACGATCCGAGCCTTCAATAGACAGTTTATGGAAGGATTAATTCCACAGATAAGTGAAAGACTGAAAGCTTGCACACCACCCTTAATTTGTTGCGATTTTTGGCAGAAAAAGGTTGCAAGGTTAATAAGAAAAAGTTACAAGTGTGTCAGGAAAAAGTTATCTTTTTGGGACATTGTATATCACAGGGTACGAGACATCTCACTGAGGAGAGGGTTCAAGTGATAAAGGGAATGTTACCCCCACGGAATTTTAAACAATTGCGTATGTTTTTAGGTATCGTGTCATATTGTAGACAGTGGATACCACATGCTAGCGCTTTGATGCAGCCATTATACGATTGTTTGAAAATTGTACCGTATATGCTTACAGAAGTAGCTTATGAGTCGTTTATCATTTTAGATTATACTAAGATATTTAATCTGTACATTGCTGAGATCACTGGACACGCCACAGGTGTTCTGACACAGGCACATGTGAAACAAAGACCAGTCGCTTACTTTTCAGCAGCATTAGATCCAGTATCTAGAGGTTCACCGTCCTGTGTACGGGCGGTAGCTGCAGTGTCAATTATCATAGATAAGTCATCAGAGATTGTTCTAGACAATCCAGTCGTAGTGCATACCACACATGACATACATGCAATCTTGTCTCAGGTACAGCCCAAACACATTTCAATGGCTAGGCAATTAAGGTTACAGTGTACTTTACTCTTACCTCCAAATGTCACTTTTCAGCGCTGTACAACTTTAAATTTGGCCACCTTTTTGCCTCTTCAGTCACCAGATTTGGCAAGGGGGAATGATAGTGCTAATAGTACTAGTGAGAAAGGAAATGAGGTACCTAACACTCTTTTGTTTAAAGAAGTAGATCAGCACGATTGTTTTCAGCTCATGGAACAGGAGACAATGGGATTCCCACACGTTACAGATACACCAATCTTAAACGCTGAGCACACTTTGTACATAGATGGCAGTAGGTTTGCTGATGACAAGGGTAAATATCACACAGGTTATGCCGTAGTGACTGATACACAGGTAATTGAAGCACAGCCCTTACCAGCCCACATGTCAGCACAAGAAGCAGAATTAAAAGCTTTAGAACAAGCCCTAGAATACTTAAAAGGATGAGAAGGGAATATTTACACTGACTCTGCCTACGCTTATGGTGTAGCGCACGATTATGGCCACATATGGAGGGCTAGAGGTTATCTGACAGCAGCAGGTACACCTGTAAAACATGGAGAAGGGATTAAGAGAGTCCTGAACAATCTTCAAAAGGTTAAACGAGTGGCCATCATGAAGATAGCGGCACACACGAGCGCAAAAACAATTGAGGCAAAAGGAAATGCATTTGCAGATTTGACTGCAAAACAGGCAGCTCTAGGGGAAGGAAGCCCTGAGACCTTAGCAGCGGTAGAGGTGAGTATCCCAGAACCAACATGGCAGCAGCTGAGTAAATTACAGGAGAAAGCAGGGGAGAGCGAGAAAGATAAGTGGGTCAGAATGGGAGCAGCACCAGACCTTGACAATGTATGGAGGGAAGGGGGCAAAATATGCCTGCCTGCCTCTCTGTACCCAGCAATGGCAGCGGCAGTTCACCTACCCACACATGTCAGTTCCAATTCCATGTATAGGATTGTGAACCAAGGATGGCTCGCCCCTGGATTCAGTAGCACTGCAAGAAACTACTGTGCAGCCTGCCAAATCTGTCTCCTGAATAACCCAGGACAGAGAGTAAAAACCCCACGAAAACACCAGGTCCGGGCCCAATACCCCTTCCAGAGACTGCAAATTGACTACATACAAATGCCCAAGAGCGGCCCCTTTGAGTTTGTCCTCGTGTGTATCGATTTATTTTCAGGTTGACCCGAAAGTTATCCAGTAAAATCAGCTACAGCTAAAGCCACAGCTAAGAAACTGATCACTGAGTTAATACCTAGGTTTGGTCTTCCTGAAACCATAGAATCAGATAGGGGAACACACTTTACAGGAGAAATCATGCAGAATGTGATGACCATGTCAGGGGTTCAACAAAGTTTTCACACCCCTTACCACCCACAGAGTTCAGGATCAGTGGAGAGAGTAAATGGGACAATAAAGTTAAAAATACAAAAAGCCATGCAAGAGTTAAACAAGCCTTGGCCAGAATGCCTGCCTTTGGCTTTGTTCTCTATAAGGTACACTCCAACAGGAAAAACAGGATTATCCCCATACGAAATACTTTTTGGGAATGCACCTAGATTAGGTCTATACTTTCCACAGAGTATGCAATTGCAATGTGATAGTTTGACTGCATATGTGATACAATTACAACAACGTCTAACTAAGATCCACAAAAGTGTGTATTCTTCTCTTCCAGACCCTAATTCAATAACAGGTACACATACGCTGCTACCAGGGGATTATGTATATGTTAAGAAACACACCAGAAAGACATTGGAACCCAGGTTTGAAGGTCCTTACCAAGTACTCTTGACCACAGCCACCTCAGTAAAGCTGGAAGGAAAACCTACCTGGATACACGCATCACATTGCAAGAAACAACCCGAGAAAACAACATGATGAAATATCTACTTACATATTTTCTGTTGAAAATTGTTGTTTTACAAATACGTGCATGGACTCCTGGTATTAATGTAATTGAGGTAGAGGAAACAGCAAACTTTCAATGGGTTATAGATGATCCTAAAGTAGCAAATGATTCAGGATATGAGATGAATTGCCATAAAATATCCCTTTCACAGACGTGGAAACAAGCACGGGAACGGGTGGTAGGACAAATGTACCAAATATTAGTCCATAAAGCAGGGGGAGAAAATATATCAGAAGGGATGTTTAATCTGACAGATATTACCATTAATAAATCAAGTACTTTCCTCTGTGCCTCTTGGTGGAGGGAAGAGAGAAATGATGGGTGGTATTGGAATGCAGAGGCCTATGGATTTCACATACAAATGGAGGAAGAAGTAACGCCAATAATTGAATCTTCTATATTAACACCCGTACCAAACACTTGCATAAATGTATCAACATCACAACAGAAAACAAAAATAAAATTCAATATCACCTTTCCCTCTATACCGGAGTGTAGGTATAAGCGAGAATGGTACGACACACTATTGGGACTGACAGGTACAGTAATGGGAATTTTAAACTCGGTCGAGATAGAAGAAATGAACAACAGATGGAAGCATGCAGGGGGACACATAGCTGACAGCTTGACTATCACAAGCAAATGGTTACCCACCACTTTTGAAACCCAACTGCAAGAAATACCCCTATTACAATTTTTGGGAGGGTTAATAAATCACACGATAGGAACAGAGCTCCAGCTGTGGAATCAAAGTCAACAGTTTGTAAATTTCACACAGTGCTCTTTTAACCTCTTATCCTATCATATACAAATAAATAGGGCCAGGACTGAACTACAGTTGGGAAATTATCATACCTGGATGAAATATTTTAAGGGTTTAACTGACGATGGTGTATGGTTCCAAGTAAAAGGGGAAAAGATAGAATGTGAGGAGAAATGGTGTGTAGGAAGGTTCGAAGCATATCGGGTAGTAGATGTAATGGAAATGTGTAAAATAGTGGTCATGCCATTAGTAATTAATGACGAGTTTTGGTATCCAGAAATATATGGGAAATATGTAGATAAAGGAAACAGAACCCATGATTTAACTCTATGTGAAGGAACTAATAAGGGAATGGTATGTGGCAGAAGTTCCCCAGTATATGAACCTTGCTTGTTAAAATACCAAACTAGCATATGCAAAATGCAAAGAACACCGATAAATGTGAACAATAGATTCATAGAAATAGGACCCCAGCATATTTGTATCATTACTAATGACAACTGCACCATGTTAGCGTTAAATAGATCTGCGCCGTTTGCGGGATGTATAAAAAAGATTAAAATATTACAATGGGGTAACGATACCTACCTTTTTGAACCAGACGCCGATAAGGTATTCTCTTCAGTTTATGAGGTACATAATCTCACTGACACTACACCCTTTATAATTTCTTTAGACCCACTAAAACAGGTTTTGGAACAATCAGAGTTGTTAAGACAACACATAGAAACACTAGAACATACCCTACAGAATAACCTTGTATCCGCAATTATTGACAAAGGTAGACTAGTGCATCTTTCCTCACAGATACAACAGGATACTGCACCACATTGGTGGGATATATTTAGTGGAATGTCCTCTACAGCAACCAATACCTTTCACTGGTTGTTAAGTCCAATGGTAATTATTATTCTAATATTAATATCACTTACAATCACGAATATATGTGTATACAGGAAAATAAATAGGAAAATTAGGAGAATAGACAGGGCATACCGATAAATGTGTATTGACATCACCCTACTCCTATAAAACTCCTCTTCTTGAATTTTAAGATGTTGGTAATACCTAGGGGGATGGGTTCTACCCCTCTGACAACTCGCGGTCAGGGAAAGGACTCTGGGGAAAAACTGACTAGAACTTATTCATGAGGACCCAGGGGGAAGGAGAGGATGATGTCAAAGGGGGAATTTGATAAGGTCAGGGATTTAATTTAGAGTTCTCACTTAATATGATGCCTACATGTAAATCTGTTTTGAATGTAACTTTTTGGCTGTTGAACTCAATTGAAGCTGCTTTTGTTTTCTTGTAACTGTATTGCCATGGTGTTGAAGCTTGTGTTCATAGCCCAGGTGACTCCTGTTGTTGTTTACCCTTGCCCTTTGTGGGGGGGCTGTGCTGATGCTATTGTTTGTATAATTGCCTATAAAAGGCCTTTGAAAGAAGTAAAGAGCCGCAGTCCATTATGCTCAGAACTTTGATACAGACATACCTGACTCTGTGTCTTAATTCCTATATGAAGCAATAATTAGACAAAGCAATATAAACTATAAGCAACTTATTTAAAAGTTGAACCTAACATCAGCATGTTTATATATCACCTTGTCAGCAAGTTCAGACACCAAAAGGATCAGCTATCCGACTAATATAAAGAAGGACTATTTTTATTGAAACACATATTTTTGATACATATTTGTGTTTGATACACTGTTTCAACAAATTTTTGTTATTTATTCCTTTTTTTTGGGGAATTCACTCATGTCTATTATTTTTTGTCACTTAAGCAAATATTTAGAATTTTTGGGTTGAAGATCAATTTTAACCATTGAGACACTAGTAGCACACCTGAATTTATTATACATGGCATAGAACTAGATATTCAAGTTCATTTTTTGGTTGCAGCACTTTATGTCTATAGTTGTTTGCTCACATTTATTGATTTTATTATCACTGTAGATGAATGGGGATAGCGCAGATTGTGCTGGGTTTAGGATTTTATTAGAATATATCTATCTTGCAGCTCCCTGTTCACCCACATGGTTCTTTATTGAATCACCTTTCACATACAGGTAATTCATCACATTGAGGGTGATTACACATATACGTACATCTGTAAGACATTGCTTCGTAGCGTAAGTTGTCGCTTATTTATATATTCAAGCCTAACGGATTGATACCCTTGTTACAGTATGGATATTTTTGATTTTTGTAACAGAAAAATTAACCCTGAGGAGGTATTTGATCAAGCTCCCTCAGCCACAGAGGGAATCAGGGGCATCTTTATGAGACTACAAAATGTCCTAGTGTCTGAATTACATGCCACCTGGGACATTGTTTTCCTTGAGAGATCTAAAGGAGAAAATGATCCCAAGAGGTTTAAGATGGCATGTTTGTCCAGATAAAGGAGACACTGAGATTAACGAATGGTTCCTATATTTTAATGATGTGGGAATGGCTTTCCTGGAATTTTTAGTTGCCAAGAAGAGATACAAGGTAGCCAAATTACAACAAGAAATTAAAGATATAAAAGATAAATTAGCCCCTATGAACAAAGAGGGGCTTTATCAGGTTAATATGAAAGAACTACATGACATCATGGTAGAGGAGGAAGAGAAGCAGAAAATTAAGAAACGGAAGAAGTATCTCAGAGACGTGGAAGATTATAAATCTCATAACGTCTTTAAATGGCAGGAAAATTGTGACTTTTTTGAAAAACCATCTGAGATGAATGTTGGGGAGGGGTGCGAGATAAGCACCTCGGCTCCTCCTACAAATGAACATTTCAGATCTTTACAGAGCACCCCCACCCCAGGGCATAGAAACCCAGGACCAGCGAGAATGGGGGGTGAAAGGACGCCCCAAACCCATAAAATGAGGAATAAAAATAATGCGGGTAGATCAGCTGATAATGGGTCGTACAATCAATATCCCCCTTCCACACAACAACAACCTAGAAATTCAGGAAGGGGTTCTAACCCAGGTAACAGCAGGAATAAAAGACATTCTTATGTACCCAATCAACAATATGGGGGTCCCCAGCCATACCCCCAAAACAGACAACCTGAAATGGATTATCGGGGATACTATGATAACCCAGAGTATAGAAACTATCAGGGAGACAGATCTAGAGATGGTCCCCCTTTTTCCCCACGGGTTCCCTGGGGATATGAAATTCCAACAAGAAACCAATATGGTCCTCTACAGGGACTTATGGAAAATGGAGAGGAAACAGATTATTATAACACAGCACTAAGATCTGGGGGGAACCAATAGGGTCGTACCCTGGATGGTCCCTCTGGTATAGCCCCCCTGAGAAATAAAGTGGATAATTTTTTAGGAAGGGGCTTAAACAAAAAAGGAAGACTAAGAGAGGATGCAGAGGAGGGAAACAAAGTCACCCCAAAAAAACGGAGGAGATAACGTGTGAAGGAGTGTTTAATCTTAGTGGAGAGGAACTAACCAGAACAGGGAAATTAACTTTAAATCAGGGCTTGAAATATGCTCCTAGGAAATCTTTTAAATAAGTTTCAGATGTTTTTAGATGTGCAAAAATATATTAGAAAATTAAACATCAAGCGTTACTTTCTTTCTCATCCTGAAATAAAAAATCATTCCCAAACAGGAGGTCAAATGTCTAAGGGAACGGGACTCAGTAATGCATCTTTATTTAATCCACCGGGTAAAATAGCGCCCAGCCTATCGGTGTTTAAGGATTTAGTACTACAAGACCTGCAAACAATCAATTTTAAAAAGGAACATCGTAAAGATACAGAGGAAGGCATTGCCTCTCTCTGTAGAAAAAGGGAATTCATTATACGGCCAGCGGACAAAGGGGGGGAGTGGTCATCTTGAAAAAACAGGATTATATGAGGGAAATGGAGTCCCTTTTGTCAGATAGGGACATATATACTATCCTCAAGAGAGATCCCTTAAATAAATATAAGAAGGCTCTAAGTAGTTTAGTACAAGAAGGCTACAGAAAAGGAGTTATTAATGAAAAAGAATGTGAATTTCTTATTCCCTTAGCACCAAGAACACCAATATATACTATATCCCTAAGGTTCACAAAAACCCCAACAAACCCCCTGGCCGTCCCATTGTAAGCGGCATCAACTCCCTTACCTCCAGAATAGGGAAATTCATTGATTTTTATCTTCAGCCGGTGGTAAGCAAAACCCCGTAATTTTTGAAAGATTCAATGCAAATCATGAGGGAAATATCTGAGTACAAAGTGGATGACAGCATCCTGCTGGTAACGGCGGACGTTGCCTCCCTTTATACTATAATACCCCATCAATCAGGATACCAAGCAGCCGAGTTTTTCTTAGAAAGGAACCCTCTTTGAAAACTTCTATTGTAGATTTTGTTATGAAGTTATTGCATTTTGCCATGGAACATAACTACTTTTACTATGGAGGGGAATTTTACCTCTAGGGCACCGGAGTTGCCATGGGGGAAAAATTTGCCCCCAGCTTGGCTGGGTTGTTCATGGCTTTGTGGGAAAATGATAAACTTTTTTCCCTAAATGAGCCCCGCCTCCTTTTTTGGCGTTGTTACATTGACGACACCTTTTTCATGTGGAAGGGGGATGAACAAACCCTCCATACTTTTATGACCCAATTGAATAATAATTGGCGGATTAGGTTTACATATGAACATAGCTTAACCTCAGTTAATTTTTTAGATCTGACCATTTACAAAGAACAGAGTTCCCTCCTGACCAAAACTCATTTTAAAAATACGGATCGTAATGGATATATTCCACTGGACAGTGGACATCATCCAAATTGGCTTAAAGCCATACCCAAAGGACAATTCCAACGTATAAGGAGAAATTGTTCTCACATTGAAGATTTTCGGAGCCAAGCCAACGTCCTAAAAAATCAATTTATAGAAAAGGAGTACTCATCCTCCTCATTGGATAAGGATTTGCAGGAAGTTGCCATTCTAGACAGACAGAAACTGTTAGTTCCCAAAACTAGTAATGGTAGTGAGAGGAGAAACAGAGACCTGGAATGGTTTTTGACCACTTTTTCCTCACACTACTGGTGGGTTAACAAAACCATACGAAAGCATTGGCAGACTCTTAAATGTGATAAAGTGTTAGGACCTGCACTTCCGGATTGACCCAAAGTTTTATATAGAAGTAATCAAAATCTTTAGTATGTATTGGCACCTAGTGTCATTGACCCCCCCTCCTAAAATCCAAATGTTTGGTAATCTAAAAGGTTTTTTTCCATGTAGAAGGTGTGCGGTTTGCAGGTCATCACAAACCATTAAAGATTACAGTTTTTCATCCTTTGTCACCTCAAAAGTTTTCCCTATAAAAGACTTCATCACATGCGGGACTGTAGGAGTAATATATTTTCTCAGTTTCCCATGCGGGTTTCAGCACATTGGGAGGACCACCCGTGCGCTCAAAATTCGGATTGATGAACACTTGTCCAACATACGCAGGGGTTTTGTTGGACATAGCGTTTCTTGGCATTTTCGCCAGTTTCACAATCCGGATACGTTACAGCTGAAGGTTATGGCGATTGAAAAATTCACCCCTCACTGGAAGGGTAGTAATTTGAAGCGCCATATCTCACGCAGCGAAACCCGCTGGATATTCGATATGCAAAGCTATTCTCCGTGGGGCCTCAATATTGAATGGGACATAAATTGTTACATTGATAATAGCTGATAACTCCTGTACCCCCCAATCTTGGTACCCTTTTAGTTTTTTTCACACACAATTTTTTATATATAATCTTCTGTATATAATTTTTTGTGTAAAAAGTTTTTTTACATATAACATTTTTATTTTATATACAATTTTCATATTTTTGTATATGTGTTTATATATATTTTTTGTTTCATTGGATTGGTTCTCTCATTTGTCATTTTTCCCTTTTTTCCCTCCATTTCGTCCTCTCTTTATTGATCCGTTTGTCCCCTTTAGGATTTCACAACAGACAGGAATCCAACATATTTTAGGTTGGTAGTGAATGTGTTAAGCACATTGCCAGGATTCCAAAACACTTCTCCCCCTGGCAGTGTTTTCCTGCTCTTAAAATGGGGTCAACTGATAGGATAGGATAAGGCTGTTTTTTAGTGAGAGATATGCCGTCCTTGTTCCTTCCTTTTTATTAGAATCAGCCATAACCATTTCAAGACAGATAGTTTGTATTTCATATATGTATTGATTTTATATTTGTCCAATGGCATTTAGTATGGTATTGTAAAATAATTTTTTATATTGATTCCCCCGTCCTCTTCAGGATCTCCAAGCGATAAGAATTTAACACACATTGAGTTAGTAATGAATGTGTTAATTACATTGTTTGAATCCCATTACCCTTCTCTTGCTCGCAGTGTTCCCCTACCCTTAAGACGGGGATAGTTATCAGGGGAAGATGAGACTAAGCTGGGTTTTAGTGGGAGATATGCTATTTGTCAGAATTGGTAGTAACCATTTTAGGATATGTATTATATAAGTATTGATGTATATTTGTCTAATATTTGGTTGTGTATTTTAAAAGAATTTTTATGTGTATGACTTTATTACCATTTTTAGGTGTATGACTTTATTACCATTTGTATTGCATTGATATGTTATTACAGTTTTAATTCTCTTAGTTTATTGTACATTGTATGTGGTTACACTGTGAACTGATTGTCAAATCCATTGCAATCTTGTTTCCGGTGTCACCTTCCTGCGGATATGCTTAAATAGTGTAGTGTGTGACGTCCTGCCCCAGTCTCCTTTCCCCGTCGAAGCCTCTTATGGAGAAACGCCGCATTGGACGGAGCTACGGGACCTGACGTCACTACACATTAGCTGGGTAAGCCTCGCAGCAGCCAAGCTGTCCGTTTTGCAATTTTCTGCTCCAATCTTGATGTCAGTCACCCATGAGTTTTAAATAAAGGAACTTTTATGTACTTCACCATGGAAGTTTTTTCTATCCTTTTTCCAACTTGTTAACGAGGGATCATACAGGAGCAAAGTTTGGGATATGGCATTCCAGTGTTTGGAAGGAATGTGGGGCGGGTTCTTAACCGCAGATTAAATCAGCTGTCTGAGCCCTTAAGCCCCGGAGAACCCTGGAGACACCTGAGATTACTCAGTAGCATCGTTCGAGGTGAGATCATCCTGGTGCTCGGTAATAAGCCAAGGCGGATCCGAAGCCGTTAAGCAGCCGTTCCTGCCCAGAATCTGGTACCTGTGAGGCTCTAAAGACCCCCGTAATAGGGGTCCAACTTATCTGGTAAGCGCCCCCCCCCTTATGTTACCGCTTTGTCAGCATGTTTATATATCAGACACCAAAAGGTTCAGCTATCCGACTAATATAAAGAAGGACTATTTTTATTGAAACACCTATTATTTTTGATACATTTTTGTGTTTGATACACTGTTTCAACAAATTTTTGTTATTTATTCCTTTTTTTTGGGAATTCACTCATGTCTATTATTTTTTGTCACTTAAGCAAATATTTTGAAGTTTTTGGTTGAAGATCATCTTTAACCATTGAGACACTAGTAGCGCAGGCACTCATTCCTCACTGTGCTCCTACGGTCACTGTCTCAACTCCAGTGACTCCGAAGCCAGGGCTGTACGAGAGGTCTCCCTCTGCACGTCAGGCTCACCTCCAAGGTACGTGTCAACACTTGAACAGGTGTGTGCATTGCATTAGAGAGGGACATGCAGAGCTTATGCCCACTCCATCAGTCAGCGTACCTCTATTACCTCACTCCCAGTAACAGAATGGGATCCCGCCAACCACATAGTGTGGACCTCATGTGTGCTCCAATTACCCTTTTCATTTCATACCAAGTGACCAGATATTAGGTCTCGGTTACTCAAATCCACTCCCAGAGACCGATGGAAACAGACAGCTAGGGAGGGAGCCGGAATGTCAATCCCCCTCGCTACCAGAGAACCTGTCACTTATTCGGGTACCACGCCTATGACTGGTTGCTGTTCTTCTTTCTGGTTACTCAAAGCAACTTGACTGCAAGTTAACCTTTTGTTGTAGTGATGCTTCACAGAACCCAATGTGCTAGTCAAAACCCAGGTTCCTAAGAATGATATGCCAGGACTCCACATGCACCCCTTGAGTAACTTCAGACCAGGCTTTGAGCATTTTATACTGAACATTAGGCAGAACATGCACAATATGCGACAACATAATTTCTCTGAGGGCACTTTCACACTGAGGCGATGTGGCATCGGTGGTAAAGCGGCGCTATTTTTAGCCTTTAACTCCCGCTAGCAGCCGAAAAAGGATTAAATGCGCCCGCAAAGCGACGCTGCAGCGGCGCTTTGCAGCTGTTTGCTGGTGTTTCGGCAGTGCTGCCCGTTGATTTCAATGGGCAGGGGCACTTTAGAAACGGTGTATACACCGCTCCTAAAGTGCTTCAAAGATGTTGATTGCAGGACTTTTTTAGTGTCCTGCCAGCGCACTCGGGCTTTCACACTGGAGTGACAGGAGCGGCGCTTTACAGGCACTTTGCAAGCACTATTTTTAGCACTATAGTGCCTGTAAAGCTCCTCAGTGTGAAAGTAGCCTAACTAAATCTAACTGTAGCTGCCCCATGTTTCCTGTGTGGGTGAAACATCTTTAGGAAAAGTCCAAACTGGTGATAGCTCGAACATAGGAGTCCATGTCCTGGGAGTATTCTGATGGGTTGGCGTTCCAGCAAGCTTTTTAGGACATATTTTGGAGTCTCTGTACATGCATCCCGCCCCCCCCCCCCAGGATCTGGGACCCTTCTGTTTATAGAACACCAAGGAGGGGAGCTGGACCATAGAGGAAAACCCGCAAATGCACAAAAAAAAAAGCAGCATGAGCATTAACCCACTCCTTCCAACATGGGAACCCGATAAACTAACTTACCAAGAGTAGTGATACAAATGGTACTAACTGTGGAGGGTTTTCAGGGATCGTCTAAAGGTAGGAGATAGTCAGACAGATTGTTGGATAGGATGGGAGAGGCTCTGGAAAAGTCCTGGAAGCGAGCATGGGAGGAGGTGACAAGAGAGCTAGATAGAAAGAGACTCACCGGCAGGACTGGCACTGATCATGAGTCTCTCTCCTGAAGCCATATTTGCTATTCAAGCAGCAATCTTCCTTGGGCACACCATCTCCAAGATACTCCTCGCACTCACCGGTCTTCTCATTCACAGCTTCATAGCACATAACATCATCTGATTCTACAGATAAGAAAGAACAGAAAATGCAGGTAGAATGTAAAAGAAAGCTGAACACTATACAAACTGGTAAATATACAGTATAGTTAAAATACATACAGGATATGGGAGTTTTTCTACCTGTCAAAAAATTAGTATTTTTGTCCATCCAGTCCTGGAGTTTTCAAGGGCTGGGTGAATGTCATAGCTGTACTCTGCATGCCGTGTAACATGTGTAGCACCCTCTTGGTTGCTAGATAGTGAGTAGGATTTTTTTGTATAGGACAGGTAAATTGTCAGGCTTGTCTGGCAGCCAAGCCTGTCTGTTTTTCTTCTTGGTCAGGGTTGAGTGACTCAGGTAGAGCTGGTGACTCACAGGCAGCATCACTGAGACCTCCCACTTCTTTCAAGAATATGGTGCAATCTTCTGGAAAGGTAGTAGGAGAGGACAGGTGGAGCTACCTGGAGTATTCTAAGGAGCCCTGACCAATCCCCAACCTGGGTTGGCAGGGGGCAGGCCTTCTTAAATACTCAGGGTCAGCCCAGCTGAGAGAGGAGTTGTTTGGGGTGGAAGCTGGAGATGAAGTGCTAGAAAAACAGACAAGCATATTATATTCATTTTTATTTGTATTTATTTCTATTATTATTTTTGTTTTTATTTTTAATCTAATTCATCCTCCAATCAGATCATCCATCCAATCTTGATAAATTTTTGTTATTTTTGGTGTATTTTATTCATTTTTTTACTCTTTGTGTGTCCTGTCTTCTTTACACTGTGTGTATATATCTTTCTTCCTTTCCTATATTTAAAGTTCCAAATGTTCTGCATTATTTACGCCCAATCCCCGCCCTTCGGCTTCCCTGGTGTGTGTGATTACTGAAAGGGGGGTTGCCCTGTGATCTGATTGGCCTGTCCGCCCTGCCAGCTCTATATACCACACCTAAGATGGCCGACGACTATGCCTGATGAAGGAGCATGCATGCTCCAAACGCATGCACGTCATAGCTTCCCCCCACTGAGACCAGGGACTTCTTGAGTGACGGCTTCCTCCTGTGGCCTGTACGCTCTAGCCCGGGACACCGGAAACCACTGGCGCCGCCGAGCAAGACACCACAGCGTTGCCTGGATGATCGTTCTGGAACCCTGCTGTCCATTTGACATTTACCATGATGTGCCTGCTTTTATCTATTATCGAGTGAGTGCATTACTACTTGATTAACTATGTTACAATATTGCTGCACTTAGATTGGTGCTGCTTGTCTGTTTTTCTTGTATTCCCCCCAGAGGTTCTTCTACACTCCAGTGTGCTGCCTTCCCTGTGCCAGCTATACTCCCTGTGGTTATCACCCAGGCTATGAACTTTACTTGAAAAACCTGCACCTCTATCAGGAGTCATTCCTAACATCATTTTTATTGACTCTCTGCTGCTCAGAACTTTGGACTATATGTTCAGGATATGTTCAGTATTTCCAGCAGAATTGCCTGCTGGAAATACCTTAGCGCAACAATCATTGTGTGTTTTCCATTGTACGTGCTAGGCTGTTGTGCCCTTGAGGGAGCTCCCCGGGGGGTGACCTTGGGCCTGGGCTCGGGTGCGGACGAGACCTTCTTAGAACACGTGGAGGTGTCCTGGACAAGAGGCACGGGAGCAAGGAGAGGACAGCAGGCAGGGCCGTTTGTTCGATTGGGCACGCTGGGCAGTTGCCCGGGGGCCCCATTTGCATGTAGGGTCCCACCAAGGGACAATCCTCAGCGCCAGGGCCACCATCAGGGGGGTACAGCCCATAGAACTGTAAAGGGGCCCGAACGGGAACCACTGCAAGCTCTTCTGTGACAGGTGTCGGCTGCTTATCACAGCAGCACACCTAGCCGATGGAGCCAGCCTCCTCCATTCTGACCAGGGGTAGACTGAGGGCCCAAGGTAAGTGGATGGGGGGGTACACTTGCCACTGTGGGGACAGCAGCTTCTAAATACATACACTGTGTCAGCGGTGTTTGTATTTAGAACCTCCAAAGCTCTTCTCTCCCTCCATCTCCTGCACTGTGAGATCTCTGACTCCACCTTCCCTCCCCCCCTCCTTGGATCACTAGTGCTGTGCTGAGGGGGCAGAGCTCACTGTAACTACTGCTGGCCGGGATGTCCGCTCACACTACAGGGAGGAGGTGAGATTTTTTTACTGAGTAAAAGTCTCCTTGGAAGAAAAGCTGCAAAAGTTTCTGTAGGATTTGTCTTGTAGGTATTGTGATCAGTGATAAGAAGACGAGGAGAATGAAGAGACAGCCCAATGTGACAGCTATCTCCCAAACTGGCACACAGCCCTATGTATATAAACATCGTTTATGACCATTCATGTAACTCTGTGTTTATGTGATATGAGTTTACACTTCTAATGGTGCAGACTCAGAGCTTGGATAACACGGGGTTACATGAATTGTAATAAATACATTTCACATTATCTGGACATACATAGAGTGCTAGGGGTTGGATTATATAGATATTTACATCTTATAACAGGAGGATGTTTTCTTTACATACCAATTTTGTATTATGTATTGTTGTATATATTGGTAGATGAGCACAATAGTTTTATTTTAAATCATAAATATCACTATCTGACCACATCTCAGCCCCCTACTCCCGCCATCAAAGCTGCCACTGTGCCCAACAAACGCTGCCACTGTGCCATCAAACGCTGCCACTGTGCCATCAAACACTGCCACTGTGCCCATCAATCCTTTCAATCTGTAATTTCTTGTTTTTCAATTTCTTGCTTTTCAAGCTTGTGTTATATTGTAATGTTTAAACACTGATTTTGTTGGAAGTACCAATAAATATAGCCTTATTGATAATTTGCATTTTTATTCTCGTGCATGATTGTGTAGACAGGGCCCCAGTGCACTATATTGCCCGGGGGCCTATAATGCTCTTAAAATGGCCCTGACAGCAGGAGGGCACTGCCAGGCAAAGTCTCCAGGGAGGAACAACTGGTCGCAGCCAGGAGGGCTGGTGAGTGACACACAGTCAGGAGAGGACTGGGAGATTGCAGTCTGGGATGGGTGCAGAGCCAGTGGACTGGCAGGGCCTGAAGATGTGGTACTGGGCTCAGTAGCCACATGGACTACCTATATTTTGCTACACTATAGGGGCCCGAGTTCCCTGCTTGCAAAAGGCAATCACTTTAGGCCTAAAAGAAACAAAAAAGGCAGAATTGCGCTAGGTGCAAGAAAATTTTGTGAGTGAAAAAATGGTCCTGCCGCTGTACACTATAACCCCGATATAAGGGCACAAAAACATATACAAAATTTAAGAAGTGCAGTGCTGGACTAACTGATGCAAACAAATAATGATAAACTCTGTTGATCAATATATAACAAAACCCAGTGACACATATCTATTATTCGTGAATAAACAGTGCAAAAAGTGGTCATAAGTATTAATTTTAAAACACATAACCCAAAACAAAAATTAAAATGAAGTGTAAATAAATCATAAAAGTCCAAAAATATTGTGCAGATGTTCTATACAGGTTCAGGGATGAATCTTCACCATTCAGTGCTGCCCACCACCGGGTAGAAAAAATGAAGGCTTACCAAAAAGCCTGTGACCGCCCTTATTCAGGGGGGTCCAAACAGGCTTAGTAGATGGATATAGGCCACTTCGGGGGTGCTTCAAGGGACACCGCTGAGCAGATACATCAGACTCCTTCATGAACAGACAACCAGCAGCAGCTACAGATACCTCCCACGATCCTAGCCCGGGATCTCCTCTCATAGGGCGAGGAGGTGTATATACTGGGCATCTCATATTTACCCTATCCCCATCCAAGTTGAATTCCCCCAATAAAAATAACAAAAACAAGTGCAAGGACAGGTTCATTTATTTATTTATTATTTGTTTCAGGTACTTATATAGCGCCGTCAATTTACGCAGCGCTTTACATATACATTGTACATTCACATCAGTCCCTACCCTCAAGGAGCTTACAATCTAAGGTCCCTAACTCACATTCATACATACTAGGGACAATTTAGACAGGATCCAATTAACCTACCAGCATGTCTTTGGAGTGTGGGAGGAAACCGGCGTACCCGGAGGAAACCCACGCAGGCACAGGGAGAACATGCAAACTCCAAGCAGGTAGCGTCATGGTTGGGATTTGAACCAGTGACCCTTCTTACTGCTAGGTGAGAGTGCTACCACTACACCACTGTGCCGCCCATGTCTCTGGATGCTTGAAAATTGTGTGCCTGGCTGTGCAGGGTGACAGACGGACTACAACACTCAGCAGCCCTTATGGGGGTACCACTACACATGTTAGTGTTTCCAATCAACTATTTCTGTCTCACCAGTCAGGTTCTCTTTAAGAATACTAACTAGTTAAAGTGACCATGTTCTCTGCCCACAGGAGGCAAACTAAAGCTTGCAATACAGCTCTTCAATTTCAGCCAATTCCTGCTGAATCAGCTGAAAAGCAAACCGTGGGTGGACCTGTCAGCACCCACAGCTTGGCAAACTTCAACTAAAAGGTCAAAGAAGCCATGTGGAAAATTGTTGGCCAAAAAGTGACTGCATCTAATGAAATGCAGTTATTGTTTGGGTATTCAGACAGACGTGGGTACAAGCTGTGTGATTAAAATAGCCGGTACGGGAGATTTTATTATATTTTTCTTGCTCAGTCCGCGAGCTAAATAAGAGAAATCTGTTCAGGTGTGGCTGGTCTAATTCTGCTCCAGTCTCAGCCCAGAGACCCAATGATTCCCCACTATCTTGCACTTTACACAGCACAGAGGTGAAGTCTGGCTGTCAATCAGAGCCCATATAGCAAATACAGCCCTGCCTTTACTGTGACAATCAACATGCACTGCACTCTGCAAACCTCAGTAGCCATATGGAGTGGTTATAGATGGAGGGCAGAACTTGCATATCAGTAGCACCACTGTTTAGTCTGCTTAGGCTGCCCATTTTGGGAAAGAACGAGTGCAGTTAAAACAGTTGATGAAAGAGATTATAAAAGGTACTGTTTTGTTTAAATTGTCAAGTAATGGAAAGGTTCACTTGAAATAGTACATTTGTTTACAGAGGTCTTTAAACCTTAACCCCTTTCCGTCTCTGTCCCCTGGCTCTTTAGGAGAATACAATACATGCCAAGAGGTGGCTACTATGATCACATGATCGGAAGCTTTCCGTGACATTTTAATTACTGTTAGGAGCACTCAGTGAGCGTGTTCTCAGAACAGGAAATGGTCCCCAATGGATGCATATATGCTGCTGCTTGGTGTTAAAAACCACACTTTCTGAAAATGAGGTACAGTTGGGAGCTATGTATAGATGAACACTTTCCTCCACCCAGGGGCGTAACTAGAAATAGCAGGGCCCCATAGCAAAATGTTGTATGGGGCCCCCCTGCAAACAGCCCCCCCCCCCACAGCTGCCCTAGTGTCAATGCAGCGTGACCTGTGCCACATACAGCGTGACCTGTGCCCAATACAGCCTCACCTATGCAGAGGAAGAGGCAAGCCACCCGGATCAGCAGAGAGCGGGATTGCCCGCTGTAATAGCTTTCATTTGAATTTCCTGTCTTCCTGGGGCTCATCGTCACATAGACCCACCTCTTGGCCCGACGCCTTTGATGACATCACATGTCCCGCATTGGATCGGCGTTCTGTCTATCAAAGGCACCGGGCCAAAAGGTGGAGCTATGTGACGTGTGCCCCAGGAACACTGGAAGTTCTAATGAAAGCTCTTAAATTGGGCAATTCAGCTCTCTGCTGATACGGACAGCTCGCCTCTTCCTTTCCTCCCTCTTCCCCTGGCTGGGAGACTGTGCCGGCGGTGCTCTTATCCTCACTGGGCCCCACTCGGCTGCGGGCCCCATAGCGCCCGCATGGGTCGCTATGATGGTAGTTACGCCCCTGCTCCACCCCAGCTTCCCACAATTCAGCAAGCAGCACTTGAGCAACCTTCAGTGCAGATGAATTGAGGGTTAAGCTGGCCATAGATCCATGGCGCCAAACCATGGATCTCAGAAGTTTGTAGTGGGAACATTGATTAGGGTAATAGCATTTATCTCTACTAGCCTCATGTAACATGTTCCCAGATTTGTCTTCTGCAGCATATCTCAGCATCAAAAAAATAGCATGTTAAAACTCTCTGACCTTCATTTCCTCTATTAGGTCTGCAGTTTCTAACAGTCTTCTCAAGCATTACATATACTGAACATTATGTGTGGCCCTTTGGTGTCCGGGGCCACATTTGAGACCCCCTTTAGCTCATAAGTTGACAACCACTGCTATAGATGGATCAAAATTCAGTCAGTTCAGCCTAATTACCTTTAGTATGTGTCTACCCCTACTCAACAGAAGTTAGTCGTTTGATTGACTTCTGTCGAAGGGACATTCTGTAAAACTTTTGTTGATGAGTGGCTTCAGCCAATCATCTGCAACCACTGATTAGGGATCAGCCGAACACCCCCAGTTCGGTTCGCATCAGAACATGCGAACAGGCAAACAGTTTGAGTGAACATTTGAACCCTATTAAAAAGGAAGTAAACCCTGATGGGTTTTACTTCCTCTTTTTTCCCCTGTAAAGTAAAAGCATAATGGGCTAGTATGCATCGCATACTAGTCCATTATGTTGCACTTACCTGCAAACGAAGCCCACGATGTCCCTGCTGGTGGCCGCATCCATGTAGACCCCTCTTCCTTCCATGACTGGCCGGAGTCACGTGATGGTAAATATCTCCTAAACCGTGCAGGCTTAGGAGATATTTCCAGTACTTACAGGTTAGCCTTATTATAGGCTTACCTGTAGGTAAAAGTGGTGTAACTAGGTTTACAACCACTTTATAGTCTATGGGACACGAACATGAAAAATCAAAAGGGCTCATTTTAAAGGCTTATATGCAAGTTATTGCCATAAAAAGTGTATGTGTACTGCTCTAGGGGACATGTATCAATGCAAAAAAAAGTTTTAAAGACTACTGTTTTTTCAGGAGCAGTGTTTTTTATAATGCTTAAAGTAAAACAATAAAAACAAAATATTCCTTTAAATATCGTGCCTGGGGGGTCCCCTTAGTCTCCCTGTAAAGTGGTGTATCTGTGCAATGTGTAGAACAGTGCTGCAGCAAAATGAAATTTCTAAAGGAAAAAATGTCATTTAAACTTGCTCGCGGCTGTAATATATTGCCGGCTCCCGGCAATATAGATTAAAAATCAAGGAAAAAATCAGCATTGGATCCCCCCTCAGTCCATACCCCTCGGGTCTGGTATAGATTTTAAGGGGAACGCCATGCCAAAATAAAAACAAAAATTGGCTTAGGCCCTCCCCCCCCAAATCCATACCAGACCCTTATCGGACACTTTTGACACTATTTTGGGACCATTGACAATTATACAGCGATCAGAGCTGCAAATAGCCGCTGAATACTATATAAATGACACTGGCAGGGAAGGGGTTAAACACTAGGGGGCGATCAAGGGATTAAGTGTGTTCCCTAGGTGTGTTCTAATTGTGGGGGGGGGGGCTCACTACAACATGACAGAGATCACTGCTCCCAATGACAGTGAGCCTTAGATCCCTGTCATGTTGCTAGGCAGAACAGGGAAATGCCTTGTTTACATAGGCATCTCCCTGTTCTGCCTCTCCTCGCCACAATCGCGGGCCGCCGGCGAACATCGAGCTCAGGGGACCCGCGGGCACGCTCCCGTGACGCTAGGTGGCAAATTCAAAGGGACGTACGGGTACGCCCTTTTGCCATCCCGTGCCATTCTGCGATGTAAATCGGCGTGTGTTGCGGTCGGCAAGTGGTTAAATAAAATACATTTTTTGGCATGATCAGTCATATTTTCAATATTGATGCCAAAATTTCTGCCAGGGTTTGCAAACTTTTGAGCACAACTGTATATACTAGACTGCCTGTACTGTATATATAGTCTACACTGAATGCACTGGATATATATATATATATATATATATATATATATATATATATATATATATATATATACTACATGGTGCATTTATATATTAATACATTGCCTGCACTGTATATATATTCTGCACTGACTGCAATGTATTTATATACTAAATCTATATACTACATGGTGCATTTATATATTAATACATTGACTGCACTGTATATATATTCTGCACTGACTGCAATATATTTATATACTAAATCTATACTAAACTGCCTGCACGCCACTAACTAATCTGCCTAATCTAGCTCAAGTTCTCTTCACGTTATCACTCTACATACGGCCACCGTGTAAGCAGCCTTATATAGTGTGGGGCTTGGACTTAACCCCCTTAACACCTTGCCTTTGGCCAATCATGGCTCTCCTAGCAGTTCGTGCTGTGATTGGCCAAAACATGCAGGTCAGGTGCATGCACTGGCCAATCAGAAGCTGTCAATGCGATCTCGCAGTGCATTATGGGGCGCTCCGCGGCACTCAAATTTGCCACGAATGCCCCATATGTTCGATTTGTTTGCAGACAAACTCCCGATGTTCGAGTCGAACTTACGTTCAATCCGGACATCGGGACCATCCCTACCACTGATCAGTGTATTCTGAGAATTCCTCCACCCACCTAGTTTGTGTATTCTCTTCAGCCTGCTACATGTCTATGGCTGGCTTTAGTTTAAACTATATCTGCTACTCTACAAATATTGACCAAGTTTTTTATCTATTAATAACTTACTGTAGAATTTCTGTTTTCAGAGCTTCCTCTTTCCACATAAACAGCTGACCTAACTCTAAAGTCTGAGTCTGGTTTACTGCATACATCTTATTACCTGCTTTTCAATTTTCTATCATTCCTATCTAAGAGACAACAGCTGAAACAATTGCAAAGATATTCCAGTAACATTATCAACAATGAGGTCTGGACACCTGCAGCTGATATCGCTTGTGGTCAACTGTAATGGAATGTCCAGCATCCAGCTTGGGTGCCTCCTTCAAGATATAGCTTCCTCCAGTTTGGACCCAGGAACCAGGTATTATAGCTGAATATTGCATAGCATCCAAGGACTAGACGACACTAGCTTAGGTGCAAAGTGGAACTCACTTTATTGTAAACTCACACAGAATTTATATACCACCTAAAATCAGATAAAAGCTTGATCACAATATCCTAAGCAATTAGCACATCTAAAGAACAGCCAACTTAAACAGTATGCTTATCCACATCTAGCAACTAATAGCTGACATAATTGTAGCACCCTGGTCTTCAACAGGGCTGCTAAAAAATCTAGTTGTGCTAGGTGGTAGCTAGCCTGGCTAATTTGTAGTTTTTGATGCACTGATTTCTGTCCTAAGTCTGAGTTCAATTTGTAGTCTCTCTCTTCTGTCAATAGGTGGCACTGTTGCCTTTAGCATTATGATGATGGATTACAGTGAATTCAGGTGATGAGTAAATAAGTTGTCTCAGCCAGTCAGTCAGTAGGAGTTTCTTTTGGCCGCTTTGCATGCTGGGATAGACTATTTATTCGGGAGGAGTCGGGTGATCGGGGTTCTTCCCGCCCGGGGCTGCATCTAGGCATCTAGATGTGGCAAAGATGACTTGCTGAAGTTCAAACCGAGCATCAGAATGGGGAACAAAGGGGATTTAAGTGACTTTGAATGTGGCATGGTTGTTGGTGCTGGTCTGTGTATTTACTGGAGTAGTTATGGAGAATGGTCCGAAAAAGAGAAAAAATCCAGTGAGCAGCAGTTGTGTGGACAAAAATGCCCCCAATGACAAAGTCCAGACCCAGGAGGCAACATGTACAGGATAGGAGCTTGTCATCCCGCGACCATTCCTAGTTACACGGATGCAAGCCAGTGTTTGTATTTGAGCGGACATCAGCTGGCACGGCTTAAGTGTCTTTTATGTGAGTGTAATGTAACACAATTTAGTAGGAATAAATTATTTTTAAACAGAGAGCACTAGGTTCTTTATCTTCTGTTGCCTATGACTGCCATCTTGTGATTATACCTACGAAGGAGAGAGTCGGGCAGAGGGAACGGATGGTTTACTTGCCACTACGACTTGAGTATACCCCTAAGGGGAACAGCTTGTTATCATAACAAGAGGTGAGTGGCCAGTGAGCATGGGTGGAGGATTGCACGGGCACTTTATGTATTTTATTTTGCATCACATCTTGTAATTTCACAGAGGTGGAAGAAGATATTTATATGGATTTTTTTTGGATTTTTTTGGATTATTCCATAATTAATTATTTTGTGTGATGTTTTTTTTCTGAATTTTTATTAAAATAACTCAACACACAGCCATTAATGTCTAAACCACTGGCAACAAAAGTGAGTACACCTCTAAGTGAAATGTCCAAATTTGGCCCAAAGTGTCAATATTTTGTGTGGCCACCATTATTTTCCAGCACTACCTTAACCCTCCTGGGCATGGAGTTCACCAGAGCTTCACAGGTTGCCACCGCAGTCTTCTTCCACTCATCCATGACGACATCACAGAGCTGGTGGATGTTAGAGTCCTTACGCTCCTCTACCTTCTGTTTGAGGATGCCCCACAGATGCTCAAAAGGGTTTAGGTCTGGAGACATGCTTGGCCAGTCCATCACCTTTACCCTCAGCTTCTTTAGCAAGGCAGTGGTCGTCTTGGAGGTGTTTTTGGGGTCGTTATCATGTTGGATGCTGACCTGCGGCCCAGTCCCCGAAGGGAGGGGATCATGCTCTGCTTCAGTATGTCACAGTACATGTTGGCATTCATGGTTCCCTCAATCAACTGTATCTCCCCAGTGACGGCAGCACTCATGCAGCCCCAGACCATGACACTCCCACGCCCATGCTTGACTGTAGGCAAGACACACTTCTTTGTAATCCTCACCTGGTTGCCGCCACACACGCTTGACACCATCTGAACCAAATAAGTTTATCTTGGTCTCATCAGACCACAGGACATGATTCCAGTAATCCATGTCCTTAGTCTGCTTGTCTTCAGCAAACTGTTTACCGGCTTTCTTGTGCATCATCTTTAGAAGAGGCTTTCTTCTGGGACGACAGGAATGCAAACCAGTTTGATGCAGTGTGCAGCATATGGTCTGAGCACTGACAGGCCTACCCCCCATCCCTTCAACCTCTGCAGCAATGCTGATAGCACTCATGCGTCCATTTTCCAAAGACAACCTCTGGATATGACGCTGAGCATGTACACTCAACTTCTTTGGTCGACCATGGCGAGGCCTGTTCTGAGTGGAACCTGTCCTGTTAAACCTCTTTATGGTCTTGGCCACCCTGCTGCAGCTCAGTTTCAGGGTCTTGGCAAGCTTCTTATAGCCTAGGCCATCTTTATGTAGAGCAACAATTCCTTTTTTCAGATCCTCAGAGAGTTCTTTCTTGATCATCCAGTGACCAGTATGAGAGAGTGAGAGCAATAACACCAAATTTAACACACCTGCTCCCCATTCACACCTGAGACCTTATAACACTAACAAGTCACATGACATCTGGGAGGGAAAGTGGCTAACTGTGCCCAATTTGGACATTTTCACTTAGGGGTGCACTCACTTTTGTTGCCAGTGGTTTAGACATTAATGGCTGTGTGTTGAGTTATTTTGAGGGGACAGCAAATTTACACTGTTATACAAGCTGTACACTCACTACTTTACATTGTAGCAAAGTGTAATTTCTTCAGTGTTGTCACATGAAATTATATAATAAAATATCTACAAAAATAATGTGAGGGGTGTACTCACTTTTGTGAGATACTGTGTATATATATATATATATATATATATATATATATTATGAGTTATATCTAGTAATATGAGATAACATAGCACTTCCACTTTAGGTTTATTAAGGAGTTACGCTGTACTATTATATGGGTTTATGATTGGTTAAGTGAAAACACTTTTGTGGTGCTGGCAGCAATTCATTGAAGACTCACATACCTTTTTTTCACTACATACCTGTAATTGTTTTCAACAATTAATATTTGCTTTCTATATGTGTATTTGCTCACTGCATTAGACAATTAGAGGTTGCGCTGATTAAGATATCCACTTTTAAGTGTGTGCTCTGACTGTGGCTAAATGTGTGCTCTGACTGTGTTCTGTGACTAAAGCAAGCCATAAATGATGCGATTTTGCAGGAAAGATAATCGCTTGATTCCCCCATCAACATGAATCACTCCTGCAGCGCTATAGTGTTCTGCCAGCAGGGGGCCTTCCCTGCCAGCAGAACACAATGATTACTGCTGGTGGTTATAGCTGCCAGCTGTAACCACATGCAAAAAAAAAAAACAGACAGTCTGGCTGTAATGAAGTTGGTTGATGAATCAACTTCATTACAACTAGCCTGCCCATAGATGGATTGAATCTCAGACGGTCCCTGCCTGAACCATCTGAGATTCTATCCATCTATGGCCGGCTTTTATGTGTTCTATGACTAAATTTACACTCGGCCTGTATTCTGTAAATGAGTGTGTGTTTTGGCTGTGTGCTGTGACTGAGTGTGTGCTCTTTTTGTGTTCTTTGACTGAGTGTAGATTTTCATAATCCATATAATTTTTTGTTAATAATCCATGTGTTGCTATGATCTTATAATTCATGTTTCTGAATGAGTACCTATCAGTAAGAATATATAAATTGCCACAAACAATAATAACGTTTTTTTGTACATTCCTTATTTTCTGAAAACAACGAACTCTCTATGTGACTGATATTTCAACAGTTGTCAAGCAGTAGGCAGAGTCATTGGAATAGCAATTCTACCCTACCTCCAGAGGTTAATTTACAAAAATGTTACATTTAATATAATAACACGTTATGAAAAGGTAAACCTGTACAAATGTAAAAGTCAAACAAAAATTACATTAGAAAAACTGTACAAAAGTAATTCAAAATGTGTGCTCTCTGCACATACACTATACCATTGAACTAGGTGGTCTTTGATGGCTTATATTAACAACATTTTGTAAAAATGGCCCAAATGAAAACAATAAATACCCATTACAATAAATAAACATAAGACCTGACTTGGGCTAGGGTCTTTGAAGGCACATGTGAACACTGAGGCGTCTGTTACCTATAAAAAAGGAGCCAATGCCTCACTGCCTCACGGACATTATTAACTGTAGCTAGAATAAAACTAGCAAACGTAATAAAGGCAGTTCCTTTCGTTATATGGCGTCCCCTACCTAATGGAATCCTAAAGATGGCTTCAAAGCCCCGTCCATGCTTTTATGTTTTATTTATAGAAAAAGAAAAAATAAACCAAACTGTAAAAGTCCTCATGACCTGTAGGGTGAGTTGTATAACTCTCTCTTTACCGGCAACCACAGCTGACTGGAAATGGAACACCTCCCTCACCACTTAAAACTCCAGGCATCACCCCCACATGTCCCTGTGCCAGACAATCATGTAAGTCATCCTGAAACTCCACTTCTGTGATTTATGCACCCTTGTCTTTTCTGTCTACAAACCCAAATACATTGGTCCTCCACCTAGACCTTCAGTTTTTGACCAAACCTTACAACCAGATGTCCCCCTTGCAAAGTTGATGTCAATCCCCAAAAGATTTGCACTCTATAGTTTGTTTTACAATTGAGATGAAAACTTGAGCATTGGTGACAACATTTGTTCTGTGTTTGACTACCTCTAGGTACAGTAACAACACAATGTTCCAGGCGCTGTGCCCTATAGAGAATCTCACTATCCACTGCCCAGGAGCCAATCTGATACAGCTATCAATAAAAGCACACGCAGTGACTGAGGTTGGAAATGAAGACAGCGCTATCAGGATTACAGTGGAAACATAGAGCCTCCAGTAATTCAATGTCAAACCAATGGTGAAGGCTAAAAGTAATTTATTGGAACAAGGATAGATAAAACTATTACAGATGATACGATACCAAGCCGGTGTGGATGGATGTAGGTAGGCTAACGTCTCTGCGTTCCAGGCTGGTTTGATTGGCAGCTCCCTCCAGTCCGGCCCTTCCACCTTAGTATCGCGGTAATGTCACATGGGAGCACGGGCAGACCCCAGGTCGACTCCCGAGCATCCATGGCCCTGCACCAGCAGCTGGTTGTTGCACATATGGTGGATAATTTCTACCTTCCTGCCCACCGGATCCAGCGAATGTTAGCCTACCTACATCCACATCCAGGTAAAGAACACACCAAATGCAACACCATGGCATGGCTCGATATGCAAAAAGTTTCTTTTTCAAAATGACGTACTTGCAAAATGTAGGGTAAACACTAGCCCTATAGCCACCACGAGGAGCAAACAGACTGGAGACATATGGAGAGGATGTCACAGAGTCCAGTTAATGAAATAAAATTTTATAGGATGATACAAGATGAAGGAATCAAATTTTCTGCTTCTTCTTTTCCTCTATTGTTTGACCATCTCTAGAAGGACAGTACGGCTCCTTCCTAAGTCTCCTAGGCAGTTTCTATGATCCAAATGTCAACCACTCTCCTTTATAAATTCATGATTTCTTTTGGTATTGGGCTGTCCCAACTTGGCTGGCTTACAATCAGGAAACGACTACTGCACATGGTCATACAATACTCTTTTATTAACAATACCAGCCTGCTATCATGCCAGCTTAATGTTCCGTGCTGCCAGGTAACGCGGTGATTACAAGGTGACAACTTGCAGAGCAGGATTAGCAAATGAAGACAAGAGTACATTTTAAGAAACTCTTTGAGCCATTGCTGGAAACAATATGCAAATATGTTCCTAAACAAGGGGAAAAACATATTTACAAAGCTTATGCTGTTACAGATGAGTTCCCTACAACTATTTCAAAACTAGAGCTAGAGTTTATAAAGGTCTTGACTTAACCTGGATAAATAAGCAAAATTGGGAGCCTGATCCCCAGTCAGGCGACCAAGAAATTGGGGGCGTATTGGACTATTGCGGTACAGTACACAAAACAATATAGAAAATATACCAATAATGTAAAAAGTGTAATCGATTTATTGATGCAAAGGACAAATCATAAGTAATACATTGAAGCAAAATAAAAGATGAATAAAAATTACAAAACAATGGGGTCATGAGTTTGCAGTTAGACAATTGATCTCAGAAATATTCCTTGACTAGTTTCGCGGACATAACCGCTTCGTCAGGAGGGAATCTGAAGATGGCAAATTCTGACTAAACAGTCTAAACCTAACAATTCAGAAAGAGTACAGTGAGATTACACAGAAAAAAATATATAAAATTGATAATAAGGTTGTTGCAGCATCAGAATTAAACAATGTAATAGAAATTGGGGGGGGGGGGGGAGGGACAAGTCTGCTTACCCATGTCCCAACAGACCCCGAGCGCAGAGCTCCTCCACCCAAGGTAATCTCCCACGGCGACCCAGGGGAGCTGCAAAGATGACGAGGATAATAAGAATAAAAATAATAATCAAGTAGTTGGATATGTAAAATTGCCAAGGGGAGCCGGTGATATAAATGGTAAGGAGGATTGATACTTGAGTGAAAGTGTACAAAGTGATAGGGTGAGTTACATAATGCACAAATTAGGTGAAAAAAGTGCATGGGAGTGTGAAGCAACAACAAAAGAATGTGGTAAACAGATGGGATAGTGTTGGAAAAGGTGAGGGAGGGTGAATGAAAGCAGAAGAGTGATGAAATTAAACCGGGAGTGGAAGTGAAGCATGGGAAAGAATGGGAACCTGGGGAAAGAGTAGAAAAAGGAAGGAGGGAAACAAGGGAAAGAAGGGGGGGGGGGGAGGAAGGGGGGGGAAAGGGGAGGGGGAGGGGGGGACATAGGGGGGGGGAGGGGAGGGAGGGGGGAGGAAAGGGGAAGAGAAAAAGGAAGGAAGGAAGGAAGGAAGGAAGGAAGGAAGGAAGGAAGGAAGGAAGGAAGGGAAGAAGGGAAAACTAAGAGTGGTAGCAGTGAAGGGGAATGGAGGCAGATTATAGGGTGTGAAATAATAAGGGCAATAATACCTGGTGCTGATGTAAACATATGGGGGTGCCAGACAAGGCATTCAAAACGGAGCCGGTGTCGTGCCAGGCCAGAAAAGAGGTAGTTTGCAAAACGGGTAACAGGCGGATGCATATTACAGCGTATTCGCCCGTGCCTGGAGTATCTGGAGGGGAAGGCAAGGTTAGGATATAACCACTGCTGGTGCCCAGGGGTACAGGACTAGAGTGGAAAATAGGATCCTCTTTTGACGCCGTCACGTTTAGCATGTGATCTTGCCTTCTCAGCCGGCACAGTTGGGGAAACGAGCGTCTGTCACGGGCGGTGTTTTCCGCCGGTGTCGGAGCTCCTCCCCTCTTCTGCCGTGCCTGCGTGACGCTGGTGGCGGGCAGCGTGCACGTGTGCGGGGCGGGTATATCTGGCCTCCCCAGGCGCCAGTCCTCCATTGTTAGTCAAACATTCGATGTTGCAGTCCACTTCACCATCTTTTTTCAAGTAGTGACACTGGTAAGCTACCTTCTAACGATTGTTCATCACTCTGCAAACTATGTATCACCTTTCAACCTTTATGAACATTATGATACCTTGATACCATATATCTTTTTAGATTTTCCCCTTTTGGTGGCTACCATTAGTTCAACTTCTAGTTTCACTACACACACCATCTATGGGTGCCTGGCATTTTGGGGAGGTCCGGCTGTATGCCCTGCCAGCGCGCTGTTCGATCACCTCAGCTCCCGGCAAGGACTGGCTGCCCCCGGTTTCATACTTGCTATACCTCATCCATAGTGAGTCCCTGTAAGTATTTTGGGATATACCTACCTTTTTATTTTTGGATAGTTCCCATTATCCTTTATTGACCTTATTTTATTATATTTTATAGATACATTATCAGCACCCGCCCCTGATGAGTGTAAGATACACGAAACGCGTCGGGCATTATTTTGGGATGCAGATATAAGCCCCTCCTTCCAATCATCCATTTGGGCAATTTTTGGACATTTTCCATACCCCGATGATTTTTTTCTATAATTTCTTTTTTCTTTGGATTTTGCAATGTATTGTGGTCTCACTGTCTCATTTGCAAGTGTTGTTTTACATTTTTATATATATACTCTTGTACCATTATGAACGAAATAGAATGTGTTCATTGATCAATCAGACCACTGTGGGGCACTTGGCTACTATACCTGGATGTACCCTAGTTGCCTGTATTGCATGCATGCTTTTAATAGTATGTGTGAACAAACATGAAATTTACATTTATTACAATGTTTTTCACCTATGTGGTTTCTGTTTTGACATGTCTCATGATTTTTATGTTAATAAATGTGTACCTTTATGGATTTTATCTCCACTGTGTCTATGGCCTCAATCAAAGTCCCAAACTTTTCCATTAACTTCAAATTAGGGATGGAGGCACATTCTATACGTGCCTCATATTAAAGTCCCAGCCCCTGTTCCCATTGTTTTCTAGCACTAGGGATGGAGGTCCATAGACCGGAGTGACAACCCCTCCTTTTCCTTGTCACCCTGGTGTGAGATCATCAAGCCCTCCACACTCATTTATTGTGGTTGGGCTTGTGTTTTTTAGAGACACTTATTTTCCTTCATGCCAGTGAGATGAGTCCCCAGTACTTGAGGTTGTATGACCTAGGGTTTTCTTTTGTCCTCTGCCGGGAGCTCCGATGCGCTCTGCGTCCCCCTGTCCCCTCTGGGGGGGTGGGGTTTTCTCACAGCGCATCGGCGCCACGCCTCCTGCTTTGCGTGTGCGGTCCTCTTTTGACGCCGTCACGTTTAGCATGTGATCTTGCCTTCTCAGCCGGCACAGTTGGGGAAACGAGCGTCTGTCACGGGCGGTGTTTTCCGCCGGTGTCGGAGCTCCTCCCCTCTTCTGCCGTGCCTGCGTGACGCTGGTGGCGGGCAGCGTGCACGTGTGCGGGGCGGGTATATCTGGCCTCCCCAGGCGCCAGTCCTCCATTGTTAGTCAAACATTCGATGTTGCAGTCCACTTCACCATCTTTTTTCAAGTAGTGACACTGGTAAGCTACCTTCTAACGATTGTTCATCACTCTGCAAACTATGTATCACCTTTCAACCTTTATGAACATTATGATACCTTGATACCATATATCTTTTTAGATTTTCCCCTTTTGGTGGCTACCATTGGTTCAACTTCTAGTTTCACTACACACACCTTCTATGGGTGCCTGGCATTTTGGGGAGGTCCGGCTGTATGCCCTGCCAGCGCGCTGTTCGATCACCTCAGCTCCCGGCAAGGACTGGCTGCCCCCGGTTTCATACTTGCTATACCTCATCCATAGTGAGTCCCTGTAAGTATTTTGGGATATACCTACCTTTTTATTTTTGGATAGTTCCCATTATCCTTTATTGACCTTATTTTATTATATTTTATAGATACATTATCAGCACCCGCCCCTGATGAGTGTAAGATACACGAAACGCGTCGGGCATTATTTTGGGATGCAGATATAAGCCCCTCCTTCCAATCATCCATTTGGGCAATTTTTGGACATTTTCCATACCCCGATGATTTTTTTCTATAATTTCTTTTTTCTTTGGATTTTGCAATGTATTGTGGTCTCACTGTCTCATTTGCAAGTGTTGTTTTACATTTTTATATATATACTCTTGTACCATTATGAACGAAATAGAATGTGTTCATTGATCAATCAGACCACTGTGGGGCACTTGGCTACTATACCTGGATGTACCCTAGTTGCCTGTATTGCATGCATGCTTTTAATAGTATGTGTGAACAAACATGAAATTTACATTTATTACAATGTTTTTCACCTATGTGGTTTCTGTTTTGACATGTCTCATGATTTTTATGTTAATAAATGTGTACCTTTATGGATTTTATCTCCACTGTGTCTATGGCCTCAATCAAAGTCCCAAACTTTTCCATTAACTTCAAATTAGGGATGGAGGCACATTCTATACGTGCCTCATATTAAAGTCCCAGCCCCTGTTCCCATTGTTTTCTAGCACTAGGGATGGAGGTCCATAGACCGGAGTGACAACCCCTCCTTTTCCTTGTCACCCTGGTGTGAGATCATCAAGCCCTCCACACTCATTTATTGTGCTTGGGCTTGTGTTTTTTAGAGACACTTATTTTCCTTCATGCCAGTGAGATGAGTCCCCAGTACTTGAGGTTGTATGACCTAGGGTTTTCTTTTGTCCTCTGCCGGGAGCTGCGATGCGCTCTGCGTCCCCCTGTCCCCTCTGGGGGGGTGGGGTTTTCTCACAGCGCATCGGCGCCACGCCTCCTGCTTTGCGTGTGCGGTCCTCTTTTGACGCCGTCACGTTTAGCATGTGATCTTGCCTTCTCAGCCGGCACAGTTGGGGAAACGAGCGTCTGTCACGGGCGGTGTTTTCCGCCGGTGTCGGAGCTCCTCCCCTCTTCTGCCGTGCCTGCGTGACGCTGGTGGCGGGCAGCGTGCACGTGTGCGGGGCGGGTATATCTGGCCTCCCCAGGCGCCAGTCCTCCATTGTTAGTCAAACATTCGATGTTGCAGTCCACTTCACCATCTTTTTTCAAGTAGTGACACTGGTAAGCTACCTTCTAACGATTGTTCATCACTCTGCAAACTATGTATCACCTTTCAACCTTTATGAACATTATGATACCTTGATACCATATATCTTTTTAGATTTTCCCCTTTTGGTGGCTACCATTGGTTCAACTTCTAGTTTCACTACACACACCTTCTATGGGTGCCTGGCATTTTGGGGAGGTCCGGCTGTATGCCCTGCCAGCGCGCTGTTCGATCACCTCAGCTCCCGGCAAGGACTGGCTGCCCCCGGTTTCATACTTGCTATACCTCATCCATAGTGAGTCCCTGTAAGTATTTTGGGATATACCTACCTTTTTATTTTTGGATAGTTCCCATTATCCTTTATTGACCTTATTTTATTATATTTTATAGATACATTATCAGCACCCGCCCCTGATGAGTGTAAGATACACGAAACGCGTCTGGCATTATTTTGGGATGCAGATATAAGCCCCTCCTTCCAATCATCCATTTGGGCAATTTTTGGACATTTTCCATACCCCGATGATTTTTTTCTATAATTTCTTTTTTCTTTGGATTTTGCAATGTATTGTGGTCTCACTGTCTCATTTGCAAGTGTTGTTTTACATTTTTATATATATACTCTTGTACCATTATGAACGAAATAGAATGTGTTCATTGATCAATCAGACCACTGTGGGGCACTTGGCTACTATACCTGGATGTACCCTAGTTGCCTGTATTGCATGCATGCTTTTAATTGTATGTGTGAACAAACATGAAATTTACATTTATTACAATGTTTTTCACCTATGTGGTTTCTGTTTTGACATGTCTCATGATTTTTATGTTAATAAATGTGTACCTTTATGGATTTTATCTCCACTGTGTCTATGGCCTCAATCAAAGTCCCAAACTTTTCCATTAACTTCAAATTAGGGATGGAGGCACATTCTATACGTGCCTCATATTAAAGTCCCAGCCCCTGTTCCCATTGTTTATTATCAATTTTATATATGTTTTTCTGTGTAATCTCACTGTACTCTTTCTGAATTGTTAGGTTTAGACTGTTTAGTCAGAATTTGCCATCTTCAGATTCCCTCCTGACGAAGCGGTTATGTCCGCGAAACTAGTCGAGGAATATTTCTGAGATCAATTGTCTAACTGCAAACTCATGACCCCATTGTTTTGTAATTTTTATTCATCTTTTATTTTGCTTCAATGTATTACTTATGATTTGTCCTTTGCATTAATAAATCGATTATACTTTTTACATTATTGGTATATTTTCTATATTGTTTTGTGTACTGTACCGCAATAGTCCAATACGCCCCCAATTTCTTGGTCGCCTGACTGGGGATCAGGCTCCCAGTTTTGCTTATTTATTCATTCCTGGATGATGGTACATGTAACTTTGCTTACCTCATTATTTTACTACAGAGGCCACACTATTATCTTGACTTAACCTAAAGTATTCTCCTGCTTCAGATCCATACTTCTAGGAGTACTATTAACTTAAAGTAGTATTAAACCCTCAGTGATTTTTTGTTAGCGTAACACACTGAGCACAATAAAATAAACATCCCCCAGTAAACTATGTGTTAAACTTCTTATCCCAGCACTTTCAATGCCGCTGGCTCCTGCTCTCTCAGTGCTACATTCATGAACTTCACAGGAAAGAGTTAACAGTGGACATTAAAAATGAATGCATAGGAAGAATGGGATTTTTAAGGCACCAAAAATAACAACCTAAATATTAAAATCCATAATGCTTATTAAAAAAATATATATTAAAATGTGTATACAATCCAGTAAAAACTAAAGAAACCCATAAGGAGTAACCACAGCCATAAGGTGTATGATAAATACACTTTGACCGGGTGAGGTAACTTAGTGTGATCTGTGCGCCAATGGACTGGTGATTGAATTGAGGGCTACTGACATCTATTTGTCGGAATACCCTTAACTGTATGTACTCTATGACTGATTTTACATAATATTATGGTGCTAACAGGAATTCCTGGAAAGTTTTCATCCAGGGGTTTGAAGCTGAGACACCAGGTTGGACTTTTGTGTTTATCTTTTCCCCTTAGATGGCATGGTTTAAGGCTACTATCGATTGTTAAAGATGTTCTGGGATCAAGGTGTCTAGAGATTTGTTGCATATTCACAAATCCATTTCATTAGTGTATAGTATGATTTTCCCTTGAGGAAGATAACATAATTGATTGAAATGTGTTGAATTATTGACCATATTATAATATAGACAGCTGATGTACTGTATGTTTAGATAGTAGAGTGGCCCCTTGGTTATATAGGGGTCAAATCCTTATGATTACATTTTTTTTTATACTGGGTTGTATACAATTTTTAATAATTTATTTTAATAAACATTATGGATTTTAATATTTAGGTTGCTGTTGATATATTTGGTGTCTTAAAAACCACATTCTTTCTATGGATTTGTTTTGGTGTACAATTGGAATGTGGCACTTATAAAATGAATTGTCAAACAAGGCCCACTTATTTTCCTTCTTAACAGTGGACAGTGCAGTCTCAAAGTAGCCTGTTAGTATAGTGGAGGGAGGAGCTTGAAAGGGCCCTGCCATCCTTGCTATGGGGCTGTGAGATTCTTTTGATGCACACAGTGTAGGGAGACACAGCTCTAGTCCCTTCATGCAACGGTGGCTCCATAGGAGAAATAGGAGAAAAAAGAGCCACCCCGAGACAGAACAACAGGAGCAGCAGTCAAGGCACTAGCCTAAACTTTGAGGGATTGCAAAAAAATTGTATAAGTTAAGATACGAAAATGTATACTAACTGTAAAAATACATTAAAACAAGCTCCAGACAAAAATGTTTCTTTTATATGCTATCTGTCTTTGAGGAAACAACATTTCCCATTCTATGAGATCCTTATCACTGGGACAGTAGGTGATGGAAAATTGCATAATGGTGACACAGACCGCAATAAAATCCTGATAGAGGCTCTAATCCTTTCCAAATCTACTACAGGAGGTTTGTTTGTTGTCTTGTTGGAAAAGGTTCCCTTTTCTTCTGACACCTGTGAAACAGTTAGGATTTTTTCCCTTACTTCCTGTTCTGCTTGACACGTTGTTTGATAGTCAAGGAGTAAGGAGAAATCTCCCAAACCCGAACACATACAGCAATAATGGCCAGAAGGTACTTTTTTTAACTTTATATCAAAACACTGGCTGGATTTTTAACTGGGGTTTTCATTATTTTTTTTCATGAATACGTATTTGGAATAAATTGTGTTTTTGAAACATGCCTGGAGATCTGCATAAAGTCAAAGAATTAAAGCCTGAGCAAGAATGTCCATATTGGTGAAGATCAATAAATTAGGTTTAGCTAATTTATCCAATTCAGTTTTAAATAGCTCAATTCTAACTGTCAGACAGGTGTAAGACTATGATAGTCAAGTATCTATGGTTGTCAACAGAGGTTCATCAAACAAGTCAAGAGCTATAACCATGTCTGTTTGTCAATAAACCATGTGATTCCACCTGTCACGTACCTTACAGCGGAGTCTGAAATGACGAGGGCGGCCTCTTGCACGGTCCCGGTCCTAGCGTCCCTGGAGGTTGAGACAGGGTTGCTAGGGCGGCGGAAGGGTGCAGGTGCCTGCTGGCAGGATCAGAAACCCAGAGGTCTTCGGAAGGAAGCTGAGGTGCTGATTCCTGGATGGATGCAGGAGAGGTCCAGCAGAGGAACTTGCAGGGTCACGGCAGGCAGGAGTTGGCAACGTGCTGGCAACGAGGTACACAATCGGCAGGCAGAGACGTGGTCAGGGACTGGCGGAGGTTGGCAACGAACTGGCAGCGGGGTACCGAATCAGGAGACAGAGCCGTAGTCAGGAGTCTAAGCCGGGTTCAATACAGGAAGCAAGGCAGGCAGAGATGTAGGGGTGATCCGAGAGGGTAGTCAAGGCAAGCAGAGGTTCAAGATCAGGGTCAAGTAAACAAGGCAACAGCAAGGGTTCAGGAACGAGCTGAGACAATCCAGCATTGATGCTAGTCTGCTGATCGTTTAAATAGGGCGCCTTGCGCCGTGATTCGTTGGAGTGCGGGCGTGCACACGCTGACGTGCCCTCGTTCGTACGATCGCATCGCGTGCGTACCTAGTCCGGGGCTCGCTCGTTCTTCCCGTACGTCCGGCTGGCACCCGGGAACGAGCGTTTGTGATGGTTCTCTGACATTGCCCCCTCCTTAAGGGCAGCCTCCGGATGCCCACCTGAGACCTCCTTTCCGGATGAGCATGATGAAAGGCTTGTATGAGTCTTGGGGCATGGAGGTTCGCTTCTGGTTCCCAGGAGTTTTCTTCTGGGCCAAAACCCTTCCACTTAATTAAATATTGATTTTGTCCCCGCCTTCTCCTGCAATCTACAATGGTCTCAATTTCGAACTCTTCTTCCCCATTTACCATTATGGCCTCTGGGGGCCCTCTTTCACGACCAGGAAAGGGATTAACCACATCAGGCTTCAACAAGGAGGTATGAAACACAGGGTGAATCTTAAAGGAGTCGGGAAGTTCGAGCTCATAAGCCACTGGATTAATTTTTCTCTTGACCGGAAAGGGTCCTAGGTATTTAGGTCCCAATTTCCTGGATGGGCAGGTAAGTTTTAGATTCAAAGTTGACAGCCACACACGATCACCAACCTTCAAATCCAGTTCTCCCCTCCTCTTTCTATCAAAGAACCTCTTATTAACCTCTTGTGCTTTGGCAATGGTATCCTTTAACACCTGGTTATTGGTAGCAAAGAAATTTAATCTGTCCTGAACTGCAGGCAAAGGAGAGTCCGGAATCAATGTAGGCAAGAAGGAAGGATGAAACCCGTAGTTGGAGAAGAAGGGTGATTGGTTGGTGGCAGTATGAGCAGAGTTGTTAAATGCAAATTCTGCCAGCGGCAGAAGTGAGGCCCAATCTTCTTGGGAGAAGGAGGTGAAGCAACGCAGATATTGCTCTAGCGTTTGGTTGGTACGCTCAGTCTGTCCGTTGGACTGGGGATGATAAGCCGAAGAAAAGTTGAGTTTGATGCCCAGCGCTTCGCACAGTGCTTTCCAAAATCTTGAAGTAAACTGTACTCCTCGATCCGAGACGATGTCACTAGGGATTCCATGCAGTCTGACAACTTCTTTAACAAAGACTTTAGCAGTTTCAATTGCTGATGGGGTCCCTTTCATAGGGATGAAATGTGACATCCTGGAGAGGCGGTCTACCACTACAAAAATAGATGAGAACCCCTCTGATGGAGGGAGCTCTATGATAAAGTCCATTGCGATTTTATCCCAGGGTCTCTCAGGAATGGGTAGAGGTCTTAATAGTCCCCATGCTTTGTTCTTGCTGTTCTTGTTCCTGAGACAGATTGAACATGAGCCAACATATTTCCTGCAGTCCTTTGCTAAACTAGGCCACCAGAAATGTCTCTGGATCAAATCCATGGTTTTGTATCCCCCAAAATGGCCGGCTAGTGGGTAGTCATGACACACTTGTAGGATGGTGGTACGTAAATTCTGTGGTATGAAAATTTTATTACCCCGCCAATAGACCCCATCGTTCTCCTGAAGGTCTGCATCCGGAGACAGAGAGACTTCCCTGGAAGCTTGACGGATCTGTGACATTAGGTCGGTTTGCATAAGTAGAAAATTTCCAGCCTGCAGGATAGTATCAGTTTGAGGTGGAACTTCAACTTCTGTAAACATACGCGATAACGCGTCAGGTTTCACATTCTTGGAGCCAGGCCGGTAGGTTATGTGGAAGTTAAACCGTGAAAAGAAAAGAGCCCACCTTGCTTGTCTGGGCCTGAGGCGTTTGGCGGTCCTGAGGTATTCCAAATTCTTGTGATCCGTGAAGATCAGTATTGGGTGTGTTGCTCCTTCCAAGAGGTACCGCCACTCTTCTAGAGCCAATTTGATTGCCAACAGTTCTCGGTCCCCCACATCATAGTTCCTCTCTGAAGGTCCCAACTTCTTTGAGAAGAAGGCCACAGGGTGCATTAGATTCTTGGGTCCTTGGCGCTGGGACAGGATGGCCCCTACGGCGCTTTCTGAGGCGTCCACCTCCAGGATGTATGGAAGAGCGGGGTCAGGGTGCTTTAATAACGGAGCTGAGGTAAAAAGTCCCTTTAACTTATCAAAGGCAGCTTGGGCTGCCTCTGTCCATTGAAAACGGTTCTGTTTCTTGGTGAGCTGGGTGATGGGCATGATGATACCAGAGAAGTTTTTAATGAACTTTCTGTAGAAATTAGAGAAGCCGACGAACCGTTGTACCCCTTTCTTATCAGTGGGAGGTGGCCAGGACGTTATGGCTGCGACCTTTTGGGGATCCATTGCCATACCTCCTGTAGAAATCACCAGTCCGAGGAAGTGGATGGTCTGTCGTTCGAATTCGCATTTCTCGGCCTTGGCATAGAGTCCATTCTGTCTTAGCCTCAGAAGGACTTGTTTCACATGGACACGGTGAAGATCTAGAGAGGCTGAGAAAACTAGGATATCGTCTAGGTAGACGATCATGAATAGATCTAGAAAGTCTCTGAATATATTATTCACAAAATGCTGGAAGGTTGCTGGAGCATTGCATAATCCGAAGGGCATGACGAGGTATTCAAAGTGGCCAAAACGAGTCCGGAAGGCCGTTTTCCACTCGTCTCCTTCCCTGACTCTGATCAGATTGTAAGCACCTCGTAAATCCAACTTGGTGAAGACTCTTGCAGAGCGGAGTCTCTGGAGCAATTCTGGAATCAGAGGCAAGGGGTAGCGATTTTTAACGGTGATCCGGTTTAACTCTCTGTAATCCACACATGGACGGAGCGAATGGTCTTTTTTTTCAACAAAGAATATTCCTGCCCCGGCTGGTGATGTTGAGTGACGGATGAACCCCTTCTTGAGGTTCTCATTCACGTAGTCTTTTAGGACTGCGAGTTCAGGCTCTGACAGAGGAAAGATCCTCCCAAATGGAATTTCTGCCCCTGGTAAAAGTTCAATCGGGCAATCGTAGGCCCGGTGCGGGGGAAGAGTATCGGCTTTCTGCTTGTCAAAAACATCCAAGAAATCATGGTACACGGATGGGACAAGGTCTTGGGATTCGGATACTGATTTGAGACAACCAATAACTGGAGCTGTGGTGTGGAGGATCTGGAGACAGTTCTTGAGACAGTAGGAGGATTGAAAGACTACCTGGCCGGTTGTCCAGTCTATCTGTGGGTTATGTGCTTGTAACCATGGTATTCCTAAGATGATCGGAAAAAGTGGTGAGGATATAACGTCCAGGCACAACAGTTCTTGGTGATTGGGTAAGATGTCGGCAGGCAAAGGTTGGGTTTCTTGGATGATAGGCCCAGATTTGATGTTGGACCCATCAGCTAATCGGATGAACAGTTTATGTTGCTTCGATCGCAGCGGGATGTTGTGTTGCAGGGCAAAGGCACGGTCAATGAAGCAACTGCAGGCACCGGAGTCAATTATGGCCTGGATCTGAAGCACTCCTTCTGGAAGCTGTAGAGAAACAGGAACAGCAATGTGAGTCATTCTTGCTGGAGTTAATGCATAACGATCAAGAAGAGGAGAGTCACACTTACGGGTCTTGTTGGGACACATATTGGCGTAATGACCGGCTTCCCCACAGTAGAGACAAAGGTTATTCATACGACGGCGTTGTTTTTCTTCCGGAGTCAAGGGTGCACGAAGCACACCCAACTGCATTGGTTCTGGAGGTTCAGTGGTAGGAGCAGACAGTGGGGGTGTGGAGGTAGGTAGGCGACTGGGTACTCTGAGTAGCATCCACATGGGCCGATACTGGCTGGTCCTTTCAGATCTTCGCTCCCTCAGCCGGCGATCGATCTGAATGGACAGTTGAATTAGTCCTTCGAGGGAATCGGGGATCCCCACACGAGCTAGTTCATCCTTGAGTGCCTCCGAAAGCCCTGAACGGAACTGAAAACGGAGAGCGGCGTCGTTCCAATGTGTTTCAGTACTCCACCGTTTAAAGTCTGTAACATAGTCCTCCACGGGCCTACGACCCTGTTGGAGGGTGTGGAGGCTGGCCTCGGCGGTGGTAGTACGCTGGGGATCATCATACAGTTTGGCCATTTCATCCAAAAAAGAGTCCATGGTACCCAGCAAGGGACTGGCTTGTTCCAGTAAATGATGGGCCCAGGTTTGAGGTTCTCCCTGCAGTAATGAAATGATGAACCCCACCTTGGTACTCTCCAAAGAAAAGGTGCGGGGCTGAAGCAAGAAGTACAAATGACAGGCATTCCTGAAAGCACGGAATTTGCTGCGGTCACCCATAAACTTCTCCGGGGCAGGAACTCGTGGTTCTGGGGGTGGCACCACTACTGTGGGTGTAGAAACTGGAGTTGATGATGCAGGTGCTGTGACCTGAGGTGCTGAGATGTTTGGAGAGAGAGATTCCACTCGTTGTTCAAGTCGCTGGTAGCCATCTTGCAGGCCCTGAACTGCCTGGGTGAGATTTGCGATCTGTTGACACAGAGCGTCCATAGCTGAGGCCCCCCTTTCAGACTCCATTTTTGGCTGGATTGTACTGTCACGTACCTTACAGCGGAGTCTGAAATGACGAGGGCGGCCTCTTGCACGGTCCCGGTCCTAGCGTCCCTGGAGGTTGAGACAGGGTTGCTAGGGCGGCGGAAGGGTGCAGGTGCCTGCTGGCAGGATCAGAAACCCAGAGGTCTTCGGAAGGAAGCTGAGGTGCTGATTCCTGGATGGATGCAGGAGAGGTCCAGCAGAGGAACTTGCAGGGTCACGGCAGGCAGGAGTTGGCAACGTGCTGGCAACGAGGTACACAATCGGCAGGCAGAGACGTGGTCAGGGACTGGCGGAGGTTGGCAACGAACTGGCAGCGGGGTACCGAATCAGGAGACAGAGCCGTAGTCAGGAGTCTAAGCCGGGTTCAATACAGGAAGCAAGGCAGGCAGAGATGTAGGGGTGATCCGAGAGGGTAGTCAAGGCAAGCAGAGGTTCAAGATCAGGGTCAAGTAAACAAGGCAACAGCAAGGGTTCAGGAACGAGCTGAGACAATCCAGCATTGATGCTAGTCTGCTGATCGTTTAAATAGGGCGCCTTGCGCCGTGATTCGTTGGAGTGCGGGCGTGCACACGCTGACGTGCCCTCGTTCGTACGATCGCATCGCGTGCGTACCTAGTCCGGGGCTCGCTCGTTCTTCCCGTACGTCCGGCTGGCACCCGGGAACGAGCGTTTGTGATGGTTCTCTGACAGATTCCACCAAATGAATGAAAGGACATGATCAGGAGATTCAAACAAACCATAAAACCTATCCATTATGGTAAGCAAAGGCACAGGTTTCAATCATGACAACTAACCACTTCTTAGAAGACAGCTAATATAATTAGGCTTTCAATGGAGGAAGTATTATCAATCATAAGTGTATACCAAGCCAAGATTACATCCATGATGTCCAATCAATCTATGAAATAGAACCGGGGCATACAGACAAATTAAGAGTTTTGACCAAGACAGTGCAACAGACAATAAAAGTGTATACCAGCTAAGCTGAGAGATCATCGATGATTGTACACCAAAGAGATAATAATGCCTGCCAATGGTACTAAAACATTCTGTTTGGTGATATACCAAATCAAAAGAATAAACAGATCATTATTGTAGTATCACTGAAAGTAATTTGTATGTGAATTTCATAATTTGAGTTGTGGAGCTACATATTGAAGAAGATTATGTAATCACCTATTGACATCAAACACATTAGTGGTTTCCTGAGGCAGAGCACGTGATCATAATGAAAATACAAAATACAGAAGTAACAATTCCCTAAGAAACCCAAACTCTCCCGGTTCTGCAAACACCACAGCTTTTGAGAGCATTATCCCTTAACATAATATGTAGCCAAACATTGTATAGCAGAGGCCTTATGGCTCCTAGGGGTCCAGTAGAACAGACACAAATTGTTTGAAATACTCAAAAGATATAATAAAAGTCTAACTGGGCGAACTCATGCTGTTCATGGTATAGATTAGCCACATGGCAAGAAAATAAAGCATTTTGAAACTAGAAACATAACTTAGCTTTAAATATGCCTATTGTAAGTGATATACAGTTTTATATATTACTAACGGTTAAGTTAAGTATGACCAGTGCCTCTAAGGAGCATGACTCCAAAAAAAAAGGGATTCAATAGTGGAAGAAATAGCTGCTTAGATGCCTGGCTTGTAGAAGACATTACAATAAGAAAGTAGGGCCACATTAGCGGTTTTCAGGTAAGCATGAGCAAAAGATCCAAAGACGCAGGGAAATATCTTCATATAAACAGATTCTGTAACCAACTTTGTGCAGAAATGTCAATTACTTATTGTGGTCGTATAGCCATTGGGAAGTTACCTCCGAAGTATTGAAGAATACATTATGACCTTTAGTAGTCACTCTATGCCGGGCTGGTTAAAGCATGGCACATTTTACTCCTAGCCATCACTTGACCCCTGAGAACATTGTAAGTACGGTAAATGCTGAATCTATGTTAAGAAGTCAGGAAAGATGGTTATGGGTGTCCTCTCAAAAGAAATATTACCCTTCTCTCTTATAAGTCAAAGCATTGTGTCTCAGTCCTTGTAGTGCAGCAGCTGTGAAAAAAGTGTGCGCCAGCTCCATGCTAAATATAGATGTAAAGTGACCCTGACCAAAGGTACATGTAGGCAGACTGGGCCGGTAGGAACTGGACCTACAGGAGTAGAGGGGTGGTTTGTCACATTCTCCATGTTTTCCCACTGACTTGTGGGGCACCAAGTGCTGTGTCACATGGAAAGCCTACCCCGTGTGGGTTCTTCTGGGCTACATTAGGCGCTATGTTACAGGATCACTTTACTACACATACATGGTTACAGGCTGCCGTGGGGGGAATACTCAACCTTAAGGCAGACCTCTACACTTAGAGTTGAATGTACACCATGTACATTGCTCTACAACTGTTGTTCAGTTACCTGTGATGATGCACACCTTCTCTATAACTTGCATTTTGGAGAGACACGCTGAGCCAATATCCACACTCAACTGTCCAGCGTTTTCCACTACAAATCCTCAGTAGAGGAGTGGGCCCCACCCTGCACTCTGTGTGGGCTTCATATGTGCACTCAACGTAACTCTTGACCTTCCGTACCCCTGTACAAGATGGGTACCTCTGCAGTACAATCTGCTCCCGTTGCTATAAGAGTCAGACCTCTGGCGGAAGGAATGCCGACAACATCTCCCTCACTGCTAGAGGCAGTGCCACCTATAACAGGAACACGCTATCAACAGGCTGCTTATTAAACTTCTGTTACTCTAGGTCAGGGATCTCCAAACTATGGCCCTCCAGCTGTTGCGGAACTACATGTCCCATGAGGCATTGTAAAACTCTGACATTCACAGACATGACTAGGCATGATGGGAATTGTATTTCCTGAACAACTGGAGGGCCATAGTTTGGAGACCCCTGCTCTAGGTAACTACTTATGTCTTTGCATCACTCCACTCTACGCTGATGTCTTCATAGCCCAATGTGTTAAAGACCCACTGGTTAACTGTGTGTGCCAGTTACTTAGGATACACCTCTTTAATGACTTCAGACCAGGCAGGGACAAAGTTTCAAACACTTTACTTAGCAAAGGTGCAAAAATAGACACTGTCCAGTCCAACAGGCAAAACATGATACTTCCTTACACCTAACTATGACTACAGGCTGCTGTGCTGTCCTGGCATAACAATAAAACCCAGGCAGGTTTGTGTACTCCACTTGCTTAGGCAGTCACATAAAGTGAAGACTGCTGTGGCGCATCCTGTTCTCCAAGTCGTCTTGATATTGTTGTAACATTTGGAGCTGCCAGGCTTGGTGTTCTGATGAATGCTGTATTAGAAGTAGTTGGCCTTCCAGCTGCATGATGCAATGTTTAGCTTCAGTCACCCTATTCAAAGTTTCTGAAGATCCTGCTGTATGAGGGATATGTCCACTTTTACTTCCTTAATCTTTAATGTTAGTGTGGATTGGCAGACCCCCTATAGCCTCAAGCATGTTTTATGTCCACGGGCTATTGAGCAGGTGATGAGGGATTATAATCTTCTGAGGCTGTTGCGGCACCATTTTCCTTGACTCAGAACTGTTCCAAACTGCCAGGAACTTTGTTTAGGTGGCCCCTATTTGTCAGTAAAGTGGATTCCAATGCAATAGAGTGGTACATTGTAGACATTAAACACAGTTAGCTCATAGCAGGATAGGTTACAGGATGAGTCTGGTAGCATAGCTCTCACCTTGTTCTTCCTACTCTATGCCGCATCAGGTCACACCCACCAAATTTCATAATTTAAATGCTTTTTGTTTCATGGCTATGTTGTATAGACAGATTTGTAGATTTAACAAATGCCTTTATGTCAAAGTGTGTGGTTTCCATTACCACCAAACATCTGCTGAAATAAAATCTGTTAGTATCTGTTAGGTAATAAACAAATGTGGCTGCTGATATGTACATATTTTAAAACAAACTATAGTTAAGACAGCATTTTTTAAATGCCCAAAAGTATGTGGACACCTGACCAGCACACTTACACATGTGGCGAAAAATATGGTGATAAGATACATTGATTTCCTCGGTCTCTGGTCGCAGTAGGTTCCCACAGGGGCACCCAGACTGGCAGAAATTACACTCGTACGAATGTTAGTACTATGTTTGGAACTTTACCTCAATGACCCATTCCCAGATTACCTACAGTATATAAAAGACATAGAATGCACTGTTTTTTGTACAACCTGAATTTACCAGACCAGAATGCCTTTTGTCAGGCATCTGGTCCTGTTCTTGTTTATTCTGTTTAAACTTGCGTTGAAAACAATAAAAACTTATTGAACCTAAAAATATGGCGATAACCACCACAAACTTGCTTTCTCTTCCCATGATGCACCAATCCACTAACAGCTCCTACCCCCAATTTATATAGTCTAGGCAGGGAGAGGAAAGTTCAACCCAAACTGGCTGGAGACCACAATAAAAGGGATTTTAGCTCCCTCTATTCTGGTCTCCATACAGTATATATTTATATATCTTACTGTCGCTTTAAATTGCCATCCATTGCTGGCAGGAAACTGTAGTATATTATGACCACTTCCTGTCCAGCAGACATTTTGCTTAAACCTCCTGCAGTGAAGAAGCATTGCATTAGCTCCACTATTTTATAAAACTGCCCTTGGAAGCATAAGTCTGTAAGTAGGCTGTCATTAGTATTCAATTAAGTAGTATGTGTTCTACTAATTCAACTGAATTTTATGTGTGTTTAGTATTAGTTTCTGTCAGGGATTTCTTTCAGCTAGGCCACATTTATGTTAGCTAGGGCCTTACCCTAATGTGACATGCCTGACTGTACTTGCATTTTGTAATGTAATGTTCAGTGCTAATGTATACCTTTTGTACCATATATACTTGAGTATAGGTGGATCCGAATATAAGCCGAGGCCCCTAATATACCACAAAAAAATGGGAAAACTTATTGACCCGAGTATAAGCCGAGGGTGAGAAATGCAGCAACTACTGTAAGGCCTCATGCACACGAGACGCTGTTAAACTCGTGTTCAGAGGCAGTTGGACACTTTTTTCAACTGCCCCTGAACCCATTCAATGTTATCCTATGTGTCCATGTACACAGTCTCGTTTTTTGGCGTTTTTAGGCAGTTTAACCTCGTTTTTCCAGGAGCAAAAAAATGGGTTCAGACGCAAAAGTTTTCCACGTTTCAGATGCCATGTTTAGCCGCATTTGCGTTTATAAGTGTTTTTTACAACCCGAATTTGGGGCCCCATATCTCGGGGCCACTTGGTGCTAGGAACCCCAAACACAGTGGAACTAGCACTACAACATATCCAAATTTGGGGTTCCTAGCACCAAGTGGCCCCAAGATATGGGGCCCCAAATTCGGGCCACAAAATGTCATTCTTTGCTGCAGAAGTGCTTGACATTTTGCGACCCAAATATGGGGCCCCATATCTTGGGGCCACTTAGTGCTAGGAAGCTCAAATTTAGTGTGCTAACACAGTTGGACTAACACTATAGCATATCCAAATTTGGGGTTCCTAGCACCAAGTAGCCCCGAGATATGGTGCCCCAAATTCGGGCCACAAAATGCCATTCTCTGCTGCAGAAGTGCTTGACATTTTGCAACCCGACTTTGGGGCCCCATATCTCGGGGCCACTTAGTGCTAGGAACCCCAAATTTGCATATGTTGTAGTGCTAGTTCCACTGTGTTAGCACACCAAAGTGGGGTTCCTAGCACTAAGTGGCCCTGAGATACGGGGCCCTAAAGTTGGGTCGCAAAATGTCATTCTCTGCTCTGCAGACACTTCTAGACGCAAACGCGGCTAAACGCGGCATGCAAACTCGGCAAAACGGGTGTTTCTAAGCGCCAGTTTCAGCATTTAAAAACCTGTGTTCAGCAGAGTTTGCCCCAGTGTCTCGTGTGCATGAGGCCTAAGTGGAAAAAGAGGGTCAACAATGCTGATCTGTAGCTGCATGCCTCCCTGTGTCCTGTGCAGCCTCCCTGTGTCCTGTGCAGCCTTCCTGTGTCCTGTGCATGCCTGCTTGTGTCCTGTGCAGCCTGTGTCCTATGCATGCCTCCCTGTGTCCTGTGCAGCCTAACTCAGTGGTGTATTTAGGTTTTGTGCTGCCCTAGGCCTGACTGAGCTTGCGCACCCCCTAATTTAAATATGCCCCACCCCTTCCTGTCAAGGCCACACCCCTTTCTTTTAAAGATCCGCCCTGTCATCTTCATTGGAGGAGGACAGAGGGACGCCGCGGGAAGAGGACAGAGAGGCATGTGGCATCTTTTCATTTGGGGGGTAAGGGGATATGTGCTAGTTGCTTTGGGGGGGAGGATCAGACCCCCCTCACTAGCACATATCCTCTCCCCTCCCAAAGCACACAGCACATATCCCCTTACCCCCCTTCCCCTCATCCATGTGTGCATCTGTTATCTGCCCCCCTTCCCGGTTACTGTGTCGCCCTCCACTGTAAACTATACACAGACCTCAGACCGGCAGCGCGGCTCTTGCACTGAAGTCGTGTCCCTCCTCTGTGGCTCCTTCTCCTCCTGGCTGTGTACACTAGAACATTGGAGCCGAGAAGGAGGAGGAGCCGAGGAGTGTGTGTGGCTGACAGTGGGGAGAGAGGTGGCGGCTGCTACGGAAAGCCGATCGCCGCTTGTGGGACCCCAGGTGGCAGATTTCCTGGGTGCCCACGCTAGCGCACTCTGGCTGCCAGTTACCGAAGCTCAGTGCCGGAACTTGTTGTGGGCTCCGGGACAGTGGCGTCACTAGGTTTGGTGTCACCTGGAGCTGTAAAAATTGTGTCCCCCCCCTTAATTTTTGGACTGGAGGCCCAGCGTTGGAGCTCATTGTGGCGGTCAACAAGGCCTAGAGGATATCAGGTTAGGCACTTCCTAATGGCTCAGTCCCTGGGAACAGTAATGGATAATGGCCAACAGGCTCTCTTACCAGACCCGGTGAAACTGCAACAGTGATCCCTCCAGCTGGACGTTCGCTCACTCTGGGTTGCCCAGGCGGACTCTGGTCAGTAGTGTAGCATGTCTGTACCCTGGCAGTGGCTTTATCTTTCTCCCCCTCTGGTGGTGCGGGTACAGCGTGGCTCTCTCTTTCGTGGTGCGGGAACAGTGTGGCTCCCTCTCTGGTGGTGCAGGTACAGCGTGGCTCTCTGGTGGTGCGGGTACAGCGTGGCTCTCTGGTGGTGCGGGTACAGCGTGGCTCTCTGGTGGTGTGGGTACAGCGTGGCTCTCTGGTGGTGCGGGTACAGCGTGGCTCTCTCTGGTGGTGCGGGTACAGCGTGGCTCTCTCTGGTGGTGCGGGTACAGCGTGGCTCTCTCTGGTGGTGCGGGTACAGCGTGGCTCTCTCTGGTGGTGCGGGTACAGCGTGGCTCTCTCTGGCGGTGCGGGTACAGCGTGGCTCTCTCTGGCGGTGCGGGTACAGCGTGGCTCTCTCTGGCGGTGCAGGTACAGTGTGGCTCTCTCTGGCGGTGCGGGTACAGCGTGGCTCTCTCTGGCGGTGCGGGTACAGCGTGGCTCTCTCTGGCGGTGCGGGTACAGCGTGGCTCTCTCTGGTGGTGCGGGTACAGCGTGGCTCTCTCTGGTGGTGCGGGTACAGCGTGGCTCTCTCTGGTGGTGCGGGTACAGCGTGGCTCTCTGGTGGTGCGGGTACAGCGTGGCTCTCTGGTGGTGCGGGTACAGCGTGGCTCTCTGGTGGTGTGGGTACCTCGTGGCTCTCTGGTGGCGCGGGTACAGCGTGTCTCTGGTGGTGCGGGTACAGTGTGGCTCTCTGGTGGTGCGGGTACAGCGTGGCTCTCTGGTGGCGCGGGTACAGCGTGGCTCTCTGGTGGTGTGGGTACCTCGTGGCTCTCTGGTGGCGCGGGTACAGCGTGTCTCTGGTGGTGCGGGTACAGCGTGGCTCTCTGGTGGTGCGGGTACAGCGTGGCTCTCTGGTGGTGCGGGTACAGCGTGGCTCTGGTGGTGCGGGTACAGCGTGTCTCTGGTGGTGCGGGTACAGCGTGTCTCTGGTGGTGCGGGTACAGCGTGGCTCTCTGGTGGTGCGGGTACAGCGTGGCTCTCTGGTGGTGCGGGTACAGCGTGGCTCTGGTGGTGCGGGTACAGCGTGGCTCTGGTGGTGCGGGTACAGCGTGGCCCTCTGGTGGTGCGGGTACAGCGTGGCTCTCTGGTGGTGCGGGTACAGTGTGGCTCTCTGGTGGTGCGGGTACAGCGTGGCTCCCTGGTGGTGCGGGTACAGCGTGGCTCCCTCTTTTTCTCTTCTAACACCCCCCCCCCTCAGCAGAGTGCATGCATGCTGGGGGCTGTAGCATGATGTCTGTTGACACACAGGGCCGCCATTCTTCAGGGACTATTTTCCCATGATGCCCCCCAGAGTCTTCTGATTGGCCCTCTGCTGTGGCCAATCATGGGGATGAAAACAGCGGTCAAGAAGCTGGGCGGCGGCATGGTGAAACTAATTAGAGCCGCTCTCTCTCTCTTCTCCCTTCAGCTGACAGAAAGGGGAGGGGGGGCGAGCGGGGGAGATACACAGACAGCCCGCATCTCTCCTCTCCCTGTCACAGCGCTGCTGATCCATTTGCCAGAGAACTCCCCCCGCTCGCCCCCCCCCCCCTTTCTGTCAGCTGAATTGGTTTCGCTGTGCCGCCGCCCAGCTTCCTGACCGCTGTTTTCCTCCCCATGATTGGCCACAGCAGAGGGCCAATCAGAGACAGATTTACAGCTTTACGGAGGGGCGGCTTGACAGTTCTTACTTTACTTTCTAGCCCCCTCTGCACCCGCACTGCTAAGCTGTACTCCCCAGATGGTGGCCCTGCTGTGCGGGAAGAGGACGCCGCTGCCATTTTCGGGGGGGGGGGCAGCTTTTTGCCGCCCCCCCGCACAGTGCCGCCCTAGGCCTGGGCCTTGTTGGCCTAGGCCAAGACACAGCACTGGCCTAACTGTGTCCTGTGCAGCCTACATGTGTCCTGTGCATGTGTCCCTGTGTCCTGTGCAGCCTACCTGTGTCCTGTGCATGTGTCCCTGTGTCCTATGCATGCCTCCGTGTGGGGATCTGCAGCCTCTGTGTGGCGATCTGCAGCCTTCATGTGCCGCTCTGCATCCCCCGTCCAGCATGTCATAATAACATACGGCGGCCATTCCAGTGTTCAAAAGCCGCACCTCCTCCTCATCTGTGAGTACGAGGATGAGAGGATGTCCGTGATAGGCTGAACGCTGAATGCTGGGAAATGGAGTGTTCTGCCTATCACAAATGAGGAGGAGGCGCGGCTTTTGAACAGTGGAATGGCCGCTGTCTGTCTGCATGACACGCTGATCATGTAGGCAGATGGCGATGACTCGAGTATAAGCCGAGGGGGGGCACTTTCAGCCTAAAAAAAAGGCTGAAAATCTTGGCTTATACTCGAGTATATACAGTAATTTGTGTTTTGCCGTTTTACAAAAACCTAAAAGATTTAAACTTAAATCTAATTCTCAGTAAAGATTACAACCGTTAACCCTTCGGCCTCAGTTTTTATTGGGAATTTGTTAGCTGTCTGCCAAGCCTTGTACTTCAGACACATTGTGAGGGCAGAAGACCTTCTTAAAAACAGATTAAAGGATATCTAAACCTGTATCTTCCTTCCAAACTATCTTCCATAAACTACTAATCCCCCCTACATTAACTCATGTAATGTAGTCGAAGAGTTAAAGACAGAAAGACTTGTTTGTAGTCCTGTTCTAGGTGGGCAACAATGGCTTCTTCCAGATTTGCAGTGGAATGAGCGCAGCCACCCTAGAACAGGAACTGTGTTATTTCCAGGCTTGGCAGTTGAAAAAGGGGGGAAAAGAAAAAAACACCACAGTTTATTGCTCACAACAGAAAAAAATGCAGGAGAGAGGGTTAGGGCAAAGGACACCCTAGGACAATATGCAGACAGATCAGTAGACTCAAGAAACAAAACAGCCAGATAGAAAGCAATACAGAACAAGGGCTTTAGGCCTTCACCCCATATTCTGTACCTATGTAGCAACAGTTGTCTCCTATAGCAACAAAAACTCACAACACCGTGCAGGGTTTCCTAGGATGGATTCCCCTTGGTGCTTTCCCAGCCTCTCCACAGTCCCCAACTCATGAAGAGTAACCTGTGGTACTTATTCTCAGAACTCCATCTTTCTCCTTATGCCCCCAGGCAACAAGAAGCTCTCTCTCTCTCTCTCTCTCTCTCTGACAAAGCCCCCAGGCAGCAGACAGGCTCTCTAAGGCAAAGCCTTTAAGTAGATGGCCAGGGCTCAGGCTCCAGGCCTCACCCAACGCAGCTGCTCCTCACACATCCACACCTCGATCACCGGACTTCCTCTAAATATATACTCTCTCCCAACATGCTCAGTGGCCTGGAACTGCTGATTGGCTGAACGAGATATGCATATTCATAACTCAGTCTCACTGCAGCTCATCATGCTAATGTCAAAGGCAACAGTGCCACCTATTGACAGAAGGGAGGAACCACAGTTAACCACAGAAACCCCAAATGATCACAAAGACTATAAATCAGGCAGGTTAGTGTCAGGGCTGGGCTCAGCCCTCCCTTCTCTGAGCTGGCCGCTCAGCTTTCGGCTATTTGCCAGCTCCTATATCTCCACAGTTGTTGATGATATCCTGCTCGTCAGTCCTTCCTACTTAAGCCTTCCAGTCCAGAGGATCTCTGCCTTCGCCTTGGTCAACATCACAGAAACATTCTCCTGCGATCCTGTTCAAGACTTGCTTTGCTGACATCCCTTCTGGCTCCAGATCCTGTTTGCTGTTCCACTACATTGATCCCTGACTTCTGGCTTGACTGACTATCCGTTCCAGTTACTGAACTCTGGCTATGTTCTGACTACGTTTGTTCTTTTTACTTTTATTATTAAACGTAAAATTAAAGTGTGATTTTTTTTTTCAAATATAAATTTTATTATTTTTAGAAAAAGTCAGGGAAAGTACATTACAATGCCAACTTTAACAGATGATGTTTCATAGATAATTACATTTGAAAAAAAACCCGGTAACCTATCTGGCGATTGAAGCATGAAACATTGATAACAATGAGACTTATGGTAACATATTTAGCACCCGTAGTTAACATTTACTATCAACATCTGGGGTTATTTAGATAAGAGATATCACCTCGTCTCCATAATCAGAGATCTAGTTGCGCTGTCCAATCCCAGAGTACTTATAAATCAGAAAAGATAGGAAGACTGAGAAGGGGAAACACAAAGGTTCCTGAGAGAAAGGAAAGGGTGGAAAGAGAGTCACCAGAGAGGGGGGTAGGAAAGATGGGAGGGGGGTATAGACCATGGAAGTGACGGGTGTGTTAATCTCAGGTCAGCTGTGATTTGCTATTCAGGTGGTGAGCGAGGACACTCCTTCGCCAGATAGAATAAATATATTCCAGAGCCTCCATGCCTTAGAGTGTTTCTCTTGTTTATTTTGTGCTGTGAGGATTAGGTCTTGATCTCTTGATCTCCTCCACTCTGCGTAGCCACAACCCGACAGACGGGGTGAGCTTTTCTTCCACATAAGAGGAATGCAGGATTTAGCGGCATTCAGTAGATGTCATACTATCGATTTTTTATAGTTCCATGCCGGAATTGTAGTGGCATGGAGCAGGATAAAAGCTGGATTGTCACTTATCGTGTAGTCTGTGAATTTTTGAGTGACCGTCCGGACTGTCGTCCAGAACTGTTGCAGCAGAGGGCAAGACCAGAAGATATGGAGGAGCATGCCTTTCTCTGTCTGACATCTCCAGCAGTTCTCTGTAGTGACCTGGTCAAGATCTTAAAGTTAAGTTCCTGTATTCTTGTGCAAATGGATGTCTTTAAGGAGAGTCTAATTATAGATTGTTTTTGGGCGTTGGTGAACGAGCGCTGCAAGTCAGTCTCCCATTTCTGTATAAAGGTCAGATCGGGTTGTTCCGAGGGGGAGTTGAGCATATCATAAGTTTTAGATAGTACTTGAGATAAAACTCCCTCGTCTCTACAGTATTCCCCGAAGGTCGTCAAGTCGCGATTGAATTGTGCCTGGTTGGCTCGGGTGTAGGAAATTGTGTAGTCGCATTGCTTTCCAAAATGGCAGACGAAAGTGACCATTTTCATTAGTCAGGGATTGAATGGAGGGCCAATGATTGTTTTCTAGAAAATGTAAGACACTGTCTCTATCAGTCGATGTGAGAGTCTCATACTCCGCCGGATCCAGTCCAGGGGGGAAGGCAAGATTGCCCAATATCGGGTAGAGGGGAGAGTCTCTAGTGGAGAGGGAAGTTGTAAGTATAGTAGATGCGCCTACACGGAGGGTTAAAGTGTGATTTAACTGCACTTCTGTCTTGGCATGATTTCATGGTTTCTGACAGTAGGCGAAGGCCATGAATTTAGAAGATGCAGTCAATCCACTTGTTGGTAATATTTTTTCCAGATTGGATGAACTGGATCACCGCATGGATCAGTTTGCCATGGCGTTACAAACGCTCCTGAGTCGCACGGTTCACCTGGAATCTCCACTGTTGCTGTCCCGGTACAACCTATGTTGCAGGCCAACCCTGCTGCTGCTCCAGTCTCTGTGCAGGCACCCGCCTTGAGTATTACCTCTGTAAGAGGTATATCTGGTTCCGCTCCGCTTCCCCAGCAATTTGGCTTGAATGGAGGAGAAGATTCGGATGCCGCTATGAGTAAGCACTCAGTCCTGAGTGCGAAACGCGTCAGCTTATCTGTACTTTCTGCATGACAGTCTTGTTATTTTGATGATCCCATTTTTTCAATAAAGTGAAAATTTTTTGACTACATCCGGTGTGCGGCATCCGAATCTTCTCCTCCATTCAAGCCTGCTTTGCCTAGCATTCAGCCAGCACCTGGAGCTCTTCTGCTCTGAAACTTCTACTTACACCTGGGTCAGTGTCAGCCTGAGCGGTGGAAATATTTTCTTTGCTTGTCTGCATCTAAGGATACATGCTTTCCCCAGCAATTTGGGGGTGATCCAGTCCAATGCAGAGGGTTTCTCAACCAGGTTGAAATATACTTTGAGATTCTGCCCCAGGCGTTTCCCACAGACAGAAGCAAAGTAGGTTTCATGATATCTTTGCTTTCTGAGAGAGCCTTGGCCTGGGCAAACCCTCTATGGGAGACACAAAAAAACCTGTTGTCTTGAGCTACCCTGAGTTTGTGGCTTCGATTAAAAGGGTATTTGACGTTGCCGCACGCTCCGCTTCTGCTGCCAAGTGCCTCATGTCCATCGAACAGAGTACGAGAACTGTTGCCGACTATGCCATTGAATTCCATACTCTGGCAGCAGAGGTTGCGTGGAACAATGAGGCCCTCGTGGCTGCTTTTTCTCATGGTCTCTCTTGGATACCATTCTCCCAAGGCTGCTGGCCACCCTAGGAAGAATCAACTCTTTTGGGCCATTTCCCAAAAATTCTGGTGGTCTAGTCTACGTGCTGATGTAACTGCCTTCGTAGCTGCCTGTTCTGTGTGTGCTCAGAGTAAGACTTCACGACACCTTGCAGTCTATGGATTTAATTGTGGAGTTACCCAACTCCCAGGGCAATACAGTTATCCTTATGGTGGTTGACCGGTTCTCAAAGATGTGTATTCCACATAAGAAGTTGCCCACTTCTAAGGAACTGGCTTCCATTTTTGCTCGGGAGATCTTTCACTTACATGGGCTACCCAAGGTGATTGTCTCGAACAGGGGTAGTCAGTTTGTGTCCCGGTTCCAGCGAGCCTTTTGTGCACAGTTGGGAATTCAGCTTGCTTTCTCCTATGTGTATCACCCGCAGTCTAATGGGGCCGCAGAACGAGCCAATCAGTCCTTGGAGCAATTCCTACGTTGCTATATTTCTGACCATCATAACAACTGGTCAGATCTATTACCATGGGCAGAATTTGCTTACAACAGTGCCTTGAATCCTGCTTCTCGATTGTCCCCGTTTATGGCGAATTATGGTTTCCAACCTTCCATGTTGCCTGACTCGTTTGTTTGGCAGAATATTCCTGCATTAGAGGATCATCTCCATGGTCTTCATTCCACCTGAGCATAAGTCCAGGAGGCTTTGCGACATGCTAATGATAGGTACAGACTCCATGCTGACCGCAGACACCTGCCTGCGACTTCATACCAGGTTGGGGACAGGGTCTGGCTGTCATCTCACAACCTCCAACTTCGTGTTCCCTCACTGAAGTTCGCACCTCGGTTTATTGGGCCTTTCTGTATTCTTCGCAGGATTAACCCAGTGGCTTACGCATTAGACCTCCCTTCTAATATGCGTATTTTGAATGTATTTCATGTCTCCTTATTAAAACCTTTGGTCTGCAGCCGCTTTACCGCCTTGGTGCCACGTCCTCACCCTGTACAGGTTGAGAACCATGAGGAGTATGAAGTACGAAGTACAGTCCATTGTTGACTCCCGTAGGTTCCGTGGGCGCATACAGTACCTGGTGCATTGGAAAGGGTACGGTCTGGAGGAACGCTCTTTGGTCTCATCCTTGGACGTACATGCCCCTGTCCTCCTTCGTGATTTCCATAGATGTTTTCCCCTCAAGCCTGGTGGTCCTCGGAGGGGGAGGGGTCGTTGAGGAGGGGGTACTGTCAGGGCTGGGCTCAGCCCTTCCTTCTCTGAGCTGGCCGCTCAGCTGTTGGCTAATTGCCAGCTCCTATCTCTCCACAGTTACTCAGCTGTTGATGATATCCTGCTCGTCCGTCCTGCCTACCTAAGCCATCCAGGATCTCTGCCTTCGCCTTGGTCAACATCACAGAAACTATCTCCTGTGATCCTGTTCAAGACTTGCTTTGCTGACATCCCTTCTGGCTCCAGATCCTACTTGCTGTTCCACTACATTGATACCTGACTTCTGGCTTGGCTTACTATCCGTTCCGGTTACTGAACTTTGGCTATGTTTTAAATACGTTTGTTCTTTTTACTTTTTTTATTAAACACTTGTGATTTAACTGTACTTCTGTCTCGGCCTGATTTCATGGTTTCTAACATTTAGTTACCAGCTAAATAAAAAAAAATAAAAAAAGTAATTTCTAATCTTCACACAGATATATTGTGTAAATATTCCCTTAAAATATCCAATCATGTGAACAGCCAATTCCCCTTTTCTTATTTCATCTGCAGATAATTGAATATTTGAAGTAAATGTTCACATTCAATTTATTGTGTGAAGATTTTCAACTACTTTAGTAAACTAGCCCTCATCTGTATGCCTGATGACAGTCTGTGCAAACTGACTAATTAAAGCGCAGTTCCACCCAAAAGTGGAATTTTCACTCATCTGATTCCTCCCCCCCTCCGATGCCACATTTGGCACCTTTTGAGGGGGGGGGGGGATACCTGTCTTTTACAGGTATGCTGTGCCCACTTCTGGGAGCCTGCACCGCGGCCCTTGAAGTCACCACTCCTACTCCTTCCCCCGCTGCCGGCTAATAGGAGCGAGAAGTGGAGCCTTGTGCATGCGCAGTAGGGTTCCCAGCGTGAAGCCGTAAGGCTATACTGCCGGGTTCCGTTAACCGCAATGGCGGCGGCAGCACCCAACAGCTGATGGAAACATCAGCTGCGGGTGCCAACATCGCTGGACTCCAGGACAGGTAAGTGTTCTATTATTATTGCTATTATTATTGCTGGCTTTTAATTTTTGAAGGGGTGGGTGGACCTCCGCTTTAACACGGTCTGTTTTTTTTTTTCTAGGAAAGCAAGTTATTTCTTGAATGAGTCATTGACCCTCTGTAAGTAAAGGAGTAGAGCATGCTCACTTTCCAACTAATTGTTCACTTTCATTTTTCACTAGCTCTAGCTGGTGCATTGCCTATTTGCCTATTGAAAATGTTTTTTTTTTAATAAAGAAAAACAGTATATGTAGTTATTTGAGGTGTGTTTCCTTCATCAATAGCAGAAAAAAGCTTTACTGTACATCAAACAGGGGACTGCACAAAAAGAAATCTGTATTTATACCATTCAACCCCCTCCCCTCTCTTATTCCGAGGAATGGATATGTTGCAATCCTTTACACAAGAAATGCTGAGGGTCAATGATGCTGGAACCTAGCTGGATAACAACCAAGGATGTTACGAGCAGTAAAAACAAGCGATCCCTTTGCTGAGGTCTTTAGCAAATGTTACAACACCACTATATCAAAAAAACAAAAGAAGCAAAGTTACAAAATAATGTATATGTAAACCAATCACTAACATTTCACAAAAGCTTTAACATGTAAGTCAGGGCTTGACAAATTTGCTAGGAATCTAGAAGCCAGCTAAAAAAGTTAGGAGCCAGATTTTTTTTAAACGACCGACAAAGCTTCTTTTTCAATATAAAAAATAACTAATCTTAAATTCACACAGAAAGACCGCCCCGCTAGCGGCCGAATAGCGTCGCTAAAATGACGGTAAAGCGCAATAGCGCCGCTTTACCGCCGACGCCCCCCCGCGGCTCGGTGTGAAAGGGCTCTAAGGGTCCGATCAGGTCCGCCTGAAAAACTGACAGGCGAACCTGATCAGACAGCCCGTGTGAAAGGGGCCAAGCAGGGAGATAACAAATAAATTCATTTTAGTTAAGAAAACAATAAATAAACAGTTTTTACTTAAAAAAAATAAATAGATAAAAATAAAAGCTATTACAAAAAAAAAAAAAAAAAGGCTATCCCCACATTCACTTCCTTCTCTTGTCCACTTTCTCCCCCTCCTTCCTCCTCATCCCCCTTCCTTCCTCCTCTCCCCCCCTCCTCAGCCCCTCTTCCCCCCCCTCACCCTTCCTCCATTCCAACCCTCCATTTCCTTCCTCAACCCCCATCACTCCCCCCTCCTCTCCCCCCTTCCGGTTTCCCTTACCCCCCCTTCCCTTTCCCTCTCCCTCTCCGAATACTCAGAATGCTGGACTTTAGGCCTCCTTATATTGCCAGGTGGGAGCGTGAGCTGGGACTACAACTTACAGAGAAACAAGTCGATCGGCTCATCTTCTTTTCCCACAAGTTTTCTATCTGCGCCAGACACCAGGAGGTGGGATTTAAAGTATTGTCCCGATGGCACTACACACCGGATAGGATCCACAAGATGTTCCCTCAGAGCACAGACCTTTGTTGGAGATGTGGGGAGGAGGTTGGAACACTCTTTCATGTCTTCTGGTTTTGCCGCATCCTACAGCCCTTCTGGACAGAGGTACACCGTATAGTTCAGAAGTTCACGGATCGGGAACTACCGACGACCCCCGAGTTCTTCCTTTTGCATCACCACGAGATACCTAGATCTATAGGAGATCCATATTGCCTCTCCTGCTCACTGCGGCAAAAAGCTGCATCCCCCTGTGCTGGAAACAGACACAGCCACCATCGGTGGCCGTCGGGTTAAGGAAAGCTGCCGACATTCACGCAATGGAGGACTTGGTGGCCACAGAAAAGGCCTAAGTGAGAAATTTGTCAAAAAATGGTTTCACTGGCACAAGTTCATCTACTCTGAGGAATACGGAAAGCTGGTGGCTTAGCTCCTCTCCCCACCCTTTTTTTAAATGTATTTTCTTTTCTCCTCTCTTTCTTCTTCTTCCATCTTCTTCTTCCTGTTTTTCCTACAATGTAAGTATAAGAGTGCCCTGACTTTAGAGTCGGTTGGTATCTGGCTTTAGACCTACTCCTTAAAACGGCGACCGCCATGGAAAATGGCCATGCTTGGTGCAGAATGTCCCTTGAAGCTCAATGTGATTCCCTTCTGATAGATGACCACTTTTTCTTACATTGTGATGTATGGACTATTGACTATGTTCTTGGGAACGATTACTGTACTTTATTTTAATATACACCATTGTATTTTTAATATTTTCAAATCTGCAGCTATTGTCAAAATAATCCCTGATGATCCTGCTGTGAAAAAGCTTGTTCAGGAACTTCCTGTTATACGTCAACAACTGTGCTTCTGCAATGTCACCTTTCACTTGGGCTTCTGATGGAGACACCTTACACACAGACTTCATCCACTGTTGTCACCATCAGATAACCAGCCTAACGAAATGCTATGCAGATTGCATACATACTGTATACTGTATGTAGGCCGGGCCAGTTGATTTGTACCTGAGATGGAGTAAAGATACACAGAGATCAAGGAAGGTGGAACAATATTATTTGGTAAAGCAAAAGTAACAATCAAAGTAGATTGCACCTACGGAGGCCTCAGTGGAACAAAAGCTCTCATCCTTTATTCCCTCTGCACAGTGGCTGCCACAGCACCACCTACAGAGGGGAGGCTGAACTGCACCTCCTTATATACAGACAGGAAGTGGCTGCAAAGAGGTCGGTAGCACTGGGAAGCAACAAAGGAAAACAAAAAGGTGAAAACAAGTATTATAGTTAAACACATAATTATTGTTTATGATACACAGTGCAAAGAGTAAACACAAACAGTGTGCATTCGGGGCTGCGCATCTACATGGCTGACAAATTGGGAGCAGTGGCTGGGACAGCCACCGTGTCCCCATAAACATCAATGGGACTGCTTGCATATGGATGCACGGGACACCTGTGCATTCCTATGTGGGCAACTAAGGTTGGCTACTTGGTGAGTTGGTGGCTAGTTGTGCTAGCAAAATGTTTTTGTTTATGACCTTGGGAAGAGTTCCAGTAAAAGCCTGATTGTGGTATTATCTTTCAGTGGTGGTATGTAGACTTGTCCCAAAACTTTAAAGTAAATGTAAACCCTTAACTTGTAAAAAAAAAAAAAAAAACATTCAGCTTAAAATAAAAAATACAAGGCAAAACATTTTTGTATTTATATGAAAGAAATCAGAAATATTTTTTTTTTTAATAAGTAATCACATGACCACTGTGCTCAGCTGCATAAAGGGCTGAGAGAGGTGGGAGTAGAGACTGCAGGTGGCGTGTCAGTAGAAGGCAGAAAAACAGCAGTACAATGATCTTCCCAGCGAAGAGCTGTTCAGGGGCGTGTCAGCACAAGTGTCACCACTGCAGGACAGACAGGCTATGCTTCCAAAAAGAATACAAAGAAGAAAACTGACAACACTGGGATGGATGTGCTTTCAAGCCCGATGTGGTCAGTTTGAAGTAAGAAAGCAGAGGGGCTAGCAAGATCACCAGGTATTTCACACAAAGGATGCAATACAAAGAGAAAAGGATTCTTTTTCATACAAGTACATGGAATCACAAACACATATCAGAAATATGAAATGTCAGAGTGACATACACTAAAGTCATATGTGTAATGTGTGTCTTTAAAGCAATACATTTAGCGGGGCACTGGTGCACACAGAATTTGGTGCAGCTCTGCATAGTAACCAATCAGCTTCCATGTTTTATTGTCAAAGCTTAATTGAACAAGCTGAAGTTAGAAGCTGATTGGCTACCATGACAAGCTGCACCAGACACCCAAACAATGAACTTCTCATATGTGGTTCTTTTTTGGTCTGTTCAATATACCATTTATTTAGATATTTGTTATATCTAGTTAATAAGCTACAAAAACACCCCAAAAAAACACACTGTTGATAGGAAAGAAAATTGATCGACTTTCCCATCAACACTGGAATCCATCCCATGGAGCTTTTGTATTCTGACAGTGGGAGCTTTCCAAGCCATCAGAATACAATGATCAATGCCAGCAGCTATATCAGCTAGCAGTGATTGAACGAAAAAAATAAAAAAAACAGATAGGGAGCAATTAACTTCAATACAACCAGCCTGCCCAAACATGGATCGAAATTCAGCCGGTTCAGCAGTGACTTTGATCCGTCTATGAATGGCTTAATAATCCATGTGCTGACTGATATCAGTTATCATTGTTCTCAGCTACAGAACTTCACACCCCTTTATGTTATGGAGAATAGGGGGGTTGTTTCTGTTGTCCTAAAATAGAAGCGTGAATGAACGTTGTCATCTGAGGACAGGAAGTGTGTTACTGGTAGAATCACCAGGTGAACATAAAGGAAAATATAAAACTAATGCAGGCACCTCAGGAATGGGAAGCTGCAATATACAGTGGGGGGAAGTAGATGCAGATTTTGTATGTTTGCTCACTTACAAATAAATGAAGGGTCTATCATTTTTTTATCATAGGTGTATTTTAAATGATAGAGACAGAATATCAACCAAAAATCCAGAAAAACACATAATACAAATGTTATAAATTGAGTTGTAGTTCAGTGAGTAAAATAACAGAGGTAAGACGTTTCTTGTCATTGGTTATCAGGTTTGCACACATCTCAGGAGGGTTTTTGGTCCACTCTTCTTTACAGATCTTCTCTGAATCCTTAAGGTTTCTTGGCTGTCTCTTGGCAATTCGAAGTTTCAGCTCCCTCCATAAATTCTCTATAGGATTAAGGTCTGGAGACTGGCTAGGCCACTTAATAACCTTAATGTGTTTCTTCTTGAGCCACTCCTTTGATGCCTTGGCAGTTTGTTTTGAGCCATTGTCATGATGAAAGACTCATCCACGACCCATCTTCAGTGTTCTGGCTGAGGGAAGAAGGTTCTCATCCAAGATGTTACAATACATGGCCTCGTCCATTGGCCCCTCAATGTGGCAAAGCCGGTCTGTACCTTTAGCAGAGAAACAGCCCCAAAGCATAATGTTTCCACCTCCGTGCTTGACTGTAGGGATGGTGTTTTTAGGGTCATAGCTAGCATTTTTCTTCCTCCAAACACGGAGTCCCCCTCCTCAAGAAGGCACATGTACAGTCATGCCAATGAACATCTAAATGATTCAGAGAAGGATTGGGAGAAAGTGCTTTGGTCAGATGAGACCAAAATTGAGCTCTTTGGCATTAACTCGACTCACCGTGTTTGGAAGAAGAAAAATGCTGAATGTTTTGCTTGGGGATCAAATACTTATTTTACTCACTGAACTGCAACTTAATTTATAACATTTGTTTTATGTGTTTTTTTTCTGGATTTTTGGTTGATATTCTGTCTGTATCATGTAAAATACACCTATGATAAAAAATATTATAGACACTTGTCTGCAGGGGATCAAATAATTATTTTCCCCACTGTATATTACAATTTTGGTTTGGGGTATACTGCAGATACACTTTAAAGTATAAATAAAGGCAAAACTTTTTTTTTTTTTTAGTTTTGGATAGAGTGGGGAGGGATTAGAACACTTGTTAGGTTTTATTGCAGTCTGTGCCCCCATTTGGGAGATTTGTCCTCTTTATTTATCCTGTTTACTGTTATCACTGAAAGTGAAAATGAAAGAAAATCACAAATATTGGGTTGTCACCAGAACAGGAATAAATGTGAAATCATCCAAAGGGGACACTAATTCTGGTGTCAACTAGGGATTCCCTGACTTTAGAGGGACTCATACTGTGTACGCACGGCCAGACTTTTCGGTATCAAAGGTCCGACAGCCTTTCCAACTGACTTTCGACGGACTTTTGACGGATTTTCGACGGACTTGTGAACGAACGGACTTGCCTACACACGATCACACCAAAGTCCGACTTGTATGTGATGATGTACCAAAGTACGATTTGTATGTGATGACGTATGACCGGATGAAAATAAGGAAGTCAGTAGCCAATAGCTGCCCCAGCGTCAGTTTTTGTCCGTCGGATTAGCATACAGACGAACTGACTTTTCGACCGGACTCAAATCCGTCGGAAAGATTTGAAACATGTTTCAAATCTAAAGTCCGTCTGATTTTTGTCCGAAAAGGTCCGTCGGAAGTCCGATGAAGCCCACACATGGTTGGATTGTCCGACGGATTCGTTTCGGCGGACGAGTTCGTTCCAAAAAGTCCGGTTGTGTGTACACGGCATTAGAGTACACTTGCGCAACTCCAATGTTGGACGGTTTCCAGTGCGACTTTGGAGAGCGAATTTGAGAAAACTTTACACTCTCTGGATCAAAGTTGCATCAAAAGTCACATCAAAGTAGTGCATGCACCTTTTCAAAGTCACTGCAACTTTAAGTCGCATCAATTTGAATGTGTGCCATTGAAAAGAATGTGCTTTGACTTGTCATGTGGCTTTGATGTCCAAAGTTGCATGACAAGTCGCACAAGTGTGAATGGAGCCGAACTCTCACTTTCTGTTTTAGCTATGGGAAAGGAATTGAAGGAAAGTCTCCCCAATGGGAAACAGATAGTAAAAAAACTGGAAGGATGTATACCCTCCTTTGCTCTATCCAAAATGGAAAAAAAAATGGTTGCCTTAAGTTCTTTAACCCCTTCCTGACCAGCCGCTGCAGTTATACTGCGGCAGGTTGGCTCCCCTGCGTGAGCCGTAGTAGCTGTACGTTTATTTATTTATGGTACTTATATAGTGCCGTCAATTTACGCAGCGCTTTACATATACATTGTACATTCACATCAGTCCCTACCCCCAAGGAGCTTACAATCTAAGGTCCCTAACTCACATTCATACATACTAGGGACAATTTTAGACAGGATCCAATTAGCCTACCAGCATGTCTTTGGAGTGTGGGAGGAAACCGGAGTACCCGGAGGAAACCCACGCAGACAGAGGGAGAACATGCAAACTCCAGGCAGGTAGTGTCGTGGGTGGGATTCGAACCAGCGACCCTTCTTACTGCTAGGCGAAAAAGTGCTATCCACTACACCACTGTGCCGCCTGCTGGCTCTTTAAGATGCTCTAGCAGCGCGCGGGTGTGCAGCATGTCCCCCAAGTCGTGACAGGCAAACACAAATCTCAGGGGAGAGGAGACAGACCGTGTTCTCCTACTACGTAGGAACACTGATTGGTCTCCTCCCCTAGTCAGTCCCATCCTCCCCACAGTTAGAACACACCTAGGGAACACAGTTAACCCCTTGATCGCCCCCTAGTGTTAACCCCTTCCCTGCCAATGACATTTATAAAGTAATCAGTGGTTATTTTTAGCTCTGATCGCTGTATAAATGTCACTGGTCCCACAAAAGTGTCGGAACTGTCTGCCGTAATGTGGTATATGTCGTATAATGTCATGATAAAAATCGCTGACCACCACCATTACTAGTAAAAAAATAATAATAATAATAAAAATGCCATAAATCTATCCCCTATTTTGTAGACGCTATAACTTTTGCGCAAACCAATCAATATAAGCTTATTGCGATTTTTTTACCAAAAATATGTAGAAGAATACATATTGGCCTAAGCTGATGAAGAACTTAGTTTTTTTTTTTTTTTTTAATTTGGGATATTTATTATAGCAAAAAGTACAAAATATTGTGTTTTTTTAAAATTTGTTGCTTTTTTTGTTTATAGCACAAATAATAAAAACCGCAGAGATGATCAAATACTACCAAAAGAAAGCTCTATTTGTGGGGAAAAAAGGACATCAATTTTGGGTACAGCATCGCACGACCGCGCAATTGTCAGTTAAAGCGACGCAGTGCCGCATCGCAAAAAATGGCCTGGTCAGGAAGGGGGAAAATCCTTCCGGGGCTGAAGTGGTTAAAGCTCTCATGGGGGCTAACCTGCCTCTTACCTGACATCATAACTGTCAGGCAGGAGACATCACAGCCTTTATGAAAGACTTATGCCGCGTACACACGATCAGATTTTCCAATGGGAAAAGTTGGATGTGAGCTTGTTGCTGGTAAGTCCAACCGTGTGTATGCTCCATTGGACAATTGTTGTCAGACTTTCCGCCAACAAATGTTGGCTAGCATGTTCTCAAATCTTCCGCCAACAAATGTGTGTTGTCTGACTTTACGATTGTGTGTACACAAGTCCGTCAGACAAAAGTCCAAAGTACAAACAGGCATGCTCGGAATCAAGGACGAGCCGGAAGCGATCAGTCTTGTAAAACTAGCTTTCGTAATGGAGACATCACGTACGTCTTGTATGTCACTACGTTCGTAATTGTTGGCCAACATTTGTGTGACCGTGTGTATGGAAGACAAGTTGGAGCCAACCCCCTTCAAACAAAATTCCACGGTTTTGTTGTCGGAAAGTCCGATCGTGTGTACGGGGATTTAGGCTGGCCATAATTGGGTTGACATTTCGGTGCTCCAACAGTAACAGACCAACCTTAGATTTGGATATGGACAAGCTGGTTGTACTGAAGTCAATCCATCTATTGACTTCAGTACAATCAGCCTGCTATTTTTTTTTGCCAGCAGTGATCATTGTGTTCTGACAGCTGGGAAACCTCCCGCTGTCAGAATACAAGAGCACAGTGGGAGGGATTCCCCCATCAATACTGAATGTGTTGATGGGGGAATCCAGCAATTTTCTTTCTTTCAACCTGCAGGTTCAAGAAAAAAAAATGTTATAATGTATGCTTTGTTTTACAGCCTGACACCCACCCCTGTTCTTACAGGGAGAGAAAAACATACATAATAAAAACCTCAATAACCTCTGGGAGGTAAGGCAGCACTATTATAACTATTCAGCAGCGAGTGGGATTTTTACAGATGTGCAGCATTGATTAGTCAAAGACAAAAAAATGAATCAAAGTTGTCTGTCAGATCTCTCGAATATTGTGGTCTTCGAAAATCCATTGCTCAGATTCCTCCCAGTTCCACAATGTGTACAAATAGCTAACACAACAAGTGGGATCCGAGCAATGCCCACAAACAGTAACACAATTAGATTTACTAAGATTGTTTAAACACATTGGGCTGAAACAAGGAAAACTATATATTTTTTTAGTTACCATTGTAACATTTACAGAAAGTCATTTTTTTACTGTAGCATTTGCTTTTTTACATGCCTGCTGTTTCATATTTTGAGTATTGTATTTTGGATACAGATGTAAATGCTCCCCCCTGTGGTCATGTAAAAATGTGATTTGCATCCCTGCTTGTTGAGAATAGCTTAAAGTGATTGTAAATGCTTTTTTTTTTTTAAATGAAAAAAACAAACATGTCATACTTACTTGCTTTGTGGAGTGGTTTTGCACAGCCCCGGTGCTCCTGGCTCCTCTGTCCCGCTGATTCCCCTTCAGAGCAAGCAGCTTGCTCTGGGGGCAGTTGTGCGTGCTCGCTCCCGAGCCATACTCTGTTTATTCATTGACACCCAGAGCGTTGCTCAGCCCCGCTCCCTCCTCCTGGCCGTGATTGTCTTGGATCAGGGGCTGGGGGGGGGAGCTGCATGCAGACTTTTTTTTGCTTTAATGCAGAACATTGTGTTAGGGTATAAAAACCTTCAGCCTTTAGAACCACTTTAAGCCTACACATTATGAGAAAATCAAAGGAGCGATTTCCCCCAAATATTCGTACCATGCTGAAAACAAGAATGCCATTAATGGTATGAAAATGATCAAACAACAGAAGAAAACTTCCCGTGTACGTAGCTATGTTCCACGGTGGATCATTGTTTCCGATCATGCGCGGTCTTGCTCTTTTGTTTTTGTACTAATTAAACTAAAATCATTAATTTTGTTAACTAACAAGAAAAATTTTCTAGCATGTCTCTTCGGAAAATTTTCATCTGAACAGTTCATGTTCGTGATCGAAAGCAGTAAACTAATGAACAGAAGATCAAACCATTGCTTCGAATACGGATATTTTCATCTGATTTCCAAATAATGTGTACTAGGCATTAGTTAATCTTATTGTTAGTTTACTGTTAGGTACATTCACATCTGAGAATGCACCCTGCCTCTGATTGGATGTGAGAATCCCAGCAGCAGCCTCATTGAAAGTAAAGGGGAGTCTGCCGGCTCACACAGCTGATTGCGGCCACTTGCATGTATTCTCTCATGCAGCGATCACATGCAAGTGATCTGTCCTTGATGCAGGCAGTCTGAATCCAGGGCCAATCACTCATAGGTGATTTCTGCATGAGCAATTATATTCAAGTGACTGCCGTTAGCTGAGAAAGCCAGGAGACTCCCATAGCTTTCAATGGGTCTGCCTCCCGCAGCTAATTGGGGACATTGGGGTTCTCGCCTCTAATTGGAGGCAGGGTGCATTCACAAGTGCGAATTCACCCGTAATCTTCATATTAGAATTGATACAGTTGTATTGTTACCATTGTTTCCGTAATATCGCTAAAATTCACCCATTTTTAACTAATGAAACCACCAAGCTACTCATTCACTCCTTCGTTATCTCTCGCCTTGACTATTGCAACTCCCTTCTCATAGGCCTACCTCTCAATCTCCTCTTCAGTTTATCATAAATGCTGCTGCCAGACTCATCTACTTACCAACCACTCAGTGTCCCCCAATCCCTTCACTGGCTTCCGATTGCCCATGGAATTAGATTCAAAATATTAACAACAACATACAAACCCATTCACAACTCCAGCTACATCAGCAATCTTGTCTCCAAATATTACCCAAACCATCCTCTTCGATCCTCTCAAGACCTCCTGCTCTCAAGCTCCCTTGTCTCCTCCTCCCTTGCTCATCACCAGGACTTCTCCAGAGCCTCTCCCATCCTCTGGAACTCTCTACCTCAATCTGCCCGACTATCACCTACTCTGGCTGCCTTTAGGCAAACCCTGAAAATTCATCTCTTCAGGGAAGCCTATCACGCCTCCAACTACTGAACTTTTATTAATTCCATCAGCTCACCCCCCCCAGTTATAACCTTTTGTAGCCTACAAACGAGCCAAAAAGAGTGACCAGAATGAACTACTCTTTAAATCACAGAAGAAGGAAAGTGGGGAGAATAAGGAGGTTTTTCTGTGTCTGCAATATACAGAGTTGGCAAATAGAGTCAGGGAAGATTGTATGACACACTGGCCTTTGTTGACCAGGGATCCGACAATAAATAAATTTTTCTCTAGTCATCCTAAAATTGTGTATAGAAAGGTGAATTCATTAGGGGATCTCTTGGTGCACAGTGATATACAGTGGAAACCTCCTATTCGACACAGGAACGTAGGAATGCAGAGGTGTGGAACATGTGACTACTGTTCCTATACGGTAGAAGGTGATAGGCTGGTCTTCCCTATAGGAAGAACCCTCAGGTGCAAACAACGGGTGAAAGGTGATATCATGGGGCTGGTCTATGTCATTTTATGAACCTGTGTGCCTTTCTACATTGGGAAGACCATCCATACAGTCCATAGGCGTCTATAGGACCATATTTATGAAACTTCATCGTATCATTCAAAAGCCCTCTTGCACGCCATGTGTGTTTACAGCATAATAAGACCCAAGATGTTTGAGTTGGTGCATAGTCGAAGTGGTCCCCAACAATAACAGAGGAGGCGACTATGATCACCTACATGGAGCAAGGTGGATCTGGGAGCTGGAGGCAACAAGACTCCCTGGTCTGAGTGATAGTTTGAGTTTTTCTCCATTTTTACCATTAAAAAAAAGATTTTTTTTGTTTGTGAACTGTCCACGTCGGTTTATAGAAATCTAGAAATAATATAAGAAGGAAAAAATAGACAATGGAGGAAAAAAGGGATCAATTCAGTACAATAAAATGATGATCATACATTTGAATACATTTTGGCTATGATGATAAATGAGCTTCCATCTGTGTAAATATGATTCTTTTTATTATAGAGATTGAAGGTATGGCAGCTATAGACACATAGTTACATAGTTCCATAGTAGGTAAGGTTGAATAAAGACACTAGTCCATCCAGTTCAACCTGTGTAGGTGTACCTGTGTCAGTGTCTATAATTATTTCCCATATCCCTGTATGTTGTGTTCATTAAGATACACATCCAAGAGTCTTTTAAAAATACCTATAGTAGTCGCTTCCACCACCAATTGTGGAAGAGAGTTCTACAGCCTTATTGCCCTAACAGTGAAAAACCCTCTGCACAGTTTAAAGGGGTTTTAAAGGTAATTTTTTAATTTTTTTAAAATAACAAACATGTTATACTTACCTTCACTGTGCAGCTCGTTCTGCACAGAGTGGCCCCGAACCTGCTTTTCTGGGGTCCCTCGGCGGCTGTTTCAGCTCCTCTCCGCAAGAACTAACCACCTCAATGCGAGCTCCCTCGCATGGTGGTTAGTTGTTGCGGGTGCGCTCCCGTGATACAGCCGGCGGCTATAGCCGCTCGCTGTATCACCTGGCCCCGCCCCCCAGCGCGCCGCATCATTGGATGTGATTGACAGCAGCGCGAGCCAATGGCTGCGCTGCTTCCAATCCATCCACTGTAGCCAATCAGCGGCCAGGCTGAGCAGCGGAATGGATGTCGGGAACGAGCAGCCGACTTTCGAGGGGTCAGGTAAGTAAAACGGGGGGGGCTGGGGGCGGCGGTATTGTCAGTAGTTTTTTCACCTTAATGCATAGAATGCATTAAGGTGAAAAAATTTTTAGCTTTACAACCCCTTTAAGGTAAACTGCTTCTCCTCCAATCTCATTGTGCGTCCCCGTGTCCTCTTACACTCCCTGATACTGAATAGTTTATATCCTATGCTGGAATCACCTTTGAGGTATTTGTAAATCGCTATCATGTCCCCTCTCAAGCGTCGCTTCTTCAGCGAGAATAAATTTAGTGCTTGTAGTCGTTCCTCGTAATTGAGGTGGTCCAGGCCCCTTATTAATTTTGTTGTCCTTCTTTGGAATCCCTCCAGTTCCAGCACATCCCTTCTGAGGACTGGAGAGCAGAATTGGACAGAGTATTCCAGATGTGGCCTAACCAGAGTTGCATATAGTAGCAGGATTATCGTTTTATACATGAAGTATATGCCCTTTTTTATGTATGCTGAAATTCTGCTGGCCTTGGTAGCTGCAGCTTGACATTGCATGCTATTGTACAGTCTGTCATCTACTAGGACCCCCAGATCTTTCTCCATGCTTAATTCCCCCGGCGGTTCTCCCCCTAGCAAGTAGTTTGCTTTTATGTTTTTGCCCCCAAGTGCATTACTTTACATTTCTCCATTTTAAACCTCATTTGCCATGTAGTTGCCCACTCCATTATTTTGTTCAGGTCTTTCTGTAAAATTTCTGTATCTTGATACAGTGGCGGCCGGTGGAATTTTTTTGGGGGTGGCGGCAATATGCCACCCCCCTGGTCATTCCTTAGCACTTACCCTATCACCGGTGGCTTCCCCTGCTCGGCGGCGGTGGCCTCCCGTTCTCTGGTTCTCCACCGGTCATCCCGGCGACAGCGGCGGCGGACTCCATTTCCTTCCTCCTCCTCGGTGGCCAATCGGGAGTCTTCTCTTTTCGGCCAATCGGAAAACAGGTCTCACACTCACTTCTGATCGGCCGGATTGAGGATCTGACCCCTAGAACAAACCTTATGGTCCATGCCCGCAGATCTAAATTAAAGCGCTTATGGGGAACTGTATCAAATGCTTTTGCAAAATCCATACACTACACTAAATCCACAGGCCTTCCCCTGTCTAGATGGTAGCTCTCTTGAATGTTAGCAGATTAGTCTGGCAAGAACGACCTTTCGTAAACCCATGCTGATTACTACTAATGATACTTTTTTCTTCATTTAATTTTTGGATATAGTTCCTTATCATCCCCTCCAATAATTTACCCACTATTGATGTTAGGCTGACTGGCCTGTAGTTTCCAGGGATTTGTCTCTGCCCTTTTTTGAATATTAGTATCATATTGGCTTTTCTACAATCACCTGGTACAATTCCTGTCAGTATACTGTCCACAAAGATTAGAAACAATGGTCTGGCTAACTCGACTGAGTTCTCTGAGGACTCTCGGGTGTAAGCCAGCCGTTCCTGGTGATTTATTGGTACTAAGTTTATCTAGTCTTTCCTTGACTCCGGCTTCCTTGACAGAAGGGTACGTCCTGTGATGTGTCACTAACAGTACTGTCGCAGTTGGTATACCCTCCTTTTCCTGCATAAAAACCGATGAGAAGAAGGCATTTAGTACCGTTGCCTTCTCTGTGTCATCTGTAAGCATCCTCCCATCCTCGTCTTTTATGTGCAATGTGCTCTGATCCGGCCTTTTTATTGTTAATATATCTAAAAAATTTCTTTGGATTTTTTTTACTCTCCTCCAATATGTGTCTCTCGTAATCTTTTTTAGCCTCCCTGATTGCGTTTTTACACTTCATATTGCATTCCTCTGCTGCTCGTAAAGGGTTCTTTTTCCTTCTTTCACGTTTATATTTTTCTTTTGCAAATATTTAATTCTGGGTGATTGGGTACAGTCCTACCATTACCTGAATCTATCAAACAGATATTGGGTGTTGCTAATTCTGTTTTTACTTAATTCATACCACTTAACTTGTTTGCATGATTGCATGACACTCACCACCCTTAGTTGCTGCGTCAACTTTGGATGATATATGATACAAATGATTAGTTTTTTGTTGAGTGTTGCACTTTTTTTCACATTTTGAGTGCTTTATAATTGTCAGTATTACGCTATGTTTGTGTTATATATTTTTGGATAAATACCTCTATGGCCTGGGCACATGAGACGAGTGCGATCATCCTGATTCGTCTAGATCATCTGTTTAAAGGCATAGGCTGGGTTAAAGCCAATTTGCTCCTATTTGGCTTACGTCTGGTAAGCGCAACATTTTGGTGTTTTTGGTGTATCCCTTTAAATAACTGGCAGAAGACAGCTGAAAGATTTTTTATTTTAGATTATTTCCGGCAGAGAAATGTAAGCACTCTTGTGTGTGAACAGCTCCGGGTAGATTTCTACAAACTGATTCTACAAATCAATGGCCAACACCTCTGCCATAGGTGTGCGCAGCCTATTGTATTAGGGTGTGCACCTCAAAGCTCCAACACATATGCCTTTGTGACATCTTAATCGGCCTCTTCCCCACTCGTCATCCTAAAACAATGGGGGGGGGGGGGAGCAGGTGAGCACACAGGGGGACCTGGGCAGCAGAAAGAAAAGGAACTGGGACAAGAGGGGTGGCACACATTGGTACCAATCCCCTGTATTTTCCTCCCGTGGCAGCTGAATATCGGCGACAGGAAGAGGAGGAGAAGCCTACTTTCAGCTGCTGCAGAAGAAAATACAGATCGGTCCCTTAATTTCCACTCCAGCCACCTATCCTGCCCAGGTTCTGGGGGTCGGCAAGTAAGGATCGCGGCTTACCTGTCACCTGCCCACAATTGATGGGTTGCCAACCCCAGGATTAGGGTGTGCCCAGGCACACCTGGCACACCCCTTGTGCACGCCTATGACCTCTGCTGTTCACATGTTACTCTTCATTCAATCACTGATATCAGTGGGATAAGCTAGTTCCCACCGTTGGTGTCATTAGAAGTAAAAATATTCCCCATTATTGGTCAGCAAGAGGGGTTTTTTTGTTGGTGTCAACCCATATCAGTAGTGTTAGTGAGAGGAAAATGACCCCATGTTGGTAGGAGTGTAAAGACCCCATATCACTGATGTCAATGGGGAACAAATGAACCCCATCATTGGAGTCAGTGAGAAAGAGAGTCAGTAAGAAGAAGAACCTTGTCACTGGTGTTGGCAGAAGTACTAAAAAAAAAACATATCATTCATATCGGTGAGTGGAAAATAAGCCCCATATTGTTGGTGATAGTGGAAGAAAATGAGCCCCGATATGTCCATGTAAGTGAATTATCCATGTCGATGTAAGTAATGTGTTTACGCTATATAAATACCCGTAATAATAAAAGATGAATGTAGACACAGTCTTATGCCCTGTACACACGGTCGGATTTTCCAACGAAAAATGTGTGATAGAACCTTGTTGTCGGAAATTACGACCGTGTGTAGGCTCCGTCACACATTTTCCATCGGAATTTCCGACACACAAAGTTTGAGAGCAGGCTATAAAATTTTCCGACAACAAAATCCGTTGTCGGAAATCTCGATTGTGTGTATTCAAATCCGACGCACAAAGTGCCACGCATGCTCAGAATAAATTAAGAGACGAAAGCTATTGGCTACTGCCCCGTTTATAGTCCCGACGTACGTGTTTTACGTCACCGCGTTTAGAACGATCGGGTTTTCCGACAGCTTTGTGTGGCTGTGTGTATGCAAGACAAGTTTGAGCCAACATCCGTCGGAAAAAATCCATGGATTTTGTTGTCGGAATGTCCGATCAATGTCCGACCGTGTGTACAGGGCATTAGAGAACTAGAACATTTTATCCATGAATGTTTTTCTCTCAAATAATTCATAGATCAGCGATATAAAACGATGTATTGTAAAGGAATGTAGTCCTTTAGTATCAATAAACAACCCCTAAACATTATAAATAGGTTTCCCAAGGATATAAAGATTTTTTCTAAATGCACTACCTTCCCAAATTTAGAAGAAATTCAAATAGAAAGATACAGAATGGGGAGTTTTAAGGTGCGTATTGATCAGATTAGAAACAGATATTTAAAAAAAACTATTTTTATTTTTATAAACATCATTAAAACGGTTTTAACAATATATTACTTTTAATGATGTTTCTAAAAATATTTTATATATATATATATATATATATATATATATATATCTATCTGTCTCTTATGCCTCGTGCACACGATCGCACTTTCCGACAACAAAACCGTGGAATTTTGTCCGAAGGGTGTTGTCTCAAACTTGTCTTGCATACACACGGTCACACAGATGTTGGCCAACAATTACAAATGTAGTGACGTACTAGACATACTACGTGGTTTTTCAGCTCTTTAGCGCCACCTTTTGGGCTCCTTCTGCTAATTTCACGTTAGTAAAAGTTTGGTGAGCGTTGATTCGCGCTTTTCTTTTCGTGCTTTTCATTTAACGCTTTTCAGTTTGTTTTTGAAAGGCCGTTCGTCAACCAGCCATGTTGCGGAATCGGAGGAGATAACGTGTTATTTATTATTGGCCTTGGAGTTATTGCTTTGACATGATTTTTGGTTGAATAATGATTTGATTTGGTATATTTTCTATATTTTTGGTTGCATAGTTTTTTCTATTGGCAGATAGCATGTCTAATTTTATTTGTTTTTTTTTTTTTTATTGCACAATAAAAAAAAATTGTGGAGAATAATACTTGGCTATGTGTTTTACTTTAAATGACAGTTTGGGAGTAGGCAGTTACATTTTAAAAAAATACAATGTAAAATTAACAAGGGACACCAACATAGTTGTATCTTTAATCTTAAAAACTACAGAATATTGGTGTTGTGGTAACTTGCCCAAATAAAAAAGTAAAAATCATAATAATATTATTCTTGATATCACTAGAAAAAAAAGCCTTTGAAAATTTGTTTGCAATAACTCCATCAGTATCACCAGCAAAGCAGCTTCATTATTATCCCATTAAAGAAGAAGAGAATTTTGCGCTGCATTTGGAGATTTCATAATTTGCCGCGTCACGAATGTCAATTCTGCATTACAAACGCTAGTTTACAAGACCAACCGCTTCTGCTTCCGAGCATGCGTGTTTGTACTTTGGACTTTTGTCCGACGGACTTGTGTACACACGATCAGAAAATTCAACAACACACATTTGTTGGTGGAAAATTTGAAGACATGCTAGCCAACATTTGTTGGCGGAAAGTCTGACAACAATTGTCCGATGGAGCATACACACGGTAGGATTTTCCGCCAACAGCATGACATCCAACATTTCCTGTCGGAAAATCTGATCGTGTGTACGGGGCTTAAGGCTTGATTCACACCTATGCATTTTTAGAGCTTTTTGTATTTTGCAGATTTGCACTACAGCCCATGTAACATGGTTTCCTATGGAACACATTCTGTAGAGGAAATCTGCAAAATGCAAAAAGCACTAAAAATGCATAGCTGTGAATCAGGCCTAATCTGATCAATACGCACCTTAAAACTCCCATTCTGCATTTTTCTATTTGAACCCTCTAATTATTGTTTTTGCACTACTCAGAATGAACAGCAGGTGGCACTAGAACACCTACTCAATTTAAATTATTTTTGTCAGTATCTAGCAAGCAGAGTCTGTCATTACATAGGAAAATAACATCAATACAAAATTTTATGGAAAAAAAAAAGAAAAGCAAAATAACACAAGCACATGGGGGTGTCTAGCTGCTGTGCTTATCTTCCAGCATTTTATTGTGCCCAGGAGGCACAGGAACAGTGTCCATCCAACCCTGCTGCCTGCAGTTTGTCAAAGTCTATGGATGGCAGAAGAAGACCCGTGTTCCGGCCATTCACCCCTCAATGTATAGGGCCCTAAACACGAGTGCCACTTGCTACAGGACCATCCAGCTACGGCCTGTCAAAGTCTATGCACTAAATGCCGGTAGGCACTCACAGCAGCTAGATGCCCCCCTGTGTCCAAGGGGCCTTAGGCTACCCACAGACTTAAGACAATGGCTACAAGATTGTGACCGACTCCTTTGTTACAGTGTTTAGAGCAAAGAATTATTCCATAAATTCAAAAGATTTACTTGATGAAAATTTCACATGCACACGGGATGGGGCCTGAAAATGATAAAGATACAATTCTATGTACTGGAATTGTATGTGCATGTATGTTATGTACTGTATAATTATCTCTAAGGTATATTTCCAGTCAAAACTGTTTTCTTTTCCTCTACTTGTCCTGGTGGTGGATGGAAAGTGAAGGGAAATCTTTCAATGGGGACAGTTTTTCTGGTGATAGCAGTCTAAAGTGGGCTATACATTTTACAATCTCATTGTACAATCTATGTAGAATCTCCTTTAGCTTTACCACAACTATGCAATATGAGTGCAAACTTAAACAATTGATTTAATATTTACCACATAAGGCAGGCCTTTGGACTATATATGTATATATATATATACTGTATATATATATATATATATATATATATATATATATATATATATATATATATATATATATATATATATATATAGATATATGTGATGGTAGATCTAAGGGTCCTTTCACTTGGGCTGTCCGATCAGGTCTGCCTATCATTTTTACAGGCGGACCTGATCGGACACTGCAATGTCCTCTATGGAGAGGCGGATGTCAGCGGACACATAAAAAATATACGTGCAGCGCTAACCAAAAAAAGTGAAAAGTATATCAAATATGAAAAATTATATATCAGTGATTAGAAAGCAACTGTGAATAATATTACTTAACACAATAAAAGCCTGTGAGGTGTAAGAAAGTGTCCAAAGGAAATACACTAAGTGTAGGAATGTCCAGAGACAATATTTGAGCTCTGCAAACTAGAGCCAAAAGACCAAAGTCAATAAGTGTGCATGGAAGGAGTCTTCTCAGACCAGGGAGGTGCTTGAACACAAGATGTTGATTGAAGACTGGATTACACAGCAATCAGAGGCAAAACGTCATAAACATCTAGAGTTAAATACTCTTACCAGATCCTGTGGGACATATCTGCCATAAGGCAGTACGTCTATCAGAGCTTATAGAGATGGCCTCCTATGAACTCTCCCCAAGGGTTCTCCCTACGGTCACGATCTCCAATAGGTGAAGTTAACCTTGGGTTGCGGTCATCAATAGCCAGGACAATCGCCGGTGGGGGTTGTCAGCTCGCTTCACACACTCTCCGATTCCAGGCGGGTTCCAGGCGGGTTCAGGGGGTCACAAACAACCCATTATGGATATAATCAAGGAGGAAAAAGAAAGAAAGCTCCACATGGCGTAGGTCAAAAAAAATTTAAAGGGATTTATTGAATAAAAACCTTACAAATTAAAAAGTCATCACTGGATAAAAAAACAATGGCAATGTGGGAAGCTAAAACGCCCTACGCGTTTCGACTAAAAAGCCTTCAACTGGGGCCAGCGCAGCTTCTCATTTATATCACATGTCCGCTGATGCCCGCCACCATCCATTCCGATCCTGGCCGCAAAAAGCAGACAGATGTTGGTCCTATTTTCCATCCGTCTGGCGGATCGGATCAGATAGAAATGGACAGGTGGTCTGTTTCCATCCAATTTCCCCATAGAGGAGAGGGGGACAGTGTCGGTATCTGTTCTGCACAGTGTAGCGGACAGGACATGTCACCTGTCTGCTCAGCAGAATTGCCTATGCAGAGGCGCCCGAGTGTAAGGGGCCTTAAGGAGATTGTAAAAGCGGTTTGTATTGTGTATAGTTAGCCATAAGGTTGATTTTCCTGCAATATGATAGATTTTCTCTGTGGGGCAGAAAATTAAGGCTTGGGGCGAAGCGAAAAAAAAAAAAGGCTTAACGGAAGTTCAAAACATTCCAAAGAAAAATAAAGGTTTGACTTCTGATACACTTGAGATTAAAAATTTAATTTTTCACATACACCTAAAGGGGACCTTCACTCCCCACACCTAGCTTTCCCTAATTTGAATCCTTCTCTTTTCCTTTTGCAAAAAAAAGAAAATCCTTGGTGAGAATGACGTAGCCCCCAAGCTCCCACAGCCTCCTTGGATACTCACATCACACATCCCAGGAGGCTTCAGGTCAGAATTTACTCTAGGTTCACATTCTTGTGTGTGGTTTGTGCATGAATGTCACAGGTAAAGCAGCCCATCCATTTGAAGAAACACGGGGAAAGAAGTCTCTGACCCTTTTTTAACCACTTCCCAACCACGGTATAGCCGAATGATGGGCACAGCATGGTCGCCCAGTTCTGGGAGGGCGTCATATGACATCCTCCAATAATCGTGCCCGCTGTGGTGCAGGGGGCAGCGTGCTCTGTGATCGCTGTGTCCTTCAGACACAGCTGATCACAGATCAGGGTAAAGAGCCAGTCCCAGTGGCCCTTTACCATGTGATTAGCTGTGATCAATCATAGCTGATCATGATGTAAATACAAGCCGGTTATCGGCATTGCTTTCCTCATGCTGACAGCGTAAGGAGAGGAGAGCTGGTAAACGGCTTGTGTAAAAAGGACAACTACACTGATAATCAGGGCACTGATCATCAGTGCAGCCCCAACAGTGGCCGTCGGTGCTGCCAATCAGTGACCATCAGTGCCCATAAGTGCCTCCTCATCACTGTCCCCTATCAGTGCCACCTACCAGTACCAATCAGTGCCGCATCTCAGTGCCCATCAATACTGCCTATCAGTGCCCACCAGTGAAGGAGAACAATTACCTGCTTGCAAAATTGTATAACAAACTGTGAAAAACTTTTCGGTCTTTTTTCATGTATTTAGCAAAAAATAAAAAACCCAGTGGTGATTAAATACCACCAAAAGAAAGCTCTATTTGTGTGAAAAAAATATAAAAATGTCATATGGGTAGAGTGTAGCATGACCGCGCAATTGTCATTCAAAGTGTGACAGCGCTGAAAGCTGAAAATTAGACTGGGCAGGAAGGGGGTGAAAGTGCCCAGTAGGCAAGTGGTTAAAAACATGGCCCATAGAACCATATGGTGCTGCAGCATCATGCGGTTTCACACATATGAAAACGGTTTCCAGTGCATGGGGTTGCCATTGGGAATTAATCAATGGTGGCGTGGAGCAGGGCAAAAGCAGCAGAGGAGCAGATCTCTACATGCTGCTGCTGGATTCTTTGGATATGTACAGTAAGTATATTTATAGAACCTACAAGAAAAGGACAATTCCATAGCTCAACTTACCAACCAGTCTGCTGACCAACCAAATTTACCTGTCTAACCGTATGTTAAAAGCAGGGGTTTAGTTAGCACACATTTGCAAACGCATGTGAAAGCTGCAAGGCCTCGTCAAGGCACCCTGTATTACTTGCAGTCCTAACACTAAAATTTATAAGTGTCTCCACAGTGGAAGCACATGCATTGAATGGATAGGTGTGAGACAGGTGAGCCTGGAGGCCGCCCTAGCCCCCTTAAAGGGACAGGACACACACTGGACACCCAGCAATAGCAGCAAAGGCGTCCAGTGTGTCCCCGACCCAAAAATACAAGACAGGTAAATTTGGTTGGTCAGCAGACTGGTTGGTAAGTTGAGCTATGGAATTGTCCTTTTCTTGTATGTATATGCCCTCCATGTGCTCCTTACTGTGAAGGCCAGTTATGGGTGTGGGCGGTGGCCAGTGTCTTGTTATATTTATAGAACCTAACCCAGCAAAGCAGGTAAGAGGGCACTAGAAAACAAAAGAAAACAGGGGAGCGAAGTTCCTCTTTAAGATGAAGAAAATAACATCTTTACAATAGAAAAACTACAACTGTAGCACCCCCTGACCCCAAAAGCAAGTGAGGTACCGTAAAAACAGTGTGGGCTAGCATTTCACCTAAGAGTCTAAACCATGTAAACAGATGAGCCCCAGTCACTTTTCGATGCAAGAAATGTATTGACTCTCACTCAACATTCCTGGAAGTGAAGGTTAGGACACACATGAACTTGGCAGACTCCAGATGAGGGACAAAAAGTACTTACAATCTTCACAGATAAAGGACCTTTAAGCATTCTGTGAAATCAAGGGAGAGGCTACCACACTTCAGTCAATGACCAAGCTTCCATCATCTTTTCAGATCCTCTGAGGTCTGCTGCCTGAGGACCATGTGCCTGGAAGACCAGGTTAGAGGCCTAGTTTGCTGAACACCAGTGGCGGCTGGTGCTCAGTATTTACCCGGGTGGGGGGGGGTGGGCTGGGGGGGGGGCAGGGGCGGCAAACCAAAACCTATTGCTAGGGACTTTCCCCAGCAGCAGGTATAAGCTCTATCACTGGGTGATTACACATCTCAACAGACTGATTTTTCTGGCAGTGTTAAGCCTCGTACACACAATCGGATTTTCCGCAGACAAAACCTCTGACTTTTGTCCAAAGGCGTGTGCCTGGATTTTGTCTTGCGTACAAATGGCAAGGAATTGTCGGCCAACAAACACAAAAGTACTGATGTACTACGTGGTTTTTCAGCTCTTTAGTGCCACCCTTTGGGCTCCTTCTGCTAATTTCATGTTAGTAGAAGTTTGGTGAGTGTTGAGTCGTGCTTTGCATTTAGCGCTTTTCAGTTCGCGCTTTTCATTTCATGCTTTTCAGTTAGTTTCTGAACGGCCGTTCGTCAACCAGACATGTTGCGGAATCGAAGGAGATAACGTCTTATTTATTATTGGCCTTGGAGTTATTGCTTTGACCCAAGTCCAGTCCAGGAACAGGAGGGGGAGGAGTTCTTGGACCAAAAATTGGTTGCTTTATTAATCGTGACCAATTATGTCATATGCCTTTGCTGCGGAAGCTCCATGAGAATAATCCAGATGATTTTAAGGAATTATCTCCGGATGACGGACCCCTGCTTTCACCAACTCTTGGCATTGTTGACTCCCTATATTAAGAGGCAGGACACATGCATGAGGCTTTTATTTTATTTTTTAGTTGAATAATGATTTGATTTGTTATATTTTCTATATTTTTGGATGCATAGAATGCACTTTTTGGTTAAGTTCTCTTGGCAGATAGCATGCCTACTTTTATTTGTCTTCTTTTTTAATGCACAATAAAAAAATTGTGGCGAATAATACTTGGCTATGTGTTTTACTTCAAATGACAGTTTGGGAGTAGGCAGTTACATTTAAAAAAATACAATGTAAAATTGACAAGGGACACCAACATAGTTGTATCTTTGATCTTAAAAACTACGGGATAATGGTGTGATATCACTAGAAAAAAAAAGCCTTTGAAAATACGTTTGTAATAACTCCATCAGTATCACCAGCAAAGCAGCTTCATTATTATCCCATTAAAGACGAAGAGAATTGTGCGCTGCATTTCGAGATTTCATAATTTGCTGCGTCACGAATGTTAATTCTCTATTACAAACGCTAGTTTACAAGACCAACCGCTTCTGGCTCATCCTTGCTTCCGAGCATGTGTGTTTGTACTTTGGACTTTTGTCCGATGGACTTGTGTACACACGAACGGAAAATCCGACAACAGACATTTGTCCGTGGAAAATTTTAAAACATCTGTCTGCGGAATATCCGACAACAATTGTCCAATGGAGCGTACAAACGGTTGGATTTTAGGCCAACAGTCTGTCATCAAACATTTCCCGTCGGAAAATCCGATCGTGTGTATGAGGCTTTAGCCTGCTGTAAAAAACCATGCCAGGTGGTCACTTTGTAGGAAGATGCTGGGTGCCATCCTAACAAGTTGGAACTACCACTCTAGCCACCCTGACTCTCCACCTTGTCCAATCAGTGAATGCTTTGCATTCATTCAGAAAATGTAAAACATTCTATGGTGGTGTGCGTGCAAAGCAGGCTGATCTGTTTTCAAAATGCAGCAGGGCAACCTCTCGGCAAGGGACCCAGAAGCAAGTGGAGCTCACTGGAGTAGCAGTATCTACTTTTTTGATTTCCATCTTCCAGGGGCTTCAGACAGGTATGGTATGTACATAGTTGCATTGACCAAGCTGGACCAATATAACTATATATACTATCCATACCTGAAATTCTTTAAATGCTCCATTTTTGTTTGTAGATGGAACATAAAAAACATTTTTTTATGTTATCCCTTGCTCCTGCAAGCTTCCTCCTACCTGGTCACAGGCACTCTGACATAATCACATACAATGCAGAACAAGCTGTCCTCTATTGTGAGAGCTGGCCCACAATCAGAGGGAATCTGCTTTTTAGTGTCCATTTACACTTGTGCGATGTAAAAATCACGCAATTTCCATTGCGACTTTAACCGTGCGACTTGATGCAACTGTGATGCAATTTTAATGCATTTTGGATGAGTGTGACTTTGTTACAACTTTGGCTTTGATCAATGTGATCATTTTGTTTGTGCTCTACAAAGTCGCTAGACGTGCAAAACAGAAAAATCAGATACAGTGGGGCAAAAAAGTATTTAGTAAACCACCAATTGTGCAAGTTCTCCCACTTAAAAAGATGAGAGAGGCCTGTAATTGTCATCATAGGTATACCTCAACTATGAGAGACAAAATGTGGAAACAAATCCAGACAATCACACGTCTGATTTTTGAAAGAATTTATTTTCAAATTATGGTGGAAAATAAGTATTTGGTCAATATCAAAAGTTCATCTCAATACTTTGTTATATATCCTTTGTTGGCAATGACAGAGGACGTTTTCTGTAAGTCTTCACAAGGTTGTCACACACTGTTGCTGGTATGTTGGTCCATTCCTCCATGTAGATCTCCTCTAGAGCAGTGATGTTTTGGGACTGTCGCTGGGCAACACGGATTTTCCACTCCCTCCAAAGGTTTTCTATGGGGTTGAGATCTGGAGACTGGCTAGGCCACTCCAGAACGTTGAAATGTTTCTTACGAATCCACTCTTTCTTTTCCCGGGCGGTGTGTTTGGAATCATTGTCATGCTGAAAGACCCAGCCACGTTTCATCTTCAATGCCCTTACTGATGGGAGGAGGTTTGCACTCAAAATCTCACGATACATGGCCCCATTCATTCTTTCATGTACACTGATCAGTCGTCCTGTTCCCTTTGCAGAGAAACAGCCCCAAAGCATGATGTTGCCACCCCCATGCTTCACAGTAGGTATGGTGTTCTTTGGTTGCAACTCAGCATTCTCTCTCCTCCAAACACGATGAGTTGTGTTTCTACCAAACAGTTCTACTTTGGTTTCATCTGACCATATGACATTCTCCCAGTCCTCTTCTGGATCATCCAAATGCTCTCTAGCAAACCTCAGACGGGCCAGGACATGTACTGGCTTAAGCAGGGGGACACATCTGGCACTGCAGGATCTGAGTCCCTGGCGGTGTAGTGTGTTACTGATGGTAGCCTTTGTTACGTTGGTTCCAGCTCTCTGCAGGTCATTCACTAGGTCCCCCTGTGTGGTTCTGGGATTTTTTCTCACCGTTCTTGTGATCATTTTGACCCCACGGGGTGAGATCTAGCGTGGAGCCCCAGATCGAGGGAGATTATCAGTGGTCTTGTGTGTCTTCCATTTTGTAATTATTGCTCCCACAGTTGATTTCTTCACACCAAGCTGATTGCCTATTGCAGATTCAGTCTTCCCAGCTTGGTACAGGTCTACAATTTTGTTTCTGGTGTCCTTCAACAGCTCTTTGGTCTTCACCATAGTGGAGTTTGAAGTGTGACTGTTTGAGGTTGTGGACAGGTGTCTTTTATACTGATAACAAGTTCAAAGAGGTGCCATTAATACAGGTAATGAGTGGAGGACAGAGGAGCCTCCTAAGGAAGAAGATACAGGTCTGTGAGAGACAGAAATCTTGCTTGTTTGTAGGTGACCAAATATTTATTCTCCACCATAATTCGCAAATAAATTCTTTCAAAAATCAGACAATGTGATTGTCTGGATTTATTTCCACATTTTGTCTCTCATAGTTGAGGTATACCTATGATGACAATTACAGGCCTCTCTTATCTTTTTAAGTGGGAGAACTTGCACAATTGGTGGCTGACTAAATACTTTTTTGCCCCACTGTAATGCCCCATACACACGGTCGGATTTTCCGACGGAAAATGTGTGATAGGACCTTGTTGTCGGAAATTCCGACCGTGTGTGGGCTCCATCACACATTTTCCATCGGATTTTCAGACACACAAAGTTTGAGAGCAGGCTATAAAATTTTCCGACAACAAAATCCGTTGTCGGAAATTCCGATCGTGTGTACACAAATCCGACGGACAAAGTGCCACGCATGCTCAGAATAAAAAAAGAGATGAAAGCTATTGGCCACTGCCCCGTTTATAGTCCCGACGTACGTGTTTTACGTCACCACGTTCAGAACGATCGGATTTTCCGGACAACTTTGTGTGACCGTGTGTATGAAAGACAAGTTTGAGCCAACATCCGTCGGAAAAAATCCTAGGATTTTGTTGTCGGAATGTCCGATCAATGTCCGACCGTGTGTACGGGGCATAAGTGTCCTTAAGCTTCTTTATTTTCTAATGAATTCCAAATTTTCAAAACTATTCAAATTAGTTGAAAATTGATTGACCAATTAGAATTCTGTGTGAAGAATAGCTGGTTGTTAAGGAGCGGGTCTGGAAGCTGGAAGCCGGACGTTGAGTCCTTAACAGCCAATGACTCATCAGCGGTCAGCCGGTTTCCCCACTGACAGATGAATTTCAACAAAAGAATACTGGCAATGAAAAATAAATGAAAAAAAACTGGATGGGGTCTCGCCCCCTATTCATACCAGGCCCTTCGGCTCTGCTATGGATTTTAAGGGGAACCCCATGACAAATTTCTTTTAAAAAAAACAACATGATGCCCCCCAAAATCCATACCAGACCCTTATCAGAGCATGCAGCCCAGAAGGTCAGGAAAGGGGGGGACGAGTGAGCACCCCCCTCCTGAACAATACCAGGCCACATTCCCTCAAAATTAAGGGGGGTACTTTGGGGAACAAGGGCCTCCTCCCCACAACCCTGGCTGGTGGTTGTGGGGGTCTGCGTGTGGGGGGCTTATTGGAATCTGGATGCCTCCTTTAACAAGGGCCCCCCCAGATCCTGGCCCTACCCCATGTAAATAAGTACCACTACACCAGAGTAAAAAGTAAATAAAAACACAACACACGTTTTTGACAATTCCTTTATGAAAAAAAATCTAAAATAATGTCCCCCGGTGAAGATCCATTGTCAATCACGATGCCTGCCACCACCCCTGACCCGAAAAAAGAAAAAAAGAAACAACCTCTGGTCCCAACGAAGGCTCCCACCATCTGCCAGCTCTGCTGTCTACCACTCCTAAATAACTTAGGTGCGGGGACACCCAGAGGGAGGGCTGACTTCTTACCTCAGAGCCAGATCCATTCCTTGGCAAGTATTTGGGGGTCTGTAAAGAACTGGGCACTGGTCATGTTCTTAAAATTAGGAGTAGGTTTATTAATCCACATGCTGTTGCACAGGAAAGGGCCTTTAAAGAGGAAGTAAAGCCTGATGGGTTTTACTTCCTCTTTTTTCCCCTGCAAAGTAAAAGCATAATGGGCTAGTATGCATCACATACTAGCCTATTATGTGGCACTTACCTGCATGTACGCGGGAGCTGTCAGTCATGGCGAATGAAGAAACATCACGAAGGTCCGTTTCTTCACAGCACATGCGCCGATGACATCATCAGCACACTACACGGTAAATATCTCCTAAACGTTGCACTTTAGGAGATATTTCCATCCCAAATAGGTAAGCTTTATTCTAGGCTTACCTATAGGAAAAAGTGAGGATCAGGGTTTTACAACCACTTTAAGGTGGAACTCACACTCCAATCTTCTAGCAACCTCCAGCAGACATCTTGGCCTGCAATAATATTCTTCTTCAGGTTAGTCAACCAACTTCTTTGGGATAGGCACAGGCCTAAGCTCCAGGCATTATCACATACAGGCTTCCTCAGGAAGGCAGGCAGGCCTAAAGAGACAGCTCTGGAACGTATGCACCTCCCCAGGCTGCAGCCAGCGGAGAAGAAAGTTTGCTTCAGCTCACCCCAAATATTTATAATCTTTACCATGATGCTTTACTGGTAGGGATGAGCCGAACACCCCCCGGTTCGGTTCGCACCAGAACCTGCGAATGGACCGAAAATTCGCACGAACGTTAGAACCCCATTGACGTCTATGGGACTTGAACGTTCGAAATCAAAAGTGCGCATTTTAAAGGCTAATTTTCATGGTATTGTCCTAAAAAGGGGTTGGGGACCCGGGTCCTGCCCCAGGGGACATGTATCAATGCAAAAAAAACTTTTAAAAACGACCATTTTTTTAGGAGCAGTGATTTTAATGATGCTTAAAGTAAAAAAAAAAAGTGAAATATTCCTTTAAATATCGTACCTAGGGGGTGTCTATAGTATGCCTCTAAAGTAGCGCATGTTTCCCGTGCTTAGAACAGTCCCTGCACAAATTGACATTTTTAAATGAAAAAAAGTCATTTAAAACTGCTTGCTGCTTTAATGTAATGTCGTGTCCTGGCAATATGGATGAAAATCAGTGAGACAAACGGCATGGGTACCCCCAAGTCCATTACCAGGCCCTTTGTGTCTTGTATGGATATTAAGGGGAACCCCGCACCCAAATTAAAAAAGGAAAGGTGTGGGGCCCCCAGGCCCTATATACTATATGCATTTTCAAAGTGTAGCTCCAGCCAAAAAATCTGTTTTTAAGCTTTTTGGAAAACATAGGGAAGGGTTATCACCCCTGTGACATTTGATTTGCTGTCTGTGCTCCTCTTCAGAAGATTTCACCTCACTTTTTGTCGCAATGACAAATGTTTTTTGAAAATTTGGGGTTTTTAGTGAAACAAGGATTGGTGATAAAGCATCAGTGTAAAGGAGAAAAGTTTTTCCCATATTAACTCTTACAGGAGAGAATTTCCCTTCCTATGGGGTAGATTTCATCTGTTGTCTCCTTCCATTTGCAAGTAGGAGTCGTTTGTAAGTTGGATGTTTGAAAGTAGGGGCCTGCCCTATATACTCAGCAGAAATTTGGGCCTTAGGTGTTGTTGTGGCCACAACACTGTAAGCCCTCACAGGGCCCTGCTGTGAAAGTATTAGATCAAGAATTGTAATTACATGCACCTGTTGAACAGGGTCAGAAAAATTGGGCCTTTGGTGATGGTGGTGGTGGTGCTGGTGCCACAGCACTGTAAATCCTCACAGTTACACTTGGTGGGCGCAGAAACGGGCCCTGCTGTGAAATATTAGATCAAGAATTGTAATTACATGCCCCTGTTGAACAGAGCCAGAAAAATTGGGCCTTTGGTGGTGGTGCTGGTGGCACAACACTGTAAGTCCTCACAGTTACTCTTGGTGGGTGCAGAAACGGGCCCTGCTGTGAAATATTAGGTCAAGAATTGTAATTACATGCCCCTGTTGAACAGGGCCAGAAAAATTGGGCCTTTGGTGGTGGTTGTGGTGGTGCTGGTGGCACAACACTGTAAGTCCTCACAGTTACTCTTAGTGGGTGCAGAAACGGGCCCTGCTGTGAAAAGATCAAGAATTGTAATTACATGCCCCTGTTGAACAGGGCCAGAAAAATTGGGCCTTTGGTGGTGGTGGTATTGCTGGTGGCACAACACTGTAAGTCCTCACAGTTACTCTTGGTGGGCGCAGAAACGGGCCCTGCTGTGAAATATTAGATCAAGAATTCTAATTACATGTCCCTGTTGAACAGGGGCTGAAAAATTGGGCCTTAGGCACTGGTGCTGTTGCCACAACACTGCAACACCTCACAGATACTCTAGTTGGAACGCAGGAACGAGCCCTGCTGCAAAGTATTGCATCAAAAATTGTAATTACACGCCCCTGTTAAACAGGGACTGAAAAATTGGGCCTTAGGCACTGGTGCTGTTGCCACAACACTGCAACCCCTCAGAGATATTCTAGTTGGAATGCAGGAACGAGCCCTGCTGCAAAGCATTGCATCAAAAATTGTAATTACACGCCCCTGTTAAACAGGGGCTGAAAAATTGGGCCTTAGGCACTGGTGCTGTTGCCACAACACTGCAACCCCTCACAGATACTCTAGTTGGAATGCAGGAACGAGCCCTGCTGCAAAGTATTGCATCAAAATTGTAATTACACGCCCCTGTTAAACAGGGGCTGAAAAATTGGGCCTTAGGCACTGGTGCTGTTGCCACAACACTGCAACCCCTCATAGATACTCTAGTTGGAACGCAGGAATGAGCCCTGCTGCAAAGTATTGCACCAAAAATTGTAATTACACGCCCCTGTTAAACAGGGGCTGAAAAATTGTGCATTAGGCACTGGTGCTGGTGCCACAACACTGCAACCCCTCACAGATACTCTAGTTGGAGCGCAGGAACTAGCCCTGCTGCAAAGAATTGAATCAAAAATTGCAATTACGTGCCCCTGTTAAACAGGGGCTTAAAAATTGGGCCTTAGGCACTGGTGGCGGTGCCCAGAACCAAAATTGTCCTTACAAGCTATCAGCATGATCATTGAGGAGGAAGAGGATAATTACTCAGCTATCAGCATGATCATTGAGGAGGAAGAGGATAATTACTCAGCATAACAAGATAGTCACTCAGCATCAGCATAGGCAGTCTTTGAAGGGATCTGACATTTCCAAAAAAAATTATTGGGTTACATCAGCATCAGGTGCTTGGTATCTGGTGGTGATCCAAGACTGATTAATTTTTATGAAGGTCAGTCGATCGACCGAGTCGGTGGACAGACGCACCCTGTGATCGGTTACAAAGCCTCCAGCAGCACTGAATGTACGTTCCGAAAGAACGCTGGATGCAGGACAGGCCAGTAGCTCAATTGCATACTGTGCAAGCTCTGGCCAGTGATCCATCCTCAAGACCCAGTAACCCAGAGGATTTTCGGTGGTAAAGGTGTCCAAGTCAGATCTTGCCCCTAGGTATTCCTGCACCATGTAAAACAGACGCTGGCGATGGTTGCTGGAACCGATCATACCTTGGGGCTGCGGACTAAAAAATTGTCTGAACGCATCGGTCAGACGGCCACCTTCTCCACCGCTCCTTTGACTGACCGAAGCCTCAGCAACACGTTGTCCAGAAACAGGAGTTTGTAACCTCCCTGTCTCTGGGAATGCACAGACCTTTCTGCAAGGTCTCCCGAAGATGTTTCATCCTCTGCGACAGCAAGGTAAGGTCCGCAACCTTACCCTTGTAACGTGGATCAAGGAGGGTTGCCAGCCAGTATTGGTCCTTCTCCTTGATACCACGAATACGAGGATCCTTCCGCTGGCTTTGCAGGATCAGGGAGGCTATGCAGCGTAGGTTTGCTGAGGCATTCGGTCCGGAGTCCTCTGGGTCACTAAGGACGACATGATCCGCAGCCACCTCCTCCCAGCCACGTACAAGTCCATGTGTTTCTTGGGACTCTAAATGATCCCTTAAAGACTGCTGCTGATGCTGAGTGCCAGGCTCCACCTCCATAATGACACAATCCTCCTCCTGCTCCTCGTCCTCTTCCTGTGTGATCGGTGGGCACGCAGGAACACTGTCTGGATAAAGGGGGCCTTGAGAGCTATGGAAGTCCTCCTCTTCCTGCCTCTGTTCTGCCTCAAGTGCCCTGTCCATTATTCCACGCAGCGTGTGCTCCAACAGGTGGACAAGGGGGACAGTGGACAGTGTCACTAATGCATGCATGCACTGTCACTGCTCACCATCCTCGTGGCCTCCTCAAATGGTGACAGGACAGTGCATGCATCCCTGATCATGGCCTACTGGCGTGGGGAAAAAAAAACAAGCTCCCCTGACCCTGTCCTGGTGCCATAGTCACACAGGTACTCATTGATGGCCCTCTGCTGCGTGTGCACCCGCTGCAGCATGGCCAACGTTGAGTTCCACCTGGTGGGCATGTCACAGATTAGGCGGTCCTTGGGCAGGTTAAATTCCTTTTGGAGGTCTGCCAGCCGAGCACTGGCATTATATGACCGTCGGAAATGCACACAGACTTTCCTGGCCTGCCTCAGGATATCCTGTAAGCCCGGGTACCTGCCCAAGAACCACTGCACCACCAAGTTAAGGACGTGAGCCAAACAGGGCACATGGGTCAGTTGTCCCTGTCGGAGGGCGGAGAGGAGGTTGGTGCCATTGTCGCAAACCACCATTCCTGCCTTAAGTTGGCGTGGCTTCAATCACCTCTGAACCTGCCCCTACAGAGCTGACAGAACCTCTGCCCCAGTGTGGCTCCTGTCCCCCAAGCACACCAGCTCAAGCACCGCATGGCATCATTTGGCCTGCGTACTTGCATAGCCCCTTGAACGGCTACAGAGCACTGCTGGTTCCGAGGACAAAGAACAGGAAGAGGCCATGGAGGAAGAAGAAGAGGAGGGGGTGGAAGAGAGAGGTGTGTCACAATCATTAGTAGTGGCATTTTGGAGGCGTGGTGGCGGAACAACCTCCAACACTACTGCACCTTGTCCTGCATCCTTCCCAGCTGCCAGCAGAGTGACCCAATGCGCCGTGAAACTTAGGTAACATCCCTGTCCATGCCTGCTGGACCATGAGTCAGCGGTAATATGCACCTTACCACTGACTGCCCTGTCCAGCGAGGCCAAGACACATGCCGGTAGAGAGCCGGAATCGCCTTCCGTGAGAAAAAGTGGCGTTTGGGTACCTGCCACTGAGGAACCGCACATTCCACAAACTCACGGAAGGGGGCAGAGTCTACCAACTGAAAAAGTAGCAGTTAAAGTGCTAACAATTTTGCCAAGCTAGCATTCAACCGCTGGGCATGTGGATGGCTGGGAGCGAACTTCTTTCGGCGGTGCAGCAGCTGGGGCATGGAAATTTGCCTGGTACAATCTGACGTCGGTGTACCGAAAGGAGATTGCCCACAAATACTTGGCCGTGACACACCTAATTCTACACCTTCATTCCTCTCAGTGCAGGTCTCAGAGAGGACTGAAGATATAGTGGGGTTGGAGATCTCAGCTGATGAGGAGCAAGGGGAGGTCCTCTTTGTTCTTTGGTGTAGGTCTTTTAGATACGCTTGCCAACGAACTGCATGGCAGGTCAACATATGTCTGGTCAAGCATGTGGTGCCCAAGCGGGAGATGTTTTGGCCACGCGAGATACGCTTGAGACATATGTTGCAAATAGCAGTGGTGCGATCTGATGCACTCATCTCAAAAAAGGCCCACACCAAAGAACTTTTGGAATAACAACAGAGACAGCAACGCCCTGCACATGCGGAGCTTTGCGGTGTGATGCAGTCAGTGTGCTGCCCTTAGGCTGGCCCATGGAGGGCATCCTGCCTCGTTGGTGATGTGCCTCCTCCTCCTCCTCCTCTCTCCTATCAGGCACCCACGTTGAGTCAGTGACCTCATCATCTCCTCTCTCCTCATTACTGGAGCAAACCTGGCAGTATGCTGCAGCAGGGGGAGCATGACTGCCAGATTGCTGTCCTTCTTGGACACCCCCTCTGTCTGTGCTTACGTTACTGCCTTCATCTAGCTCAGTATCATCATCAGAGCCTTCTAAACGCTGGGCATCCTCCTGGAGCATGTACCCAACACTGCAGTAAAACAGTTCGAGGGACTCCTCAGGAGGACATGGTGGGGCTAGGGAAGGAGTCACTTATGCCATTGAGCCGAGGGAAGAGGCCGCGTTGGCAGCTGCTTTGCCAAAATACCCTGAGCATGGGTGAGGGAGGATGAGGAGGATGAGGACGGCTTGGTCATCCACTTGACCAAGTCTTCCACATGTTGCGGCTCAACACGGCCAGCTGCCAAAAAAAAGGCCAAGCGTGTCCCACGGCCACGTGCTGATGAGGATGCACCGTCTACACGACCAGCACCGTTGCCTCTAGACACAGAGCCTGCTTGCCCTCTTTTATTGGCTTGTGACTGTCTGCCTCTCCTTGTTGGCCTTCCAGACATACTAATGGCCTGTAGCTGCACTAAGCTGGGATATATATATATATATATATATATATATATATATATATATATATATATATATACTGATACTGCAGCTAGCAAAATCAACTGCCTGCCTACAGTATGAGAACACCACCAACCTTCTACAGGTAGCTTTAGCTGAACACTGTGCAGAGGTCGCACTACACTAACGTGTAAATAATTTAGTTGCCTGCGGTAGTGATAGGATCAGGAAAACACCACCGACCTTCTACAGGTAGCTTTAGCTGAACACTGTGCAGAGGTCGCACTACACTAACATGTAAATAATTTAGCTGCCTGCGGTAGTGATAGGATCAGGAAAACACCACCAACCTTCTACAGGTAGCTTTAGATGAACACTGTGCAGAGGTCGCACTACACTAACGTGTAAATACTTTAGCTGCCTGCGGTAGTGATAGGATCAGGAAAACACCACCAACCTTCTACAGGTAGCTTTAGCTGAACACTGTGCAGAGGTCGCACTGCACTAACGTGTAAATATTTTAGCTGCCTGTGGTAGTGATAGGATCAGGAAAACACCACCAACCTTCTACAGGTAGCTTTAGCTGAACACTGTGCAGAGGTCGCACTACACTAACGTGTAAATACATTAGCTGCCTGCGGTAGTGATAGGATCAGGAAAACACCACCAACCTTCTACAGGTAGCTTTAGCTGAACACTGTGCAGAGGTCGCACTACACTAACGTGTAAATACTTTAGATGCCTGCGGTAGTGATAGGATCAGGAAAACACCACCAACCTTCTACAGGTAGCTTTAGCTGAACACTGTGCAGAGGTCGCACTACACTAACTTGTAGCTTTAGCTGAACACTGTTCAGAGGACGCACTAAACTAACTTGTAGCTTTAGCTGAACACTGTGCAGAGGTCGCACTACACTAACTTGTAGCTTTAGCTGAACACTGTTCAGAGGACGCACTACACTAACTTGTAGCTTTAGATGAACACTGTTCAGAGGATGCACTACACTAACTTGTAGCTTTAGCTGAACACTGTGCAGAGGTCGCACTAAACTAACTTGTAGCTTTAACTGAACACTGTGCAGAGGTCGCACTACACTAACTTGTAGTTTTAGCTGAACACTGTGAGGAGGACGCACTACACTAACTTGTAGCTTTAGCTGAACACTGTGCAGAGGTCGCACTAAACTAACTTGTAGCTTTAGCTGAACACTATGCAGAGGTCGCACTACACTAACTTGTAGTTTTAGCTGAACACTGTGAGGAGGACGCACTACACTAACTTGTAGTTTTAGATGAACACTGTTCAGAGGACGCACTACACTAACTTGTAGCTTTAGCTGAACACTGTGAGGAGGACGCACTAGACTAACTTGTAGCTTTAAATGAACACTGTTCAGAGGACACACTACACTAACTTGTAGCTTTAGGTGAACACTGTGCAGAGGTCGCACTAAACTAACTTGTAGCTTTAGCTGAACAATGTGCAGAGGTCGCACTAAACTAACTTGTAGCTTTAGCTGAACACTGTGCAGAGGTCGCACTACACTAACTTGTAGTTTTAGCTGAACACTGTGAGGAGGACGCACTACACTAACTTGTAGCTTTAGATGAACACTTTTCAGAAGACGCACTACACTAACTTGTAGCTTTAGCTGAACACTGTGAGGAGGACGCACTACACTAACTTGTAGCTTTAGATGAACACTGTTCAGAGGACACACTACACTAACTTGTAGCTTTAGCTGAACACTGTGCAGAGGTCGCACTAAACTAACTTGTAGCTTTAGCTGAACACTGTGCAGAGGTCGCACTACACTAACTTGTAGTTTTAGCTGAACACTGTGAGGAGGACGCACTACACTAACTTTTAGCTTTAGATGAACACTGTTCAGAGGATGCACTACACTAACTTGTAGCTTTAGCTGAACACTGTGCAGAGGTCGCACTAAACTAACTTGTAGCTTTAGCTGAACACTGTGCAGAGGTCGCACTAAACTAACTTGTAGCTTTAGCTGAACACTGTGCAGAGGTCACACTACACTAACTTGTAGTTTTAGCTGAACACTGTGAGGAGGACGCACTACACTAACTTGTAGCTTTAAATGAACACTGTTCAGAAGACGCACTACACTAACTTGTAGCTTTAGCTGAACACTGTGAGGAGGACGCACTACACTAACTTGTAGCTTTAGATGAACACTGTTCAGAGGACAGTAAGGATGCACATCACATTTAGTGCCCAGTTGGGTGGTGTAGAGGTTGGGAGGTGCAGGAGCATTAGCAATCTAAGCTGTGGTCAGAATTTGCAGTGTTGTGGGTTTTATGGCTCTCCAGGTACTGTGGAAGTAAACAGAAGCTTCAGGTCCCTACAGATTTGCTTTATCCTAGGTTCACACCTATGCGTTTTTTAGTGCATTTCCACAGTCCAAGGGTCAAAGGGTCAATCACTTTTTTCCCACGTTTTGCGGGTAATAGACTTCAATGGAATCGCACCAAAAATACAAGTGTTGTGTTTGTGATGCGATTTTTGAGGTGTTTTGCTTACTGCGGTTTTTATTTTCTAACACTGTTAATAGCTGATTGTTAAGCAGGGGGCCGGGAAGCTGGCCGCCGTGTCCTTAACAACCAATGAGTCATCAGCTGTCAGCGGGATTCCCCACTGACAGCTGAATGTAAAAAAAAGAAATTGGCGGCAAAAAAAATTGCAAAAAAACGGCGTGGGCCCCCCTCCCCCAGATCCATGCCAGGCCCTTCAGGTCTAGTATGGATTAGGAGGGGACCCCCCCACGTCAAAATGTAAAAAAAAAATGGCGTGGGGTCCCCGCCAAAATCTATACCAAACCCTTATCTGAGTATGTAGGTCAGGAAAAGGGAGGGGACAAAGGAGTGCCCCCTCCTGAACCATACCAGGCCGCATGCCCTCAACATGGGGGGATGGGTGCTTTGGGGGGGCGGGATCTGGGGGTTCCAGATTCCAATAAGCCCCCACTCGCTGACCCTGACAACCACTGGCCAGGGTTGTCTGGAAGAAGCCCTTGTCACCATCAACATGCTGGTTGGTTCAGGAGAGGGGAAGCACTCACTCGTCTCCTCCCTTTCCTGACCTGCGGGGCTGCATGCTTGGATAAGGGTTTGGTATGGATTTTGGGGGGGCCCCACACTATTTGAAAAAAAAAAAAATTGGCATGGGAGGTCTATTCCAAATCTATACTAGACTCGAAGGGCCTGGAATGGACCTTGGGGGGACCCCACGCCATTTTTTTCACAATTTTTTTTTTACATTCAGTTGTCAGCAGGGAACCCCGCTGACAGCTGATGACTCATCGGTTGTTAAGGACGTGGCGGCTTCCCGTCCCCCTGCTTAGCAACCAGCTATATACAGTGTGTTTACAGTGTGTTTAAAGATGAGCACATTTCTATGGCACATGGGTGATTCTGATCAACTGTTTAGGAAACTGTTTAGGAAACTTCTACAAATCATAGCCAAGCTGACACTGTCTGCAGCTGCTGTCATGTAATTGCCCATGGAGTGATTACTTGCAGTTGAGGTTGGATATGTGCCCCTGGATGCAAATTTTCTGTATCCAGGCATGTACATCTATCCCTAACCACAGGTAATCGCTCCATGTAAGATTACATGCAAACAGCCATGGACAGTGTTAGCTTGTAATTGGTTTGTACTGGCTTCCTGACCATGGCTGTTCATAAACACATGGCTGTACCCGCCACGAAAATACACTGATCTGCGTGATGTATGTCTCTAATGGGCCATGTGCTTAAACACTAATTCTATATTTTATTATTTTTTTAGGGATGAAAAGTTTACAACATTCTGTTGTTTTGTGGTTTTGTCTGTGAGAGCAACCAAAACTTACACGAACCATGCACCATGGTAACATCCTCCACCCCCTATGTGATTTCTGGGTCTTGTAAAGAGGGGGTAGAGGATGGAACCATGGTGCATGGTGGGGGACACAGGTATCTGACACACTTGTGTTGAAATCCAAAGAAAGAGTCTTACAGAGACCGCAGTGCCAAAGCAGGAGGAAAATTGGAGACATGGCTCAGAGAGGTGAGTATAATAGCTTTCCTCCTATGGGGCAACTTTATATGTCTTTGTTTTAACCTGATAAGGTCTCTTTAAGACACTGACCTTGAACAGGCATCCAGATCAAGAACAAGTCAGAACTCTTAACATGTATACATATGCCAAGAGTCACTAAGAATGTAATGAAACCACTGGATCACCATGACAGCCAGATGACCAACATTTTCAAAAAGAGAAGCTGGCAATGACAGCTTTCATACATTCTCACTATATGTTTTTTTTCATTTATAAAGGAACATTCTTCAGACAAAACACAATTACTGCTTATGGGATTTGCATGCCATTTACAGTATTAGGCCTCATGCACATAGACATTTGGCAACTCCTGTGTGCTGAGGCATAAAATCCCATTCAGGCGCCTGGGGGGGGCGTTCATGTACAGCCGCCAATACAAGAGAATGGCTGTACAGGCTCCAACACTAAAGTTGTTCATTATGTCAGGTACTTCACTGCTAATTCATCTTTTACTTATTGCAAAGAAGTTAAGTAAAAGTGATTACTAGTTGCATTTGGTCATTTCAACAACCCTGCCTCTTTAGAATAAATTTCTGCTTGTAAAATAGATTATAGTTGAACTCCAGGCACACAACTGAATACATGTGAGCCGTCTTATCTGGCAAAGAATTCATAATTCTGCACAGCCACTTTTGTAATCCATATACCTCTGACAGGCAGGCGACAAACATTTTTCCACTTCCATCCAGACACAAGGAACAATTTTTGAGCTTGGTTTTTGTTGTTTATTAGGGGTAATAGCTTGGATGGGGAATTGCCCTCTTAAAGATAGCTAAAAAGAGAAATGGTGTCAGTAGGAACTTATCTGAAAGGCAGACATTGCTCATTACTCAAGGAACCCCTAGTAACCTCTGGAGGAACCCTAGGGTTCCATAGAACCCTGCTTGAGAAACCCTGGCATAGTAGGTGATAATCTAAAGCAGAATCTGTGGCCCCCAAAGAGCACAAAAAAATAATTTTACAGTGAATACAAAGACTCTTATTCTCTTCTCCTATTCTTCTCTTTAGTTTATTGGAGGACATAGATTCTGATTCAGATCTTCACCTCCTGCAGGTGGCACTATAATGCTCAGGGGTCTCCAAACTTTATAAACAAAGGGCCAGTTTACTGCCCCTCAGACTTTGAAAGGGCAGGACTGTGGCCAGTGTGAGTGGAAAATGTGCTTGTGTCAATTAACGTAAACATTGACCTGCAGAATAGTGCCCGATTGTTGGCATCAGGGGAAGGAATGGTGCCCCATCATTGGTATTAGTGGGAGAAATTGTGCCCCGTTGTTGGTATCAATGGCAGGAATTATGCCCCATTGTTGGTGTCAGTGGGAGGAATAGTTTCAGTGGTGGCCCGTGCACTGTGGGCGCAAGGGGCTGCCCCCCCCGTCCATGCGCCTGACCCCTTTCAGAACGTCGGACGCATGGATTCCTATGGCTGGGGTGGGAGGGGGTGTTATTTTTTGAAGCACCTGATTAGAGCCAGAGGCCAGAAGGATTCAGCCAGAGCCGCAAACCCCGTGAGTGGGAGGGGGGGATCAGTGGACAAAGTGGCTGCATTTGATGGGCACAGTGGCTGCATTTGATGGGCACAAGTGGCTGAATTTGATGGGCACAAGTGGCTGCATTTGATGGGCACAGTGGCTGCATTTGATGGGCACAATTGGCTGCGTTTGATGGGCACAAGTGGCTGCATTTGATGGCAAGTGGCTGAATTTGATGGGCACAAGTTGATGCATGGGCACAGTGGCTGCATTTGATGAGCACAAGTGACTCCATTTGATGGGCAAGTGGCTGCATTTGAAGGGCACAGTGGCTGCATTTGATGGGCACAAGTGGCTGCATTTGATGGGCACAATTGGCTGCATTTGATGGGCAAGTGGCTGCATTTGATGGGCACAGTGGCTGCATTTGATGGGCACAAGTGGCTGCATTTGATGGGCAAGTGGCTGCGTATGATGGGCACAGTGGTTGCGTTTGATGGGCACAAGTGGCTGAGTTTGATGGGCACAATTGGCTGTGTTTGATGGGCACAATGGAATGCGTTTGAAGTCCAAAATGGCTGCGTTTGATGGGCACAAGTGGCTGCATTTGATGGGCACTAGTGGCTGTGTTTGATGAGCACAATGGCTGCATATGACGGGCACAAGGGGCTGCATATGATGGGCACAGTGGCTGCATATGATGGGCACAGGTGGCTTCATTTGATGGGCACAATGGCTGTGTTTGGGCACAAGTGGCTGCATATGATGGGCACACGTGGCTGCGTTTGATGGGCACAATGGCTGCATTTGATGGGCACAGTGAGGCTGCAATGGATGGGGGAGGTTTCAGTATTTTTCAGTTTGTTTGCGCCCCCCCACAAATTTTGAGCACCAGCCACCACTGAATAGTTCCCCCTTGTTGGTATCAGTGGGAGGAATTATGTCTCATGATTGGTTTCAGTGGGAGGAATAGTGTCCCAAGGACCAGATAAAGGCAATTAAAGGGCCACATTTGCTCCCGGGGCACGGTTTGGAGACCAATGCTCTAAAAGCAGAAGCTGTGTCCTCCTACAAATGCCGGTATTTACGGTGAGTACCAAAAAAAATCCTATTTATTACTATTACAACTATCATTAGTAGTAGTTGTATATAAAAATGTGCTTTTCATATTTGCTCAAAGTTCAGCTTTAAATGTTTTTCTTTTAGAAGAAGAGCAATTTTCCGGTTACAGTTCCTTTAAAGGCTATGTTTTCTGTGACGCGCTTAGAGTGCTGCTCGCATAGCCGTGAAATTCAGATTCTCTAATAGTAATCGAGGCAAGCTCAGGATTCCATGGCTACAGCATCTGCATATTGTTTTCTGATTGGTCTCAGCAGAGAAATCCCAGAGGGCATCGTTCCTGAAAATCAGACACTGAGATGGCTAAGATGGAGTCACCTGAGGCTACAAGGCATGATTCCCATCATGTCACCGTCTCACGGAGGGAAGACTTCTCAGTATCGCATTAGATCATGTTGTGGATCAATACGGGGGGGGGGGGGGATCTGTGTGCTTCAGCAAAGTAATTTATCAGCAATTCCATACAATAATCATTTTTATTGATTTGTAGAGTGGAGTAATTTCCCAGAAGGCTGTGCGAAGTAATGACAACATAGAAACAGTCTGTTTATATGACCTAAGCTGCTCAAAAAAAATAAGTCTTTGCTCATGTAATGCTGCAAAAAGGTGAAATTCCAAAAAAAAAATGTTAACTACTTCAATACAACTTCAACAGTTTTACCCCCTTCCTGCCCAGGCCAATTTTCAGCTTTCAGCGCTGTCGCACTTTGAATGACAATTGCGCAGTCATGCAATGCTGTACCCAAACAAACTTTTTATAATTTTTTTGAGACAGATAGTGCTTTCTTTTGGTGGTATCTAATCACCACTGGGTTTTTTATTTTTTGCTAAACAAATGAAAGAAGACCAAAAATTTTGAAAAAAAAAAAAAACGTTTTTCTCAGTTTCTGTTAAAGAATTTTGTAAATAAGTAATTTCTCTCCTTCACTGATGTGCGCTAATGAGGCTGCACTAACGGGCTCCGATAGGCTGCACTGATGAGGTGGCACTAATGAGGAGGCACTAATGTGCAGCACTGATGGGCACTGATAGGCAGCACTGATATTCAGCACTAATAGACACTGATGGGCAGCATTTATGAGCACTGATGGGTACTGATAGGCGGTACAGATGTGCACTGATAGGTGTCACTGGTGGGCACTGACAGGCATCACTGATGGGCACTGAAAGGCAGCACTAATAGGCACTAATTGGCATCACTGGTGGGCATTGATTGGCATCACTGGTGGGCACTGATGAGCATCACTGGGGGGCACTGACAGGTACCACTGATGGGGTTGCACTGATAAACATTGCACTGATTATCAGTGCAGATGTCCCCACTGAGGAGAGTCGCTTATCGGCTCTCCTCTCCTCATGCGCTGTCAGCGTGAGTAGAGGTAAGCTGATATCCGGCACTTCCTATTTACATTATGATCAGCTGTGATTGGACATAGCTGATCACATGGTAAAGAGCCTACGTCATAGGCTCTTTACCGTGATCTAACACACTGCACCACCAATGGCCATGCTACGAGCCCCCAGGGGCGTGCACGAGCGGCTCTTTCTGAAGGACGTCCACTCAGAACAATGAAACCCCCGCCCAGCCGTCATTCTGCTATAGGCCAGGTGGGAAGCGGTTAAAGAGTAAATTTGGTGGAATCAACCAAATTTTAACTTTGATTTTTTAGCTTTTTTTTAATTCTCATTGACAGGCAGGCTTTATTTACTTTATGGTTTTTTTTTTTCTCCTTTTTTTATACAATATATTTTTATTAAGTTTTTCATCATAAAAAGAAAGAAAAAAAACAGGTATGCGGTAGAGCCTGTAGGTAAATTAAATACACTTAATGACATGGTTATAGCTCTTGGTATATGTTGCTATACAAATATTAAAACAACATTGTAAATATGCATTTAAAGTTTTGGATACCAAAAACAATGGTTAAGTATAAAAAAAACAAGGGGATAAAAGAGAAAAGGGGAGTGGGCCTATTGGCGAGGTATCCAATACTATATAAAAAGATGGAGTTTCTGGAGATCAGGTACTGTAGAAGAATTCTACAGTTGCAAAATTAGGGTTATTCATAAAAGATATCCAGGGGAGCCATATGTCCTGGAAATGAGAATGTCGGTCATGTAACTGCGCTGAGAGTTTTATCCATGCAATTTTATTATCCATTCTGTTACAGAGGGTATACGCTGGGATTTCCAATATTTCAGAATTACCGCCCTGGCAGCCACTAAAAAGACACGTAAAATCCCCTTCCTAACCCTTGAAATAGGTTCTGGAAGCAGGGATAATAATGCTATGGGGGGGGGGGGGGGGGATTGGGGGCACTGCCTTTTAGGCGAAAGAATTATATATTTTGAAAACATTATCCCAGAATGGACACAAAATGGGGCTATTCCATCATATATGTTGCATGATGAGATAAACATCGCCAACATTGGTCTGATGTGTTTGGAAATGTTTATATCCAGCTGCAACAGTACCATCTCGTAATACCTTAATAGTTTCACTCCTGTACTTTACTCACGACAGAGACAATATACAAGATTTATGAACTTCTTCCTCTATGAAAGTAACTCCTAGCTCCTTTCCCATTCAGCAACAGGCTGTATTTATAATAATGCCACTTGTGTGCCAGTGCCAAGGGCAACACCAAGCCCCAAAATGTACAAATTGTGATAAAATGTCCTTATTTTGTTTCCCTCTTTTGGCCACCTCTGGATATTTGAGGCTAAATTCGGCTAGAGAACTTGTAGGGGAATTGAGAGCACTGAGAGGTGACAGAAGACTCGTAACAGCTCAGGAAACATAAAGCCATATCTCTTTTCTCTGTGCTGGTTGTCTGTACAGAAGAAAAATAGCTCTATATATAAAACAGAACACATGATGCCTCCAATAGTGTACAATAGCGTCAGCATTTTTCTAAAAAGAAAAAGATAAATTGTAGGAGAAAGGAGATACAAGGGCATTCTCTGTGTTAGTAGTCTGTACAGTAGAAAAGTACCTCTATATAAATCAGAACCCCCAGTAGCGCATGTTAGGGTCCGTAAGAGACCTTTTAGGGAATAAGGGGTGTTGCAAGGATCCAGAAGACTCTTCAGCCTAGAAAACATAAAATCGTCTCTCCTTTCTTTGTGTTGGTGGTCTCTACTGTGACAAAGTAGTTCTATACGTAAATCAGAACACAGGCTACCTCCAATAGTGCATGCTAGTAACATTTTTTTTTTAATAATAATCAAATGACAGGCAGGAGGTACCAAGTCCACATCTATTGTTTTACTCTATGGAGCTCTTTATCCTGGCATACTCCACACAGCACAATGTGATGACCTATTTATGCTTGAGAGATACTCTCTGTACATTATGAGTCAAGTTTAACCTCTTCCCGCCCACACTATAGCCAAAAGACAGCTACAGCGCCAGCTCACGTTGCCGGGAGGATGTCTATGGACGTCCTCCCATGATCCCACTGCCCGCATGCGGCAGGGGGTGCACTCTGTGATCGCTGTGTCCTTAGGACACAGCTGATCACAAATCAGGGTAAAGGGCTGCCTTTTACCACTTGATCAGCTGTGTCCAATCACACAATGACATTTTATAAATGAATAAAGAAACCAACCTAAGCCACCTGTGTCCTTAGACAACTGTCTAATTTTATATGTATGTGGTGGCCACCTGTGTCCTTAGACAACTGTCTAATTTTATATGTATGTGGTAGAGGTTTGGTTTCTTTATTCATTTATAAAATGTCATTATGTGGATTTTTTCAATAAAGTAATTTTTATTCGTGAATACCGATAGCTCCTCTCTGAAGAATTCTTTGGGACACTCTTTCTTTCCCCACTTTTTTGTATGCCTAATCTAATTCAGAGGAACACACTTATATGGTTGATTATTACTATTGGGACTATTCTACTGTTAAAGTCCCCACTCTAGTCTTTTCTACTGGGATGTAGCTGTGTAGTCCTTTTTTCTTTTTTTTTTTTTTTTACATTTTTGTTTTGTGTGTCCAATCACAGCTGATCACAGTGTAAACACAAGCCAGTCATCAGCATTCCTTTTCTCACGCTGAGAGCGTGGGGAGAGGAGAGCCGATAACCAGCTTGTGTGAAAGGAACATCTACACTGATAATTAAGGCACTGATTATCCGTGTCCTGATTATCAGTGCAGTTCCAACAGTGCCCATTAGTGCTGCCTTTCAGTGCCCATTAGTGCTGCCAATCAGTGTCCACCAGTGCTGCCAATCAGTGCTCATCAGTGCTGCCAATCAGTACCTATCAGTGCCTCCTCATCACTGTCACCTATCAGTGCTGCCTATCTGTACCCATCAGTGCTGCCTACCAGTGCCCATCAATGCCCCTCAGTGCCGCCTATCAGTGCTACCTATCCGTGATGCCTATTGGTGCCGCCTCATCAATGGCCATCAGTACAGCCTATCAGTGCCCATCAATGCAGCCTCATCAGCCTCACATCAGTGAAGGAGAAAAATTACCTGTTTACAAGATTTTATAACAAACTATGAAAAAACTTTTAAAATTTTCTGTCTTTTTTTGTTTGTTCAGCAAAAAAAAAAAAAAAAATCCAATGGTGATTAAATACCACCAAAAGAAAGGTGGAAAAAATGATAAAAATGTCATATGTGTACAGTGTTGCATGACTGCGCAGTTTTCATGTATGACAGCGCTATAAGCTGAATATTTGCCTGGACAGGAAGGGGGTAAAAGTGCCCAGTAGGCAAGTGGTTAAAGTAGAACTTTAAAATCCCTCCTGTGCTGTGCAGAGGGCCTAGATAAAAATGTTGTACTTCCGTAAGGTGCTTTATGTATGGACTCTGCACGACCCGCTGCCTTAGCCAACTAGGGGGAGTTCAAAAACGAAAGCAAGGAAAGAAAGAAAAAGGCGCGTGGCCTAGTGCATTATCCTTGGTAAAAAGTTTTATTACAAAGCAAAAGTAAGTGTAGTACTCACATTTGGTATCTGGAATAACATCACATCATTCCTCTAAGAGGTCATAAAACAAAGCCAATGTCTCATGGGATGGTAAGATGGAGTATTCTGTGACGCGTTTTGAGGGTTTTTCCTCTTCCTCAGAGCCTTATGAAACCGAGTCTGGTCTGCATGTTTATATGTAGTGGACTGGCTGGATGGTATAGCCTTGGGGGAATAATCCTCTTCGCTGATGCAATAGTCTTTACTCATCACAGCACACAAAAAAAATGATGATAGTATGGCCCTTCTACCACAATCCTGACACGTTGATAGGCATCCAGATATGGGCTGAACTGAACATGCAGTGCCTTGGGGTCTCCTGGGCGGGTGTTGCACAATATGGACAGAGATGTTCAAGTGGTGAGCTTCCCGGAGGTCCGAATTCAGCAGACAATGTGCATACAGGCTGCACACAGTGTCAGAGCCAGAGGATTATTCCCCCAAGGCTATACCATACATCAGCCGATTACGTCAGCCAATTACTCCATCTTACCATCCCATGAGACATATGCTTTGTTTTTTGACCTCTTAGAGGAATGATGTGATGTTATTCCAGATACCAAATGTGAGTACTCCACTTACTTTTGCTTTCCAATAAACCTTTTTACCAAGGATAAAGCACTAGGCCACGGGCCTTTTGATTTCTTTTCTTGTTAAAGTAGAACTATAAGCAAGAAATCCCTGCTAATTAAGGGAATCCCTTGGAGACCCCTCCCCAGGTCACCTGAACTAGTGTCCTTTTTGGAAGATTTCTCCTCTATTACTTTTCTGGGGACAACCTAAAATTTGGGATTTTCTTTTACTTTCACTTTCAATGATAATAGTAAAAAGGACAAATAGAGAGGGTGAATCTCCTTAACAGGGGCATAGACAGCAATAAAAATGTACATGTGTTCTAATCCATCCCCACCATATCCAAAACGAAAAAAATATTTTTCCTTTAGTTATACTTTAGAATTTGCATACTAAGCAATTCCTGGGTGAAGGTAGCTACTGGTGCCTGCAAGAACCAGATTATTACTGTGCATTGGCATTTGGCATTTACTCTCAGATTGTCCCATATTTGTTGTACAGTATTTTTTGATGACATGTACTCTTTAGCCATCAAATAACAATAAGAATGAATCTGCAGATTTCCATTGTGTCTAAAAAATGTCCTAGTTGTATCTTGTCCAAATAAACATGACAGTCAAATTCTACTACGATATTGAAATCCTTAAAGTATATCAATAGTCAAAATGTTTTATTTTAGTATTGGATGGATTAGGAAAGGGTTGAAACCCCCTTGAAATATCCTTCTCCACACTATCCAGCTGAAAAAAGTTTTGGCTATGAATACAATACTATATGGCTATACACTACTACATTGCTATACATATAAGACTGTTTTGGTTCCTGCTTTCTGTTGGTGTCCATCGGTAATTTCATTTGTTTCCAGCTAAACTGTAACCAGCCTAGGGGGGGCGGGGTTTGGGGCGCAAGCTCGTCCCCCCTTTCCTGGCCTGCTGGGCTACATGCTCAGATAAGGGTCTGGTATAGATCTTGGGGGGGACCTTGCGGCATTTTTTTTTGTTTGGCATGAGGCCCCCCTAAAATCCATAGCAGACTTGAAGGGCTAAGATTGGTCTTCAATATTATTATTATTATTATTATTTATTTTTTTTTTTTATTATTTTTTTTTTTTATTTTGACTCTTTTGTTTGCATTTGGCAGGCGCCAGCTCCTTAACAATCAACTATTCACTAGTTATTAATGACGCCAGTGGGTGCCGGCTACTTAACAGCCAGCTATTCCCTGATTCCTAAGGACGATGGTGTGTGCCAGCTCCTTAAAGCGGAGTTCCACCCAAAACTGGAACTTCCGCTCATCTGATTCCTCCCCCCTCCGGTGCCACAATTGGCACCTTTCAGGGGGGAGGGGGGTGCAGATACCTGTATTAGACAGGTATCTGCACCCACTTCTGAGAATAGACTCCAACGGGAGTCACGCCCCCTCCCGCACCCCCCCGCTGTCTCCTGGGAAACACACAGGTCCCAGGAGATAGCAGGGACCACTTAGGACGCGCAGTGTGACTCGCGCATGCGCAGTAGGGAATCCGGGAAGTGAAGCCACAACGCTTCACTTTCTTATTCCCTCACCGAGAATGGTCGCTGGACTCCAGGACAGGTAAGTATCCATTTATTAAAAGTCAGCAGCTGCAGTATTTGTAGCTGCTGGCTTCAACTCTTCTGTGATGGCTGTCCACAAGGTTTAGGAATGTGTCTATGGGAATGTTTGACCATTCTTCCAAAAACGCATTTGTGAGGTCAGGGACTGATATTGGACGAGAAGGCCTGGCTCGCAGTCTCCACTCAAATTCATCCCAAAGGTGTTCTATTGGGTTGAGATCAGGCCAGTCAAGTTCCTCCACCTCAAACTTGCTTATCCATGTCTTTATGGACCTTTTGTGTGTAAAGGCAGGCGTCCCAATACTTTTGGTAATATAGTGTATTTAACAAATGTTTTTGTTTACTTTTTTGTGAATTGACTTTTAGACATGTTTACCCAATATTTCCTGAACTTTTCTTATTTTCTCAGTAAATTCCGCATAAACCTGTAGTGAATGGCCATTTTTAATATTGCATGAGATATTTGGTTTAAATGTGTTGCATGTCCCAAATATCTCATGCTATTTCCTTTTGTGAATTGTGCACTGTGTACTTCTGACTGCTACTGTTGAGTCTTCTCCACTGGATAGAGTAAGACAACACAATATATGTGGTTATAAATGTATTCATTTTGCCTTGGCCAATCACTAAGGGGATTGTTCCAGTGATGTGGGCTAGGGAAGTGGGTAAATATTTGATGCAATTTTTCTAGAAAGGTCCTTTCCTTCCCAGATTTGACCTGGAAAAAGATGTAGTGATGGTGGGACCATGCCTCCCAGACTTTGCCTGGAGAGGATGTGAGTCCAGAGGTCCTACTTCCCCAGGCCTGCTGCCTGGGGAGGTTATAACTCCAGAGAGGTCCATATATTATGGCAATCCAGAGAAGTCCAGTCTCCTCCCAAGCCCCCTGCCTGCCTGGGGAAGAGACCAGAGCTAAGAAGATAATTTGTTTCCTAGCTACCCGGCTGGGTCTAGAGCAGTGGTTCTCAACCCTCTAGTGCCGTGACCCCTTGATAAAAATTTCCCAAGTTGTAGGGACCCCCAAAAGTAAAATTATTTTCGTAGCGTGGGTTGTCAGCACCCAAGGCAAGACAAGTAATTTGCGCCCCTAACCCGCAGACATTTAGCACTCCCTGAGTCCTTTTAATGGCAACTATAACCACAGGTAGTGTTACTCACTGTGTCTCTGACTTTGTGGTGTCTCGCAGCAGTGAAAACTATGCCAGAATCAGGAGATAGGGTCTCCTCCAGCCCCTCCCACTTCACATTTCTCACCAGTCAGCTGAACTCTAGTCTCTGCCCCCCAGCCATGCCGTGAACTGAATGGGCGCCTGCGAAGGGGCTGAGAGGATGGCCACAGGCTCCAGAAATAGCCGTGCTGGGCGGCCGCAAAAAGGCTGGGAGAGCGGTGCGGGCTTCAGGAACAGCCCAGGATTCGGTGACCCCTGGCAAATCATCATTTGACCCCCAGGTTGAGAACCACTGGTCTAGAGTGTCCTAAACTTACCTGTGAGAAGTCTGAAGAGTCCCAACCTGGTCTTAAAGGTAGCTGCTAACCTGGGCCTACAAAGTTCACATTAGGCTATAGCAGGGGCATAAAGTTACTGGAAGATAGTTTTCAGAGGGAATCTATGCTGCAGTGTTTTGGATAACCTGTACCCCTAACCCTCTAACTGCTTCCAGACATTTGAGCAAATCAATTTTGATTCTCCTTGTCACCACAAGGAGATTAAGGAGATTGGTGGGGAGGGGATTTTATGTTGAGAAGGGGAATTTGGGAGACAGCAGGGGGGTAAGAATTGTTCTAGGAGGGCAAATTTAAGAAGGTGAGCTAGGATTGGTGATTTGGGGGATTTGTGTTGGAAGGGGGGATGAGGCTAAAGGATTAGAGCTAGGAGGGGGGATTTTGGGGATTTGTGCTACAAAAGTAATATATATCCTTTTTTTTGGGGGGGGGGGATTTGTGCTAGCAGGAATGATTGGAGGGTATTTGTGCTAGTGGGGGAAATTTTGTGGTAGGGATATGTGCCAGGATGGGGGATTGGGAGGAGGGGAAAGATTTGTACTTGGAGGGGAAATTTGAGGGGTAGAGGATTTGTGTTAGATGGGGGATTTGGGCTGGGGACATATGAGGAGAGAGAGGATTTGAGCTGGGAGGGATGGGGGGGTGGGGGTGATATTTGTGTTGGGAGGAGGGATTTCAGTCAGCAGGGATTGGATTTGTACTGGGAGGAGGGGCAATTTATGTTTAGGGGGTGAGCATGCATATTAGTGCTTGATTTTTTTTTGGAGGGGGGAGGGGATTTTCGCCAACACATAATGCTCATACATTTTGGGAGAGGGGGGGATGCAATTTGGCATGTTCGCTGTGGGCTCTAGATGACCTTGTCTCGGCACTGACTGGTTGTGTCACATGATGGCAAGATGGTCACATTCCTGATGTTTGATAATACAGCAGAGCTCACTCCCTACCGACAGCATGAAACTGTTTGACAACACAAATTGCATTTGAATTTAAATAGAATAAAAAAAACATGCATTAATCTTTGTAGAGAATAACATACAATTAATAGTTTTACTGTATTTCTGTACACAGTATGCACGGTACATGTACTCCGTATACTTATTGCATGGCTGCACACAGCATTTACAGGACAGACAGTAACTGGTACCCTACACTTATCGCATGGCTGTACACCGCATTTACAGGACTGAGTTATCTACTGCATGGCTGCACACATTATAGGACACAGATATGAACAGCATGATTGCACAATATTTTAGCCACGCAGAGATATAAATGGCATGGTTGCACGCAGTATTCATTAGAAGCGTATGTTGCGGCTTAACGCTGCACCCGCGGTACATATATATATATATATATATATATATATATATATATATATATATATATACAGCATGGTTGCACACACTATTCACTACAAATAAACTACAAGCTTAATTTAAGGTTGTAGAGAATTATGCATATGTAAGTATAATGTATGAAGGACACCATATTGAATGACTGCACAAATTTTGCACATTTGCAGCATACTGCATAGCTGCCCACACTATTCATTACAGATATAGGCTGAATGATCACACAATATATAGCCCCTTTACATCTCGGCTTTTAAGGCATTGTTGTTTTCATCTGCAGTATGAAGCAGACTGTGTCCTGATCACGTAGCTCTACAGCTTGCACCCTTCCTCTGTCTGCAGCTGGCAGCCAATGATGTCACTGTTTCCCAGTGCAGTCTGAGCCAGGCAGGGAAGGGTTAAGGATGAGACTCCCCCTGTTTCCAGGCAGGTCAGTGATGTGATCCTGGTCTGACACCAACACACAGCTTATCCATATTTATAATATCACTGTGTGTTGTCAGTTTCTATATCAGAAGCTTTACACTATCCATTCTCTCATTCCAGCCCTCCCTTCTCTCCTCATCATTGGCTGCTGCCCTGGTGCTTGGCAAATCCTATTGGCCGTTCTCAGCAGCTGTCAGATAAAAAGCTGCTTTTATACAGCATAAGGACAAGAAACAATCAAGCACAGAGAGGAACACGAGGGAGAGAGAGAGAAGGAGAGAGAAAGAGATAACATGATAGACAAAGGCAAGGCAGGCGAATTTTAGAGAACAGGAGAATTTTCAGGGTTACGACTCTGTAGAGAAAGGCAGAAGGCCGCAAGCGACCAGAGAGGGCTCGCGAAGAAAAGGGCGTGGAAGACAAAGAATGAGAGAACGCCAAACATAAAGCCGATGGCATAAAGTTCAGGACGTCAATTGTGCAAACGCAAATAGAGTCAAGACTCTTGGTGCTGTGTACAGCCAGAAGACCTACATAGTAAGTTTTTTCTTTGGCTTTTGTTTGACTTTCCATTGGGTTGCCTCATCACCTCCTTTTTGAGTTTCTTATGTGTCTTGCCTGTTTTGTCTATTAAGTTGCACATCCATTTTTTAGGTGGTAGCCTATTCCTCTACACTTTGTGCCTCCATCTTTTCTTTAGGTTGCCTTTGTCCATATTCATATTTGTCTCCCCATTATGTTTACTCTACATCTTACCTTTGGGTTACCTCTCTGACACCACTTAGAATGACTTACCTTCCCATTGGGTTGCCTATCTTTACTTTGGTCTGCTTAGTAGAGTTCCCCCTTGGGTTGCCTATTTTACCTTTAAGCTACCTATTAGTCTTCCCCCTTGGGTTGACTATCTTATATTTGGGCTACCTAGCATTTTTTCTCTTTGGGTTGTATATCTTACCTTTGGGCTACCTAGAAGCCTTCCCCTTTGGAATGTCTATCTTAACTGTAGGCCAACTAGTAGTCTTTCCCTCTGAGTTGTCTATCATCATTTTGGGCTACCTAGTAGCCTTCCCCTTTAGGTTGTCTATGTTACCTTTGGACTACCTAGAATCTCCCCCTTTGGATTTCCTATGCATTTTTACTTTTTGCTATGTAATCAACTCCCAGTTGTTGTTTTTTTTTTGTCTTTGTGTTGAGTTCCCTTCTTTACTTTGGGATACCAACCTGCCTTACCTGTCTTTTCTCTTGGTGAAGTTGAAGTTAATTTGACCTCTTGCTTGCTCTTTCTATCTTTTTCAACATATTATCTTCTTCATCATAATATATGCTTCGTCTTCCAAGAATCTGTTCCTCCACTTCTAATTCTCTGATATTTGACAGTACTGGGCCCTCTCGTCTATTACAGAGGATACTTTAGTTTACATTTTTAGCTCAGTGGTTCAGGTAGACTTTACACCTGTTCTAGTGCAGTTTTGGTCAAAGTGAGGCCCACTATTGCCCCTTAACAGCTTAAAGGGCTACATGCTTACACTATCTAAAGTGAAGCACTTCTCTTAAGTAATCGTGAGCCATTTTTAAGCTTACAAATGCTTTCTTGCCCTTATTCATATTTTCTAAAGTCAGCAAGAAAATTGTTTTATGGGAGGGAAAGGAGCTAAAATGGCAAGAACAATGGTGATGTACAAAGAGCAGAAACTTATAAGAAACCAATTGGATTCAATTTACTGCCGTTAGGTCAGTGAAAGAAGACTTCCTGTTGGTTGTTATAGCTTGTTGTACTTAGTGTATTGCTTTTTGTCTTACTGAACTGTTTAAACTATTAAGCCTAACATGGTTACACTAGCTATTTTGTGTTTGTTCTGCATGAAATTACGTTATGTAACAAAAGTGTGGGTGTGACCTGGGAATTTGAGAATGCAAAGTCTTACAACCACTTCTCACAACATCTTAGTTTTGGTAAACTTAAACCTTTACATCACTAAACATACTAAATTTAAATATATATTTTAATATCGCTACAGTTACTTATACTAACACAGGCATGACGCTACTGCAGCAGGCTAAGGAAGGGCTGCAATTTTAATTTACAGTCTCATTTTCTTCTTTTGTTTGTCTTGCCTAGCTACCCCTGAACACCTGTGGGTGAAAGAAAGAGACAAATCACAAGGCTCTCTGCAACTTTCATATTAAACAGCCGTTCTTTATCCCTGCAGGCTGCTGATTGGTGGACCTTGCAGTGATCATTCTGCCTATACAGCTGACAGCACGCTTCTACCAAAAGCCTATGCTGGTTTTTGGATACCCATCATCAGCAATAACATAACTTGGTTGGTGACAAAGGGGTGTAGCCTGTACAAAAGAAAGTCATTATTCACATTAATACAGCACTCAAGAGAGCAAAGGGAGGTTCTGATTCCTGACTTCTTGACTTCTTCTGAAAATGTTAGTTGCCCTGCTGTCATACTGACATTTACTGTACTCTAAATCAATAATCCTGAGCAAGACAGGGACTTTTCATTTTCCTACAGCTTTCCTGAACTGCATATTTGCCCCATGTCAGTGACTCTGAGGGGTTGATTTACGAAAGACAAATTGACTGCACTTTGCAAAGTGCAGTTGCACTCTGCAAGAGCAGTTGCTCCAGAGCTTAGTAAATGAGGTAAACCTTAACTTTTCAAAGAATACCCAATCACGTGCAAGGAAAATTAAAAAACAGAATTTTTGCTTGCACATGATTGGATGATGGAAGTCAGCAGAGCTTCTGCTCATTTACTAAACTCTGGAGCAACTGCTCTTGCAAAGTGCACAGTCAATTTGTCTTTAGTAAATCAACCCAAGTGTTGAAGCCAGAGGCTCAGTATAACAAATAGGCAGCTGGTATTTTCAGAGGGAGGCCCCCAACTCCCATCTCTGACTTTTACCTATAAGTAAGCCTATAATAAGGCTTACCTGTAGGTAGTGGAAATATCTGCTAAACATGTACCGTTTAGGAGATATTTACTGTAAATGTAGCTGGTGAGATCACCAGCGCATGCGCTATGAAGGAACGGCCACCCGGGCCATTCCTTCAGACTGTGCCATAAATGGCGGCTCACACAGGAGTGACGTCATCGGGGCTCCGGCCAATCACAAAGCCGGAGTCCACAAACCCAGAAGGAAGACTGGGTGAAGATGGAAGCGCCTGCAGTGGTGACAGTGTAGTGCTGGAAGGCTTCATAGAAACATAGAAAAGTGACGGCAGAAAAAGACTGAGTAGTCCATTGAGTCTGCCCATTTTATTTATTTATTTATTTTTTTTGTTTGTTTTTTTTTTATTTTCTTTCTTTTATTAACTTTGTTGTCTGACTATAGATCTATGATTATCCCAAGCATGTTTGAAGCCATTTATTGTTGACTGTCTCACTACCTCTGTTGGTAGTTTACTACAATCATCAACTACCCTTTCAGTAAAATAATACTTTCTAAGATTAGTTTTGAACTTTCCTCCAGTTAGCTTGAGGTCATGTCCCCGTGTTCTTGATTTTGGTTATATATTGAAAAGACTGCCTTCCTGAACCTAACCCCTTAGTTTTAAGGTAAATTTAACATAATGTGCTAGTATGCAATGCATACAAGCACATTATGCCTTTACCTTGCAGGGTACAAAAAAAAAAATGGCCAGTTTACTGCCGCTTTAAGGTTACTTTAACTATGTCTTACATGTATTTATGTTAAAATGTTATGAAAATACTTCATTTTTAATATTATATTACAGTCTACTCAAGATGGATACAAAAGTTGTTTGCTGGCAAATGGCAATTAAGGCTGGGTTCATGCATTTCTGGTGTGGTGCATTTTTATGTGCATTCACCTTCACCTGCATTCATGCAACACACTGCAGCGGAAAAGTGTGAACCTGGCCTTAGGCCCCTTTCACACGGGGCTGTCCGTTTTGACAGACTCCGCTTGCAGAAGGAACTGTCAGAGCCCCGCTCTCCTCTATGGGGATCGGATGAAAACGGACCACCTGTCTGTTTTCATCCGATCCGATCCACCAGAAGGATGGAAAATAAAATAGGGTTTCCATCCGTCTGCATTTAGTGGATCGGAGCGGATCAGATGTCAGCAGACAGGTCACCTCTGACATCCGTCACTCCATAGAGATGCATGGAGTGTTCAGGTCCGCATGTGTGAAAGGGGCCTAAGACCCCTTTCACACATGCGGACCTTTCAGGTCCACCTGTCACTTTTTTAGGCGGACCTGAATGGACGCTCCATGCAGGTCTATGGAGCAACGGATGTCAGCAATGACATGTCCGCTGACATCCGATCCACTCCGCTCTGATCCGCTGAATCCAGACGGATGGAAACCATTTTTTTCTATCTGTCTGGCGGATCGGATTGGATGAAAACGGACAGGCTGATCTGTTTTCATCTGATCCCCCATAGATGAGAGCAGAGCTCTGACAGGTTTGTCTGTGCACAGTGAGCAGAGACGGACCTGTCATCCGCTGGCTCAGCGGGGATCAAAAAGCGATCCCTGCTGAGCAGCCGGAGTCTGTGACGATGGACATGTGTGTGTGAAAGGGGCCTTAGAGGTTTTTTTTTATGTATTTCTTAGGGACTTAGGTATTGCACTTGCATTTTTAGGTCTACACATTATCATAAGAGGCTCTCACTCTCCCTGCTGGGAATTATATTGATTTTATATTATGGAGAATGTGACAGGAGGAGCTGGTGCACACAAAGGTGGGAAGGGACACCCCAAACTCCCAGGCGGACAGAAAAAGACAGGAATTATTGCAGGGGGATCTCGCTATTGGAGTATCTATAACCCATAGAAAGCCAGGGGCTGACTCAGACCACCAGACAACACCTCTAATTTGAATATGTGAAATTTCTCTTTTGGTTGGACCACTCTTTTCAAATTGACCTGTAAGTATTCACACTGAAAACAGACGTGTTTGGACTGAACTTATTTTCATGAAAATGCTTTTTTTGCAACATCATTAAGGATCCAATACAATAATATGAGGCAAACCTACTTCTAATAGATAGGATGTTTCTTCTTATTAGGCAGACAGCCAAACAAAAGACCACAAAGAATAATTTGTCCAGTGACATTGGCTGTAGTAATGTACAAACACCCTGGACCTCAGTGTGTCTGAAATAATATCTATCTATATTACCTTCTAGCTGTCAATCACATTCAAACTTTGCCTTTCCAATACTGCTTTCCAGTGCAGAGTGGAATCTGATTGGTGGTTTTTGGATAAGGTAGACAGCTCATGACCGAAGACTAACTATAATACACCTACAGACTAGGTACTTAACAATAGGAATTGGTTGCAGAGAAGATGTAAGTACATTCAAAAATGAAATTCCAGTTTCACACGGTGACTACCTCTCCACCCTTCATAGAGTCATAACACAAAAAGGCTTACTTGACAATGGTATTATTCTTGGATAATCATGGCATCACTATTTGGCTCTGCAGCCATCCTGGAGCCAAATGGCAATGCCATGGTTATCCAGGAATAAATGTGCAGTCCATTCTCAAGTAATTTATTTTCTTTTATGGCTTTATGTAAAGTGGAGACATGGAACAAGAGATTCTGGTGCCAGGATTCGGGTGCTGGAATCGGTTGTTGCAGAGGAGTGATCTCCCAGCTCACGAGAGGTGGGTATGCAAACAAGGACTTACAGTGAACCTATGCATTGACCATGCAGGGCAAATCACCAAATGAATTACCACCAGCAGCACATACTTCCTGACCCTTCAATTTCTGTGGCTGAGTAGACCACTGTGAGAAGAGGAAGCCATGTGTAAGCACCAAGCTAAAATGGGACAGCTCTGTATGCCTAGGCAGCCAATCACCAAGCACCAGTGCTGTCACCAGTGAGTCACATGCTCCCTCATACATGGAAGTATTAGGAAAAATAAGTGTAAGGGTTACATGTTGTGTTAGGGCTACAGGAAGAGTTAGTGGAGGTGGCCTTAGGTCAGTGCAACACTTTCTGCACTCTCATCTCTGTGCTAAAAACTGCCTGCTCAGTGCCTAGCACTCAAAGTTAAACTATCAAATATTTACTGTAACAAAATATTTCCACTGAAGTCTCCAAAACTAGTCGCCAACACCAGCTTCAGCTCACTTGTGCTTTAAAACCCAACTCCGGGCAACTAAGAAATGATCCCCTGCAGTGGGGCTCTGCCTGCACTGCAAAGGTTAATTGCTTGCAATGGTCTAGGGAAGGGGTCTCCAAACTTTCTAAACAGAGGGACAATTTACTGTCCTTTAGACTTTGAGGGAGGGGGGCTGGACTGTGGTCAGTTGGAGTAGAAAATCCTCCAGTGTCTGGGAGAGTAAAAATGCCTCAGGCTTGGTGGTCAGTGGGAGTAAAAAACATTACATAATGCATTAGTCAGTAGAATGAAGAATAGTGCCTCATCATTGGTATTAGTGGGAGCCTGAGAGGAATAGTTGCACATTGTTGATATTAGTGGGAGGAATAGTGCCACATTGTTTGTATCAGTGGGAGTAATAGTGCCCCATTACTGGTGTCAGCTGGAGGAATAGTGCCCCATTATTGGTGTTAGTGGGAGAGATTATGCCCAATTGTTGGTGTCAGTGTGAGGTAAAGTACCCCATTTCTGGTGTCAGTGAAAGGAATGGCACCTCATTAATGGTGTTTGTGGGAAGAACAGTGCCTCGTACTAGTGGGAGTGTCCCAAGGGCCAGATAAAGTAAAGAAAAGGACTGCATCTGGCCCATGTGCCACAATTTGGAGACCTTTGGTCTAGGGGAGCAAAAAAAGATTTGCTTACCCTGATTTATTTATTTTTACTATATCACTAATGTTTTGGACCAGGGTGGTGCCGTGGGCATAGCCTCGATTTAAGCAAGGATTTTGATACAGTTCCACATAATGATCTAATAAAAAAGTTGTACAAGCTACGACTTAACCCTTGGGTGGTTCAGTGGATATGCAGTTGGCTAAAGGATAGATATCAGAGTGTGGTTGTAAATGGGATTCATTCAAAACAGAGCAATCACTAGTGGTGTACCGCAAGGTTCTGTACTATGTCCTGTTCTATTTATTCTATATGTAAGTGATATAACTAAAGGTTTGTTGGGCAAGGTATGTCTTTTTCTTGATGGCACAAATGTGTGTAAAAGGGTTGATATCCCTGGAGGTGTCTGTAACATTGAACATGATTTGGCGTTGCTGGAAGAAGCAGTGGAAACAGCAGTTCAGTGTGTTTAAATGTAAAATAATGCACCTAGGGAATAAGAATCTGTTGACAGAATACAACATTGGGGGTACAGTGTTGGCCAGCACTACAGAAGAACAAGATTTTGGAGTACCTATCTCAGATGATTGGAAAATGAGCAAACAGTGTGACCAGGCAGTTAGAAAAGCAAATAGAATTCTAGGATGCATCACTAGAGGGGTCACCAGCAAGTGGAAGGAGGTTCTGATTTCCCTATATAGATCTTTATATCACTAGAGGGGTCACTAGCAGGAGGAAGGAAGTTCTGATTATCCTGTATAGATCTTTAGTGAGACCTCATTTAGAATTCTGTGTCCAATTCTGGAGACCTCACTTACAAAGGGATATTGATAAAACAGAATGAGCCCAGAAACAGGTAACAACAATATTGAAGTGTCTTGGGGATAAAACTTATCTGGAAAGACTTGAGGAACTTAAAGGGGTTGTAAAGGTAAAATTTTTTTTTTTTAAAAATAACAAACATGTTATACTTACCTTCACTGTGCAGCTCGTTCTGCACAGAGTGGCCCCAAACCTGGTCTTCTGGGGTCCCTCGGCGGCTGTTTCAGCTCCTCCCCGCAAGCATTAACCACCTTAATGCGAGCTCCCTCGCATGGTGGTTAGTGCTTGCGGGCGCGCTCCCGTGATACAGCCGGCGGCTATAGCCGCTCACTGTATCACTCGGCCCCGCCCCCCAGCGCGCCGCATCATTGGATGTGATTGACAGCAGCGCGAGCCAATGGCTGCGCTGCTTCCAATCCATCCACTGTAGCCAATCAGCGGCCAGGGTGAGTGGAGGAATAGATGTCGGGAACGAGAAGCTGACTTTCGAGGCGTCAGGTAAGTAAAACGGGGGGGCTGGGGGCGGCGGTATTGTCAGAAGTTTTTTCCCCTTAATGCATAGAATGCATTAAGGTGAAAAAATTTTTACCTTTACAACCCCTTTAATTTTTACAGTGTGAAGAGAAACGAAAGACATGACTGAAACCTTTAAATGCATCAAGGGGTTGAATATGGTTCAGGATGGCAGTATTTTTACTATCAAGCCAAGATCAAGAACCTGGGGACATGACCTCAAACTAACTGGAGGAAAGTTCAAAACTAATCTTAGAATTGCTGAAAGGGTAGTTGATGCTTGGAAAAGACTTCCAGCAGAGGTAGTGAGTGAGTTAACAGTAAGTGGATTTAAACATGCGTGGGACAAACATAGATCTATATCCAGACAAAAAAAAGTTAGCCAAAATAAGAAAAAACATGTGTAAATTAAAAAAAAAAAAAAAAGACAGACTCCATAAACCAATTGTTTTTTTTTCTGCCGTCAATTTTCTGTGTTTCTATGTCCCCCTGCAGTGTGGGAACATCCCCACTGCAAGGAATACCTTTACATTTTCCCAGAGTTGGGCTTTAACTATACAAAAATTAGGAAAACTGTGAAAACGCATATAGAATTGTCATAAGCATATGTACCAAGGTGTGTAGCCAGGGGCAGGTGTGGAGGAGCTGAAGTGACTGATGTACAAGCAATCTTCCCTGTGTCTGCAGGAGCCGCTATATCAAGTCACAAAACCCACCACTGATATATTTTCCTCTATCAGCCATGTTGGGCTCAGTATTCTGTACACATCCAGCTGCCGGAACTGTCCTTGGTGCTAAAACCGATTGCAGAGACCAAAAGCCATCTAATATTTGAGATGTTCATGTTAATAAATCTAATTCCAGGCACCAAGTGGAGTCATTGTCAAAGCAGGTGCAACTCTAGTCCAAGCTGTTTGCTTTCTTGGATAAAGTGGAGAAGGGTTAAAGCTTTTGTCAGCGTTTTATTTTTGTGGGTTAGGTTTTTATACTCGCTTCCTGTCCAAGTGGAACATCCAGTTATACAGCGGGCATCCCTAGAGGAAGAGGGTTTAAATTCTTGAATAAAGGGAACTGCAATAAGTAATGGACAGAGCAACAAACCATTTGCAACACCACTAAAAATATGTATTTATTTGGCTTCTCAGTGCCTAACATAGCTTCTGTGCAGGACTGAAGCTTCAGATTCCCCGAGAACTGGAGAGGACAGTCCTAAAAACCTGGAAACACAACACGGTGTAGGTTCAGGATCATTTAGGAATAAGGATACCAACAGCACTGGGATTTTAAACAGCACGGCAGCCAGGTGCAGAAGATGGATGACTCGGATGACAATGACAGCCACATAGCAGTTAGACTGTGTCTGCTCGATCAGTGAAAATGGGATATGTTCTTGTTGGCCTGGAGTGTACCTTCAATATAATTCAAGTATTAACAGAGCTTACTCATGTGATCCACAGTACACACACAGCTATAAAAATGTGTATGTGTATAGCAGCAGCATATGATGTCTGTCATATTCCAGACATCTGTGTACATTGCCCTTTTATTTTTCCTTTCCAGTTGCCACGCCTCCACAGCTATGGCGTAATAAATGATACAGGCTACTCAGGGTTAATTCTGTGCCTTCATTTCCATGTAGTTGGTTAGATAGAGCACTCAGGGTGTTGCCATGGTAACATCTTAGTGTGAGCTAAAAAGAGCGTAGGAGACGAGGCTTAAGATGGGGAGAAAAACGAGGGGAACTGGCAAATATGGAGGGAGAAGAAGTAGGCAAGGGGCTGACCAAAAACGTCACAAGGTGGAGGAAACAAAGAGGGCCCGGGGATGTATTGTGCAGTGACAGGAATTACATGCAAACGCGATCATGAATTGTGGAGTTTGGGATCAGGAGGATTAGCAATGTAATGGTTTAAAAAGAAAACATAATAAAATAATAATCTTTTTTGTGGCAATAGCAGGCCTCACCATTTGAAAGTGCCTGTGTGTTTTCCACTCAGCAACCAGTCAACATAAAAACGAATAAATTAAAATAAAAAATGGCATGCTGTACTTTCAGCATAAATGAGGAAAACATCCTAATCATGTATTCAAATACATAAATAATAAATCGTAGTAAACAGAATGTTTTGACAGAGTGAGGAAGTAAAGGTAGAAGCTGTATCGGGTTCTTCTAGTGATGAAAGGGAACCTGTCACTTTGACTATTCATGGCAACTCCATGCTTTTGTGTTTGATACTGTCATGGTTACTTATAAGCCTGGTTGACAGAGCAAGTTATCGGCACATGTTCAGGCAGCTGACAAGAACTCAGTGGGTCTCTCATCTCTGGCTCTCTGCTCAATACCTGAAAAAAATATATAATTTGGCTTTTATTTGCCAAACTACCCTGCAAAAATGGTAGGCAGGGTCTTGTCGATATGGGCAGTATAGATTTCTTTGGTCCAGTTTTGGCTAAACAAGTGTACAGAAAAATGTTGTCAGTACCATGCCATTTTAAATTATTTAATTATTTTATTACATTATCCATTCTAATTCCAGTCTCTTGGTCTCATTACAGGTCAATTGTTTCTCAACTGGATTACTGTGATTTTCAAGACAACATTGAACATGCTTCGTTTCTTATGTGTGAGAATGAAAAGACTGCTTTCTTGGACTGAACTTTGTATTCTTCTTATGATTTTCCATGTATATTCTACATCTTGCCTGGCATTCTGTCCTCCTCAGTGTGTTTGTGAGACAAGGCCTTGGTTCACACCTCAGTCAGTTTACCATGAAGCCAAAACAGTGGACTGCAATGACCTTCTGCTGACTCATATCCCAGAGAACCTCTCCATAGACACCCAGGTTTTGCTGCTTCAAAGCAATAAGATCTCACGTATGGGTTGGGAACTTCAGGATCTAGTCAACCTTACAGAACTAGACTTATCACAAAACCACTTTCAAAGCATTGAAGATCTGAGCATTTCAAACCTGTCTCATCTCATCACCCTTTATCTGGAAGAGAACCAACTCACAGAACTTCCAGACTATTGCCTAAAAGACCTAGAAAGCCTAGAAGAGTTGTATATTAACCACAACCAGATTAACTTTATTGGTCCCCGTGCCTTTGCTGGCTTAGGTAAGCTTCTGAGACTTCACCTAAATGCCAATCGACTACGTGTTATAGATTCAAGGTGGTTTGAAGATCTCCCGAATCTAGAGATACTTATGATTGGAGAAAATCCTGTAAGCGCTCTTCAGAACTTTAACTTTCAGCCTCTCGGGAAACTACATAGTCTTGTGTTAGCAGGGATGGAACTTGACCATGTTCCAGAAAATGCATTTTATGGACTGGACTATCTAGAAAGCCTCTCCTTTTTTGACAACCGGTTGGCTTCTGTTCCCAAGGAAGCACTGAAACCTCTCAAATTGCTAAAATTCCTAGACCTCAACAAAAATCCCATTAGCAGAGTTCAAGCAGGAGATTTTAGAGACATGCCACATCTTGAAGAACTAAGCCTTAATTCAATGGAGGAGCTTGAATATATTGAGAGTGAGGCCTTTCAGGATCTGCCTGAGCTAATTAAACTAGAAATCTGCAACAACCCCAGATTGACCTATCTAGATCCTGGTGCATTTGTCTCTAACGTTGGCGCCTTGAAAACGCTACTTCTCAGCAATAATCGACTAGCATTGATACCACTTAAAGTATTTCAAATGCTACCAGGGTTAACCGAAATCAGTTTGTACAGTAATCCTCTCCGCTGTGACTGTCAAAACAATTGGAAAGGACTTTCATCTCTGAGATTAATTGAAGCCCAAGCAACACTTTGCACAAGCCCTCCCCTGGTGAGTGGACACCCTTTTCAGGAAATACAAGGCCAAGCATGGCTGAATAGATGCCCACCGTTAATAGATACACACTCCTTTCCTTCTCGGCTCCACCTTTCCAAGCACCAGCTAGTAACTCTAACTTGCCAAGCAAGTGGTCATCCAAAACCTGAAATCTACTGGATAACTCCACATGGAGAAAGAATATCAGGAGGAAATGGCAGAGTACGTATTCAGGGAGAAGGTTCCTTGGAAATACTGGATGCCACAGAGGAGGACTCTGGGTCATATATGTGCCAAATGTGGAACTCAGATGGTACAGACAGCAAAAGTGTGGTTCTCTTCATCAATGGAACTCAGGAACAAGAAGTCACTTCCCTCTCCATCATTACCAAGAAAGTTCATTCAAGTTTTGTTGTAGTGGAATGGAAAATGTTGGGTGGCCCTGTGAATGCTCCAAGTGTTCTAGTGCCTGTCCAGTGGACCTCAGCAACAATGAGGATACACAACCCACATATCAGTTACACAGCCAAGGTTCCTCTTGAAATCCAGGAGTATAATCTCACTCATCTCCAACCAGCCACCAAATACGAGGTGTGCCTTACCGTTTCTTCTATTTCTCGTCCAAGTCAACAGTCTTGCCTCAATGTGACCACTAAGGATGCTTCATTTTCCATGGCAGTCATGGGTAGGCCAGTGAGTATTGCCTTTTCAGCAGCTCTTGGCTCTCTCATTGCTGGTTTGTGCATGGCAGCTGTCATTGTGTATGCCGGACATCACCTCCGTCACAAAAGCTGCGGACACTCTTTAAAAAAGTACATGCAGAGAGCTTCATTCATCCCCCTAAATGAGTTTTACCCTCCACTTATCAGCCTTTGGGAAGGAGAAGCAGAGAAAGAAAAGGAAAGCAGCCTTGAGCAACCTGTTCTGGTGCCACCACAAGAGGATAACACATTCCCAACCATTGTTCAAATTGACACTTCAAAAACATATATGTGGCAGTCATAGACTCACACAGGACTGATGACATTAAATATTGACTTTGCTGCTTTCCATTCGTAGAGGGTGTTCCTGTCTTAGATCTTTTTGTACAAATGGTTATGAAGCAGTGGTGAACTTAGCACAAACCCACCCAAAACTGGCATTAAAGACAATGGGGGGGGGATTCTTGTCTTTTTTTTTTTCGTTTTTAGGGAAAAAAAATCCACTGTTTTGCTCCATTACCAGCATCCAACAGTAAGGTTTAAGTGTCTTATGTGGACTTTTTCTGTGAATAAGAAGGGAGTTTTGACTTATGGAAACTGTCTCATGTGTATTGATTTAACAATGTGAAAGACTTGAGGCAAAGGGGAACTAAAAGTTTATTTTTATGCCATGTTGTGTGAAATTGACTGTAATCCTTTTTTAGATTAAAGGAATATGAGACTTTAACCCTAAAGGCCAATTATATGGTTTTTAAAATTGCTTGCTAGTAAGATTTTGGTTATTTGAATGGGTCTACTGCTGCGGTCTTGTTCAATAAAGTGGGGCAAAGGGTAAATATAAAGTGCAGTAATAAAGCAGCAAAACAGATCTTTTTTAAATTTAACTTAGTTTCCTATAAAGGACATTCTGATTGCGTGCTGCAATTGCTCCTCATTGTTCTCCAATTAAGCATGGTGGCATGCACGCCAAGCAGCCATTGGCATTTAGGAAGGTTCACATTTAGAATTAAAGAGGAACTGAACTCTGGAAGCTGTGCCTAAAAAATGTCATGCAGAGAGGAAAGGACTAGTCAACAGTATTGCCTGTGGTCTCCCTGCAGCTGATCCTTTCTCCATTGCTGACCTACAATGCCTTGCTCTGCGTTGTGTTTCTGACTGTAGGCAGCCGTCTTGGTAGAGACAGGGATTTGCTCCTTGTTGTCAGAGACTCCAGCCTAGAGAACAGTGAGCAGTCAGAGTCAGCAGAGCCTTAGGCTAGATTCACATCTGTGCAGGTCTGGGAGTGCGTGTAAATCACACGTGGTCCTGCACCCACATGCACACAAAACATGCTGCTTTTATTACAACACACAGGGGTGCCATTAACTTTTATTGGCACCCCTATGCACTGCAAATTGTGGTGCAGTTTCCAGCATGTGGAAATGCATGGTCCCAAGCATCATGCGGTTTCTGTGCTGCCATGTTTTGAAAAAGCTGCAGGGACCTGTTTCCTGCTGGAAATGCAGATACAGCAGCCCTTTCAAATGAATGAGCTTCTGTGTCTGCACAAACGTGGCACACACAACTGCATAGATGTAAACTTAGCCTGAGATCCTATATTGCAGATATACAACTATAAGACTCAATTCACTAAATTGATGAGTTCTTTTGATTTGACTCTTTTTTATTTTATCTCATAATTTTCCCCATAAATTGTTCACTCATGAAATATAAATATCTCTTTGCAGTGTGCGTGTTATTTTTCCACATAAAATAAGCATTTAACAGCTAAAAGCCTTATTTGTCATACATACACTGTATTGTCAAAAGTATTGGGATGCCTGCCTTTACACGTACATGAACTTTAATGGCTTCCCTGTCTTAGTTCGTAAGGTTCAATATTGAGTTGGCCCACCCTCTGCAGCTATAACAGCTTTAACTCTTCTGGGCAGGCTGTCCACAAGGTTTAGGAGTGTGTCTATGGGAATGTTTGACCATTCTTCCAGAAGCGCATTTGTTAGGTCAGGCACTGATGTTGGACGAGAAGGCCTGGCTCACAGTCTTCACTATAATTCATCTCAAAGGTGTTCTATCTGGTTGTGGTCAGGATTCTGTGCAGGCCAGTCAACCCCAAACTCCCTCATTCATGTCTTTATGAGCCTTGCTTTGTGCACTGGTGCGCAATCATGTCTGAACAGAAAGGGGCCATCCCCATACTGTTCCACAAAGTTGGGAGCATGAAATTGTCCAAAATGTCTTGGTATGCTGACGCCTTAAGAGTTCCTTTCACTGGAACTAAGGGGCCAAGCCCAAACCCTGAAAACAAACCCCACACCATAATCCCCCCTCCGCTAAATTATTTGGACCAGCGCACAAAGCAAGGTCCATAAAGACATAGATAAGCAAGTTTGGGGTGGAGGAACACGAATCAGCTGCAGATGCTGATTCGTGTATTCTGACTTAGGAGTCCCACTGTAAGAATACAATGTCCGAACAGGGAGGACTCCTCCATCCACCTCAAGGGGGGGGGGGGGGGGGGGATGGGGAAATTTTTTGGGTTTTTTTCCAATCAGCCCACTGGCAGAACAAAAAAAAATATCCATCAATAGCCAGCCTTACATGTTACTTAGTACATACAGTGGATATAAAAAGTCTACACACCCCTGTTAAAATGTCAGGTTTCTGTCATGTAAAAAAAATGAGACAAAGATAAATCATTTCAGAATTTTTTCCACCTTTAATGTGACCTAAAAACTGTACATATCAGTTGAACAAAAAACTGATATGGTTGCATAAGTGTGCACCCCCTTACACTAATACTTTATTGAAGCACCTTTTGATTTTATTACAGCACTCAGTCTTTGTGGGTATGAGTCTATCAGCATGACACATCTTGACTTGGCAATATTTGCTCACTCTTCTTTGCAAAAACATTCCAAATCTGTCAGATTGTGAGGGCATCTCCTGTGCACAGCCCTCTTCAGATCATCCCACAGATTTTGAATTGGATTCAGGTCCTGGGCTCTGGCTGGGCCATTCCAAAACTTGAATCTTCTTCTGGTGGAGATATTCCTTTGTTGGTTTGGATGTATGTTTTGTGTTGTTCTAATGCTGAAAGGTGAAGTTCCCCTTCATGTTCAGCTTTCTAGCAGAAGCCTGGAGGTTTTGTGCCAATATTGACTGGTATTTGGAACTGTTCATAATTTCCTCTACCTTGACTAAGGCCTCTGTTCCAGCTGAAGAAAAACAGCCCCAAAGCATGATGCTGCCACCGCCATGCTTCACGGTGGGTATGGTGTTCTTTTGGTGAGTGTTGTTTTTGCACCAAACATATCTTTTGGAATTATAGCCAAAAAAGTTCAACCTTAGTTTCATCAGACCATAACATATTTTCCCACATGCTTTTGGGAGACTTCAGGTGTGTTTTTGTAAAATTTAGCAGGGTTTGAATGTTTTTCTTCATAAGAAAAGGCTTCCATCTTGCCACTCTACCCCATAGCCCAGACATATGAAGAATACGGGAGATTGTCACATGTACTACACAGCCAGTACTTGCCAAGATATTCCTGCAGCTCCTTTAATTTGTTACTGTAGGCCTCTTGGCAGCCTCCCTGACCAGTATTCTTCTCCTCTTTTCATCAATTTTAGAGGGACGTCCAGTTCTTTGTAATGTCACTGTTGTGCCATATTTTCTTCACTTGATGATGACTGTCTTCACTATGTTCCATGGTATATCTAATGCCTTGGAAATTCTTTTGTACCCTTCTCCTGACTGATACCTTTTAACAATAAGATCCCTCTGATGCTTTGGAAGCTCTGTGCAGACCATGGCTTTTGCTGTAAGATGCGAGTGACTAACAAAAAGTCAGGAAAGACCTACCAGAACAGCTGAACTTTATTTGGGGTTAATCAGAGGCACTCTAAGTGATGGCAAGTGTGTACTGACTGCTATTTAACATCAGTTTGAATGTGATTGCTTAATTCTGAACACAGCTACAGTTATAAAAGGGGGTGCACACTTATGCAACCACATTATTTTAGTTTTTTATTTTTACTTTCCCTCCCTAAAAGATTTCAGTTTGTTTTTCAATTGAGTTGTACAGTTTATAGGTCACATTAAAAGGTGGAAAAAATTCTGAAATTATTTTTCTTTGTCTCATTTTTTACATCACAGAAACCTGACATTTTAACATAGGTGTGTAGAAAATACAATTGATGCAAGGTGCAATTCTATAATTGATGCAATAACTCCTTCATTTTAATAAATTGAGCATGAAGAACAGTTGTTTGAATGTCCTGAATCAAAACATTCCTAATTATTTTTTATATTATTATTTAAAAATAATGATTCATCATATAAGAAATATGTAAATGTAAGGCCCCTTTCAAAGGTCCGCCTGTCAGTTTTTCAGGCAGACCTAATCATATGATCTATTTACCCCTATGTGTCCGTTTACACCCACCTACCTCCGATACGATTAATTCCACTAAAAACAAACGGAAGGGGATCTATTCTCCTCCGTGTAGGCGGATCAGATCCTAGGGTGGTTGAGTTCAAATTGACAGCGGAGTTCATTTATACCAGCCTCCCCATAGAGCAGAGCGGGCTCTATCCGTGTCCGCTCTGTGGAAACTGTCATCCACCCGCTCCGCTCTGATCAACAGGGGATTAGCGGACAGATCCCCTGCTAATGAAAACAGAAGGCGTCTGTGTGAACGGGGAGTAAATCCTTGTACTACTAGTTTTTTTTTTAAAACTGACAGCTCAGGTCAGAGCCGCTGTACTAAGAATCTGATGTTAGTACAGCAATATCCCGTGCTGTGCTATTGTGTTCTGACAGGGAAACAGCCCCCCTGCCAGAACACTCCAGTGCCGATCGGCAGAACTTTTTCAATTATGACCCTTCGACAGGCCCGACATTTGGCCGGCGTGTACTAGGCTTAAGGCTTACATCTATTTCTTACCACTCACTATATCACATTACCCCCTGACAATACTTTCATCTGCTTTTCCCTTTAGAAGGATGGAGTTTTCCTTGTTCAGGTGTCATCTAGGGTCAACATCTCCTTCCTGGACTAAGATATTTGCTCACACATTACACAATCATGTAAATCCTTGTGTTGATGTAGTTCTTGGATGTTTTTACAAATGGCTGACACAGATCAATGCCTGCTGCCGCCACTTTACTTCTGTGATCGCTGGAGAGAGGTTGATGACATCTTATTCTAAGCAAAGTCACTTTTCTGGAGCTCAAAGCCTGCTTTTTAATGATAAAATGTACAGCTTTTATTTTTTAAATGAGTGTTGCTGGACATTGTGACAATGTACATGTAAGGAATTGATGTATGCAGATTTGTGAAGACAGGTCCACTTTAATTTTAGTAAATTGCTTGGAGCCATTTTTTTCTTTTGACTGGATAGATGTATAGATAAGCGTTGACAATTTTCATCCATGGGATTACCGAGAGGTGGCCATTTCATTTGCACACCTTGCAGCACCTGCCACCCACAAACTATCTTCATTTCCAAGATCTTACAATAATTTCCCATAGTTTTATTAAATTTTTTCCTATGTCTATTATTTAAAACTCTTTTATACAATCCAGTTAATGGACATAAGTTCATTTTGGGTCATGGCCCTTTAGCCCTTTAAGCCTTTCTATGAGAGAAACATTGGCTCTGCTGACATTGGGTCTGTTAGAAATTGCTAGTTGCTTGGTGGCCAAGTCAACCACTTGTTTCTGTTTTTTGAGTTATCGGTCCAGAACAAATTTCTTTAACTTTCCTGATCTGCATACCCGTTCCAAATGAGTTACTTAAAAATAATTAAACCTAGCAGGTCAGCATAAAATCCAGGCAACCATCATTTTCAGGAAAAGGTCAGTTATGGCAGCCCCATTTTTCTCCCAATTAGAATTTGATAGAGCAGGACAGGGATAAAACTTTTCTAGCCGTCTGTGTCATTATTAGGGAGATTTCCCTTGACTTCCTGTCAGGAGAGGAAATGATGGGAGGTCACTTCAACAGGGACACATACTAAAACAGGAAATTACACATTTTTAGTAGAATTTCTGTTTTTATAGCTGTCCGTGCCATCCTGCCCCACTGACAACCGTTTCCCCCATTTCTTGTATGACCATCACAGGGACAGGAAGTGACGGTAAAATCTCCCTAATGAAACAGAAATAAATACTTGACAAAAATGTTAACTTTACTCAACATTGCTACAGTTAGGCTTTAAGTAAATAAGGTGACATACTACTATATGACACCTCAGGTTCAATATCCCTTAGTGTATGTTTTATCCAGGGACCCTGTACTGAAAAAGAAGAAAAAAAAACACCAGAGCCAATGATTATTTTTAAAAAATATATTTACAGATATAACAATATAGAATGATTTACAGTGTCCTCAAAGGCCTTCATAAAACATTTTAAATGAACAATAGCAGAAGAGTGAGAGCAGCATAGAGACTGAGAGCGTCTCCTCATCGGTCAGAAAAGAGCATCTTACTTTTCAGCAAGAGAGGGGGGCTTGTCTGGAAATGGACAGTCTGCACCAAATCACTGCAATGATGGCATGGTGAGGAAGCAGGACAAAAAGGTCCCAACTCAATACCCTGCAAGAGAACTTAAGGCATACTAAACAGAGCTTAAGGCATGCTAAAATGACATGTTAATATTGTCTGAGAAGCCACTTCAGCATGTCTTAAGCCTGCTTTAAAGTTCTGTAGGTGCTGCTGGTAGACCATCTGGAGGAACAACAGGACTTGATGCCTCAAAATCAGTCAGCTATTCCTTTTGATTCTCACACTGTTCATTAGAACAACCAGATCACCTTTCCTTTATAGACTTACAAATATGTGTGTTTGTTTAGTGACTATACTAGTCCATACCTATGTCAGTTGAGGATTTTAACATACTAAACTGTATCTTAGACATAACTGACAAGATTTTTAGGGGCCGGCCATCCAAAAATGATATTTTCATTATAGATGGAGCCTAGTGGGCTGAGTCAGTTCCCGGCTTCTAATGTGTCTTGGATACTCCAACAGTGAGGTCTCCCTGTCAAAATTCCAGACTCTGTTCCTGTCCACATGGAAGTTTAGGGTGTTCCTGCTAACTTTTTGTGTGCTCCAGCTCCTCCTGTTACATTCTACAGGATATAAAAGAAATAAAAATCCAGCAGGGAGAGTGGAGCACATCATAATGGGCACAGCAGATGTGCAGACCCAATAACTAAGTGCTGAGACCTCACCATAGAGTCCCTGAGAGATAGAAGACATTGTCAGGTGGTGTACCTCTCCAACATCTACCCAACACTGAAATAACAGCTTTGTGTGGACTGACCCTTTAAGATCATTTCCAGGGGCAATGGTGCCTCCAAATTCATTGTGTATAATCAAGAATCACAGAATTGTAATATAAGAGTGTAATATAAAAAACACAATTTAAGACTAAGGTTAGCCATACACATATAGATTTCCCATCTTCAGCCAGCTGAATGAGAGAAATCTAATAGATTCCTTCATCTACGCTAAACAGCACAGATAGAGGAATTTCCCTGGTCAGCTATTGTACTGTATACTGAGAGCTTGCACCCGCACCTGCACCTGATTGGGTGCAGTCACTAGGTGCTTACATATGTCTGGTCAAGACTAGCCCTCTTAAAAATCACACTAAGGCAGCCCATAGATGAGTCTTTTTTTTTCTTTTGTTCAATCAACAGTTTGAATGAAAAAAATAGCTCAATTCCCCCTTTCACATAGCTGATGTGGATGGGGGATTCCTCTGCACTGAGCTACTGTATTCTGACAGCAGAGAGACTTCCCTGCTGTCAGAATACACTGATCAGTGCTGCAGGGGAAAATCTGACAGGGTGGTTGTACAGAAGTCGATCAGTAGATTGACTTTTGTACAACCTCCCTGCCCATACATGGATCAAAATTTAGCCGATCAATGCTGAACCCACCGAATTTCAATCCATGTATTGAAAACAATAAAACCAACAATTTTTTAAAAATCACACGCTGATTTTCTTAGATTTCAAAGTATCACATTTTTTTTTTAGATTGACTAGTGGGATTGAAATGTTTATGGACATTGTTTAACTGACAAAACATGGTATGATCCCCTTTATCTACAAACAACTATGTAGTACAAAGGCTCTTTTTTGTTTTTTTGCTGCTTGTTTGCTGGTTTGTTGTTTGCATATTGCCTCCAGACCTATCCATTAAGTCCCTCCCACTTTAAATGCACTTAAGCCACACCTCCGGACCTATCCATTAAGCCCCTCCCACTTTAAAATGCAATTAGGCCACACCCTTAATTTGGTTCCTCATGTGGGGTGGCTCAATTAGTTCCTAGGTATGTTTATTTCATCTGCACATGATTGGGTATCCAAAGCAAACAGGTATTTACTTTTCCTGAATGGATAATTGGAGTAAATATTCACACAGGTTATAGGGTAAAGGTTCTCAACCCCCTTAGTAAATGGGTCCAAAAATGTCATAGGACGTGAAAAAAGGGAACATCTCTCAAAAGGACAGAGACAGCAACACAAATACTTTTTCTAGTAGAGTGGGGAAAGGTTGACTAGGTCAGAAGTTAAGTATTTTATTGCTATCTGTGTCTGCCTGTTTCTGACACTTTTTCCCTCAATTCTTGTTCTGGGGTTATCAGGTCAAAAGTGATAGGCAATCTCCCAGTGGAGACCATAAAAATATTTTAACCAGTGTCGACCATTATAGATTGTTACCAAGTATGGAGGACACCAGGTGTATGCATGTATATAGTAACAGGATAAATAGCTTTGTAGAAAAGTATTTGTATGTGCCCAGACAGCATGTGTGCATGTGTCACTTTTGCTACGCACACTGATACTGTCTTGACATGGTAGGAGGGCCATCAATTTCCAGTGACTGGTGCATTCTGTCCACATCAGCAGCCTTTTTAGCTCTCTTAGTCAATAAATATATATCTTTTTTGCCTTTGAACTGGCAGTTCAGTGAACTGAAAATAAATAATAAAAGTACTTGCATGATACATAGTTCTTTTCAGCAAAAGCAGTATTTCCCTTTAAAGCATAAATATATTCCATAACAAACACTACTAAAGTCTGCATTAAGAAAGACTTCAGCGTAGTATTAAATTCCCTTTTAAAGGTTACGCACCCCACAAAAAGAGCACATTCAGAAACCACTTCACAAAAATATTGCATAAGACTTGGATTTGTCACCTGAACAAAATCTGAATTACTAAAACCTTGCATGAAAGTTCTAACTGACCTAGAGCTATGTAAAAACTGCCTAAATATTCCATATAGGTATATTTATATATATATATATATATATATATATATATATATATATATATATATATATATATAATTTTTATTTGGCACACAAACAGTTGGACCATGGCCAACAAAAGAGCACAAAATGGCAGCATGGAGCCACCACGACGAGTCAGCTGACACATTCACTGTCAGCTCTAAAAAAATGAGGCTGTTAAAGTTCACAGCAGCTATTTATTTCAGATGTGTTCAAAAATTTTTAGCACTATTCTCAGCTGGGCCAAGGGTAAATAAACTGACCCGTGAAAATATTTGCTTTAATCGTTACATGAAATGGTACGGCATTATGACAAGCAGCATTTACTGTTTTCCTTTGCACTAACTAAAATTCCCTTTTGACAATAAATCTTCTTTATCTAAAAGTAGCCCTCCATATGAGTAACCTGTCCCTGTATTCAGTGATAATTATGCACTATAACTGGACACCATTTTCTCAATGGCCAAATTTACAAAACAAGCTTAACTATAAATTGGCCAGAAAAAGGTTCAATAAATAGTGCCTGGTAATTAACTGTTGGCACTCTCAATGAAACGAATCCAAAGGACCAATTTTTTCCCACCACGTTATAGTAAGGCCCCAAAATAATTCAAATAGTTCAGTTCTGGATGGGCGCCACTGTACTATTGAATTTCTAAAGTTTCCAGTAATGAGATTTAGCCATGCCTGTTTGTGTTTCTGCCACCTCCCACATAATGATGGAGGGACAATGAAACAATCATGTAGTTTGGTAAAGTCTGAGCGTGTTAGGCAGAACTGGAAAATTTGAAGGAGATATTTTGGTGCTGGAGTGCACAAGAGATATAAGACTCCAGTATGTGATTTAACTAGCCAACAGCCATGCAAAACTTAGATATATTTTTTTGGGTGGTATTACACTTTAACTAAAAACAAATCAACTCTGTATTACATGGCCAAACGTATGTGGATTCTCCTCTAAATTACTGACTTCAAATGCACAGAGTCAGGTTCATGAAGACATGGTTTGATGAATTTGGTGTGGAGAAAATTGAGGTCTTACACAACAAACTCAGGTCAGGGCACAGAGCCCTGACCTTAATTCTATTAAACATCTTTAGGATGAATCAGTATGCCAATTGCAAGATAGGTGTTCTCATCCAGCAGCAGGATCTGACCTCACACATGCTCTTGTGCCTGAATAGGCACATATTTTTACAGAAACATTCCAAAATCAAGTGGAAAGCATTCTCAAAAGAGTGTATAGCCTCAAAGGGAAGGCCAGCACTTTATTAGTGTGATGGACAGGAGTCCAAAAAAGTTTGACCATACAGTGTATATAGAAAGAATGATAGTAGGTGGCAAGGCAGTTTGACATAAGATCAGCCTCTGCAGAGGTGTAAGTGGCAGTAGTATAATTTAATTAAATAGTGTGGATAAAAATAAGATATCACACAAAATGCCAACAGGGAGAACAGTACTCCTTGTAACATGGGCAACGCCATGACCCTGAAAGTATAGATCTCACATCTCAAGTTGATGGGCGGTATTAAAGCCAACATGTATTTTGGACCACCAATCTTTACCAAAAATTGAAATATCATTTGCAGGTAGACTGTTTAAACATTGGTGGTGTACAGTCTGTATTTCCCACCATTTGTGAACTGTCCAGTTCCTGCAGCATAAATGGCCAACATTCATCTTGTTTTGTTTTTCTTTTGCTGGTGAATTTAAGATTAAAGTGCTCCATAATATTAACATAGTGATTGAAATGTTCACCATAATTAAAACCGATATTTCAGTATTTGGAAGGTGTTGGCAGGTTCAGCTACCTAATGATATCTTATATTTTTCAGGGACTCCAGAAGTGAAACCGCTGTGCTTGAGTCCGGAGGTCTACACAACCCTTAAGTTGGGGTCCCACTATCCCTGTTTGACTTTTTAATTCATTTTTATGTGACAACCAATGCATGGGAGTTGTAGGAACACCCAGCCCAAAATAGAAAGAAACAGAATCAAGAAGTATGGCACATAGTTCTCACTAATGGTTTACCCAAAAATAAGAAGTCACCATTGTAATGCCAGTAGACAAGACTATAACTATAGTCTATTTTTTGGGTGCACTTACATCTGAAGGCCATGTGACAAACCAGAGATGTTTATTAAAGTGGAACTGGAATTCTTTTATTTTCTATCTGGAAAACTGAATAGTTGACTAGCACATTATGAATGGACATCAAGCATCTAGCTTGCCACTGGGACAATTTGTGTCTTTTGTGGGATCAAAAAAATTTTGACCAGGTCTACAGAAACTCAAATTTAAATCCTGAAGGATCTTTCCAATACTATTTTCCTATTTACAGAAATTTTGAGTCAGAGCAATGGCTCCTTTTATCTCTGCTATAACTACAACCTGGGTGGGATGTACATCAAAGACTTAGTGTGAGACGAGGCTCCATAAGAGTGTGCATTACCAAGTGCATTATTTATTAAATTGAACCCAGTAATAAATCTTCCTTTAATTTCAGAGCATGATTCAGAGTCAGTATGCTGATTAGAGTTTTAAAGGCTCCAATGATACAGTGCCTCCAGTTGCCAAACCTCAAAAAGAAACCGTCTAATACCTAATTCCATGCATGACATAACCTATCAATGGTAATAAGCAAAAAATATATACAAGGGGAAGTGTTAAAAGCAAAGAACAAGTTCTTGCTGGCTGATCTTCAAACAATAAGATTGCAAAGAACCACACGCACTTTTTTTTGTTGGGAGGGCTGGGGAAGGGGAGCCCATGAGGAATCCATTTTATAAACTTAAAGAATAAGTGTACCTTTTTTGTGAAAAAATAAGTAATAAGTTATCTTACTCTCCGTATCTGCCTAATCTAGTGTAAGCAGCCTAGAAATCACAATTGTTCTAAAGCACATGATACATTTTTTTCTGGCACAGGGAAGTCTGCACAGGTAAAGGGATGCCAGAGATGTTTCCTTTGCGAAAAATCAGTATATAGAGAGATCCATGTTTGCAGAATAATTTTGTTAGAAATTTGAAGGAAATATGAACTGGCAGGACTCTTAAAGATCATAGTACAGCTCATCAAGGACAGCAAAAAGTAAAACGGTACTAAGTTACATATGTAAATTGGAATGCCTAGATATATTAATGCAGATAAGTACACTTATTCTTTAAATCCAACTAACTCAATCAGTAAATTCCTGATTACTGACGTTAGGCCTTGTTACTGAAATATATAAACTATTTTGAAAGAAAAAATGGGATAAGTGGTGTTACCTTATTGTACCATACGGTGTAGACAAAGTAAGTGCCCTCCCACCAGGAGGGAAAAACCTATGCTTAGTAGGATTAAGTGTGTGTAAATATAACCGTCAGTAGTGAATATGAACGTGTAATGTGACATAAACCGTGCTGAGTGAGAGGGAAAAAAGAGGTATCTATGTACCCATAAAAGCTGATATGTCTATTAAGTCAAACAAAGAAAAATGTGTAGTATAAATCCATATCTAGTGAACCAAAAATGTGAACTAACATCATACATATAAATAGAAGGTACTAGTATAGGTAGGACCTCCAGGATAACATACCAAAAAAAATTATATATACATTGTAGTGGGCAAAATTTCAATAATATGTCAAAAAGTCCCGGAGCAGGGGTATATAAATATATATAAAGATGAAAATATAGAATGTGGACTCAGTTCTGAATGCTGGGAGTGATCTTTGGGAAGGTGCTGACCAGTGTGATCCCTTACCTGTGGAGATAGCTGGTGGATCCCAACAGACCTACAGACGGAACTTCGGGAGAGCCTAGGAGGAAGCCTACCCACGACCACACACTTATGCCTATTACCCCTGCAGGGGTGACAACATTTGGTGAGTGGGGACACAACGGGGGGAGCACCTTAAGTCACCTTATCTGCTGAGCACCGAAGTCACCCGAAAGGATCAGAACTGGTCATTTTGGAATTACACTCCTGTGATACACATCTTATTCCCTGGGACTTTTAATTTTTTTATTTATTTTTATTCTCATATTTATATATTTTTTTAATATTATTTTTATTGATATATTTCATTATTTTTGTTTTTTCACGCACAATCTGTATGGGACTTGGTTCATATTTTCATCTTTATATATATTTATATACCCCTGCTGCGGGACTTTTTCACATATTATTGAAATTTTGCCCACTACAATGTATATACAATTTTTTTTGGTATGTTATCCTGTAGGGTCCTACCTATACTAGTACCTTCTATTTATATGTATGATGTTAGTTCACATTTTTGGTTCGCTAGATATGGATTTATACTACACATTTTTCTTTGTTTGACTTAATAGACATATCAGCTTTTATGGGTACATAGATACCCCTTTTTTTCCCTCTCACTCAGCACGGTTTATGTCACATTACACGTTCATATTCACTACTGACGGTTATATTTACACACACTTAATCCTACTAAGCATAGGTTTTTCCCTCCTGGTGGGAGGGCACTTACTTTGTCTACACCATATGGTACAATAAGGTAGTGCCACTTACCCCATTTTTTCTTTCACTTTCTGTAAGTTCCCTTGGGAACCTAATAGGGGGGCTGCAACCCTTAATTATCTTAAGCGCAGAGTATACCATATATTGATATAAACTATTTTGCTCATGGGCAACCAATCACCAAACGTATTCTTCCAATATGTCCCAACCCATAGAGCTAATCTGCCCTTCAATTATGAGGTTCAATGTAGTTGTAGTAAAGGTAGTCACATAATGGCCTTTTCCAGTGGGAATTGGCCTTTGTATCACTTCTTGTATACAAATTGCCTTGAGCTTGCTATCTTAGCCCAGACTATCACCATCTCCCCTCATGGGGGTCTCAACCAGATTATTATCATCTCTGACATCTGAGAAGATTCAAGAAACTGACAAGGGGCCATGTTGTAAGTCACACCACTGTGTACAGGCCTAGTCGTTTACTGGGAAATGGTACTTCAAACTTTACTTTATCCTAAAACTATCTGCCTGTGTCAAGAGTAAAGGCTGTAAACTCATTTTCCTTTAATGGGCCTGAGATATGGGAACTTGAAGAAGGGAAATGTGTTAGGCCTCTTGCACACTGCAGCTTGAAAAAGCTCAGTATAGCTTTTTTTTTTTTTTACTGAGCTAAAATACAGCCCATTAATTGTAATGTGCCTATGCACGCAGGCACGTAAACAAGCGCCGTGCATTCTTCAGTAAAATAAAACCTAAATAATACAATCTGCTTTTTTGGTCAGCAATTTCCACAAATGTCCATTTACATATTGTGCAAAATGAGAACGCAAAAATACGTTTTCGATCATTTGCGTGAAAATGTGCGAGTGCGCGAACACATATACGCGAAAATGCGCATAAGTACGTGCAAATACATACATACAAAAAATTCAGAAAAAGTAGATGTTCAAACAGGAGTATCATGTGCAAGAGGCCGTAGAGTTGCCTCTAGCAATCAGTACAGTTTTGATTTCTTTCCCAGTCTCAATACAAGAGGCCTGGTGTATATGGTACAGAACCCTGTGAACTAACAGGCTAGTTTTGCTACTTGAACTGACTAAGTACCACAGTGGAAAAAAAAAAAAGTGTATGGAACCTAAATACTATAATTAAGCTATAATACAGCTAGATCAAAACACAACCAGTAACACTGGCTGTGATACATACAGGTAATATGGCTTCTAATAGACTGGCTAACACCGTTGGCCAATCAGAACATAAGAAGAGACAACGGAACAAGAACGCTCACATGCAACACTGTCTACAAAAACGCAGTGTTCCTGTAACCTGGGAAACTGAAATACAGGAGGCTAAGCCATCATTATACCACTATGTGCAGAGAATCTGCCATAGCCAAACTGGTGAAAAGAAGATACAGGGGTGGTACACACTGCAGCCAATGGGGTTTATAGGGAAACTAAGATCACATTTGGTATATTATGGTTCTGCTCCTCTCACAGGGGTCTCACAGTAGCAAAAGAAACTTGTATGTGACTCAACCAAAGGATTCTACAGATGTATCAGTTTGTGGTGGAGTAGACCTTCAAAGGTTATTTTAGGTATATGCAATTTTTGGGTATTACACAGGCAACTGTTCAAGGGGAAAAATACACAAATAAGGGTTGATTTAGATTTACTAATTGGGGAGTGCAAAATCTGGTGCAGCTTTGCATACAAACCAAACAGCTTAAAGGTTTCATTGTCAAGGCTTAACTGAACAAACTAAAGTTAAAAGCTGATTGGCTACCATGCAGAGCTGCGTCAGATTTTGCTCTCTCCAGTTTTAGTTATTCAACCTCATAGTGTCTATGGCATGGGTCACCAAACTATGGCCCTCCAGTTGTTCAGGAATTACAATTTCCATCATATCTGTGAATGTCAGAGTTTTACAATGCCTCATAGGACGTGTAGTTCCGCAACAGCTTGGAGGGCTGTAGTTTGAAGATCCCTGGTCTATGGCACAGATGGCTGCTTGGAACTGGCCAGCCTGCAAAAGCTGTTTTTTTTTTTTTTTTAACAACCATACCGCAGCTACATTCTTCTCAAACCTTCCAGCCTGTAGCAAACATCAGGGATATGGTAGGCAGATGTACTGACCTATGAGGGGCAATGAGCAGTCCACTTCTCCCCATAAACCATAATTCACTGTTTGTTAGGGGTGGTAGTATGGCAGGCTGCACAGTTCCTAAAACTACAGCAGACATGTACCGATTCTTACATTTGACCATTAAAAAGTTTACCTGTACAATCCCCCAAAAAATTGCTTAGAACTGCACCTGGCGTCTTCCAGGGACACCTAATCATTGCATTTAAAATGTTGGCCATACAGGTAGCTATTTTTTTAACCACTTTTAGACAGCTTGCCATCGCTGATACTTTTGAAGGCAACCTACCATTAACAAATTGGACCAACCAGCAAACTTTGACCATTGTTAGTGAGAACTGAAAACAAATAGAAAACAATTGAAACCAGGCACCCTGAAGACCAATCTCATGGAAAATGATCAGATTTTCCATTGTGTTTAATCTGGTTTTCTATTATAGTGGATAAATCACTGGATTGTATTATTATGGAACATTTAGAATGAGATTGAACAATTAGATTGCTTCATGCATGGCCAGCATAAGAGATTTGGTTGTTCTCGGCAACACCAGCACTTGTCAGTTCCTAAGGTTTAGCACAAGTTAAAATAATAAAAAGCCCTCCACTGTATCAGATCATCACCATAAACAGGTAGACCCATATTCCTAAGAGCTATGTTTTGTATTCATATTCTGGAGTCCAAATGAGTCAAAAAGCCAACATTGCTTTTAGGCTACTTTCACACTGAGGCTTGCGGGCGCTGGCGGTACAGCGGCGCTAAATATAGCGCCGCTTTACCGTCGTTTTAGCGGCGCTAGCGGGGGGCGGTTTTACCCCCCCCGTTAGCGGCCGAAAAAGGGTTAAAACCGCCCGCAAAGCGCTGCTGCAGTGGCGCTTTGCGGGCGGGTTTGCAGCGCTGCCCCATTGTTTTCAATGGGAAGGGGCGCTTTAGGAGCGGTAAATACACCGCTCCTACAGCGCTCCAAAGATGCGGCTTGCAGGACTTTTTTGACCGCCCTGCAAGCGCACCGCTCCAGTGTGAAAGCCCTGAGGGAGTGCATTGAGCAGCTCTTTCGGGGAGCTTGCAGGCACTATTTTTAGCACTTTAGCGCCTGCAAAGCGCCTCAGTGTGAAAGGAGCCTTAAGGTGCACCTGTACCAGACCAACAAGGCTGTGAAGCAGTATGATAGGAAAAACCGACACCTCTACTAGGTTTTTCCAATATTAAAGGTTTTAGTGAATTTTTGGAAGAATATAGTTTAATGCTCAGTCTATTCCTATGTGAGTCTGTGCTGGGCTTTCTTCACTGAACAACATCCTTCCAGCAGCAACACATAATAGGAGTTAACGTAAGGGCAGCTGCAATTTTTGTAACACTTTTTTTTTTCAGATTTGCATGTGAAAGGAATACAGGAGGTAAGTAATCTTATTAATATTTAAAATAGGATTGAGTGGGACTTTAAATGAGGTAATGATACATTCATTTACCTCCATCTCGGTTTTTGTATATAAAAAAGAGAGAACAGAAAGGGGCGGGACTTTAAATGAAGCATGTGCGGGATGAGGATATGATTATTTTGATGGTGGGCATATCAATAGTACATTTTAGATATTATATACGCATAATTGCTTCATAAATAACTATTTTTATATTCTTCAGAGAAATTCATAACTATACACATACATAAATACCAGTTTGGTTAAGGTTATTGGATGGATTGCTCTGAACCATACATTATTTTTATTCTATACAATAAAGATGTAAATTTTTTATTTTGTACATTTTCCTGTCTTTCCCAGTTACTAATTGGAATAACCTTAACCAAACTGGTATTTATGTATGTGTATAGTTATGAATTTCTCTGAAGAATATAAAAATAGTTATTTATGAAGCAATTATGCGTATATAATATATAAAATGTACTATTGATATACCCACCATCAAAATAATCATACCCTCATCCCGCACATGCTTCATTTAAAGTCCTGCCCCTTTCTGTAATCTTTTTAATGTTTTGTGCATAGTTTGTAAATAGATATGAATTGCAGGTGATCATATTTGCTCTTTGCTTTGCCTCCTCTCAATGCAAGTCTACCAATTAGGGACCCTCTGCTGGTAAGCAATAGAGGCTTTATAGTCTTGAAATAGGTGGAACAGCCACAATGCTTCTGATTGCCAGGGACCATGTGATGAAGGCTGCCAAGGTCCAAGAGGAAGCTTGGAAGCACTGATTTTATTTCATAGCAAGAATGAGGTTGTTTTTCAATTACAATAAAAACTATGGGTTGGCAGCACTTATCTACCCTACTGATGTATGGGAAGTGAGAATTTTAAGTACGCTTAATGGTTCATGGCAAAGACCTACCAAATACTCCAAAACCTTAATTTAGGAAATGTGCCAACCTTCCTTACATTCACTCTTCAGAGCATATTCCTTGATCCAGTAATACAGGTGCACTTTTTAGATGGATTGTTTCCTACAATAGTTTTTTTAGGCCAGCTTCCATTCAACTTCTTTGTTAAAACTGCATAAACAATGCTGGGTTTTTAATTCACTCCAGGGATCTGTTGGAGACAGTTATGCCCCTTTCACACGTGCCAGATCTGGTTTTTACTCAGCAGGGGATCCGTCGGCTGATCCCCTGCTGAGCTGCGGGAAGAGGTCAGATGATAGGTCCGTGTCCGCTCCGCTCCGCTCATGCAAAGTGGACAAGGACACAGCCTGCTCTGCTCTATGGGCAGTTGGGTGTAAGCACACTAGCTGTCCGTATACACCTGACTGCCCTCTGATCTGATTCGGCCAGAACAGGTCCCCTTCCGTTCGTTTTTGCTGGATCGGATCTGAGGTAGCCAGGTGTAAACGGACACAAGTCCGTTTACTTCTAACTGCCCATAGAGAAAAATGGAGGGTCCAATCGGGTCTGCTGAAAAACAGAGAGACGGACCTGTTTGGACCACTCATATGAAAGGGGCCTTACCCTCAAATCCTGACATGCTGACAACTGTTGTCTGGTAAAACAACGAGACAGAAAGTGAGGGTAAATGTCTCTAATGGAGTCGCAAATAGCAGTAAAAACCTGACTAGGGTTCTAATCCTACACTATTATGCATTAAGATAAATCTATCCAGAAATGTATATAGCCCCTCCCTATTTCATACCTGTAAGATATTTTAGTAGCTGTAATAAACAGTCCACAGATCGGAATTAAAGTCCCTCACAAAACAAATTCAGGTTTCACTACAACATTATGTTCTATTTACCATTATATAAAGAGAGATGATCTTTGATAGAGAAAGAAAACCCCCCTATTAAATCACACAAATCGGCTATCATATTACCGGGGATGGATTTAAATGAAAATCTGGAAAGCACACAATCTTAGGTAGACCTGTCAGTTTTGAAAGCTTTTTTATTTTGTAGTATACATTATCGGGCAAAAATGGTACATTTCTGAACTCCCTCCTGACTCTTGGCTGACAATTTGACCTACAGTGCCCAGGATCATTTTTTTTCCATGAAGAAGATGTTTTTGACCTACATTTTTTAACATTATGTACATCGACATATGTCTTAGCTAAGCTATGAAACTGTTTTGGAGCCATACATTTAGACATGACAGTCATATTGACAATGACTTTATACTTAGGAACTAAGGAACTATAGAGTTATACTTAGGAACTAAGGTTTACATTTTAGGATAAGGGGTTTGAGTAAGGGTTAACAATTAGAAGTAAGGATAGAGTTTCTTTTAATTCAGAGGGTTGTGTTATGCCGCGTACACACGGTCGGACTTTTCGTCTACAAAAGTCCGACAGCCTGTCCGACATACTTCCGACGTACCTTCGGCGGACTTGCGGCAGACTTTCTTACGAACGGACTTGCCTACACACGACCACACAAAAGTCCGACGGATTCGTACGTGATGACGTACACCGGACTAAAATAAGGAAGTTCATAGCCAGTAGCCAATAGCTGCCCTAGCATGGGTTTTTGTCCGTCGGACTAGCACACAGACGAGCGGATTTCGGGGTCCGTCGTACTTACGACGTAAAGATTTGAAGCATGTTTCAAATCTAAAGTCCGTCGGATTTGAGGCTAAAAAAGTCAGTTGAAAGTCCGGAGAAGCCCACACATGATCGGATTACCAGCCAGCTTTAGTCCGTCAGCGTCCGTTGGACTTTTGTAGACGAAAAGTCCGACCGTGTGTACGCGGCATTAGGTTGAGTTATAGGGTTAGGATTAGTGGTTGAGGTTTAAAGAATAGGCCAATCAGAAACAGACACAAGTTATACTTGTGTCTGTTTCTAATTGAATGCTAGCACTATTTAAGCCAATGTCTTAGTGCATAACTCTGCCTTGAGAAAGGGATCCTGTGAGGTCCAAAAACATTGGATTATGATGCCTGGTGCGTTATGTGAATAAAGGACAAGACTATTACTATACCAATGAATGCTGGTGAAGTTTTTGTAGAATAAGCTAATTTGCGCACTGCTGCTCCTTTATTGTGCAATCATGGGCATGTGGATGTGGAAGCCACCTAGTTGTAGCGCTGTAACTGCAGCAGACAAAAAAACAGGTCACCAACCTATTGGGTCAAAGTCTCAGTATTAACTGTCTAGACAAACAAACCCTTTGGCGAAAAAATAGCTGCTGTATATGTATTTCAACTGTGTATGTACCAATTTGCCTGGAGTTCAGTGTGTTCACGTTTAGGGGTAAGATTTGAAAAAATGAAGGTTTTCATTAAAGTATAATTTATTAGTGCCGAAATGTAATTTGCTAAAATGTTTGCCCCTTATGCTGCTGCAGAAATTTCTTAATAGTTTTTCTTCCAAAAGCACCTACCTCCCTTAACCCCCTTAGCATCAATCCTCTATCCCCAAGCCTGACATCACTAAACTTTGGAAGAATGGGGAGTCTGAAAAGGAACTTATAGTTGGTAGTCGGTGGGAAATAGATTTTGTAAGAGGGACAAATACAGGTATGTATTAGGGATGACCTAAAACAGGCATGGTAGGCCAAACTCTAAGCCATGCAGCCAATTGTTACTGTAGCTCTCAAAACTGTTTTTGGTTGGCCAGTAAAGAAGCTTAGAAAAGTTCATACCTTGCATCCAAATGATTGGTGGCTACCTTCAAAAGTGACAGGTACTCTTTAAGGTTTCCCTTGTCCATTAGAATAAACTTCTATTGCACACTTTCTCTAAACTTTAGTCTCATCTCACACATAAATTTAGTCATTCTTTTCTAGACACAATTGTAACAGACAAATGTTCTTTGCCAATGAATATAAAATATACAACACAATATGGTCAGCATATGTAAAGCCACGTCACAGCTTCTGACACCTTAAGACAAAGGCTCAGCTTAGTAAGAACTTGATCCAGACCCACCAGTTGTGCTTGGAGACTCCAGCAGCAAAGACTACAGTAGAACATTAGATAGTCAGCTGAAGAAAACGCTGGAAAAACCAACTTGTGATCCCGTTAAAACAAAGCCGGTACGGGCCACACTACTTAGGAAAAGTTTTTTTTTTCCCCAGAAGCCCTTTCAAGGACAAGACGCCCTTGTGATTAAGAAAAAGGCCTTAGGAATATAGAGGGGGAGCCTCGGGTGTCACACGCTCCAAGAAATAAAACACAAAAACAAAAAGTTACCCTGAAAAGTCAATAGAGAAGAGGTGTTCCTAGGCTCCCCCTCTGTCTGGCATCTGTGGAACATTCCTGAGGAGATCTTTGGAATAGGTGACCTCAATCACCAAGAGGGAATGTGATACTCTTCCGTGATTGGCTAAAGAAAGGGGAGGAGGGGTACACAACAAATATTAGATTATATACATACACAAAGTACAGAGTAGCATAGTAGGAACTACGTTCTGCAAAACAGATAAAAAGGATTGCAAAAGGAGGCATTTATAGCAACTGTAGGGATTTGTGGTTGCCAACCAATCGTAAACTAACCTACAAATAAAGCCAAACTATACAATGATCATTACAATTAATAATAAAGTGACACATTCAATAAAACACATCATGAATCAACCTGGTATAGGGCTTTCTCTGGAAAGTGTGTACAACCAGATTGTATTATTATACTCATTTATATTTCAGTTTTTCAAATTACCTGCCGGCTTGTCACATTCCTCAGAAACTTCAATAGCAAGATTTCCCCTGTATTGGTCACGTTTTTGTCTTCTTAAACAATGCCCTAAAGAGGGCCACAGACTTACCAGGAAGATCACTCTATGATCCTTTTTGCCAAATTGGTATATTGTGTTTATGGCCAGCTAAGGGCTAGTGTACACAGGCTTTTGAAATCAAGATCAATTTGATATATTTGTGCTGTGCTTTTATTTCTCCATATGAGCCAATGTGAATCCATGTAAAAACAGGTTAAAAAGCTAAAAAGGGCAAGGGCATTAAACAAAGTATTCAACACCGACGGAATGTGTTTTCCGGGCAGCTTGACAGAACCAAGGGTTTCAGTAAGGATATCTTGCCGCTGAAGTAGCAGGGTGACGTAAGGAGGCAGTGCGTGATTCAGCTTGCTAGTAAGAACACAGAACTGAAATATCGCTTTTGGGGGGAGATGACCTTTAACAAAGACCTAATTTCATAAAAAGGCAGGAAATCATTTCACAAATGTGTAGATAACCAGTTAACAGTTTTAGCTATTTTCCTTGCAACAGGGAAGCAGACAGTATGTTAAAATCAAGCGCTTGGCACCCTCAGGCACTACCGGGCAATCAGAATGTGCCAAAGGCAGTTATAATGTACAAAGAGCAGTAAACCATAGCAACCAATCTGATTTTAAAATGCATAAAGTGGTTGTAAACCTCCATAATGAAATAAAAACAAAGAACATCCCTCTATACTGTGCACTTGTCTTAATTAAGAGCTTATAGGCCTGGTTCACACCTATGTATTTTTTAGTGCATTTTCAGTTTTGCATAAACACTACAATCCGTTTAACATAGTTCACTATGGGTCACGTTCACGTCTGTGCATTTTATGGAAAGGGCCAGGGACCAGCAGATTGTGTTTTTGGTTTCATAGACTTCAATAGATCAAAAACATGCATTGCACCTGAAATATGCATCAACTGCATCCTGCATAGGTGTGAAAAAGACCTAAGTGTCATTTCTGTCTGCTGCTTCATTCCTCTGCTATCAGCATGAATCATTTCTGACAAGTTTTCCTGAAACCAAGAGACAATTAGTGACAGGGGAGGGACCTTCAGCTGATTGACAGCCTCAGCTCTGTTCCTGTGCGCCGTGTGAAGGGGGGGTGTCTCTTCCCTCCAATCAGCTCTCAGCACTCTCCTCACTGAGCCCTGCAGAGTGTAACTGCAGCACTCCGCCACTGGCAGCTCGGACAAGCTATATAAATTCTGGACTTTGAATAAATGTAGTGAATAGAAGACTGCAAATAAACAGGTACAACTTATGTAGGAGGATTTGTTTTATCTCCGTGTATTACCTGAGGCCAGTCACTTTACTGGGTATATGTAAGGATTTACAACCACTTAATGTCAGCTGGTTTCTAAATTGGTGGCTATAGGTTTCGACACTTTTGACACACCAATCGCTGTTTGCGGAATAAGCCTATCCAAGCTTGCACTCACCCTCTTCATTCCCTCATTCTTAAACAGCCTAGATCAGTGATGGCGAACCTTGGCACCCCAGATGTTTTGGAACTACATTTCCCATGATGCTCACCTACACTGCAGAGTGCATGAGCATCATGGGAAATGTAGTTCCAAAACATCTGGGATGCCAAGGTTCGCCATCACTGGCCTAGATCATGCAGGATTTTAGCAGAGACATCTATATATGGACCACGGCAACTAAGCGTTGCTTTAAATCTTCTTATTTATGACACCTTGCAGAGGAGGAGTAGCCACAAACAGCACCTAAAATTTAAATTTACCTTTAGCTGTCAATTGGCATGGAAAAACACTGAAAATGATATCAAATGATAAAGTGGTTATGCTACTTGGCCATTTTAAATGAAAACAGGTTAAAAAAAATGTCCCCTCACACTCAGATACAATCAGATGACCTTAGCAAGCAATCAGACTCCAGCTGTTTTAAGTTGGAAAGATAATGAAAGGAAACCCCAGAATGATTGCTACAAGCAACATCTCCACTTTTCTCCTGCCTTGATGTTATAAAGTTCTGTCTCGGTTTAAAATGGCTAAAACAAAGCATTCACTGCACCGGTAAAGCCTTCAAACTGGCGGCACTTCTACAATTTACGTTTACTGGTGATTTGGTAAAGTGACAAGAGGCAGAAATCCTTCTGTATTGGACAAAACATGCCCAGATAAGGATAAAGTATGCTAAACCTACTCATCGCTCATGTCTACACTGATGAAAATAAAGGCAATATGCAGGAATACTGATGCAGTTCGGCTGACTCAGCTTAGTAAGGTAGTACAAAGTGCATGGGTTATGTGCAAAGGCAAATTCCAAAGCAACCAACTGCATTTCAGATTACTGTTCTCAGACAGGACATGGTGAAGATTGGTTGGTTGGTATGCGTTACACATTGCCTCGTTTAGTGCTAAATGCCTTAGTGGAATTCCAGCCAAATATTTATTTACTATTTGCATAGGGCAGTGATGGTGAACCTTGGCACCCCAGATGTTTTGGAACTACATTTCCCATGATTCTCATGCACTCTGCAGTATACAGTAATACCTTGGTTTACAAGTAACGCGGTATACAAGCATTTTGAAAGACGATCAACATTTTTTTATAATTTTGTCTTGATATATGAGCAGTTTTACTGTAAGAACAAAAGAATTACACTCACAATGTTAAGGAGTCTGGTGTTTATCCATGTAATGCCGCTGTGTATATGTACAGTAAAGCTGCACCCAGAGACACTCCCAGCTGGGTGGGGCGGGCGTAACATGCGTTCGGAGCACCCGGAAGTGATGTCAAAAGTTCCCGAGTGTCTCCGAGTTCTCCAGAAAGTGCTGGGAGACACCATCGCCCCCGAACCTCTGGCAGCTTTACATGAATGAGCTCCAGAGTGTAATTCTTTTTTTTTTTTTTTTTTTACATTAAAACTGTGATTCTTCTTTTTCTTTTTTGAACACAGAGGTACAGTACAGTAGTATTCCTACTACAGTACTGTACAGTATTAATATGAGCTTATGCTCATATTTTGATAATTTTTATATGAATAAATGGTTGTGGAACGAATTATCTGCGTTTCCATTATTTCCTATAGGAAAATTTGCTTTGATATAAGGCCTGATTCACACCTATGCATTTTTAGTGCTTTTTGCATTTTGCAAATTTGAACTACAGAACGTGTTCCATAGGAAACCATGTTAAATGGGCTGTAGTGCAAATCTGCAAAATGCAAAAAGCAATAAAAAATGCATAGGTGTGAATCAGGCCTAAGAGTGCTTTGGATTACAAGCATGCTTCTGGAACGAATTATGCTAGCAAACCAAGTTCTTACTGTAGTTGAGCATCATGGGAAATATAGTTCCAAAACATCTGGGAGGCCAAGATTCGCTATCACTGGCATAGGATATGGGAACTGAACTTCTGTCAGTTTTTTTTTTTTGCTCTGCCCCCATTCTGGGAAATGTATCCTTGTTTCCTGTCTTGGTGGCCATGACGTGAAGAGGAAAAAATTCTAACAGGGACACAGAGAGCATTAAAAATCTGGTAAAAGGTTCCAACTTTTCTTCATTCTACTAAAGAAAGTGATTTCCTCTTGATGCATGCCCATTGGGGAGATTCCCCTCCACTCCCTTCTTGTGCCAAAAGAGAGGCTGGACATAAGCCTATGCAGTAGAACAAGGCAAAGTTCCCATGTGCAATATACAACAGCTCACCCAATTGGATTGCTCCTTTACCTGATCTGACAACATCTGACAACAGCAGGCTTAGGGCTGATTAGTTGCTATGAACCAAGTGACTGCTGTTGTGGCGACTGACCTTTCTCCTGTATATTAAATACGTTTCAAAGTTTGTGTTGGGAAAGTGGCTCATCTATAAACATCACAGGTTTTTCCTTTCACACTACGCTGCATTTTCCCATGATTTTTTGAATATCTTTAAGCCTAGGTTCCCATTGATGCGATTTGGCATGTGATATAACATGCCAAATCGGCGGTAATTGCCGACAATGGCGCTGTCCGAATCGGTGCAACGCCGCACCAATTCTCAAAAGTAATTTCTGTACTACTTTTGGTGACTTTGGGGTGCGATTTGTATAGACATCTGTGGAACCCGCACAGATGTCTCTGAAATCGCCCCCGAAGTCAGGCTGACATGCGGGAATGAAATCGTGCGAGTTCAGCTGAACTCTCACGATTTCAATCCTGCTGTCTGTGTGAACCTGGGCTAACAGTGATTTAAAAAAGCACTGACATAAAAAAGCTAGACTGACCAAAAATAAATAAATAAAAAAAAAAAAAAGCATCCTTCTTCACTAGTGAAATATTGCTGGAAAAGATATACACTTTTTTTTTTTTTTAGGTGAAAGGGATGACAGTGCAATATTTTGATTCCAAAAAGTGTAGGTGCTGCACCAATAAGTTTGTTCCTTTCACTTTCTAACCTGCATTAGAGAGATGACAGCTGGAACCTGATTGGATGTTATAAAAAACAGAGACGATTTCTTTTCAGATGCTTCACTACTCTGTCTTTGGCATCACTCAAATGCGTGATAAAAGAACTAAGACAGCTGGTCAATGAGGCAGCTAGAGGAAAAATGACAATACTTTCCACAGCAAACAATAAGGCTTGGTTCACATGTCAGGCTACGGTTTCAGCACGTTTTTTAAAAGGAGTCCGATGCAATTTTGTTCATCGATTCAGGTGTGAATTTTTACTTGAAATCGCTCATGAACCGGACTGAAAAACAAACAGGACTCCTTAAAAATGGACCACAGTAGCCCCGGACATATGTGAACCGGCTTCATTGAAAGCTGTTCGGTTCACATGTTATGCAGATCGGATGTGGTTCAAAACACCTCCAATTCACATATATTGTATGTGAACCGAGCCTTAAGGCAAAGTCCACCCAAGACAGATCTTTTACCTTAGGCTGGATATACGGTAATTTAAAGTGGTATTAAACCCAAAACCAATAACAAAAATAATATATTGCAGCTTACCAATTCTTAGATGCCTTTATTTTCACCTGGTCTGTTATTTTTCAGCTTCCTTTTACTGAACCTGTCCAGCAAATGTGGCACTTAGAGGGTAGAGACAAATCATTAAACACTGACATGGGTGCTTACAATGGTGAGCTCTTATTTATTTATATAAAAACTTTATCCCAGAAGAAAAAAACAGTTGCTGTAGCTGTTAAAAAGAAATATATGACCAGCTTTTTTTGGCTTTTTCTCTTGTGGGTCAAAGGAATGCATTTACTTTTGCTCTCCTGTGATCCACAATCAGTTGATAGTAAGCTATTGCTTGCTATCAACTGCCAGGGAAAAGCCGCTCCAGGCTCTGGAAGGATTTTGACAATATTGTTGGAATCCACACGCTGCCTGATTGACAGTTGGCTCTGCCTCTCAGTGCGCAGCTAAGAGCCGGAGCCAGCTGCGCCCGCCCCCTCCCCTGCCCGGTGCTCCAGTGAGCACTGGAGGAGCAGAGTAGAGACTAACAGTCACTGCTCTCTGCTCCGAGTAGACTGAAAAGTAGACTGAAAACTGAGCAATCAGCAGCTCAGTTCTTGAGCTTTGAGCTGACGTGGGACAGCTGCAGCATTGCACGGATACTGTAGCATAAAGGTGATTATGAGGCTGGGTTCACACTTATGCAAATTGGATGAGTGTTTCCCCACATCCAATTTGCATATCAGGAGATTGTAACCAGCTCTCTATAAGGACGGTTCACACATCTCAGGAGTGGCTCTGGTGTGAATTGCACAGGAGTCCTGTGCATCTTCTGGTCTGTTTCAGGTCTGAATTAAGTGCAAAATTCAGACTGAAATCAGACCTGAAACTGTGAACGGGGATGCACCGGACCCCTGCTGTGAGCCGCTCCGTGCTACAGTGTGAACCCAGCCTGAATGTTTGTTTTGTTCACAAATCTATACTTCCTGTTTAAAAAGTGTAAGCTGACGTTCAAGTCCATCTAAATCTGCTAGTACATCTAATGCTGTGTACACATGAGCGGACTTTCTGGCAGAAAAGGTCTGACGGAACGATTCCGTTGAACATTCCGATCGTGTGTGGGCTTCATCGGACCTTCATCGGACCTTTTCTGTCGAAAATTACGACGGACCTAGAAATAGAACATGTTTCAAATCTTTCCGACGGACTCCATTCGTTCGTCTGTATGCTAGTCCAATGGACCAAAAATGACGCAAGGGCAGCTATTGGCTACCGGATATGAACTTCCTTATTCTAGTCCAGTCGTACGTCATCACGTTCGAAACGATTGGACTTTGGTGTGATCGTGTGTAGGCAAGTCCGTTTCGTTGGAACTTCGTCGAAAAGCCCTTCGGAGTTCAGTCCCACGAGAAGTCCGCTCGTGTGTACGCGGCATAACAATACCCTCCCACTAGACTGACAATGCTGTTGTCCAAAGGTGTCTTAGTTGTTCCTCCAGGGGAGTGGAGACACCTGTAAGACAAAGTGTGTTACTGACCAGATCGCCAAGTACAAATCGAGGAAAAAAAGAGAAACAGATTGCAGCCACCACATTTAAGAACTATAGGCAAAACTTTTTTTTTCATTTTGGAAAGAGCAAGGGAAGGTTATAACCCCTGTCAGATTTTTTTTTTTAGCCATCTGTGTCCCGTTGTGAAGATTTCCCTTCACTTCTTGCCCCATAGCCAAACAGGAAGTGAGAGGAAATCCCTGCAAATTATGTGAATTTCTTGGAGACCCACTGGTCACCAGAACTAGTGTCCCCATTGGAAGATTTCCTCTCTATTACCTTTCTGGGGACAACCCAAAATTTGGGATTTTCTTTTACTCTTAGTGAAAATGGTAAACAGGACAAATAGAGAGGGTGAATCTTCTTAACAGGGTACAGAACGCAATAAAAAATAACAAGCGGTTTAATCCATCTCCACTCTGTCCAAAACTTAAAAAAAAAGTTTTGCCTTTATACTTTAAGACTAGGTAAGCTGCAACATATTGAATTTTGTTTTTTGGGTTTAACAAAATGTTCAGTTACCTCCTGCCCCAACTTTTTGTTGCAGCTATTATAAGGGTCCTTCTCTCTCTCTCTCCCCTTTAGAACCTCCTCTGAGTTTCTTACAAAAATGGTGTTCCGAAGAAATATAATAAAGCGGGAGGTGACTAAACAAAGTAGCACTCATCCAGTATGGGTGCTATAGTAGGAACCACAGGACTCTAAAGCTTGGAAAAGCAGAGCTTGGAACTATCTCTTTAAAAAAAATTTTAAAAATAGATGATTAAGCTCACCAGCATCTACCAAATACTGAAATATCTGCATCGGGTGGGCTATCCCAACTTTTTTTTAGGGCTTTAGCAATATCTACATGTGACAGCTAAAAAAAAGTGCATGAAAGAACCTGCTCTTTATGTGCCCTACAGAGAGGGACAAATGACACCGTAAAAGGCGGTGCAGAGACAGTTAAACATTTCAGTAGAAAAGAAAAAAAAACCATGGTTGGTAACACAAAGTCTAAATTTAGTCTTTTTTTTTTTTGCAGCTAAATCTTTTGCTGCTTGACGAGATGAGGTGACAAATTGTAATGTGTGATAGGCTCAGTGTTCCAGGATCTTGTTACAGATGTAACATAGATTTCACACCCCAAAAACAAAAGATTGGTCTTCCTAGCAAAAATCACACCCAGGAAAACACCAGTAGGTCATCTGTGCTAAGTAATAAATAAACATTTTCATATATTAAAGAAGATGTCACGTCTCCCATGAAGTAGATCAAACCTTGCCTATTTTGGAGGAAAGCAACATTACTAGAACTACGTGGCATTCATCTTTTTTTTCCAAGTTCGTTCTTTCAGCCATCTTGTATCCAGACAGTAGGCCCCTTTTGTATTTGCCAACTTTATTATTTACTCAAACCTTGAACATTTCCTCAAAGATTCCCTCACGCTCTTTTTTGAGTGTCTTTCTTTTGGTTTCTATGTAACCAGTGAAAGTCATCTCTTTTTCGATCTCTTTCAGATTTAGGCTCGTCCTCCCATATGAAAACAATTTGTTTTTAAAAAGACCGGCATTATTTGGAATACATTTTTCCCTAAACTTCATCTTTTTCTTTGTTCTTCATCTCAGCAGACAATGATATTAAGATTTCTAATCCCCTTCTATGCTGGGAACAGGCTCACTTTTATTAGTCTTTTAAAATCTGAACCTGTTATTTTGTGCTGCTCATGGAAAGCAAAAGTTGAGGAAAAGTCTTATAAAAAATTTCGGTGAGTATAATGGAGGCTCTGTAAGTTTGGTTTAACAAAATAAATTTTCAACCTGCATCTTGCAAAGCTGAGCACATTGTACATCCAGTGTTTTTTGTGGCATTCAAACAATATTTCTTGAGGGAGAAGTTCCTAGGTGTTGGTGTATGGTTCCTCAACCACCACACAAAAAAATAAAAATAAAAACCTCTCGACCTGAAAAACCAGTGATCACCTTTGTGTCACAAAAACATATTTCATCTCTTGACCTAGAGTCACATTCCTGTTTTGTTCACAAATACATGATTTGCAATATTACTGTGCTCTTGAACAACATCTGTTGTTTGTCACTTTGAGCTCCCACGCATACATACTGGATCTATACTTGCTTCACAGACCTCCGTATACGTAAACCTTTTCTTGGTCAACAAGTTTGGGAGTGCGCGGACATCTGTGGTCCTCAGACGAGCCCATACATAAGGTCTTCCTCTTTTGTGTAACTTGATGCATTCAAGATTACATCATGGATGACGTAGAGTCATCTACCAAGGGGAAAGGCAGAGTGTGTCCGAGCAGGTGTTACAACACAAAAATTACATCTCTTTCAACAGATAACGCAGACAAAAAGCTATCATAGATCCCAAGGCAGGCCGCATGGGTGTTGGTGCGTTAAGAGATCAAACATTGTGTATTTAAAAAGTCTTAGGAGGTCACAGCTCTATGAGTTCCTTATGGCTTCTGAGGTCCAGGAGATAGCACAACAGGGGTGGACAGCCCATCAACACTGAGAGTTGGAACATGGATCTGGCTGTTTCCATTGGCTGGGAACTGCAATTCAAGAGAGATTTTGGGTTATGCTACCTATACATATGAAATATCCAATTTCTGTCCTTTCACAAAGCTCAAATGACATTCCTCCCTGCAGGAGACAGAAACACCAGCTCCGCTGTTTGCTCCATAGCTATGTCAAGGATTGAGATACTATGACACAAAACCTGACAGAGGCACCCTTTTCCCATTCTGTCAAAAACAGTTCAGGAATTCCTTTAAGGTGGACCTGAAGGGATAAAGTAGGGTATAGTAAAACCCCTAACTATTTTTTTCTTCTTTATTTATTTGTTTAATTTTTTACTCTGTCACAACAGGAAGTAAGAGAGAATCTCTCCAAAGTGAGGGGAAAGTCCCTCTATAACAGTTGTCAATGGAACAGAACTCCTCATTGCAAGATTCTCCCTCATCTCCTGTTCTACTTTTTGTCCCAGGGACAATGGTCACTAAGACAAATAGAGAGCAGAGGGTAAATTTAGTTAAAATGTTTGGCCTTAAGCCACCTTAACACCTGCGAACAGGCCTGACAATGCTTACATGCTAGTACATCTGTAGCATGTTGCACCTTGAAAATGGGTGTAACATGTAACATGTTACAAAAGGTGAATTTATCCTTTAAGAAGGGATACTGGTCACATTCCTTGTTATGCAAATAATATTTAGATAACTGTTTACAAATCTATGTAAAAATACAGCAATAAAAATGTGTACAATTAACCACTAAGGGAAATATGGAAACTGCCACTGCTGAACGTCTTATGAAAAAGCTAGTTGACGGGCTGTCTATGACTTCAGTAATTTCTGAGTCACTGATCTGGAACAAGCATACTGGCAGTATTGTCTGAACTCCTTATTTGCATACAGTAGGGAAAATAATTATTTGATCCCCTGCAGATTTTGTAAGTTTGCCCACTTGCAAAGACATGAGGGGTCTATATTTGTTATCATAGGTGTATTTTAAATGATAGAGACAGAATATCAACCAAAAATCCAGAAAAAACACATAATACAAATGTTATAAATTGAGTTGCAGTTCAGTGAGTAAAATAAGTATTTGAGCCCTTACCAACCAACAATAATTCTGGCACCCACAGACTGGCTACAGTATGTTCTCATGTGGTACACAGATTAGTCCTGTCAATTTAAGAAGGTGCTTCTAACGACAACCCGTTATGTGTATAAAAGACACCTGTCCACAGAATCTCTTTCCTCCATTCAAACCTTACTATCATGGGCAAGACCAAAGAGCTGTCAAAGAATGTCAGGGACAAGATTGTAGACCTGCACAAGGCTGGAATGGGCTACAAGACCATCAGCAAGAAGCTTGGTGAGAAGGAGACAACTGTCGGAGTGATTATGCTCAAATGGAACAAATAAAAAATAACCATCAATCGCTCTCAGTCTGAGCTCCATGCAGGATTTTGCCTCAAGGGGTGAGGATCATAAGAAAAGGGAAGGATCAGCCCAGAACAACACGGGAGGAGCTTGTGAATGATCTCAAGGCAGTTGGGACCACAATCACCAAACAAACCATTGGTAACACAATACGCCACCATGGATTGAAATTCTGCAGCGCCCCGCAAGGTCCCCCTCTTCAAGAAGGTGCATCTACAGAAGAAGAACACTACGTCTACCGTTAAGCAAGGCGGTGGAAACATTATGCTTTGAGGCTGTTTCTCTGTTAAATGTACAGGCCGACTTTGATGCATTGAGGGACCAATGGATGGGGCAATTTTTTTGTAAAATCTTGGATAAGAACCTTCTTTCCTCAGCCAGAACACTAAAGATGGTTCATGGATGGGTCTTCCAGCATGACAATGACCCAAAACATACCGCTAAGGCAACAAAGGAGTGACTCAAGAAGAAGCACATTAAAGTCATAGAGTGGCCTAGCCAGCCCCCAGACCTTAATCCTATAGAAAATTTATGGAGGGAGCTGAAACTTCGAGTTGCCAGGCGACAGCCAAGAAATCTTAAGGATTCAGAGAAGATCTGTAAAGAAGAGTGGACCAAAATCCTTCCTGAGATGTGTGCAAACCTGGTAACCAAGTACAAGAAATGTCTTACCTCTGTGCTTGCCAACAAGGGTTTCTCCACCAAGTACTAAGTCATGTTTTGCTTGGGGATCAAATACTTATTTTACTCACTGAACTGCAACTCAATGTATAACATTTGTATCAGGTGTTTTTTCTGGATTTTTGGTTGATATTCTGTCTCTATCATTTAAAATACACCTATGATAACAATTATAGACCGTTCATTTCTTTGTAAGTGGGCTCACTTACAAAATCTGCAGGGGATCAAATAATTATTTTCCCCACTGTACTTGTTCTGGGTCAGAGATTGGGGAAGGCCACTGGAATTTTCAGAAAGAGAATTCAGCAATGCCATTCCTCGTATTTCTTTAAGCACAGGTTTCCTTTAAGAATATGAGTCTGAGCAAAGAAAATAATAAAGTATAAAAGCAGTAAAATGTAGATTCATTCTAGTAGATTCTAGTGACAGCTTCTACACTTGAAGTGGTTGTAAACCCCAGACATGAAATATGAACAAAGCATATCCCTTTATAGTGTGTACTTGTCCCAATCCAGAGCACTAAGTTTCATTTCTGTCCGCTGTCCTGTTCCTCTGCTATAAGCTTGAGTCACTGCTGATGAGTTTTCCTGACACCAAGAGTAAAATGGTGACAGGGGAGGGAACTCCAGCTGATTGACAGCCTCAGCTCTGTTCTTGTGTGTGCTGAATGCAGGGGGTGTGTCTCGTCCCTCCAATCAGCTCTCAGAGCTCTCATCACTGATGTAACTTTAGCTCTCTGCCCCTTGCTTTTTAGAGCTGAAAGATCCTGTGTAAATTCTGTACTTTGATTGGATGTAGGGGACATACTGCTTTAGATAGACAAGTACAACTTAGGAGGATTTGTTTCATCTCTGTGTATAATCTGAGGCCATTCACCTCACTGGACATATGTAAGGGTTTAAAACCACTTTAACAGACAAATTATCTAGCGTGGAACAGTTGGTAGATTAAGCTGTATTTATACTTCACCAACATTGCATGAAACAAAGTATTACCTGGAAGGACAGCTTGGCTGGACTCCGGGGAGCTATTGGGCTGAGTGTACTCCAGAAGTGGATGGAAGGAGGCAGGGAGCTTGGAGTAAGCAGCAAAGGAGTCTGAAAACACAAAGATTAAAGGACTTTCAATTGTTGTTTTGTAATGAAAGTGGACTTTATCTACCAGTCTTTCTGGCTTCAAGACAAAAAGTGCAGTAACCCTTGGTATCCAATTGGAATGTAGTTTTACTGTTGTGATTCTAGACAGCTGAAACCTAACTGGCTGCTAAAGACACTTTGCACATTATTAATATTTTTTGCACTGACTTAGGTTGGCAAGAAGTAGTCTGATCCTGCATCTGAATCAATACCCCATAGCTTGGGTGGGTGAAGCCACTTAGAGTTACCCAGTGAGGGTGATTATGAGAACATCCAACCATCACAATATCATTATTAGTCAGAGATTGTGCACCTGCTAGGAAATTTCCCATTCCCCTCTTCTTAAGAATAAGAAGAAAGGTATGAACCATATATGTGCACCTTCTTAGCCAGTTAAATCAATGCAGAGGATGTCCCTCCCTGCCCATCATATTCATGATATTTGAGGAGACATCTGCTCTTCTATGTCCAGCTTTATTGAACAAACCGGTAAGTCTATTTTTGCTGCTCATTTGTTAAACAAGGTCTGTCTTGCACTTTGATGGCTATACCCTGTAGGGCTGCGCCCACCAATGAATAGAGCAATTTTCGGGTGTATTTTGTTGAGCTAATGCAGTCTGATTCTGAACTGCAGTAACCTGCAGCTTGCAACAGCAAGGATGTACAGATAGATGTGAGGAAAGTAGAAGGATCTAACCTTTTTGATGTCTTGTCACGAGGCACTAGTGGTACAAAAAAGATGGCACTGCCTACATCTGACTTTTTTGTCACAGCAAAAGGTTTGGATAGAGGTTGGGAAAGCTTATACTGAAGAGTTCCATCAGTCCACTCAGGAAGTGCCAATATATACGTTTGGTGCTGTCTCCTTCTAATCTCCTGAATATATTTCTCTCTCTCTCTCTCTCTCTCTCTCTCTCTCTCTCTATATATATATATATATATATATATATATATATAGATAGATATACAGTATCTCACAAACATGACTACACCCCTCACATTTTTGTAAATATTTTACTATATCTTTTCATGTGACACCACTGAAGAAATGACACTTTGCTACAATATAAAGTAGTGAGTGTACAGCTTGTATAACAGTGTAAATTTGCTGTCCTCTCAAAATAACTCAACACACAGCCATTATTGTCTAAACCGCTGGCAACAAAAGTGAGTACACCCCTAAGTGAAAATGTCCACATTGGGCCCAATTAGCCATTTTCCTTCCCCAGTGTCATGTGACTCGTTAGTGTTACAAGGTCTCAGGTGTGATTGGGGAGCAGGTGTGTTAAATTTGGTGTTATCGCTCTCACTCTCTCATACTGGTCACTGAAAGTTCAACATGGCACCTCATGGCAAAGAACTCTCTGAGGATCTGAAAAAAGGATTGTTGCTCTACATAAAGATGGCCTAGGCTATAAGAAGATTGCCAAGACCCTGAAACTGAGCTGCAGCACAGTGGCCAAGACCATACAGTGGTTTAACAGGACAGGTTTCACTCAGAACAGGCCTCGCTATGGTCAACCAAAGATGTTAAGTGCTCATGCTCAGCATCATATCCAGAGGTTGTCTTTCGGAAATAGACATATGAGTGCTGCCAGCATTGTTGCAGAGGTTGAAGGGGTGAGGGGGTCAGCCTGTCAGTGCTCAGACCATACCCCGCACAATGCATTAAATTGGTCTACATGGCTGTTGTGCCAGAAGGAAGCCTCTTCTAAAGATGATGCACAAGAAAGCCTGCAAACAGTTTGCTGAAGACAAGCAGACTAAGGACATGGATTACTGGAACCATGTCCTGTGGTCTGATGAGACCAAGATAAACTTATTTGGCTCAGATGGTGTCAAGCGTGTGTGGCGTCAATTAGGTGAGGAGTACAAAGACAAGTTTGTCTTGCCTACAGTCAAGCGTTGTGGTGGGGGTGTCATGGTCTGGGGCTGCATGAGTGCTGCCGGCACTGGGGAGCTACAGTTCATTGAGGGAACCATGAATGCCAACATGTACTGTGACATACTGAAGCAGATCGTGATCCCCTCCCTTTGGAGACTGAGCCACAGGGCAGTATTCCATCATGATAACGACCCCAAACACACCTCCAAGATGACCACTGCCTTTCTAAAGAAGCTGAGGGTAAAGGTGATGGACTGGCCAAGCATGTCTCCAGACCTAAACCCTATAGAGCATCTATGGGGCATCCCCAAATGGAAGGTGGAGGAGTGCAAGGTCTCTAACATCTACCAGCTTTGTGATGTCGTCATGGAGGAGTAGAAGAGGACTCCAGTGACAACCTGTGAAGCTCTGGTAAACTCCATGCCCAAGAGGGTTAAGGCAGTGCTGGAAAATAATGGTGGCCACACAAAATATTGATACTTTGAGCCCAATTTGAACATTTTCAGGGGTGTACTCACTTTTGTTGCCAGCGGTTTAGATATTAATGGCTGTGTTGAGTTATTTTGAGGGGACAGCTAATTTACACTGTTATACAAGCTGTACACTCACTACTTTACATTGTAGCAAAGTGTCATTTCTTCAGTGTTGTCACATGAAAAGATATAATAAAATATTTACAAAATTGTGAGGGGTGTACTCACGTTTGTGAGATACTGTATATATCGATATATATATCTATACATATATTCTATATATATTGAATATTTATTAACAGAAGTGCAGAAATTGGGAGTGTAGGTGATACTGCAACACTTTGCTAGTTAATCCAGGCAGCACTGATAGCACAGAGTATACTGTCCATATTGTCTGCATGAAGGCTGATGTTTTGCACCCCTGATATGAGACCTTGTGAGGTTTAGGGATGCTGCAGAACTCTATAAGTAAAGTAAGGCAACATCATTATTTAAAGCTGCCTCCTACGAATCTCCCGTTAACATTTCTGAAATATACTCCTTATTAGCAAAAGTGGATGTTTTTGGAAAGGCAAGCAACACTGTTGTGAGCCCATCTAGGCAGCACCGATAGTACAGAACAATCCTATAGCTCTGCCTTACTCTGACCTCCAGTAAACTTTACTGGTTTGAGACAAGTGGAAAGCACATAGCGCAAACCTGTTTGAGTTTAAAAAACAGATAGTGCTGCCTACTTCTAAACTGCAGTTAATATCTATAACAGAATTCTGAAAATCCATCAAGTTCTGTTTTGTGTTTCACTCACCAGTGAATGAGAGGTGATGACTGATGATGCACTCCCAGGTGCCAGCAAAGAGTTAACAGCAGCATTCATCTTTTCCTGTCCAATCACAGTGGAGAAGGGGATTTCCAGGTCTTTTGGCTTCTTCCCTTTAACGGGATGTCCTTCCTGTGGCGGAGCTGCTGGAGGTGCCTCCTCTTTCTTCTCTCCTTCCTGAAGATCATCCTTAGCTTTTACTTCATCTTTCTCTGGAGAATTGATGACAACCAAGATCTCCTGAGCCAGCGGCTGCTCCGAGCTCATAGTCTTTATCTCAGGAAGAGATGCCAGAAAGACCTGGGGTTCGGAGAGGTCTTCTACATCGGAGGATGCATCTTCAAGAGGATCCTCCACTTTGATATCAGGAGTTGGGGGGTCCACTGTGACCTATAGGAAAAGAGGCAATAATATGTGCCAATGTGTTAGGGAAAACCAAAAATATAAGTCAAACATTAGTCAGAAAATTACGTCCTGCTAGATCACTTCAGGCTGGCCTCTTTTGCAGGTATAGCTATGTAAAACTTTAAAAATAAGTGTCTATACGGTTTTCAATTCAGTAGTACACAGTGTCTCATCCTGCTCTGCACATGCATTGGCATTGTGATGAAAATCAGAGTCATTAGAGGCCGATCTGTTGACAGCCTAAAGATTTACTAAATAGCTATAAGTAATAAAGTATAACCGCCCCTTACTCTAATTACCACCACCGCGCCACAAATGAACTTAATAAGTGTACAATTCAATAAATAAATAAATACATATATAAAACTGCCACTATAAACTAAAAAGTGCTAAATGATGACTAATCCTTCAAAATATCTAAATGGTGAACAAAATACATAAAAAGAGGAAAAATAGTGGCTCTACTACAGCATAATGTAATGAAAATTATGTAATGAAAAAAAGTGTGTAAATAAAAAAATACTAGGCGCAAACAAATGTGATGAAACACTCAAAACACCAAGTGACTTTTTAAAGTGATTGAATCCAACAAAATGTCCATAAAATAAGATGAAAAATGTCCATATAATCAATGGTTAACTGCATCCCATGAATAAGTCGAATCTGTGACGAAACATGTCGGGGGCGTGGCTGTGACGCATGACGCTGTTACCTTTGAGATAGTGGTGTTTTGATCTGCCGGCGAATTACCGAGGAGGGGGGTGAGAACATAGAATCTGACGCCTGTACACCTCGGGTCCGCCGTGACCACAATCCTATGCTGTGTGATCCATTTGCTGAGTTGCTGTGTTGTGATATTGCACTGAGTTTTGCTTATTTGGATTTTGTAATATGTGAGCGGCGATTTTGAAGATTGATAGTGTTTTTAATAAATTGATCATACAATTTTACACTATTGGAGCACCTTATTAATATTTTACATGTGGAGTGTTTCCCATACACACTGGTGGATATTGGGTTGCTGATCATACCCTATTTGTGTGGTATAAAAGCTTTTGGAGTCGGTAAGTGCGTTTCTTAAGGGAGTGGATTTACTGAACACTCTGGTGTGGCAGAAGAAATTAAGAAGACACTTGCAATTAACCATTGATTATATGGACATTTTTCATCTTATTTTATGGACATTTTGTTGGATTCAATCACTTTAAAAAGTCACTTGGTGTTTTGAGTGTTTCATCACATTTTTTTGCACCTAATATTTTACAGTGGACAATTTTTTATTTACACACTTTTTTTCATTACATAATTTTCATTGCATTATGCTGTAGTAGCGCCACTATTTTTCCTCTTTATATGTATTTTGTTCACCATTTAGATATTTTGAAGGATCATTCATCCTAAAGATTTACTGCTGCTTAGGGGCTCTGGGTTTCAGCAAAATTGCTGGGGCAATTTATATTACACTCTAATTTTGGTAGCATAATTATTAGTGTGGAATGTATATCCCTTGCTAAAGAACATTATTTTTTATTAAGTTATGTGTAAAGCTCTTTAAAGAAGAATTCCAGTCCTATTAAAAACAGGATATTGTAAGAATTAAGATTTGCTAAAATGTTTAAACATAATTAAGTGAAACTTCAGCCCAACTACTATACACAGGTGAAATTCATTTCTGTCAACTGTTTTACCTGGCAAAATAATTATAAAACTGTTCAACTGGTCTTGGTATTCACACAGCCCTGCCTCATTGTTCAGCTAGGAAGGTGGCACCATTATTCACTATTGCACCACCCAATGCCTTGCTTAAACATACAAGCTGAGACAGCATTGTGCAATACAACATGAATGGATTCACTGTGCACTCTACACCATGTTAATTCTCTTTAGAGCTTGCACTCAGCATTACAGAAGCTAAATATTTATTCCAGAGATATTTTTTTGTGAGCTAATGATGCCTAAGAACAAAATCACTTTAACATCTCCCTAATTTTACCACAATATGCAATAAGAGTAGGTCCAAAAAGAAACCTATAAATACCCAACAGTTTTTTCTGTATAGCTGAGGATTTGTTGCTCTCTCTCACAGCCAACCCAACCCCACATACACCCTCCATGCCATCTCACTAGTCCAGTGATGGTGAACCATGGCACCCCAGATGTTTTGGAACTACATTTCCCATGATGCTCATGCACTCTGCAATGTAGATGAGCATCATGGGAAATGTAGTTCCAAAACATCTGGGGTGCCAAGGTTCGCCATCACTGCATTAGTCAATGAAAGCTTAATTAATAGCATTTGTGATGATTCTGTTAGATATTGGCATAGCAAGGAGTATTTGGTAGAGCCAAAATATTTCTTTTTAGTTTTGGATAGAGTGAGAAAATGTCCCCCACTGGTGAGATGTTTTAATTCTTGTGTAGTCACTGGGACAAAAAGTATCAAAACATACAGGGAGGGATGGGACTGTGTGTAAAATTGTTTGGTCTGTCTGACCCAATTATAGCAAACATAGAAAAAACACCTGGTACCCGAAGGTACGGTGAGGAACCCCTCGAGGTCGTTAATAGACAGATCAAACCGATAGTATAAGGCCACTTTCACATGAGGCGGACTCCGTTTCCACGGAGTCCGCCTCTGTCCGCCGGCTCAGCGGGAGATCAATCCGTTGATCTCTGCTGAGCCGGCGGATGACAGGTTCCTCTCTGCTCACTGAGCAGGGAGGGGCTTGTCAGGCGCCGCTGCCGCCTATGGAGGGATCGGATGAAAATGGACAACATGGACATAGGGCCATCCGTCTGCTTTTAGCGGATCGGACGGGGTCGGATGTCAGCGGACACGTCTCCGCTGACATCCGTCGCTCCATAGGCTAACATGGAGCGCCCGTTCAGGTCCGCCATCAAAACTGACAGGCGGACCTGAACGGTCTGATCGTGTGAAAGGGGCCTAAAAGTATAAATTTTATTACAAAGTATCAATAATATACATGTGCAAACATTACATAAAGAGAATAAAAGTCAAATCTGATACCCTGATTGATACAATTGTATAGATGAATCACCATCCTGGTGCAAAGGACTGGCGGCGATCGCTACAATGTATATAACACCTTACATGTTACGGACTGAGAGTCCTTCTTCAGAGGTTTTATGTTATTGATTCAACTGGGTATAGAATTTATGGCAAACAATTTACATAAGAAATATCTGAAGGGATTGACTAGGTCATTGATCAGTGGGGCACACACCCTCCAAATCCACCAGGTAGCCAAACCATATGTAGGAATCAGGGCTTGCTTCACTATGAGGACTCAAACATGGTGGGGCGCAAAGTGGTCACCCACCAGTCCTGGAACCATTGCTTACAAATGGATTGTGCTTGTTCATAACCGACCGCTCCCTCAGCATCTGGTGCCACAAGCAATGGTTCCAGGACTGGTGGGGTGACCACTTTGCGCCTCACCATGTTTGAGTCCTCATAGTGAAGCAAGCCCCAGTTCCTACATATGGTTTGGCTACCTGGTGGATTTGAAGGGTGTGTGCCTCACTGACCAATGAGTTTCCTGACCTAGTCAATCCCTTCAGATATTTGTTTTATGTGAATTGTTTGCCATACATTTTATACCCAATTGAATCAATAACATAAAACCTCTGAAGGAGGACTCTCAGTCCGTAACATGTAAGGTGTTATATACACTGTATCAATCGTCGCCAGTTCTTTGCACCAGGATGGTGATTCATCTATACAGTTGTATCAATGAGGGTATCAGATATGGCTTTTATGGTCTTTATGTAATGTTTGCACGTGTATATTATTGATACTTTGTAATAAAATGTTTACTTTTATACTATCGGTTTGATCTGTCTTTTAACGACCCCAAGGGGTTCCTCACCGTACCTTCAGGTACCAGGTGTTTTTTCTATGTTTGGGACAAGAAGTAAAGACAAACAGAAAGCAATAAAGGATATGGGAGACTGTAATCCTTTTTCAGTCTACGAAAAAAGAAAGCTTCTGTTGGAGTTGTGTTTTAAACCCGCTCAGTAGATGATACTCTCAAATGATGCTTGATGTGGGACACAATATGGTTGCATTTGAGCCATATTTGCCAGAAGGCACTGTGCCCAGGGTGGTAAGGTATGAAAAGCTACACCAAAAGCCACAGATGTTAAAGGGGAAATTGTGGACTTGCTGACCTTGATATGGGAAAGGCTGTCCACAATTTATTTGTGTTGACTGGAAGAGATCACCCTGCCATATTATTATACAGTATTTTAAATTAAAGCTACTCATTTTGGAGAACATGGCTTTAATTTTCATCCTACCATCTTGTATTTGCTTAGCCTTCCAGCTAAGCCTCTTCAGTGCCAATATTTAAGGCTCTGTATCTAAGTGTGTTCCTTGGTTTTAGCACCACTCTCTCTATGCCTAATGCACCCCCACTCACATTAAGGGAGATGCACATTAAAAACTAAAGGACTGAAATAAATCTAGATGCAATGCATTACATAAAAATCAAACTATAGGCAAGCTTAGTGTCCTTTCAAACTTTAGCACCTCCGGATTTGTTTTCTGGCTTCATATAACTTGCTGCATAGAATTGCATTTTTAACTGAAAGATCCCTTTAAATATGGAAGTAGTAGAGTAATAAGATTACATGACATAATATGTAGGCATTACATGTAGCTGAAGTTCTTTGCTGCTGTGGATGTTGACTTCCAGAGAAAGATCTGCGTCACTCTGATCCATGGACTCATACTGTGGAATGTCAACGCTCTGACTCCTGACCTCCTGCAGGGGAGGAGCTTCAGCTGGAGGCAAAGCTTCCAGTTTGCTAGTCCTGGAATGCGTGGTGGGTGGGGTCTGCAGAGACTGGATGGTGAAGGTGGAATACAGGCCGGATCGCATATACTCATTTCGGCTGGTCTTGGGGCTGCTCCTCGCCATCTTAGGGACGTATGGGGAGCTGTCTCCAGGCTTGAGTGATTGGACCAGTTCATTCACAGAATCCCTACTTTTTCCATCATCCTTGGAGGCCTCTCCACAGGGATCCGGATAACACACAAACTTGTACACAAACTTTTGCCCACTGACTTTCTTGATAATGTTCTGAAGAATAAACAAAACAGTTAAAAACCAATGTCAGTAGTTGTTAAGTGAAGCATTCAAAGGCCTTTACAAAAGTAGGGACCTTTCAAACAGTTACAAATGTTGTTGCTCAGTCAGATCAAAAAAGTTATTTATTTGTAATGTTTTAGCTAAATTCCGCTTAATATTAATATTTTCTGGGTTGTTGGCAAATAGAAGTATTGACTAGCTTCTGTTCCCTCTCGGAGACTCAAGTGAAGATATCTCCCCACCAGAATTCTTATTCCGATGAATGGCCACATAAATCTTTAGACCAAATGATGGTGTCACACTTCTCACATTAATGAGACATAATGTACTGTAGACTAAAAAACTGCAAAAGCCAACCACCTGCATCATGGCCTTGATGGTGGAGAGACCCAAACAACTAAAAGTAAATCCCAACAGTGGATTCTCTGAAAGGTTTATTAAGCCAGAAGGTGATCACCCACCAGTTTTCACCTTAGACCAAATTATACCTTTTGGGTGGGAATCACAGTGGACTTAATGTATTAAAATGTTAGCACAGTGAGCTGGGGCTGATGATAAATTCTGAAAAAAACAAACAGTTTTTGTTAAAGCCCGACTCCAGGATATTAGCAACTTCCCCTACCATCCCGTCCTTCCTCCACCTCTAACTAACCACTGGTAGAAAAAAACATACCCAAATGCCCATTATACTTACCTAAAACCACACGTGATGATCCTTTAATTCATTTTTTGTTTCCTTCCTGGTCCTTTTACAGGTATCCACATCACTATCTGCATGATGTGAACACCTCCTTTTGGTGGAGGCAACACAACCAACGACCAGGTCCTGTCTCATAGGCTCCAAAGGCAGGAGAACTCACAGGGATGGTGAGGGGACCAAGATGATAACGAGTGGGAAAAAATGTCTGGTCCCCAGGTCAGCACATTAACTTGGCTCATTGGGGAAACTACAACTTTGATCCATAACACTGTGGAATGGTCTATGAAGGGATGTTTGGAATCAAGACTGAGGTGTAAGTTGCCTAGAGTTGGACTTTAAAGGATAAGTTCACCTTTGTGAACATGTTACACCCATATTTAGGGTGTAACATGTCCAACATCTGCCTGTTCTCCCCCTGATCTCCCCCCCCTTTCCTGTGACAGCAGGTCAGGGATCTTCTCCCTGCTCCCGCCACCATAATTCCCCCGCATCCGCCCACACAGGCGCGTCATTCATTCACAGAGTTCTATGAATTAATAAACTACAAGTAACGACGCTGTTTTTAAACTACTTTTATGTAAGTGCAATTTCTATTTTGAATAAATTGGATATACAGTATTACACTATTGGGCATTTTTACTTCATATGTGCCGCTGAGCTTGGGCCTGACTGGCCAGGACGCGTCCACGCTGCCCCGGATAGGAGCCTGTGGGTGTCATATCCCATTTGTCTACCATGTGAGGATGTCTGGTAAGCTGAATATCCCCTAGGATTCGTTGGTGTGTTCTTAACCTTTTTACACGTTGAGTTGTGTGACACTTTGCCTGTTCAAATTTGTTATTTGGTAAGCAGCCCGTGCATGCGATGTGCTGTCTGTCAATGTTTTTGCCTTTCCCTTTTTTTCACGCTCATATTGTTTTTTTGGGTGATTTAATATAGTTCATTATTGCCTGATTTCTACTTGAGATTGGGCGTTGCACCTATTTCACGTTTTTTGCATGATTGCATGATACTCATTCACCATCCATGGTTGCTGTGACAACTTTGGATGATATATGATACTCATGATTTATTTCTTTGAGTGTTGTACCAATTTTTTTTTCATTTTTTTCACTTTTTGAGTCTTTAATTATCAGTATTACGCTATGTTTGTGCTATATATTTTTTGGATTTAAACCTTGACGGACTGGACATATGAGACGGATGTGATCATCTTGACTCGGCTGGATCATCATTTTAAAGGCCCAGGCTGGGTTTAAGCCACCCGCTCTTATTTGGCTTACATCTGGTAAGCGCAGTATTTTGGTGTTTCCAGTTCCATTGCCGTTTTTCATCTACCACATTGGATGAAATCTTATGTTATTTGCATTTAACAATTCCACTCACCTCATTTTATGTGGACATTCATATGGGACTGCACGGACTATATTAAGACTTTTTATTTATTATTTTAGCGCGGTTTTTGTCTATTACAAGTAACGGCAGCCTTTGCAGCTGATGGCTTGTAGTTCTCAATTAACTACATGGGCGCTGGTGAGCATCCTCGTAGTTCATTGAATCATCCTGGACTGAAGTAATTGCCTGCCAGAATCAGAGGTATGGGCAGACAGCTACACACACAGTCAGTAAAGCATTGCACCAGCGATCAGCAGATCGAAGGTGCAGTGTCAGACTCCTAAAAAAAATTATAATAAATGCACATTTTTTAACCTGCATAAAAATGTACATTTATTTATTTATTTTTTTTTAAAGGTGAACTTATCCTTTAACTGCACTTTGCCTTGATGCATAACTATTTTCATCTGTAGTATTTGCATACATGTATCTTTAGTTTTTTTATAGCCCTGACTATATGATGTGTACAGACCTATTTTTAGCTGCAGCAGGTGTTCAGAGAGAAGCTGGGTATACATTAGTACATTTTTGATTTGTACGAAAATTCTCAGTACATTCGACGGCTTGATGAATCTCGTTCGAAAATAGTTCAAACTTTTTTTTTGTTTTTAACATTTGATTCTGGAGTGACTGGACTTTGCTGAACAAAGTCCACATACACTGTTAGAAATTCATTCCTTTGAGAAAAATTTCCCATCCTGCCCATTTTCTCACCACTGGCGTTGAAAACAAATGCCCATATGACCCCACCTGCTTAAAAGTGCTTTGTGCATCTTAACCACTTTTACTGCTATAGGGTGGCAGCTGTGCGCAGGATCATGTGTATATACGCAATCCTGCACTTCCGCCTGCAGAGGGTGCGTGCCAGTGGCACGCAGCTTCTGCTGTGTTTATTCACAGAAGAAGCCAATCTGCAGGTGGAGGGAACTCGATGTCCACTGGCACCCGCCGATGGTCGGGCAGAAACTCAGAACGGAGCTCTGTCTATGTAAACAAGACATAGTTCTGTTCTTACAGGGGGGGAAGGGATGGATTCTGTGCTCCTGCAAAGCAAGCACTCAAATCCATCTCTTCCCCTAGTAAAAGAAGCACACATAGTAAACACAAACACTGGTTAGGCACACATTTAACCTTTTGATCACCCTAGATCAGGGGTCTCAAACTGGCGGCTCTCCAGCTGTTGCGAAACTACAAGTCCCATCATGCCTCTGCCTGTGGGAGTCATGCTTGAAACTGTCAGCCTTGCAATCCCTCATGGGACTTGTAGTTTCGCAACAGCTGGAGGGCCGCCAGTTTGAGACCCCTGATCTAGATGTTTAACCCCTTCCCAGACAGTTAATGACAGTAACTGTGCATATTTTTAGCACTGATCACTGTAATAGTGCCACTGGTTACCACAAAGTGACAAAAGTGTCAGTTAGTGACAAAAGTGTCTGATTGGTCGCCGCAATATCGCAGTCCTGCTAAAAGTCACTGATCGTCGCCATTACTAGCATAAAAAAATACAAATTCCAGTATATATACCATAGTTTGTAGACGCTATATTGTTCTCATAAACCAATCAATATACACTTTTTGGGATTTTTTTACCAAAAACATGTAGCAGATTCCATACTGGTCTAAATTTATGAAGTAATTTGATTTTTTAAATTTTTTTATTGGATATGTTTTATAGCAGAAAGTAAAAAGTATTTTCAAAATTGTCGGTCTTTTTTTGTTTATAGCGCAAAAAGAATAAAAAAACGCAGTGGTGATCGAATACCACCAAAAGAAAGCTCTATTTGTGGGAAAAAATGACACAAATGTTATTTGGGCACAGCGTTGCATGACCGCGCAGTTGTCAGTTAAAATAACTGACTGCCATATCGCAAAAAGTGGCCTGGTCAGGAAGGGGGGGGGGGTGAATCTTCTGAAGGTCAAGTGGTTAAAGTGGACCTTTAATTCAGGGGCTGCCATTTCTGAGTATATGTTCCATTAGCCCTGTTATACAGTATGGTTAATTCACAGGCCAGCTGTTGGATGAGAAGGTCTAAAAGGGTGGGCACTAAATAATATGCACCTCTAAACTCAGGGTCAGGCTTGATTGGTTGTGTTGTGCCAGCTGACTATTTACAGATAGCCACCAGCTAATCCTAGGATGGTGAAACTGAGCGAATATGTCCTCAGTCATGTCAGAGTCTAAGCAATGACTCTCGCTGAAGTCATATTGAGATATAACCCCCACCATCCTCTCCAAGGCAGAGAGGTGCACAGAGACCAATACAACCCTGAACACTAGATGATGGGTACTTCTGCCACTAGCTGTAATACCAATGGTCTTCTTGTTAAACATCTGCTCTGAAGGACAACAGGTTCAGAAATAAGAGAGAAAATGCTTGGGAACAAAGCTAACTATCTTTAAAGAACACAGCCTGACAGAATACAGTTGGGAGTAGGAAGAGCAGAAGGTGATGAATCACAAGTAACAGTGCCATGTTCCTTGGAACCTTTTTCTATTTCACATGACAATGTATCATTTTGAACTTGTTTTGGATAGAGTGGGGAAGGGCAGCAGGGATACACCTCTGCTATGCTTTGATTTCCCTTGTATCTCTAGAGCAGCCATTCTCAACCAGGGTTCCATGGAGCCCTAGGGTTCCTCCAGAGGTGGCTAGGGGTTCCTTGAGCTGTGGCTGATTTACCACCTATTTGATGGTGCCTACATAGTTTTGAGCCAATGCCACTTGGAGGAGCCAGTGGTATGACACCAATGATATTTATAGTTCTCTGTAAGGGGGCCATTCTTACCACCACTGTAAAAAAGGGCATTCTTCTCACTGACCACCAAAATAAGGGGCATTGTTCCCACTGACCCCCGATTAATGGGTTTAATCAGGGGTTCCCCGAGACCTGAAAACTACTTTAAGGGTTCCCCTGGGGTAAAATGGTCGAGTAAGCCTGCTCTAGAGCAAGGGTGGGCAACTGCGGCCCTCCAGCTGTTGCTGAACTACAAGTCCCATCATTCCTCTGGAAGTAACTGTCAGTCTTTCCATCATGCCTCTGGGAGTCATGCTTGTAACTGTCAGTCTTAGAATGCCCATTGGATGTGTAGTTCCACAACAGCTGGTTGCCCTCCCCTACTCTAGAGACTCCCCCTTCATGTCCCAAAAAAGAGTAAATTAAAGGAAATCTCCCCAGAGTGAGGGTAAAATGTCAGTTTTGAAAGATCCTGGAACAGGTGGTGTCCCCTTTGTTAATACTGTTCCAGTCTGCAAAGATGAGAATTCTTTTTGTGGACATTATGATAGTGCTGCATCATGTCATGGTGTAGGAAAGGATTTGGTGTCACCAAGGGTTCTCATCCATGCAGGCTGAGAGTCTCTAAAGTGTTTGTCTTATTAGGAGTAAACCAACCTTTCATTTTGATCCAAGATTGGATCCCAATGTATTTGTAGAACATTGGAAGGGATGAAGCCTCCAGCCCTGAGTGTATGCTTTGATAGTGACTAACATCTGCAGATTGTGCACGTATGTTCAGGCCATTTGGTATGGCAGCTGAGTAGCATTCAGGGCTCCATCCTCCCAAGGAGACTGTTAAGCTGCCAGGGAGCAGCTAGCACATGGACACACTAGGGGTGTATGTCTGTCTGCATTGACCAGACTGCCACCTTTAGGTACAGTTGCTGCAGAGCAGCATATGGACACTCAGATCTGCTGTTAGAAATCACAAGGCAGTGTACAGCCTACCTGACAGGAGGACCTAGATTCATCAGTACCTTTCTCTGAAGCCTCACAGATGAAAGAATAGGAAGCACTCAGAGGCTCCCTATTCTTTCACCAAATGAATCCTAGTAAACACAGTTTATTATGCTTCAGTGATGAATGGACACAGAAGTGATCAGTACCAATCACTCACTGTGTTCATTCAGGAAAGGAAGGAGCCAGTAAATATGATTTAATAACCAGCCCCTTTCCCCGCTCTCCATCTAGTAATGACCCCCGTGCACCCTCAGCAAGAGAGGAGAGGAGGGAAGCAGCAGGGGAAAGGGCCACACAGGAAGGCCCAGACAGCAGGTGTAAGGGAGCACACAGGGGATACCCGACAGCAGGGGAGGAGGTCACGCAGATACAAGAACCGATCCCCCTGCAGCGCAGCTGGAGGGAGAAAGGGGTGTAGAAGCCAACAGTGCTGCAGGGGGAGGCACAAGACGATTGGTGTCAACAATAAGGCAGTACAGCTGGCCCTCCTGTACTGGGCCCGGGCCCCATCAATTTAAAAGGGGGGCACAGGCCCAGTACAGGAGGGCCAGCTGTACTGCCTTATCAGCGGCCCTGTGGACACTGTTGTGTTTCTTGAGAGGCTGCGTTCTAATAGCCTGAAAGCCAGTGCAGCCCCAGCTGGGCTGCTTTATAGCCAAGAGGCTGTTTTTTTACTTTGATTACTGTATGATTTTGTAACCCCTGTGTAGGAATCCTGCTGTTAGCAGCTTTCTCAATTATTTAAACGCTTTAAGAGTTGACTGTGTCCTTAACACCTTCCCGACCAGCCGCCGCAGTTATACTGCGGCAGGTTGGCACTGCTGTGCGAGCCGTCGTAGCTGTACGTCAGCTCTTTAAGACGATGTAGCAGGCGTGTGCGCAGAGTGTCCCCGGAGCCGATGCGCGTGCCAGGCGGGCACGATGACCGCCGGGCACCCGCGAACGTTCGTGACAGAGCGAGAACCGGGATCTGTGTGTGTAAACACACAAATCCCGGTTCTGTCAGGGGAGAGGAGACAGATCGTGTGTTCCTATCAAATAGGAACAACGATCCCTCTCCTCCTGTAGTCAGCCACATTCCCCCCACAGTTAGAAACACACCTAGGGAACACATTTAACCCCTTGATTGCCCCCTAGTGTTAACCCCTTCCCTGCCAGTGACATTTATACAGTAATCAGTGGCTATGTATAGCACTGATTGCTGTATAAACGTCACTGGTCCCAAAACAGTGTCAAAAGTGTCCGATTTGTCCGCTGCAATGTCTCAGTCCTGATAAAAATCGCAGATTGCTGCCATTACTAGTAAAAAAAAAAAAAAAAAAAAAGCCATAAATTATCCTATTTTGTAGATGCTATAACTTTTGCGCAAACCAATCAATATACGCTTATTGCGATTTTTTTTTTTACCAAAAATATGTAGAAGAATACATTTTGGCCTAATCTGATGGAGAAATTTGTTTTTTTTTGTTTTTTTAATTTTGGGATACCGTATATACTCGAGTATAAGTCGAGTTTTTCAGCAAATTTTTTTGTGCTGAAAGTGCCCCCCTCGAGTTATACTCGAGTCAAGCACTTTTCTGCAGCAAAAAATTTCATTTTCCGAACTGATTTTGGGGCCCCGTATCTCAGGGCCACTTGGTGCTATAAACCCCAAATTTGGTGTGCAAACCCAGTGGAACCGGTACCATAACATATCTAAAGATGGAGTTCCTAGCACCAAGTGGCCCTGAGATACGGGGCCCAAAAGCCGGTTCAGAAAATGTCATTCTCTGCTACAGAAAAGTGCTTGACATTTTCTGAACCGATTTTTGGGGCCCTGTATCTCGGGGCCACTTGGTGCTAGAATCCCCAGCTTTGGATATTTTATGGTGCTAGTTCCACTGGGTTTGCACACCAAATTTGGGGTTCTTAGCACTAAGTGGCCCCAAGATACAGGACCCCAAATTCAGTCAACTGTGTCAATCTGCAGCAATGTCATTTTGGGACCCTTTGGGTTCAGAGACCCCAAATTTTGGCTGTAGCTAGGGGACATCTAGTAACCCTTAACTACAGAGTTTGAAGTTCAGGGGACCTATGGCTGCAAATGGGCACAGTGAGGCTGCAAATGAGCATTGTTGACCCTCTTTTCCACTTACAGTAACTGTGCATTTCTCACCCTCGTCTTATACTCGGGTCAATAAGTTTTCCCATTTTTTTGTGGTAAATTAGGACCTCGACTTATACTCGGAACGACTTATACTCGAGTATATACGGTATTTATTATAGCAAAAAGTACAAAATATTGTGTTTTTTTTAAAAATTGTCACTCTTCTTTAGTTTATAGCGCAAAAAATAAAAACCACAGAGGTGATCAAATACCACCAAAAGAAAGCTCTATTTGTGGGGAAAAAAGGCATACATTTTGTTTGTGTACAACGTCACACGACCGCGCAATTGTCAGTTAAAGCGACGCAGTGCCGTATCGCAAAAAAGGGCCTGGTCAGAAAGGGTGCAAATCCTTCCTGGGGCTGAAGTGGTTAAAGTCCTACTCTGGGCAAATAAAAAAACTATCTCTTGCACTGGGGCTGTGCCTGCGATGCAAGGGTTGATCGCTGATTTGTGCCTAAAAAGAGATTTACTTGCCTGATTCTCTGCTCCTCCCTGCATCTAGTCCAGTTCCTGCAGCATCTGCTCCCCCATGATGGTCTAGGGTCCTGACGTCATTAAGAATAGAGCAGGGTCTATAGCCCTGTAATGCACGTGAAGACGCCTAGGGAAAATCCACTACTGTATTATGTGAGAGTTCTGCTGGGAGAGCGGAGGATCAGGTAAGTAAAACTGTTTCTCCTCCACCCTAGACAAAATGAGCTATTAACCCTTGCAGTGCAACCGCAGCCCCACTGCGAAGGATCATTGTTTAATCGCCCGGAGTTGGGCTTTGAACCCTTGACACCTAATCTTCACAACATGTGTAGACCTATTTCTGTCCACCTAACAGCCTCCAATAGGAAAGGAAGTAAGGAGAAAATTTAAAAAACAGCAGTAGCGCTAGCTGCAGAATGGCACGTTAAAAATTGCGCGTTTTGCAGTGTCTTTGCTTTAGTGTTTTTTTGCGTTTTTTAGCAAAAGTATACTCCCACAAAATGTACAACAAAGATAGTCAGTGCTAAACATATATCCTACAGCTACTGGCAAAAAGGTTATATATATATATATATATATATATATATATATATAAAACCTTCGTGAAACGAATGTGCATTAAATTGCAGCGCTAAAAAATTCAATAAAAAGTCCAAAAAGTTCATAAACTGTGATTCTTAAAGTGCAAATGGTCTTCAAATCCTCCCACAATAGCTGAATGTCTCACTCACCAGACATCCTAGCTGCTCACTTAAAGTGGTTGTTAAGCCACTGAGTGTTCTTTATACCATCCCCTTTGTTATAGTAAATGATGTGCTCAGTGTATGTGGTTTTTAAAAAATAAGCGTTATAAAACCTTATTTTATAGCGGCACTCAAGTGACCGGCCGCCTCTCTCCTCTCTCAATCTGATAGCAAAGTGGGAGGGGCTGAGACTCCCCCACTGACTGCAGCCAGAAGGAGAGAGTCGGCCCGTCACGTAAGTGCCGAGCGGAGCTATGAAAAAGGTATATAGAGGCTTATTTTTAAAAAAACACATACACTGGGCACATCATTTACTATACAAGAGGGAATTGTAGAAAGAACACTTAGTTATGATAGAAGCAGGAGGGGAGGGCCGGGGAGCGGAATGAGCTGACAGGCAGGGAGGGAGGGGGGAGAGGACAGAGGGGAGCTGTGGATGATGGAGGCACATAAACTGACCACAGTGTCAGGGCTCAGCAGCAATGATAAACCGTGGTCACAGGGGGAGGGCAGAATCGGGCAGGATCAGCCAGGTATTTCAGGTAATAGAGGGGGCCAAATTACACAGCACAAGCACTGTCCTGTATAACATGCTTTAAAAGAACAGAATCCTTTTTTTTTAGGGTTACAAACACTAAGTGTAGCAATAACACATGTATCTATAACCTCCGGGATAACTGGAACGTTTTTATAGTCTTTAGAACTCTAGATATGGCATAAGAGGAAAGAAAGACTATATAGTGTAATTACCATATGTACTACAACCATGCATGCAGTGTCACTGACAAAATATCGTGAGACACATGAACACCAGTGAGAGCCGTCACCACACCAACCGCCACTGAGATCAATTATCACCGCCACCGAGACATCCAGCGTGGTGGCGCAGAGTGTCAAGCTAGACAAGCTTGACATGCTGCTGCACCACGCTGGATGTCTCAGTGGCGGCAATATATGATCTCTGTGACTTCTGCATTGCTGTTGGAAGGATCCCTGTGACACCTGTATTATGATTGGAAGGATCTCAGTGATGCCTGCATGGTTAATTCACAGTAGCCTTATTCTTGCCTAACATTTGGACAGCATATGTGATGGTGGGTGCGCACTTCATGTGGGTGGCGATTGGTGTGGTGACAGCTCTCACCGGTGATCACGTGTCTCACGCTGTTTTGTGAGTGACACTGCATGCACGGTTGTGGTACATATGGTCATTTCATACAGTATTACACTATATAGTCTTTTTTTCCTCCTATGTCATATCCAGAGTCCTAAAGATCATAAAGAGGTTCCAGATATCCTGGAGGTTATGGATACATTCGTTATTGCTGCACTTAAGTGCTGGTTCACACAGGGGCGACTTGTCAAGCGACATAGTCGCCTGACAAGTCGCCTCCCGTTCTGTACAATGGAACTGTTCTAATAGGAGCGACGCAAGTCGCTCCGACTTAGAAAAAGGTTCCTGTACTTCTTTTGGGGCGACTTGCATAGACTTCTATACAGAAGTCGTTTTGCAAGTCGCCGTGGAAGTCGTTTGCAGGTCGCCTCACTGAGGCGACCTGCAAGTCGTGCCGCCCCTGTGTGAACCGGGGCTAAGTGAGCAGCCAGGATTTCTGTTGAGTTAAACATTTGGCTATTTTGGGAGGATTTGAAGACCGTTTGCACTTTAAGAATCACAGTTTATGAACTTTTTCAACGCTGCAATTTTATACACATACTCCCACAAAAGCTTGAGGCTCAAAAACACTCATAAACACAGAATAGCCATGTTTTTCAACGTTAGAGCATTTTTACAAGCTAAAAAACTTCCCTTCAAATGCATAGGATAACATGCTGGGGAGTTTACTGGCTGTAGAAAAACAACGCCTGACGCACAAAACAGCAGCTGTAAAAACGTCCCAGTGTGCACAGGACCTAACAATGAACTTCAGGTTTACTAGTGTCCCTCATCTCTCCATGTGCTGTACCCTACCTTATCGTAGTAGTATCTCAAAGCTCGGCTTAGCTTGTCGTAGTTCATGTTGGTCTTGTTTTTCCGCAGGCCCCAGAGTCGCGCCACCTCCTCCGCATCCAAGAGTTTGAACTCGCCGTCATTGGAGGTCCAGGAGATGAGGTGTCGGTGGCTCTGCTCCTCCAGCAGCTGCAGGAGAAACTGCCAGAGCGTGCCGGAAGGGTCCATCTCTATGAGAGAGGAGACCATTAGTCCAAGGGCAACATACAGGACAGGGTGCAGGGAGGGAAACGCCAGAGTGACAATAGACATTAGAGATGTCAGATGCAATGAGACATGAAAATGAGATGGAGTAAAAGTGCACCTGTAGCATCAAACCAAATTCCTAACAAAGAAGAAGGCAAGCAGTGCTATTTTTTTTATTTATGGTAGTTGTAGACCTTATGCTCACAGACGTATGCACTGTGCAGGCATTTTATATGCCTAACATAAAATTCCCAGTACACAGGGAGCCCCAGTGCTGGTGTGTACAGCCTGCCATGCAATCTTAAATTGTGTAAATACTTATGCCGCGTACACACGGTCAGAATTTCCGACAGAAAAAGTCCGATGGGAGCTCTTGGTCGGATAATTCGACTGTGTGTATGCCCCATCAGACTTTTTCTGTTGGCATTTCCGATGGACTTAGATAGAGAACATGCTCTAAATGTTTCCGTTGGAAATGCCGACGGAGCTTGTCAGGCTGGCAAGTCCGACCATGTGTACGGGGCATTATGCTTCTGTGCTTTGGTGTGTGTTCAATGTATTTTCCCAACATGAACCTTACATACATGAGCGGGAATACATTGATGTGCAGAAGCATCACCGTTTACACCAAGGCCATGTACAGCCATTCACTTGTATGGCAGGCTCATAGGTGTGCACCCTAAAGCTCAAACATATGTGTATATAGGGTATGTGGAAAATAAATGTGGGTGGATCGCCAAAAAGCCAACGCACCACATCCCATATATTGGAACAAACTTAAAAACTGGGTATTGGGATTTTTTTGGTGCTTTACATCAAACAAAACTAAATTATATTAAAATTTCAATATTTCTTTCAACATCAATAAAAACACATATTTAGCTCCAATAAAAAAATATATTTGTACTCGGGGTTCATTTTATATCAGTCTTGCTTTATATAGTTATATTTTGAAGGCAAATCCCAACATGTTTCGCCCTTTAGGCGTCTTCAGGCGATATTTTGTCCGCATAACGTTCCCATGTAGATTATTATGCTACTTTCTCTCCACGGAAAGCTTTAGTAAAAGGGGAAAGATTCATATGATCTGAAGAGAAACCAGATTTCCATCAAAGTATAACTGTATAAAGTAAGGCCGATATAAAATGAACCCTAAGTGCAAATATATTTTTTATTGGGGCTATATATGTGTTTTTTTTATGCTGAAAATAAAGGTTAACAATTTAATATAATTTAGTGTCGTTTGATGTAAAGCACCAAAAAAAATCCCAATATCCAGTTTTCAAGTGTGTATATACAGTATATTGAGGTGTCAGCAGAGCAATGGATGGTGTCGGTAGGGCAGAGATTGGTGTCAGTAGAGCAGTGGACAGTGTCAGTAGTTTTTATTTTTATTATTTTTTACAGTTTTTTAGGAGCCCTTTTAGGGGGCTTTGGTCAAATATCAGCAGTCTAAACAGGGGGAATCTGCACCACACAGGGTGATTAGGGTGTGCCCAGGCACACCTGGCACAACCTGTGCGCACACCTATGGCACACTGTTTGGACCAGCTGCAGCTCCCTGGGTAAAGGAAGCATCTGAAGTTTAACAGTGGGCATATTACCTGCATGAGACCTTATCGTATTTTATAAGGGTGGTATTAAAGCCACCTTCTGTACCATCTTGTATACAAGTCAATCAGTGGCTCTGCCCTAAGGCCCCGTTCACACCTGTGTGTGTTTTATGTGCCTTTTTGGTGCGGTATGTTAAAAGAAATCCTGCTCACTGGATCTTTGATGCACTTTCATGAAAACACATGTTGATATAACGTTCAATATTAATACACCCACTTAAAACACATGGTACAGATGAGAACCAGTCCTAAATGCCAACTCCAGCCAAAATGCTTAGCTTATATTGGATAAAGGCAGGAATGATTACAGCCTCTATCAGATTTTTTTAATTAAAGTGTTAGTCAACTCTTGGGGAAAAAAGAAAAGTTTCCTCCTGCTAGGCAATATCATAATGTGCTAGCATGTACCGCATACTAGCACATTATGAAAGACTTACCTTGAAACACAGCCCTCCATGGGCGCTCTGTCACCGTTGCAGAGGCTTCCATCTTCACCCGATCTTTCTTCTGGGTTCGAGGGCTGCAACCGCTTGAATGGCAGAGCTGCCATGACGTCACTCCAATACATGCACAAAGCTCTGAAGGAACGGAACGTGTATGCAGTTCTTTCAGAGCGCATGCACTGGTGACGTCACCGGCTGCTGCTCGCTAGAATATCTCCTAAACAGTGCAAGTTTAGGAGATAAGAATTTTACCTACAGGTAAACTTTATTATAACCTTACCTGTACATAAAAATCAAAATGCAGAGTTTACTACCACTTTAACAATTAACATGTGAGCCAGTCATATTTCCACTCCAGGCAAACAGCTAAATACACAGATGAGAAAAATAAATACATAAAAATAATCTATACACATACTCAAGGGAGCTGTTTTACCATCCAAAGTATTTATGATTCTACCCACCCAGTCCTAAAATGTATACAGCTATGCCACACAACACAACACACCTATCTGCTCAGACAGGAGACCGGATTCTCTGCTGCACTTAAGTAACAGAGCTCTTGTCTCTCCCCAGCCTGTGATTGGACAATGAAAGGAGAGGCAGCCTACTGACCAGCTCATCTCTCTGCTCTCTCCTCCTATCGACATGGTCCTTGTTAGCATATTTTGCAGCACAGTTGATTGGCTCCTTGTGCTGCTTCTCTTTCTCCCAGGCTAAGCTTTGCTGTAAAGGAATTGCAAACGGCAGATACCCAGTTAAATTTAGGTACTTATGCTGCTTGTATTTAAACTATACGTTTAATTACATATTTATATAAAAAGAGTCTATGGTGGAGATTTACTAAAACTGCTGCACACAGAATCTGGTACAGCTGTACATAGTAACCAATCACCTTCTAGGCTCAAACTATACTATACACAGACACAGTGGGTGGATTTACTAAAACTGGAGCATGTGCATTAGCCAATCAGCTTCTAAATTCAGCTTGTTCAATTAAGAGTTGATTAATAAAACCTGGAAGCTGATTGGTTTCTATGTAGATCTGCACCAGATTTTCCACTCTCCAGTTTTAGTAAATCAACCCCGAAGTATCAAAAAACACTTTTCATGCACATTGATAAGATTATTCACATTTATCTGAATATTGAAAAAATTAAAAAATTCAACAAGTTCCCCTGAAGAACCTGTAGTGCATTTTTACCTTTTAAAGTAAGAGTCCTGATTAAAAGGGGTTGTAAAGGTATAGTTTAAAAAATTAAAAATTAATAACAAACATTTTTTTTAAGATACTTACCTCCCCTGTGCAAGGGTTTTGCAGAGAGCGGCCCAATCCTCCTCTTCGGGGGGTCCCTCAGTGGCGCTCCTAGCTCCCCCTCTTCTTGAGTGCACCCACAGAGAGACGCATTTCATGGGGGCACTCGTGTGGGCGCATTTCCGTGTCCTGCTGCTGTGTCCATTGACACACATAGCAGGAATTTGGTGCTCCCATTTTACTGGATTTGATTGACAGCAGTGGGAGCCAATGGCTTCTTCTGCTATCAATCTATCCAATGAGGACCCGAGACAGTGGCTGGAGCTGCTGTGCTCATCCCCGTTGCTGGAACGATCGGGTTCAGGTAAGTAAAAAGGGGGGGGGTGCTTTCACCTTAAAGGGTAAGTTCACCTTTACAGAAAAATCTGTAAGGTGAGCATACACAGGACCCCCCCCCCCCCCAGTCCCACTAACCTGGAGCGAGGCGATCACCCGCACTGACACATCGGGTTGCCACCTCGCCGTCCGGGGCTTAGAAATCCCCTGCAGCTTAATCTCCAAAACGTACCTCATCAGGAGGTATGTTTAGGAGCATTCTAATTGGTCGGCACTGTCACATGGGCGGCACCAACCAATCAGAATCCGTCCTGTCACTGCGGGTGAAGAGGAGAGAAAGGCGCGGGATTTCAAATTCCTGGACCGGTACTGTGGCGATACAACTCCGGGTTGGCGGGACCGGGGGGGGGGGGGATGGGGAGGGGGTCCAGTGTAAGTTCACCTTACAGATTTTCTGTAAAGGTGAACTTACACTTTAATGCATAGAGTGCATATTAAGGTGTAAAACCTCAAGGGTTTACAACCCCTTTAAAATTAAATTTTAGGCATTTTTTTTTCTTTTTTTTTTTTTTGTTTAGTTACATCGGTTCAGGTTGGACCAATGTAACTATACGTATTCCATACCTGACTAATCCCTGTGGAAGCAGAAAATCATTGTAGTAGTCGCTGCTACTACACTGATACTCATTATTTTCTGGGTTCCCAACTGAGCAACTGCCTTGCTGCATAGTGAACACAGGGGGTTGCTCGCTTGCCAAGGTCGCCATTCAGAGAGGGTGTTCTTTGATTGGATGAGGTGAAGAGGTGGGCTGTACTTACATTGAACCAAGCTAGACCGATGCAACTATGCAAAAAAAAAGAAAACTGGAATTCAGCTTTAAGAACAGAGGCATGAAGATGCCAGTTAGTGATGTTATTAGCTAGAAAACCCTCCTCTGTGTGCCTCTCTGGTTTAGTTTCATGTCATTTGGGGACTGCTTGTTTATACTTTTATTGTGTTTATTTACCTGCCAACTGCCATTCCTGTGTCCAATAAGAGTGTCAGTAAGGACACTCCTATTGGACACAGGATAGCAGCTGGAAGAGCTTAGCCAATGAAATCAGGAAATACTGAGCACAGAGGGGCACAAAGGACGCATCTAGTGGTGTTCGCCCAAACCTAAAGATAAAAGGTGTTTTAAAGAGAACCTGTAAAGGTAAGGGAGCTGCAGACATTGCGTCCTCCTCCTGGAACTCCATCTGTTTACTCATCTTGTTTTTTGGCATTGTGTCTCAATGTATACTGATTTCTCAGGCAAACCTTTTTTTGTGAATCTGTTGCAGTTTCTTGCCTGGAGATCCTGCCACTAACAGTGCTTCCTGTTGTAGGCTGACACCAAGCCTACTGCTTCACAATGAGCAGCAGCGTTGTCAGCCTGCCGTGTGAGTGTCCTCATTTGGCCAGACCTGATAAGCAGCCTAGTGGCCGACAGAAGAAGTGCACCCAGCAGACTGACCACACTACTGCTTATTGCAAGGCAGTGTTTTAGCACTTTCGGCCTACAACAGGAAGCGCTGTTACTGGCAGGATCTCCAGGTACCAAACTTTGCAACCAGTTAAAAAAAAAATAACAAGTTGCTAAAGAAAACTTTAAATTTGGCACAGTGCCATACTGAAAAATAGATATTGGGGGGTTGATTTACTAAAACTGGAGAGTGCAAAATCTAGTGCAGCTCTGCATAGAACCAATCAGCTTCCAGTTTTTTTATTGTCAACGTTGAATTGAACAAGCTGAAGATAGAAGCTGATTGGCTACCATGCACAGCTGCACCAGATTTTGTACTCTCCAGTTTTAGGCTGCTTTCACACTGGGGAGGACGGGCGTTGATGATAAAACGCAGCTGGATTTAGAGGCGCATTACCGTCATTTTAGCGGTGCTATTCGGTCGCTAGCAGGGCCCTTTTAACCCCCGCTAGTGGCCGAAAAAAGGGTTAAATGCACCCGCGTAGCGCCGCTGCCGAAGCGTTTTGCAGGTCCATTCATTTCAATGGGCAGGAGCGGTGTATAGACTGCCCTCGCACCACCCCAAACATGCGGCTTGCAGGAGTTTTTTTAACGTCCTGCCAGTGCACTCTGGCTTTTACACTGGCACTGCAGGGGAGGTGTGTTTCAGGCGCTATTTATAGCCTAAAAGCGCCTGAAAAATGCCTCAGTGTGAAAGGCGTCTTAGTAAATCAACACCATTGGCATAGGTGTGTGCAGCCTATTGCATTAGAGTGTGCACCCCAAAGCTCAAACACACATGCCTTTCTCTGCAGCCTCAGCTGCACGGGGAAATGAATGAATGGGAAGTGCTCTGTGCTGAGCGGCTTCCTGTTCATTCACAAACTGAAGCATGGTAAACAGTTTACTATGCTTCAGTTATGAATGGACAGTGAGCGAGTGTGCTATCTGTGTTCATTTAGAAAAGGAAGGGGCCGGTAAATTACAAATTTACTAGCCCCTTCCCTCGCTCGCCATCCTGAATCATCCCCCCCAGCAGCCGGGGGGGAGAGGAGAGGAGGGAAGCCAGCAGCACTGCGGGGCCAACAAGAGGAGGGAGAAGCCCGGGCAGTAGGGGGAATCGGCACCACACATAGCAATTACAGTGTGCCCAAGCCCACCTGGCACAGCCCCTGTGCACGCCTATGCCCATTGGGTGTAGATACACTTTTATGCCCCGTACACACGGTCGGACTTTGTTCGGACATTCCGACAACAAAATCCTAGGATTTTTTCTGACGGATGTTGGCTCAAACTTGTCTTGCATACACACGGTCACACAAAGTTGTCGGAAAATCCGATCATTCTAAACGCGGTGACGTAAAACACGTACGTCGGGACTATAAACGGGGCAGTGGCCAATAGCTTTCATCTCTTTATTTATTCTGAGCATGCGTGGCACTTTGAGCGTCGGATTTGTGTACACACGATCGGAAATTCCGACAACGGATTTTGTTGTCGGAAAATTTTATATCCTGCTCCCAAACTTTGTGTGTCGGAAAATCCGATGGAAAATGTCCGATGGAGCCCACACACGGTTGGAATTTCCGGCAACACGCTCCGATCGGACATTTTCCATCGGAAAATCCGACCGTGTGTACGGGGCATTATAATACTAAATCTATTTTTACAGCACCTACGTATTTCATGGCATTTTACAAATGAGAGCAATCACAGAATGAACGTACAAGGGCTAATATAATGTAACACAACAAAAAAGTGTTCAGGTCCCGTTTGCAAGAGCTTACAATCTAAAGAAGTAAAAGAATCTCAAGAGCTCGTTCACATGTGCTTTGCTCTCTGAATAGCAATCTGCGTTTGGATCATTTTTTAAAGAGCATTTGATGAGCGCTGTATTGCCTCCTCACTGCCTGCTTTAACCCCTTGGATCCTGCACTGGTGCACAAAGTGGCTGCATTCACCATCAGGGGGCGGTAGTGCCTGCCAAAAACGACAGGGGGAATAAGCAAAGTCTGGCAGCCATGACATGTGCACACTCCTAGCTGCTGCCTCTGCAAATAAAGAGGGTAGTGGTTGGTGCATCGGCTCAACCGCAGGGTTTTACCGCCCCTCAACCTCACATGTAAACGAGCCCTAAGAGCCCACTCACACATGTCTGCACACGATTAAGCATTTTTTTTGTACGTTGATGGTTGTTGCGTTGAGGCAGCAGATTCATTTAAAGGGCCACTGGGTAGCTCAAAAATGGAAAACACATAAACTGCACAATAATATTGTGTGCTGGGTCAACGCACAAGAATACAGACACCTTTATATGTATTACCACCTATGGACAAGTGTAGAAAGTCCCTTGTGTTTCTTGCTCACCTGTTGGCACACCGGCCTCTCACTGCAGCCAAAACTGGCAGCTGCCCGCACAATAATCCGGGGTGGCAGTGTGAACGGGCCCTTGGGGTCTTTGCATATGAGTGACTCAGCCTGGTGCATTTCCCCCACCCGGGCAGCTCCGGTGCAGTGTACAGCCTCCCATAGACACAAATGGCTGTGCTCTGCTGGCGCTGATTATACATAAACATCCATATGACACAATGGTGTTTAAGATTGTAACGTTGTATACCCGAGAGACGGTATTCTGCACCTGGGCTGCCTAGGTGGGTAAACATGTCCGCATTTACATTGAATGAGCTCAGCTGCCTGTGTGCAAGGGCCCTTACAGTTTATTTGCTTTACGCTGGGTTCACACTGGTGCGTTGCCAGACATCGCATGTGATTCGCACCGCATGCCTGCGTCCATTACATGCGATGTCTGTGCGGCTGAAATCGCATCGCATTTGGACTAAAATGGTGCAGGATCCTTTTTTTGTCCGCACTGGAATTGGTTCGCATGGATTTTCACACCCAATGTGATCCGATTCCACAGTTCGCACTGCAAACTGATTTGGGGGTGTCATTAACTTTATACTGACACCCGCAGCGGTTCGTAGAGAGCAGTGTTAACTGCTTGCGATTCAGATGCGATGCGGGAACCTGCACAGGAATCGCTGTGGTCCCCACATCGCACCAGTGTGAAGCCAGTCTTAGAAAGCAGCCGCAGCCTGAGTGGCCTGTAATCTGCCAGCATGCTGCACAGAAAGATCCTAACTTTCTGTCTGAGAGCAGCAGTCTCTCTGCAGAGGTCCAACACAAACCCTGCTGAGACAGCTCTGCAATCAGCAAAGCTTGTGTTCCCTGCTGATTGGAAAGCTCCAGCTCTGACTGAGCAGGGGGACTGTTGGACCTCTGCTGAGAGCCCACTGCTTCCACTGAGGAAGCTCTGCAGCATGGTGATAGGGGATAGGTTTTTCTAATCAGGCTGTGGCTGCTGTCCAAAGAAAATAATCTGTAAAATTCTGCTTACTATTTGTTTTAAAGTACGAGAATGAAAATGTACAGAAGGCAGGACTTTTACGACATACTTATTTGTAAAATAACAATTATTTGGTTTAAAGTACCTGAAATGTATGTAGCTAATTTAAACTGAAAGCTCGGTTAAGCTGGCCATAGACGGTCCGAATCCGGCCCAGTTCAGCAGGGACCGGCCAAGATCCAAATGATGAATTGTCAAGCTGCATCGAACGATCAACTTGGCCTGTTGGATTTTACGTGCGATTATTGCAAGCGGCTATTATAGCCGCTTGCAATAATCACTGTCTTCTCCCAGCGACAAGTTGACAAGTTGTGCCGCTTGTCAAACGCTGCACCCCAATGCCATGGCCGCAGCAAGCGAACAGCCCCGTCTGGCTGTTTTACAGTTCAGGTGGGCGGCCCGGAGAGGATAAAACCGTGTCTCAGCTGCCTGTTTATACTGCCCCCTGACCTCCCATTTGAAAGAAACCTTAGGCCGGGTTCACGTGAATGCCGCTGCCTGTTTGTGCCTGGGGTCCGGTGCGTGTCTATTCTCCGGCTCAGATGCGATTCAGGTCCACATTTTTGCACCTGAACTGGATCCAAACACGCACCGGATCCTTTGCACCGGATCCTTTTTCAATCCAGACCGCGGCCGTCCCGGACCTGCTTCATTAAGAGCCAGTCACACTCGCCTGTCATGCAAATTGGATGCAGAGAAAAATGCATCCAATTCGCAAATGTGTGAACCCAGCCTTACCAAAACATTACATAGATGTGCAATCATTGTTTCTTCGCATTAAATTATTTACCCTTTGCAAGCTTGTATTTCTCATGAGCCAATTAAAATTAAACGTCAACAAAATGGCTTAATTTCTGTCAATGTTTAACTTAGCCCTGGTTCACACCGGTCATGCGATTTGACAGTTCCAAATCTCATGATAAGTCGCACCCCATTGTCGGCAATGGAACTTTTCAAATCACCTAGACTCAGACAAAAAGTTCCTGCACTGCTTTTTTCCCGATTTCATTGCGACTTGCATAGACTTCTCTTAAATTAAGTCGCAAGCAGCATCAGAGGTGCAAATCGCACTGACCTGCGGCTTTGAAACCTCGCTAAAGTAGAGCAATTTCGAAGCCGCACTGGTGTGAACCAGGGCTCATAGAAAAAAGGACAGAAGTCAGTGACATTTTAGAGAGTGAAAAGCTGCGAAAACGAGTTTTACATCCAAAATGCTGCAGAGCAATTAACATGTGAGTTAAGTGCGACTTACAAGAACACAACAACATAACAATCATTTTTAAATGACAAAAAAAATACAGCATGCTTTATACATTAGTTAACAGCCCTGACATTAGGTCACAAATGTATTTTCCCGTGGAGTTTGGCTACTTCTATAGCACGTGGTGAAGAGCACTGCACGGCCGCTATGGCCTAAGTTGATGGCATGATAAAAGTGGCCAAAGGGGATGTGTAAGCGACACTGAGGGGGGGGCATAGTCATGGAGCAAATGCCCTTTTATATAAATAGTTCAGTGCGTGGGCATACACCCATTTAATAAGCCATTTACTCCAGGACTGTGCGCTGAACCGTTTTGATAAAAGGGCATTTGCTGAAGGCCTGTGCAAAGACCTAAGCACTGAACCATTTTAATAAAAGGGCATTGGCCTGTGCAAGGGACCTAAGCACTGAATCGCTTTAATAAAAGGGCATTTGCTGAAGGCCTATACAAAGACCTAAGCGCTGAACGGTTTTAATAAAAGGCATTTGCTGAAGGCATGTGCAAGGACCTAAGCACTGAACCATTTTAATAAAATGGCATTGGCCTGTGCAAGCACTGAACCATTTTAATAAAAAGGCATTGGCCTGTGCAAGGACCTAAGCTCTGAACCGTTTTAATAAAAGGGCATTGGCCCGTGCAAGGACCTAAGCACTGAACCGCTTTAATAAAAGGGCATTTGCTGAAGGCCTGTGCAAGGACCTAAGCACCAAACTTTTTTAATAAAAGGGCATTGGCCTGTGCAAGGACCTAAGCACTGAACCATTTTAATAAAAGGGCACTGGCCTGTGCAAGGACCTAAGCACTGAACTGTTTTAATAAAAGGGCATTGGCCTGTGCAAGGACCTAAGCACTGAACCATTTTAATAAAAGGGCATTGGCCTGTGCAAGGACCTAAGCACCGAACTGTTTAAATAAAAGGGCATTGGCCTGTGCAAGGACCTAAGCACTGAACCATTTTAATAAAAGGGCATTGGCCTGTGCAAGGACCTAAGCACTGAACTGTTTAAATAAAAGGGCATTAGCAAAAGGCCTGTGCAAGGACCTAAGCACTGAACCGTTTTAATAAAAGGGCATTTGCTGAAGGCCTGTGCAAGGACCTAAGCACTGATGCGTTTTAATAAAAGGGCACTGGCCTGTGCAAGGACCTAAGCACTGAACCGTTTTAATAAAAGGGCATTTGCTGAAGGCCTGTGCAAGGACCTAAGCACTGAACCATTTTAATAAACGGGGCATTTTCTCTAGGCCTGTGCAAGGACCTAAACACTTAACTATTTAAATAAAAAGGCATTTTCCCCAGGCCTAGGCAAAGACATAACCACTGAAACATTCAAATAAAAGGACATTTTCTGCCAGCCCGCTCATAGAGAAGGCTCTCCCAGGACCAAATTACACATCCCCTACCCCCTTCCCCCCTCTTATCCAAAACTACGGGTGCACTTTACAGATCGAAAGAGAGAGGAAAAACAGCTTGAGAGAAAAAGGTGGAAGAGTAAGAGGGGGGAAGACGGCGAAGGCTGCTCAGCGGCGATATTGACGGCAAAGCGGTACACATGATCGTCTCACCTGTCTGTCGGCGCGCTCCATGCTTTTTTTTTCCCCCGTCACCGCACAGCTCTTTCCCCCACCGCTCTATGCTCTTGCTCGCTCTCCCCCGCACTCATGTTGTTTAACAAGTAGATGGTGTTGAGCAGAAGCAGACGGACACTGCATGACAGAGCAGGCAGAGTGGGAGGAACAAGGAGGGCACAGGATAAAGCAAAGCAAATGAATTGACAGCACAACATGCTTGGCACCTCCGCCACCTTTGCCAAGAAGCCCTTTTTTTTTTTTTGGTTGTTTTTTTTTTTTTTTGGTTGGCACGGCTGAGCCTCCTACCTGTCTCAGGCTCCTCTACAAGTCTGGGCCACTCTGCTCCTGCAAGGTCTTTGAGTCACATTCAGTGCCTGCAACCCCGAGGGCATGGAGGAAACAGCCTGAAACATGGTCCAAAGCCTGGAGGAAGGAGAAGAGGAGATGAGGGTTTAATGCTGGCCTATTTTCTTTTCCGCCACTGCTCTATTTTGCTTCCTCCCTCCCTCTCCTCTCCATCTCTGTTATGCACAGCCCCTCCGCCTTTTCCTTGTTTTTTTTTTTTTGCTCTCCTGTCTGCCCCCCTCTCTCTCCCTCTCTCTCTCTCTCTCTCTCTCTCTCCCCTTCACCCAGCAGACACAGAAGAGAATCCTTGTTTTACGTCAGAGGAAAGGAGAAAGCAGTGTGGAAGGCAGGAGAAGGGAGGCGACGAGGGAGGGGAGAGAGGAGAAGCTGGGATATAGGGCTGGATTGTACACACCTGCAGCAGCTGGATTGACAGAGGCTCAGCCTCCAGGCTACAGCCACACACCAGCCTGCCCACGCACCTATCAATCCGATTGTTCGACCGCACTCGATCAAATCCATCAGGAAATATTTGACTTTTTTTTTTTTTATTATTTCAATTTCAAAGGTTGGAAAATTGCCAATCAAATAAACGAGGGTTTTAAAGCACACTTTACCATTTTTTTTATTTAGTATTTTTGGTTGTCAATTAAAGCGGATCTTCATTGCATGTGAGCAACGCAAATGAAAAACACTATTTTATTCATTTTTAACTACTTCCCTACCAGGCCAATTCTGCCATTTCTCTCCTACATGGAAAAATCTGCATTTTTTTTGTTGCTAGAAGATTACTCAGAACCCCCAAACATAATATATGTGTATATATATATATATATATATATATATATATATATATATATATATATATATTAACGTTATTATTATTATTATTATACAGGATTTATATAGCGCCAACAGTTTGCACAGCGCTTTATAACATGATCGCAGACAGTACACTTACAATACAATTCAATACAGGAGGGATCAGAGGGCCCTGCTCGTTAGAGCTTACAATCTAGAACATACTGTCCCTGATTTCAAGGGACTGTCCCTGGTTTGTCCCTCTTTCCTCCTCATTTGTCCCTCATTTCGATCTGATCTATATAGATGTATATAAAATGCACTTTTTATCTTCCAAAAAGTGTTTCCCCAGCGCTAAACCTTTCATCCAATTTCTAAAGTGCTGAATTTGTAAATGTCAAAACCCAGTATAAAGGAATAGTGGTGGTAATAAAAAAAAAAAAAAGGACTGTGTTTAACTAATCATTTTTGGGATAATTCCCCTTTAAGGGGGCGTGGCAAGGGGTGTGTCCTATGCCTACATACTTTTGCTGATAGGTGTCCCTCGTTCCCATCTCAAAAAGTTGGGAGGTATGATATTAGGCAGAGGCCCTAGAGAATAAAATGGTGGGTGTTTTTTATGTCACACGGTATTTGCTCAGCAATTTTTTCAAAGCAATTTTTGGGGAAAAAAATACACTTGAACTTTAATGCAAAATGACACAATATATAACCCAATTTTTTTTTTTTTTAATATAAAAGATGATGTTACACCCAGTAAGTAGATACCTACCATGTTATGCTTTAAAATTGCGCACGCTTGTAGAATGGTGCCAAACTACGGTATGGTAAAAGTTTTTACAGGTTACCAGTCTACAGTTACAGAGGAGGTCTAGTGCTAGAATTATTGCTCTCCCTATAACATTTGCGGTGATAACTCATATGTGTGGTGCGGGCATGACCTAAGTATATGTTTGCTTTTGCGCGTGAGCATGAGGGGTGCTTTACATTTTTTTTACATTTTTATTTTGTTTATTTATTTTTTTACTCTGTTCCTTTAACCCACTTCAGCCCCAGACCATTTGACTGCCCAAAGACCAGAGCACTTTTTGCGATTCGGCACTGCGTCACTTTAACTGACAATTGTGCGGTCATGCGACGTGGCCTCCAAACAAAATTGACGTCCTTTTTTTCCCACAAATAGAGCTTTCTTTTGGTGGTGTTTGATCACTTCTTCGGTTTTTATTTTTTGCCCTATAAACAAAAAAAGAGTGTAAATTTTGAAAAAAAAGGCAATATTTTTTACCTTTTGCTATAATAAATATCCCCAAAAAATATATAAAAAAACATTTTTTTCCCTCAGTTTAGGCTGGCACGTATTCTTCTACATATTTTTGGTAAAAAAAAATTGCAATAAGCGTTTATTGATTGGTTTGCGCAAAAGTTATAGCGTCTACAAAATAGGGGATAGTTGTATGGCATTTTTATTAATTTTTTTTTTACTAGTAATGGCGGTGATCTGCGATTTTTATCGTGACTGCGACATTATGGCGGACAGATTGGACACTTTTGGCGCTTTTTTGGGACCACAGATCGGACACTTTTTTGGGACCATTCACATTTATACAGCGATCAGTGCAATTAAAAATTGATTACTGTGTAAATGTGACTGGCAGTGAAGGGGTTAAACACTAGGGGGCGCTGCAGGGGTTAAGTGTGTCTTAGGGAGTGATTCTAACTGTGGGGGGGCTGGGATACATGTGACACGACACTGATCACTGCTCCTGATCATAGGGAGCTGTGATCAGTGACAGTGTCACTAGGCAGAACAGGGAAATGCTTGTTTACATCAGCCTCTCCAAGACAATCGCGGGTATCCCTGTGGACATCGAGTCCGCGGGACTTGCGATCACAGTCACGGAGCTCGTGGCGGGCGCGCACGCGCCCACAATGCCGCGTCTTAAAGGGCAACGTACAGGTACGTTAATGTGCCTGTACGTGCCCTTCTGCCGACGTATATCGGCGTGAGCCGGTCGGCAAGGGGTTAACTAATCATTTTTGGAATAATTCCCCTTTAAGGGGGCGTGGCAAGGGGTGTGTCCTATGCCTACATACTTTTGCTGATAGGTGTCCCTCGTTCCCATCACAAAAAAGTTGGGAGGTATGATATTAAGCAGAGGCCCTAGAGAATAAAATGGTGGGTGTTTTTTATGTCACACGGTATTTGCTCAGCAATTTTTTCATAGCAATTTTTGGGGAAAAAAATACACTTGAACTTTAATGCAAAATGACAAAATATATAACCCAATTTTTTTTTTAAATATAAAAGATGATGTTACGCCCAGTAAGTAGATACCTACCATGTCATGCTTTAAAATTGCGCACACTCATGGAATGGTGCCAAACTACGGTACGGTAAACGATTTTACAGGTTACCAGTCTACAGTTACAGAGGAGGTCCAGTGCTATAATTATTGCTCTCCCTATAACATTTGCGGTGATAACTCATATGTGTGGTGCGGACATGACCTAAGTATATGTTTGCTTTTGCGTGCGAGCATGAGGGGTGCTTTACATTTTATTAAATTTTTATTTATTTTATTTATTTTAATGATGTATTAATATTTTTTTACACTGTTCCTTTAATTTATTTTTTTTAATCATTTTTTTTCCTATCACAAGAAATGTAAACATTCCTTGTGATAGAAATAAGGCATGACAGTTCCTCTTTATAAGACCCCAAATCTCTCCTCTACCCTGGATTATCTCTGTTTTCCAGAAAAAAAAAATGGCAGTGTTTACATCAGCCAGAGCCGATGTTCTATCAGATTACCGCTACCCATCAGATTGTGCAACGGAAGTGACATTCCGACCAAAAAAAGTACTGCGCATGCGCCATGTGTTCCACCATGTGTTCCATGGCGCAATGCGTTCCACATGCTTTATGATCTGATGGGTAGCGGCAATCTGATAGAACACCTAGGCAGACATCTTACTACACCCAGCTACATCTGATCCACAGCCGGCTCTGTGGTAACCCTGCAGAAGCGCCAGATCAGATCCTGGACTCTCTGATCACACGGGAGAGCCCGGAGAGGCGCCAGTGAGTGCTGGGAGGGGGGGATGCTCCCTCCCGCTGCTTTGTAAACGCAATCCAGTGGCTAACCAGCCGCTAGGATGGCTTTAAGACCCCTTTCACACTGGCGCGCTTTGCAGGCGCTACAGCTCTAAAAATAGCGCCAAAGCGCCCTGAAAGAGCCGCTCCTGTTTCTCCAATGTGAAAGCCTCGAGGGCTTTCACACTGGAGCGGTGCGCTGGCAGGACGCTAAAAAAAGTACTGCTAGCAGCATCTTTGGAGCGGTGAGTATACCGCTCCTCCACCGTTCCTGCCCATTAAAATCAATGGGGCAACGCGGCTATACTGCCGGCAAAGCGCTGCGTTTTAACTCTTTCTCGGCCGCTAGTGGGGGGGGTAAAAGCGCCCCGCTAGCGGCCAAATAGCGCCACCAAATTGACGGTAAAGCACCGCTAAAAATAGCGATGCTTTACTGCCGACGCACCCACCGCCCCAGTGTGAAAGGGGCCTTACAAAAAAGGGAATCGCTGGCTGAAAAATAAAAATACTGGGATGATGCCTGTAACTGCACATCAACCTAAGGACATCCATGGACATCCTACAGTCGGGAAGTGGTTAATATTCAAAGCAAACTCTCCCATCCATCCATGTATACCTCCCAACATTTTGAGATGGGAGAATGAGGGACACCTACTAGCAAATGTATGTAGGCATAGGACACACCCCCTGCCACACCCCCTTAAAGGAGAATTAACCCCAAAAAAAGTTAATTAAATCCACAAGTGCTTTTTTTACCACTACTATTCCTTTATATTGGCTTTTTAACATTTACAAATGCAGCAATTTAGAATTTGGATGAAATGTTTAGCACTGGGAATCATTTTTTGATAGATAAAAAGTAAACTATATAGATCAGACCAAAATGAGGGATAAATTAGGAGGAAGGAGTGTCAGTTAAGTAAATGTAATGTACTTTCCTATCTATTTACTAATGCTAGCAGCATAAGGAATAAAAATAATCATGGGTGATTGGGGGAGTGAAGTTCCACAGTGAACAGGGAGCATAATAAATAGGAGTTTCAGCAATAGCACAACTGTTCCTTGATTTTTAAAGGGTAACTCCACTTTCATGGGAAGTTGCATTTTTTCTGCACTGAACTGTACTAGAATGTGGTAAAATGCATAAAAAACGCACATAAATACACCAAATATGAACTGGAACACATATGTCCTTTTTTAAAAGTGAAGAAAAGAGAGGGGGAAACTGCACTGGAACGCATCAAAAACGCACTGGATTGCATGGAAAACACGTCAAAAACATGCATGCAGAAAAGCATCCGGAACGCATCCAGACTGCGTTTCTATGGTTTGAACTGGCCCTTTAAAAAAAAAGACACAAATGTGAGTAGACAGTGAAAAAAAAACAATACTAAAAACATCTGCATCAGGTTTCAATAAACTATAAGGCATCTAAACCTGCCAGCCCTTTTTTAACCCCATTTTCGCCAAACAGTGCAACGGCGTGCATTGCGAAAGCAAATTGACTGTATTGTACTGGCTTGTCCTCGTATTACACGTTTTTACTACATTTAGATGATTACCACATGCGCTTTGATTGTCTTATCCAATTGATGTGCAATTCGATCAAAGCGATCAAATCCGCAAACAATCGAGCACCCCTTCTGGTTCACACTGAGTCAGTCAGCAAGGGTGGAATATTATCGATCATTTTGCATCGATCAACAGCACTGAGATACTTTGCTAATAAATACGATTGTATTTCGATCGATCAGAACATGAGATCACATCCTGGGAAACAGAGATGCGATTGATAACTTATGATTATTTCATAACTATGAATCGAATCTTAACTATCGATTAAAATCTACGTCCTAATTGATCAGATAAATTGTTGATTGTAGATGGATTATTCCTATCAGAAGATATGGATCAGAAAAGAAACTGATAATCTATGGAAGCACATCGTTATCTGGCTGTCATGTTAATCCTATGGCTTCAATGCCAACGTGTATGTAGATAAACAAGTGAGTTTTCTTCCTCTCATTTTCTGATTGGCTCACTCATTCCAGTGATTTGGAAGGTACTGAAGTCAGATTACCAGAACAGCCAGGCAGATAGCATTTTCAGAAGGAGGCCTGCAATACAGCTCATGTATTCCTACAAGTATGGATTTCTTTTGAATAAAATACGTATTACCCAATCAGAAGCCTTCGTGTACTAGTCTGACCCCATAGAGAGAATTCTATAGGTCGGCATGGATTATTATTATACAGGATTTATATAGCGCCAACAGTTTACCCAGCGCTTTACAACATGAGGACAGGTACGGTACAATACAATTCAATACAGGAGGTATCAGAGGGTCCTGATCATTAGAGCTTACAATCTAAGAGGGAGAGTATATTGAGCAATTCTCCTTCTATGATTTATTGAAGTCTATGAATTCTTCATCACTATCTCTATATCTTGCCAACACAAATGATATGTATCACACGCGCTCATCTGTGGCATGTATGAACTATAAACATTTTGTGGTTCTCAATTTCAAGCTGCATCACACCCGACTAAGAATCTGAATAGAATATTTCTCCTCTATTGTTTTACCTTTATAGCACAAACCCCTCAAATCCCCCCCTCTAGCACAAATCCTGTTCGCCCATCCCCCCTCCCAACACAAACCCCGCAAACCCCCCCATCTAGCACAAATCCTGTTCGCCCATCCCCCCTCCCAACACAAACCCCCCAAATCCCCCCCATCTAGCACAAATCCTGTTCGCCCATCCCCCCTCCCAACACAAACCCCCCAAATCCCCCCATATAGCACAAATCCTGTTCGCCCATCCCCCCTCCCAACACAAACCCCCCAAATCCCCCCATATAGCACAAATCCTGTTCGCCCATCCCCCCTCCCAACACAAACCCCCCAAATCCCCCCATATAGCACAAATCCTGTTCGCCCATCCCCCCTCCCAACACAAACCCCCCAAATCCCCCCATATAGCACAAATCCTGTTCGCCCATCCCCCCTCCCAACACAAACCCCCCAAATCCCCCCATCTAGCACAAATCCTGTTTCCCCATCCCCCCTCCTAACACAAACCCCCCACATCCCCCCATCTAGCACACCTTCCTAAATTGGCCCTCCTAGAACAATTCTTACCCCCTGTCCCCTACTCAACACAACCCCCCCCCCCCAATCTCTTTGTGGTGCCCCCCCCCCCCACCTCACATGATACCACAGTGCCACCCCTCCTGCCCACCCCTTATCCCGGCCCTGACCAGAACTATAAATTATTAGGACCTACCTGACCTATCCAATTGATACCGGCCTTTGCATACTATACTTGTTGTTAGTTCTAATGGTGGCCATGCGCAGTAGGAGTTTTATAAACGATCATATTATTGATAGATTTACTGTCCGATCACAAATACAATCAGAGGATTGAAAAGATTTAATGAATCCTACCCTTAACGATCAATATTGATCTATCTACGTTCCTACGATTCGATTTTCCATGATATTGATTGATGACACAGGATGTGTCTTTTGGAGAATTTATAGATCCGATCATATTATCTGATTCTGTGAAGAATCGTTTGATCAGACTGTTACATGTATGGCCACCATTCGGGTTCTTTCACATGGAGAAGTGTCCGCTCTGATCAGCCGGGATCCATGAACAGATCTCCTGTTGAATCGAAGCTGAATGGGACGGATGTCAGTACTTTGAGATCGGTGATTGTTCAGTTTGTGTCCCGTGGACACAGGGCGACCTATGTTCTAAGGGTGGCCAGATATATTTCAAAAACTGCTGATCTACTGGGATTTTCACACACAACCATCTCTAGGATTTACAGACAATGGTCTGAAAAAGAGAAAATATCCAGTGAGTGGAAGTTGTGTGGAGGAAAATGCCTTGTTGATGTCAGAGGAGAATGGGCAGACTGGTTTGAGATGATAGAAAGGCAACAGTAACTCAAATAACCACTCAGTACAACCAAGGTATGCAGAATACCATCTCTGAACACACAACACATCAAACCTTGAAGCAGATGGGCTACAGCAGCAGAAGACCACACCGGGTGCCACTCCTGTCAGCTAAGAACAGAAAACTGAGGCTACAATTCGCACAGGCTCACCAAAATTGGACAATAGAAGATTGGAAAAACATTGCCTGGTCTGATGAGTCTCGATTTCAGCTGTGACATTCAGATGATGGGGTCAGAATTTGGCGTAAACAACATGAAAGGATGGATCCATCCTGCCTTGTATCAATGGTTCAGACTGGTGGTGTAATGGTGTGGGGGATATTTTCTTGGCACACTTTGGACCCCATTAATACCAATTGAGCCTTTTAAACACCACAGCCTACCTGAGTATTGTTGCTGACCATGTCCATCCCTTTATGACTACAGTGTACACATCTTCTGATGGCTCCTTCCAGCAGGATAATTCACCATGTCACAAAGCTCAAATCATCTCACCACTGGTTTCTCGAACATGACAATGTTCTCTGTACTCCAATGGCCTCCTCAGTCACCAAATCTCAATCCAATAGAGCACCTTTGGGATGTGGTGAAACGGGAGATTCATATCATGGATGTGCAGCCGACAAATCTGCAGCAACTGCGTGATGTTAGCATGTCACTATGGACCAAAATCTTTGAGGAATGTTTCCAACACCTTGTATCTATCTATACCACAAAGAATTAAGGCAGTTCTGAAGGAAAAAGGGGGTCCAACCCGGTACTAGCAAGGTGTACCTAGTAATAAAGGGGCTGGTGAGTGTATATTGATATTTTCATTTATTTACATTACTAATGGCGCGATCAGAGACTTATAATGGGACTGTGATAATGTGGCGGCAATCTGACACTAACTGACACTGGGTGGAAGTGACTGACTGACATCACCAGTGACACTAATACAGTGATCAGTGATAATACTATACACTGTCACTGTACTAATGACACTGGCTGGGAAGGGGTTAACAGCTAGGGCAATCAAGGGGTCAGTTGTGTGCCTGACAATGTGTAATTGTGTAATGTGTGCTGCTTTTTACTACAGATCTCTTTGTTTAGAAACACAGAGATCGTTCCCTCTGACCAGTGGAGCGGGGGGAGCAACTAAACCCTCCTACCCTCCTTTACAGCCAAGGAAGCTGCCATCTTGGCCTCTGTTTGATCTTCAAATGGCATAATGCAGCACATGTGATCAGTTATGACACCAGCCATTGGATGGTTTGATAGTTTGGTTGAGGGCACAAGCTAATGGGACAGATAAGATACAAAAAACACGGTCACTTCCGGCACTAATAGGTCTTCCAAGGTGAGGAGTAACAAATGTCAGATAAAATGGCGGTGTGAAGGTATATACGGTATCCAGAACTAAGTGGATGCGGTCTTCCTCTGATGGGGTAATCCAAAAGGAACTACAAGAAAAACAGAAATGGAAGGCGTCCACACCTAGTGCATTACCAGAGATCATTTAATAATAAGAAGCTTTTGGTATAAAAGTGAGTACTCACAAAATGCAACTGACAAAAGGCCATAAACACAGTGCATGGACATGCACAGAACACGGGGTACAGCTAACGCGTTTCGGGGGGCACACCCCCTTCCTCAGAGCTAGGCTAATCTCGTACACCACGGGCAAGAGCTTTTATAGGGAATGGTAGAATTGAAAATTGTAAATTGAAAACTGTGGAATTGAAAATTGTGTGCCAAAAAGAGCCACGCCATCAAAGGGGCAGGAAAAACCCCCCAAAAACTAAAAAAATAAATAAAAAAGAAAAATAAATAAAATATAAAAAATCTTTTGTATCACCATGAAAAATTCAATAAATTGTTTAGGCAAAAAAAAAAAAGAAGAAAAAAAAATTGTTGATAAGAAATTAATAATAAGAAATTGAATAATATATATAGTCACACTAAAGTAAAAAAATGACACAATCCATGTCAAAAACCTACATCCAAAAACAAAAAAAAATCCATCATAAGTACACAAATAAATAAAATGATGATTGCATTGTAAAGCCGCTGAGGAAGTTTCCCTTTAATACTCACCATACCTGTAACAATGAATTGGTGGTAAACCTTCACTTATACCTAGGGTTGCCACCTGTCTGGGATTCACCCGGACAGTCCGGGTTTTGAATCATGTGTCCAGGTTTCAGTCCACCTGAAGCCCGGACACATTATTCAGACAGGACTGTGGCTCTGAACAGGGTTTGACAGGAGGGTGAAGGGGCACTATGTGTGCTGTATTACTATTCTCTTTGGAGTGCCCAAAAGTGTCTCAGATCTGTTACAATCCTACAGTGTATGCTAAAACAAAATAAAATTTACCATGCATCGTTAAAGTGTTCGGGTTTGGCTTGAAGAAAAAGTGTCAACCCTACATATACCCAGTGAAGTGGCTGACCTGAGGTGATACACAGAGATGAAACAAATCCTCCTACATACGTTGTATCTGTCCATATGCAGTCTTCTCTTCTCTATATCTGTTCAAAGTGCTCAATTTATAAAGCTTGTCTGAGAGTTCAGAAAAAGGGGGGAGGAGAGCTGCAGAGTGCAAGTTTACACTCTGCAGAGCTCACTGAGGAGAGCTCTGAGAGCTGATTGGAGGGAAGGGACACCAGGGACACCCCCCCTTCACACAGCACATATGAACAGAGCTGAGGCTGTCAATCAGCTGGAGGTCCCTCCCCTGTCATCTTTTTTCTCTTGGTGTCAGGAAAACTCATCAGAAGTGATTCATGCTGATAGCAGAGGAATGAGGCAGCAGACAGAAATGACTCTTGCTCTTGAGACACACTATAGAGAAAATGTGTGAAACACAAGGCCATTTCATGTGGCCCTTGCACCTCTCCTGCAACTGCGGCACCCCCCTTCTCTCTGCCCCCACCTTGTCTCAGCAGTTGGCAGCAGAGAGGAGGACAAAACTCCTCTGCCAGTGTCTGTGCTTCTCCATGAAGCCAGCCCTCCTCTGGTCCTCCTCCAGACCCTGCTGCAATTTCTGCTTCTCAGCTCCGCCCCCAAATTCTTCCAATACAAGGGGGTGCCCTGTGATGTAAGGAACATTGGGGGACTTCTATTGTGGGGGGCTTTTGACGTCTGATGTAAGGATGGTGGGGTGCTCTGGAAATCGAGTTTTACAACCAGCCCTTTGAGGGTATTGTAAGCTATTGTAAGCGGCGCTTTACCGTCAGTATTCGGCTGCTAGCGGGGGCGGTTTTACCCCCGCTAGCGGCCGAGAAATGATTAAAAACCACGACAAAGCGCCTCTGCAGAGACGCTTTGCCGGCGGTATAGCCGCGCTGTCCCATTGATTGCTGGCAGGACTTTTTTTCCCGTCCTGCCAGCGCACAGCTCCAGTGTGAAAGCCCTCGGGGCTTTCACACTGGAGACAAAGCAGCGGCACTTTCAGGTCGGTTTGCAGGCGCTATTATTAGCGCAATAGCGCCTGCAAACCGCCCCAGTGTGAAAGGGCCCTAACCTCCTCGCACGGAGCGCACACAAATATGCGGCCTCTTGGCAGCCGGGCCTTGGTACTGAGTGGCGGCGATCGGCCAATCATGCCCCACCTCTCGGCATAGCAAACCCCTTAAAGGGCCGGCACCAAGGGGTTAAACCTTCCATTGTAAAGCCGCAGTTTCCCTTTAATGCTCGCCATGCCTGTAATGATAAACACTTCATGGATTATTGATCCTTAGCCCAGGTTCACACTGAGCTGCGGGAATGAAGTTCAGCTGAACTCGCACCATTTCACTCCCGCAGGTCAGTCCCGATTTCGGCGGCAGTTTCAGATATCTCCGTGTGTTTCTGCACAGATGTCAATGGAGATCGGACCTCGAAATAAACTATTTTTTTAAATCGGTGCGGCGCCACAAATGCAGCGTCACACCGATGAGGACGGTTCCATTGCTGCCAATTTGACATGCAATTTGCATAGGAAATTCGTAACGCTCTTCACATAAATATTTATCACAATATGGCGAGAAACTGTAACGCCAATGTTTTTATTTAAATGGAGTATTGGGTATTAGTCAGATACTAGGTGCCATAGGAATCCATAGAACGAATTGGTATGGCGGCAGGCGCGGTAATGTGCTCTTATTTTCTATTTACTGCATTTCATTAGCCTGTTAATTAGCCAACAAGGTTGTAACAAGGCCGCTCGGGCAAACATGAATTCCTGGTGATGTCTCTCCAGGGACTGTGATAATAGAACGCCATGGAATAGATCTTCTATTTATACTGTATATATATGATAGAGAAGAGCGCTCTGGATTTCCAGAAGAAGGACAATGGGGGTGTGAGGATTGGGGCCATGCTGTATGTCAAGGATGTGGATGTGTGCGGGGCGGGAACGAGGGCGCCACGCACATTCAGCATTACAATGAGGATTGTTTGTGTGGAGGTGACTCTATGCAGGCACCCCATTACAGGCACAGTGACAAGGCCTCGTCGCCATGGTAACAAAAAAAGAGAGACAGCAGCTGCCAATGGAAAGACAGGCAAGGATTAACTGTTTTTCACCACATAACGACTTTTAACGCTTTCACTCCCATTATGCCCCCCACCGTGGGCTGACAAATTTTAGAAACGGGGGGGGGATCACTTTAACTGCTTCACTGCCAGTGGCAAGCCTTCAGCATCCATGGGGCTTACTTTAATTGCTTCATTGCTAGAAGCTCTACGCTGCATTCCTTAACCCTTTATTCACTTATTAGATTAACATGAATCACCAAACCTTCCAAGCGCACCTGAACCGGGCATCACCTTTAGGAACGGTCGTCTGATCGCACGCATTTAACCCCTTCAGCTATATTTCCCTGCACAGTATTGATTGGCACATTTGGCACTCTGCACATCGTTAACCCTTTAATCCCGGCATGGCACTCAGTATCATTTGAACCTCTTTAGGTCCAGTGCCCTGAGTAGTGGCGGCTGCTTCTAAGGGGCACAGGGGCGCCGCTAGGGTTGCCACCTGTACGGGATTCACCCTGACAGTTCGGGTTTTGGCGGACTGAAACCCGGACACATTATTCAGACCAGGCTGTGGCTCCCCAAGTAACTAAGATAGTCACACACAAATCTGTTGCTGTCCGAGAGCTGCAGCAGCCATTTGGGGGCAGGTTTGGCATCACTGGAGGGCAGGGTGATGATGTCAGGAAGAGTAATCTGGCCACACCCACAATTCACTGCGGCACGCTATGTGCACCGCATTACTACTCTCCTTGGGGCACCCAAAGGTGTCCCAGGCCGCTAAAGTGTTCTGGTTTGGCTTGAAGAAAAGGTGGCAACCCTAGGCGCCGCCCCCCTAATCCATACACCCGGCCCCTAATCTCCATGCAGGGCGGCATCGATTTCAATGGGTTTTTTATTTTTTTTTAAGCACATAATTAGAGCCTGAGGCTCTAACTGTCTTCAAAAAGGGTAGGCTTGGAGTGCAGTACTTGTGTGACATTACCAAATTAATATTAGCTAATGTCTTCCTGCTTCTCCTCCCGGCCAATCAGGAAGCAGGTCCTGAGACCCGATTGGCCCAATACACAATATTCGATTTTCTGCAGATTTACCAAAACCACGTAGTGCAAGGGCCTGCCTGATTGCATACAAATTGAAACTTTTAGGCTGGGTTCACACCAATGCGAATTGGATGTGGATTTCTCTCCATCCAATTCACATAGCAGGAGAATGTGACCGGCTCTCTGCGGAGAGCGCATAGCACAGAAACGATGTGCGTCTTTAGCTCCGTTTCAGTGCCGAATTCAGGCAAAGATTTGGCCCTGATTTGTCCCTGAACCAAAGAATGGGGTTGCACAGCGTTCCTGTGCGATACGCAGCCGGTTCCAGTGTGAACTGAGCCTTAAGGTTTGACCTCATATTATATGGTTTTGGTAAATCTGAAGATAAAAATCTGCAGAAAATCTAATAGTGTGTATGGGGTCTAAGGCTTGATTCATACCAATGCATTTTTAGTGCTTTTTGCATTTTGCAGATTTGCACTACAGTCCATTTAACTTGTTACCTTCTGTAGAGCAAATCTGCAAAATCCAAAAAGCACTAAAAATTCATAGGTGTGAATCAGGCCTTAGACCCCATTGGCCGGGAGGAGAATCGACCACCAGGACTCGGGAGGAGATGCAAGGTGGAAGCTGCCAAAGGCGCAACCCGGATGGGGTAAGTGCGGGGCCGGTGGGTGGCCTGGCAAGCGAGCGAAACCAGGTTTGTTTGCTGCCCCCCCCCCCCAAAAAAATTGAGCACCAGCCTCCACTGGCAGTGAAAACTATTACTACAACAGTCCCAGCACCATAGGCATGCGTCGGGGGTGTGCCAGGTGTGCCTGGGCACACCCTAAGCACTATGTGCATTGCCAACTCCCCCTACTTCCAAGACCTCCCTTTCCTTGTTTCCTCCCTGCCTTGCAGTGCTGCTGGCTTCCCTCCTCTTCCCCCAGCTACTGCAGGGGATGTTTCAGGATAGAGAGCAAGGAAGGGGCTAGTAAATAGTTCCTTTTCTAAATAAACACAGTGAATAAACACTCGCTCACTGTGTCCATTCATAACTGAAGCATAGTGAACCATGTTTACTATGCTTCAGTTTGTGAATGAACAGGAAGCCACTCAGCACAGAGCACTTCCCATTCATGCACTGCGCCATGCAGCTGAGGCTGCAGAGAAAGACATGTGTGTTTGAGCTTTGGGGTGCACACCTATGCCTGGCATCCTGTACAGCACTGATCCCCTTGGCATTGTTTCCCTATGTAGTATAAATTAAATTCTTCAGCCCCACCGCCTTCACCAGTGCCCACGCATGCTACAATGCGCACAATACATACCTAGGGAATATTTAAACTCCTCCTCCTCCTGCACAGCATCACTTTACACTTTGGCTCCAGTGCCCTTAAAAGTAGGGATGCACCGATAGCGTTTTTTTTTTACCGGCGAGAACAAGTCAAGTACTCACCGATACCAAATACCGATACCTTCGTGGTGCGATTTGAGCTCATACAAAATGAATGGGCTCAGATTGCACTGCAAATAATTGCATGTGATTTGAAGAGGAATCCTGTCCTGTTCACACAGGAGCAGTGGGGGAAACCGTATGCGATTCGGACAGGAATTGGGACTGTATGCTACTGTATGCACATTATTATTACGTTTCTTTAGCCCTACTGCAATGAACAGAAACACTTGGCTCTGTTTTTGGGCGTTTTTCTGCTCTAATTCTCAGCTCTAAAAACACCCAACAAGACAAATCCCATTCATTTGGCCCCTGTTCACATCTGTGCGTTCTATCGCCTGATGCAAAACGCCATCGCTCAAAAAAGTACAGGAGCTTCTTTTTTGGCAGATTAGGGGCATTTTTCATTCTTTTACATTGGTGGCCTTTTGACCTGTACAAAATCGCTGCAAATATCGCGGCAAAAATTGCGGTAAAAATCACGCACCTTTCTGCCTGAAAACAATACGCTCAGGTGTGGACGGAGCCGAGGCTGCATTCACACCTGAGCGTTTTCAGCTTGTAAAACGTCCGAAAAAACACCCAACAAGCAAAATCCCATTCATTTAAATGGCCCCTGTTCACATCTGAATGTTTTGTAGCCTGAAAGGGATCGTAAAGGAAGAAGTTTTTTTTTTATGTTAATGCATTCTATGCAATAAGATAAAAAACCTTCTGTGTGTACCAGTCTCCCCAGAACCCCCCCAATTACTTACCTGAGCCTCATCTCTCTCCAACGATGTCCACGAGTGTCTAAGCCGCCTGGGACACTCCTCCTGATTGGCTGAGACACAGCAGCGATGTCATTGACTCCCTCTGCTGTCAATCAAAGTCAGTCAGCCAATCAGAAGAGAGAGGGGGCAGGGCCAGGTCAGGGCTTTGTGTCTGAATGGATACACGGAGCTCTGACTCGGATCGGGTGCCCCCATAAGGAGAGGCTGGCTGAGGGGGCAGTCTTGTGACATCTATCAGTGTCTGGGTAAACCTTGTAGGAGGAGTTTGTATTCTACTCTGGCTGTCCTATGAGGCTGCAGGACCCCTGACCCTCTGCCTGGACAGTGCTGATTGGCTCTGTGCTGATCACATGCACCCTCCCAAGAAATAAAAAAAACTCTCTAGCAATACACACCAAACTGAGCATTTGCAGAGGGACTCCAAAGGCTCTGTCTGGTTTAACCCTGTAGACAAAGTTAACTGCACAGCACCATTTAACCTAAAGATCAACCCACTTCTACTATATACTGTTACCTATGCTAAAGTGGTAATAAACGCAATAACAACAATGTAATATATTACAGCTTACTAGTCCTTGGATGTGGTGGCTGCATTTGTTTTCTTTTTTAGGCTTCTCTCCCTCTCTTTTCACCTGGTGATCCAGCCAGTAAAAGTGCATACACTCTGGATGAGTGAGCAACAGAGACACCCTTGGACAGCAGCATTGCTGGTGTGGGGGGGGGGGGGGGGGGGGTAGTTTTAGGCTCCATTCACATTTGGCGTTTGGGATCTCAGGCAGAATCGCCCATGATCTCAAATCGCACTGCAGTCGCAAAACACAGGTTCAGGTGCCATTCATTTTCAATTACATCTAAATGCGCTGCAGTTTTGCCACGATTATAGTGTGATAAATCGTAGAAAAACACATCGAGCGAAGCTTGTCACCCCAAATAAGCTCTTTTTTGGGCGACAAGTTTTGCACGATGCGGTTTTGTCCAACTGCAGTACGATTTATCGCGTGACGATGAAAACGAAGGGCACCTGAACACAGTTGCTGCATTTTGCCAGCATTGCAGAGCGATTTGGAATTGCAGACAAAACCATTGCACCTGCGATCCCAAATCTCTAGATGTGAACGGGGGCCTCAGATGGACTAGTAGATTTAGATACACTAACAAATTGTAGCCAAACTCCAGCTGTTACTTTTTAAGCAGTTACTGCAACAGGTGTTTTTTTCGGGGGGGGTAAAGATTTTAAACAAATAAATAAAAGCTGATCATTATAAGCACCCTTGTCAGTGATAAATGATTTGTCACAGCTCTCTAACAGGCTTACTAGCTGGAACATCAGGTGAAAATAAAACGAATGCAGCCATCACATCTAAGAATCGGTAAGCTGCAGTATAGTCAATGCTTGCTTTTGGGTTTAATACCACTTTAGCTTACTAGAGCCCCAATGGGTTGTGGGTGATTTGGGGGCTCATCTACATGTGAGATCTTGGAGGAGCTGAAAGCTGTGCCCACACAAATGTACCAGTATTGCCTTTGTCCTCCTTGCAGAGGATCTTTCTCCACTGCTGACTTATCATTCTTTGTTCTGCACAGAGGTAGGCAGGGTTGTGCTTCCCCATGTCAGAGCTACCAGCAAGGAAAACAGCAAGCAGTACATTAGGGACATCACTAAATCTCACTCCAAGGGGTCCTTTTTATCAATGGTTCCACCCATAAGTCACTTTTTTTTTTTTACTGAATTAAAGGTGGCCACTTTATTAGGTACACCTTGCTAGTACCGGGTTGGACCCCCTTTTGTTGTCAGAACTGCCTTAATTCTTCGTGGCACAGATTCAACAAGGTGTTGGAAACACTCCTCAGAGATTTTGGTCCATAACATCACGCAGATTTGCTGCCGCGTTTGTCCGCTGCACATCCATGATGGGAATCTCCCATTCCACCACATCCCAAAGGTGCTCTATTGGATTGAGATCTGGTGAGTGTGGAGGCCATTGGAGTACAGAGATCTTATTGTCATGTTCAAGAAACCAGTGGTGAGATGATTTGATCTTTGTGACATGGTGCATTATCCTGGTGGAAGGAGTCATCAGAAGATGTGTACACTGTAGTCATAAAGGGATGGACATGGTCAGCAACAATACTCAGGTAGGCCGTGGTGTTTAAATGATGCTCAATTGGTACTAAGGGGCCCAAAGTGTGCCAAGAAAATATCCCCCACACCATTACATCAGCACCACCAGCCTGAACTGTTGATACAAGGCAGGATGGATTCATGCTTTCATGTTGTTTACGCCGAATTCTGACCCTACCATCTGAATGTCGCAGCTGAAATCGAGACTCATCAGACCAGGGAACGTTTTTTCCAATCTTCTATTGTCCAATTTTGGTGAGTCTGTGAAAATTGTAGCCTCAGTTTCTTGTTCTTAGCTGACAGGAGTAACACCCGGTGTGGACTTCTGCTGCTGTAGCCCATCTGCTTCAATGTTTGATGTGTTGTACTTTCAGAGATGGTATTCTGCATACCTTGGTTGTACTGTTATTTGAGTTTATGTTGCCTTTCTATCACCTGGAACCAGTCTGCCCATTCTCCTCTGACCTCTGACATCAACAAGGCATTTTCATCCACACAACTCCCGCTCACTGGATATTTTCTCTTTTTCGGACCATTCTCTGTAAACCCTAGAGATGATTGAGCGTTAAAATCCCAGTAGATCAGCAGTTTTTGAAATACTCAGACCATCCTTTCTGGCACTAACAACCATGCCACATTCAAAGTCACTTAAATACCCTTTTTTCCCCATTCTGATGCTTGGTTTGAACTTCAGAAAGTCGTCTTCACCACGTCTAGATGTCTAAATGCATTAAAGTGGAGTCCCCCCCCCCATGAAAAAATTAGAAGTCAGCAGCTACAGACTTTTAATATTAGGACACTTACCCGTCCAGGGTTCCCGTGCTGTCGGCACCCAAACCCAATTTTCGGATCGGCTCTCGGGTGCTGCCGCCACCATTCAAGGTAAGGGAAACCTTCAGTGAAGCCTTTCGGCTTCATAGCTGGTTCCCAATTGCGCATGCGCAAAGCATGCTGCGCTTTCTAACAGGCCCAGTGGCAGAGGAAGGGGGGGGGGTTGAACTTCCGAGGGACGGTACCACGGCGCTGTCTCCCAGAAGTGGGGAAGGGTACCTGTCAAAAACAGGTACCCATTCCCCCCTCCATGCTCCATGCTGCCATGTGATTGGTTGATTAGCAATTTGTGATACCAAGCAATTGAAGAGATGTACCTAATAAAGTGGCCGGTGAGTGTAGATAAATGGACTAGAAAATGCCCCAAGACTGGCAGTTGAAGGCAGCAGAGCCTTAGATGATCTCACACTGCAGATATACCAGATATGAGTTTACAGACACAAGAGTGCCTAGGCACCCTCACATACCAGGAAGTTGACTGCTCGTTTTCAGGAAGAATTTCAAACAAGAACATTTTTCAGGGTTCTGCTTAGGCACAATTAACATTTCTAGATGTTCCCCTTAACCTCTTCACTCTTTGAGGACAGGTCCATTTTAATCAATAACTGTTATGCCTCGTACACACGATCGGATTGTTGGCCAACAAATCTGTGGAATTTTGCCCGAAGGGCGTTGGCCCAAACTTGTCTTGCATACAGACGGCCACACAATTGTTGGCCAACAATTACGAACGTAGTGACGTACTAGAAGTACATGGTTTTTCAGCTCTTTAGCGCCACCATTTAGGCTCCTTCTGCTAATTTCGTGTTAGTAGAAGTTCGGTGAGTGTTGATTCGCAATTTTCTTTTCGTGTTTTTCATTTAGCGCTTTTCATTTCTTGCTTTTCAGTTCGTCTCTGAACGGCCGTTTGTCAACAAGACATCGGAGGAGATAACGTGTTATTTATTATTGGCCTTGGAGTTATTGCTTTGACATAATTTTTTTGTGAATAATGATTTGATTTGGTATATTTTCTATATTTTTGGATGCATAGAATGAACTTTTTGGTTAAGTTATATTGGCAGATAGCATGTCTAATTTTATTTCTTTTCTTTTTTTAATGCACAATAAAAAAATTGTGTAGAATAATACTTGGCTATGTGTTTTACTTCAAATGACAGTTTGGGAGTAGGCAGTTACATTTAAAAAAATACAATGTAAAATTGACAAGGGACACCAACATAGTTGTATCTTTGATCTTATAAACTAGGGGATAATGGTGTTGTGGTAACTTGCACAAATAAAATAAAAAAAACATAATAATATTATTCTTGATATCACTAGAAAAAAAAAGCCTTTGAAAATTTATTTGCAAAAACTCAATCATTATCACCAGCAAAGCAGCTTCATTATTATCCCATTAAAGAAGAAGAGAATTGTGCGCTGCATTTGGAGATTCCATAATTTGCCACGTCACGAATGTTAATTCTCCATTACGAACACTAGTTTACAAGACCGGGGTTTGGTCAGCTAATTATCTGCAGATTGTGCCACATCCTAAATTTAAGAATTTGAACAGAGATAATTCCCCTAGTGGACTTTAAAGGCACATATAAAAGGATATGTAGGAGAGTATATTTAAGTAAACAACAATTTATTAATTACAAAGAATTCTCATAAAGACATCAAACAAATAACATAGATAAAAAAGGAATGCAGTTCCACATATTTTTTATAGCTATTGATACCAATACGCTTGCACCCGATGCGTTTCGGAGTTGTTTTAGCCTCCTTCTTCAGGGGTGGTTGTAAGCTTTTAATAGAAATTTCTGTATAGGGAATGGTAAATACAACATAGACATAATAAATACATGTGTATATCAAGCCATAAAACATATAGGTGCAATATTATATTCATTTTCGTTTCCACTTACATTGGTATAAATAAATGTTGGCTGCGCATTCCAGAGAGATTTTTAAAAACAACGATATTGACACATACTGCCCATCAAGTGCGTCCTCCAATCATGGTGTATAAAGCTTAGTTTAGTATATCCGAAGTATTCATATGGCCTCTATCGAGGTAGAAATAAATGGGTAAGGATATATGAAGTGGTTTTACTTCCTTATGATAGGAAGAGAGGCCCATTAATCGAGGGCATGCAAAAAAGTTTGGATCTGGAATCACACTGGGGCCAAATGCGGGTCCTGTAAGTTGTGAAAAATGTATAAATGAGTGTATAATAACTAGAAAAATGAGTAGATTCAGTGATGGGTAGGGGATCTTGAGATGTATCCTACCTGATAGGCCTACGGTATAGAGTTCGAAAAAGGGTCACCAGCTGATGATATGTGTAGACCAGGTGGGACTCAGAGGGCTAGAGGATCGACATAAAGGAGAAGGAACATAAAAAAATCTCATTTTAGTACTTCTGTCATTTGTCTTGACAGTTTAGGATATATTTAAAAAAAGATATGTGTTTGGGGATAGAATAGAATAGGGATTCAACAGCTTTGTCCCTGATTGGCAATGTTCAATTTGATCAAGAGGGGAGAAAAAAGGAAAAAAAAAAAAGGGGGGGGGAGGGGGGGGGTTGGAAAAGAGAGGGGAAGGAAAGAGGGAAAAGGGGGGGGGGAGAAAGGGAGACAGGGAAGGAGAAGGGAGGGAAAGAAGAAGGGGAAGGGAAAGGGGAAGGGAGGAGGGGGGGGGAAAGACAGGGAAAAAGGGCATGAAGAAAGGAAGGCGGGGGGGAGGGGAAGGGAAAATAAGCAGAAGAGAAAAAAAAGGGGGGGAAAAAGAAAGGGGAGGGAAGGGGGGGGAAAGGGGGGGTGGGGGGGAAAGCGAGAGTGGGGGGGGGAAAGAGAGAGGAAAGGAACGGGGGGGGGAGGGGGGAAGGGGGGGGAGGAAAAAAAGAAAAAAAGAAAGAAAGAAAAGAAAAAAAGAAGAAAAAAAGAAGCTTACAACCACCCCTGAAGAAGGAGGCTAAAACAACTCCGAAACGCGTCGGGTGCAAGCGTATTGGTATCAATAGCTATAAAAAATATGTGGAACTGCATTCCTTTTTTATCTATGTTATTTGTTTGATGTCTTTATGAGAATTCTTTGTAATTAATAAATTGTTGTTTACTTAAATATACTCTCCTACATATCCTTTTATATGTGCCTTTAAAGTCCACTAGGGGAATTATCTCTATTCAAATTCTAGTTTACAAGACCGTCCGCTTCTGCTTCCGAGCATGCGTGTTTGTACTTTGTACTTTTGACCGACGGACTTGTGTACACACACTCGGAAAATCCGACAACACACATTTGTTTGCGGAAAATTTGAGAACCTGCTAGCCAACATTTGTTGGCGGAAAGTCCGACAACAATTGTCCGATGGAGCATACACACGGTTGGATTTGCCGCCAACAGCCTGTCATCGAACATTTCCCGTCGGAAAGTCTGATCGTGTGTACGGGGCTTTATACCCTGATTTAAATGAAGACTGTTGGCAATGTGGGGTTAATCTCCTGAACTGTGAGATTAAACTCTTACCTGTACCTAAGCTCTTAATCTCGTGCTACTGGGTGATTTCGAGCATTTACAGATTTTAAGCTTTTTTTAAAGGAGACTTTGCTAGAAATAAAGGGTTTTCCACTCTATTTCTGAAAATGCCATTTTCCTCCATGTCACAACGAGCCTCTGGCTGCATTATTTTCTGAGTCAGTGACCAGGAACATGGGAACAGATCAGTATTTCTGGCTGCATGCCTGTTCCAGGTTAGGAGCTCAGAAATGTCTGGAGCCATAGATAGATTGAAAACTAGCACCTATAGAAGGTTAGACTCGGATAGCTAGTTATCTGGTTAACGTTTTGGAAGTTGTCTGCTCTTTGCAATGTTTATCTAACTGGGGTTATGTTCTCCATTTATTTAACCTCTTGCCACCCGCGTAACGCTTTAAGGCCCACACGCCGCACATGCAGGGGTTGGACAACGATATGGAAACAGTACATGATTTGCAGGTGTGAAAGTGACAATGTTTCACGTTGAAAGCGGAAGTTGTGTAACATGGGACGGTAGGCAGCATAAAGTCCAAACTTACAAAGAACACTAAACACATCAAACTGGGTTAATAATGGCTGTGCCTTTTTTTTATTGGTTATTTCTTGTTTTTCACAAATATACAATTCACTTTAACTCTTTTAATCTATAAATACTTTAAAACAGTAAACAAAATTAGCCAAAATCTTTAAATATGCCTCTGGTGATTGGCAAAGACCCCCCTCGGCCTCCTGTTTAAATACTGGTCCTGGCAATTGCTGAAATGTTCTGGGGGGGGGTCAGATGACACTAAATTACCTATCTTAGAAGACCCCCCCAGAACGTGTTTACATGTGGTGAACACCACCCCAAACTTATGACCCGGGACTCTCTTGTGCCAACTTTAAAGCATGGTGGCAGCACAATCATGGTTTGGGCAGCCATATCTTGGTATTCTGCAGGCCCCATCATCACCATGAAAGGTGTCCTAATTTTTGCCAACCATGTGCACCCCATGGTGCAGACATTGTTTCCTGAAGACCATTTACCAAGATGATAATGCTCTGATTTACACAGCTGGTGTTGTCAAATCGTGGTTTGCCAAGCATTTAGACAAAGTCTAGCACCGTCCCTGGGTGACGCATTTGCTGGACCTCAATATCATAGAGCCACTATGGCCAATTTTGGAGACCAAGGTTCGGGCTTGTTTTCTGCCTCCGGCATGTCTGCAAGGCTGGAATGATGGTATCAGATTCCATTATCCACCGTCCAAGACTTATATTGGTCAATTGCCATGAGAATTCAGGCTGTTTTGGATGCCAAAGCCGGTCCAACACCATATTGGGCAACTATGTTCCTCTTTAACCTGGTGTTTGCATATATTATGGGCAGCACAGTGGCTAAGTGGTGAGAAATTCCACCTAGCAGCACTAGGGTCGTAAGTTTAAATCCCAACCACGATGCTACCTGCCTGGAGTTTGCATGTTCTCCCTGTGCCTGTGTGGGTTTCCTCCTACACTTCAAAGACATGCTGGTAGGTTAATTGGCTTCTGTCTAAATTGGCCTTAGTATGTGTATGAATGTGAGTTAGGGACCTTAGATTGTAAGCTCCTTGAGGGCAGGGACTGATGTGAATGTACAATATATGTAAAGCGCTGTGTAAATTGACATCACTATATAAGTACTTGTAACAATAAAAAATAATATTTTTGTCCAACCCCTGTATGCGTCCATGGGTGGTCGAGCTTTCTGTGTTGGTAAGTAAGTGCGCTATCAGCACAGCTCTCAGTCTCTACTAATCATCAAGAGCTGAAGGAACTGAGCTGGGGAAACTGACCACTCTGTTTGGCCACTGTGATGGCCAATCAGAGTGGTCACACAATTGGCAGGCCCCTCCCACCTCCTGAGAGTAAAGACCCCATTAAAAGAATGCTGGGGCTCGACGTGAAGGGGTTAAAAACCTTTAATTATTTTTCTAAAAGAATGTGAAGGCATAAAAACCTCAGATTTTTATTGCCGTCTGTTTCCTCGCTTGGGAGACACACCCGCTTATTTTGTCCTGATGATGAGAAATTAAACACACACATGCACATGGGCACCTGAGGCTGTACAGTATAAAATTCAGGCATATTTCTCTGCCCAGAAACCACAAATACTGCACACAGTTGCCCATAAAATCAATGGCTGTTCTTTATGCAATGTGTTCCAAAATGCATAAAGCTAATTCAGGCTTGTTACCCATTAGAGATGAGTTTGGGTGTGTATGGATGCTCCTCTGAACCCACGTGGCCGAGCCTGCCAGAAGGCTCTCACCCGTTATGGGCCAATCATCCGTGGACAAGGCATTCCCCACCCTGCAGTTGTGAGTGTACATGCCCCTTGTATATGTGGGGCTCCGGATTGGGAATGCCCCCACTGCAGATGATTGGCTCATTAAATGATGACAGCATCCTGGCGGTCTCGGCCATCCTACTGGCCATCACCGATGTATGAAAACCATGGCTTCTATTGAGAAGCATAATGGAATGTTTTGCCTACTATCCTAAAATGAAAGTCATTGTAAAGATTTTTTTTTTTTTTTAAATAACAAACGTTATACTTACCTGCTCTGTGCAAGGGTTTTGCACAGAGTGGCCCCGATCCTCTTTTTCTGGGGTCCCCTGGTGGCGTTCCTGGCTCCTCCTCATCGAGTGCCCCCACGGAGAGCCGCATTCCATGGGGGGGCAGTCGTGTGGGTGCGCTCCTGAGTCTTGCGGCTGTGACCATTGACACAGACAGCAGGCTCGGCCCCACCCCCAGCTCCCGTGTCACTGCCGCTGCTATCAATCTATCCAATGAGGACAGAGACAGCGGCTGAAGCTGCTGGGCTCATTCTTGTCGCTGGAACAAACGTGTTCAGGTAAGTAAAAGGGGGGCTCTCTTGGGGGCAGCTGCAGCACAGAAGGTTTTTCACCTTAATGCATAGAATGCATTAAGGTGAAAAACCCCAAGGTTTTACAACTCCTTTAAAAGAGAAGTATGTTTTTTTTTTGTTTTTTTTTAGATTCGTACTTACCTAGGTGAATGCAGCATCAGACCGATGCTGCAGCTGTCCCTCGCCGCCTCTGCACTGAGAACCGAGCCACCGAACATCGCCGATGACTCAGTTCTCACTCCTCCCCGAGCGGAGAGCTGCTGACTGTCAGTCAGCATCTCTCCTGCTCTGCTCCTCCACGCTCATTGGAACTCTGAGCTGCGGAGGGCAGGGGAGCGGCCGTCTTAGCGTCTCGCTGACACTGCCATCAGTCCAGGCAGCTGGCAGATCTAGACTTCTGAAGTCGCGATGACGCGGTGCCTGGACTGATTGCAGTGACGTCAGCGGAGAGAGTGGTTTTCAGACCGCTCTCCGCTGAAAACGGGTCACAGGAGTGCAAAACGAATTGCATTCCTGTGATCCTTAGGAGAAGCTCAGCCTAAAAAGCTCAGGCTGGAATTCTCCTTTAAACATAAACCACTTCTATTTTTTTTTTGGGGGGGGGGAGATTTTTGATGGAAATGAGACATAGGTTCGACTCAGCTGAGCCTGCCTATAGGACACGTAAATACATGTCTATAGGACAGTAAATCTTGCGACACGCGGCACTGCAGCACACAGTGTGAATAGAAAAGTTGTTGACCTTCACTCTGGTTTAGTGGAAAGCTTTTGGTTCATTTTAGCCGACCTTACCATAACCTGTCTGGTTATTTCTCGTTCTTAGCCTGCTTTCACACAGATGAGCTTTATAGGCGCTATATCGCTAAAAATAGCGACAGCATAGCGCCTGTAAAGAGCCTCTCCTCTCACTTCAGTGTGAAAGCCCGAGGGCTTTCACACTGGAGCGATGCGCTGGCAGGACGCCAAAAAAAGTCCTGCAAGCCGCATCTTTGCAGCGCTGTAGGAGCAGTGTATACACCGCTCCTACAGCGCCCCTGCCCATTGATATCAATGGGCAGCGCCGCCAAACCTCCGGCATAGTGCCCCTGTAGCGGCGCTTTGCGGGCAGTTTTAAAAGTGCCCCGCTAGCAGACGAAAACCTCAGCAAAAACAACGGTTTTACCGCCGACGCCCCCCAACGCCCCAGTGTGAAAGTAGCCTTATAGTGTATGTAAACCCCAACAATAAACCTGTCTTTTTTTTTTTTTTTGTTCTGCTAAATATATAACATGAAAGCATTTTGGTATAGCTAAAAGGTGAACATATAGCACACTGCTATATACCCTATCCAGCAGGGTGGATTTGATTTAAAACACGATTTATATCATTAGTAAAAAGGCTTGCTTTAAATCATAATTTTTAAAGAGCAACTGGCTCTGCCTCTGACTTTTAGTTCACACATATTGCAATAAATGCTTAACCACTTAAAGACCGAGCCTCTTTCTAAGATTTGGTGTTTACAAGTTAAAAACATTTTCTTTTTGCTAGAAAATGACTTAGAAAAAATGGTTCTAAAACCCTAGAGAATAAAATGGCGGTTGTTGCAATACTTTCTGTCACACCGTATTTGCGCAGCGGTCTTACAAGCGCACTTTTTTTGGAAAAAATACACTTTTTTTAATTAAAAAATAAGACAACAGTAAAGTTAGCCCAATTTTTTTTTATCTTGTGAAAGATAATGTTATGCCGACTAAACTGATACCCAACATGTCACGCTTCAAAATTGCGCCCGCTCGTGGAATGGCGACAAACTTTTACCCATAAAAATCTCCATAGGCGATGTTTAAAAAATTCTACAGGTTGCATGTTTTGAGTTACCAAGGAGGTCTAGAGCTAGAATTATTTCTCTCGCTCTAACGATCGCGGCGATACCTCACATGTGTGGTTTGAACACCGCTTTCATATGCAGGCGCTGCTCACATATGCGTTCGCTTCTGCATGCAAGCTCGGCGGGACGGGTCGCATTAAAAAAAAATTTTTCTCATTTATTTTACCTTTTATCTTTTATTTTTACACTGTTCTTTAAAAAAAAAAAAAATTGTGTCACTTTTATTCCTATTACAAGAAATGTAAACATCCCTTGTAATAGAAAAAAAATATGACAGGACCTCTTAAATATGAGATCTGGGGTCAAAAAGACCTCACATCTCATATTTACACTAAAATGCAATAAAAAAAAAACAAAATGTCGTTTGGAAAAAAAAAAAAGTCTCTTTAAGAGCTATGGGCGGAAGTGACGTTCTGACGTCGCTTCCGCCCTGCAATGGTATGGAGACGGGTGGTGGCCATCTTCCCCTCACTCGTCTCCATACCAAGCCAGGGAGAGGACGCGATCGCCTCCACCGCTGCCGGCGGCTCCGGTAAGTGGCGGAGGGCACCGGAGAGTGGCGGGAGGCCCCTCTCCCACCAGCAATAAAAGTAAACTTGCGGCAAATCCGCCACAGAGACCACTTTTATCTGAAAACAGACCGCCCGCTGAAGAACAGGATATCATGGTTATGGTAGCTAGCTGCTGCCATAACAACCATAACCCTCTTCAAAGTACCGACGTATAACGACGGCGGGCGGTCCGTGAGTGGTTAAGCTGGCCAACTGCGTCAAAGTAATCCCTCTTATGGCCAGACCTACTCTGCTCTGCCACTGCAAATGCTACAGCAGACACAATGCCAACATGGTGCAAACAGACACAAAGTGGGCAAGAGCCACTAAGTTCAGGTTTGGTGCAATGCAACAGAAAGACGATATACCTGTGCTCAGATCCACCAGAGTAGGACTGGCCATAGGAGAGATTACTTTGATGCAGTTGGCTAGCTTAACTGCTTGCCGACCGGCTCATGCCGATGAACATCGGCATAAGGGCACGTACAGGCATATTAACGTATCTGTACGTTGCCCTTTAAGATGCGGTTTGCGGGTGCTGGCGTCGCGAGCTCCATGAGTGGGATCCCGCGGACCTGCGATTGTCTCACAGAGGGGAAGAACAGGGAAATGCTGATTGATGTAAACAAGCATTTCCCCATTCTGCCTAGTGACACTGACACTGATCACAGCTCCCTGTAATCGGGAGCGGTGATCAGTGTCGTGTCACACATAGCCCCTCCCCCCACAGTTAGAATCACTCCCTAGGACACACTTAACCCCTTCACTGCCCCTAGTGGTTAACCCCTTTACTGCCAGTCACATTTACACAGTAATCAATGCATTTTTAATCGCACTGATCACTGTATAAATGTGAATGGTCCCAAAATAGCGACAAAAGTGTCCGATCTGTCCGCCATAATGTAGCAGTCAGGATAAAAATTGCTGATCGCCGCCATTACTAGTAAAAAAAAAATTATTATTAAAAATGCCACACAACTATCCCCTATTTTGTAGACGCTATAACTTTTGCGCAAACCAATCAATAAACGCTTATTGCAATTTTTTTTACCAAAAATATGTAGAAGAATTCGTATCGCCTAAACTGATGAAAAAAAGTGTTTTTTTTTAATATCTTTTTTGGGGATATTTATTATAGCAAAAAGTAAAAAATAATGCGTTTTTTTTCAAAATTGTCGCTTTTTTTTGTTTATAGCGCAAAAAATAAAAAATGCAGAGGTGATCAAATACCACCAAAAGAAAGCTCTATTTGTGGGGAAAAAAGGACGTCAATTTTGTTTGTGAGCCACGTCGCGCGACCGCGCAATCGTCAGTTAAAATGACGCAGTGCCGAATCGCAAAAAGTGCTCTGGTCTTTGGCCAGCCAAATGGTCCGGGGCTGAAGTGCTTAAACATGTATTACAATATGTGTAAACTAAACATCCCTGTTTTTCATTGCAACGTTTGCTGGAGAGGGTATATAGCAGTATGCAGAGGGTTCATCCAGAATTTCTAGTGTTAATATGTGGTCACACCCCCTTTAGCACCTGATAGATTATATACATGTAAAAGCTAATGGGATTTAAGCACGGATCTTGTTTCTATACAATATGGTTGTACACTCAATCATAGATTATGTAGTGGAAGATCCTGTCTGATTTAAAACAAATCTAATGAGGTGTGTAGGTGTGTCCTCCTATTATATAGCTTTGAGAAATCTAACATTGATTGTATAGAGATTGTACAATCAACTTGTATAGTGCATGGTCAGCTTAGGGATTGGTAAACTGCAATATAGTGCATTCTTTGTTCTTAGGTTTAGGTATACTTTAAAACCCCCATCAGCTCTATACATGGTGGCAATGCTAATTTTAATGTGCATTATGACAACTCAAGGCATCTCACATGCTATTGCATTCATTTTGAATGGCACTAATACAATGCACCATCAATACATCTGTGTTGCAACACACCACAAAGCATGGCAAGGCATTACTTTCAGTATTACTTTATTTTGCTGCATTGTGGTGCAATGACAGCCCATTGAAATGACTGAGCTGTCCTAACCCGAGGCGTGTTATCGCACGTGTACATGCACTTATTAATGTGCAACAGAGCGTGGACATCCGAATCATGCCTAGAGCTTGAAATCTTCTTCATAATGGTCACTAGATGGCGCTACTGATTTGTGTTTACTAAAAAAATTGCTTAATATTAGAAGCATACAGCCAGGGAAGTCACAACTTCTGATCTGCTTACTTGTTCTAACGCTGGCCATACACTATACGAAAAATCAGCCAAAATTCCGTCATTTAGACCAGGGGTCTTCAAACTATGGCCCTCCAGTTGTTCAAGAACTACAATTCCCATCATGCCTAGCTATGTCTGTGAATGTCAGAGTTTTACAATGCCTCATGGGATGTGTAGTTCCGCAACAGCTTGAGGGCCGTAGTTTGAGGATCCCTGATTTAGACGGTTCGTTCTTTTTTCGGCCAGGTAACCACATGCTGACCAGCCGCCGCAGTTGTACTCCGCCCTGTGGCCACTAGGGGCCGCTCGCCCCCCCGAGCCAATGCGAGTACCCGGCTGTCTCGATCACCGCTGGGCTCCCGCGATCGCCGCTGAGACACGGAGAACCCGGAACTGTGTGTGTAAACACACAGTCTCCGGTTCTCTGAGGGGACTAGTGACAGATTGTCTGTTCATACAGAGTAGGAACCAGGGCCGGATTTGCCACAAGGCCACCGAGGCCAGGCCTCGGGGCGGCAGTGGTGCAGGGGCGGCGCCGCTCCTGCGGTGACTTCGCGGCCGCCCCCCCCTTCAGGCTGCCCGTTAAAGTCGATTAAGGGCACCGGTGCCCTTAGAAATGATGGCCGTGAGCCGCCCACTACTGCGCATGCGCCGTTCCAAAGCCGGCCGGGCTCGGGAAAGCTCGTATGCGCTCGGCTGGTCGGCGCATGCGCAGTAGCGTGATTGCGCTGCCCGGCGCCATTTTTGAAAAGATCGACGAGTAATGTCAGCAGTGCGGCGGCGGGGGGAGAGAGATGACATCTCTCATTGCCCGCACCGCTGTTCCACCCTCCTCCATCTGGTGGCAGCCAGGCAGCATGGCAAGTGACATCTCCATCTGGTGGCAGTGTGGCAAGTGACATCTCCATCTGGTGGCAGCGTGGCAAGTGACATCTCCATCTGGTGGCAGCGTGGCAAGTGACATCTCCATCTGGTGGCAGTGTGGCAAGTGACATCTCCATCTGGTGGCAGCGTGGCAAGTGACATCTCCATCTGGTGGCAGCGTGGCAAGTGACATCTCCATCTGGTGGCAGTGTGGCAAGTGACATCTCCATCTGGTGGCAGCGTGGCAAGTGACATCCCCATCTGGTGGCAGCGTGGCAAGTAACATCTCCATCTGGTGGCAGTGTGGCAAGTGACATCTCCATCTGGTGGCAGTGTGGCAAGTGACATCTCCATCTGGTGGCAGGCAGGCAGTGTGGCAAGTGACATCTCCATCTGGTGGCAGTGTGGCAAGTGACATCTCCATCTGGTGGCAGCATGGCAAGTGACATCTCCATCTGGTGGCAGTGTGGCAAGTGACATCTCCATCTGGTGGCAGCGTGGCAAGTGACATCTCCATCTGGTGGCAGTGTGGCAAGTGACATCTCCATCTGGTGGCAGGCAGGCAGTGTGGCAAGTGACATCTCCATCTGGTGGCAGGCAGGCAGTGTGGCAAGTGACATCTCCATCTGGTGGCAGCGTGGCAAGTGACATCTCCATCTGGTGGCAGGCATAGTGGCAAGTGACACGCTCAGGGCTCCCGATGATTCTGCATTATGGTGAGTTGAACTATTTCATTTTACATTACAATGTAAAGATAGAAGTAATGTGTTTCAATCATCCTGACACCATAACAACCATGGTGCTGGGGATGATTGAAGCACTAACACCAGCCATTGCCCTGAAAAATTGCCCTGAAAAATTGCCCGCAAAAAATCCTTACCCCTCGCGCGCTTACCCTGAAGTATTTTTTAGTCTGTACAATTAAAGTCAGTTATTTTCAGTGTTCTTGTGTGTGGAGATATGTTTTTAATTGATCTATTGTAGAAGTCATCGATAAAGGACAAGACTGGTGGTGTGTGTGTGTGTGTGTGTGTGTGTGGGGGGGGGGCGGCATTGAAGGACCCGGCCTTGGGGCGGCAAAGGGAGTAAATCCGGGCCTGGTAGGAACAGCGATCTGTTATCTTCCCTGCACATTCCCCTCCCCCCTTCAGTTAGAACACTCCCTAGGACACACTTAACCCCTTCACTGCCCCCTAGTGTTAACCCCTTCACTGCCAGTGACATTTTTACAGTAATCAGTGCATTTTTAATCGCTCTGATCGCTGTATTAATGCCAATGGTCCCAAAAATGTGTCAAAATTGTCCGACGTGTCTGCCATAAATGTCAAGTCATGGAAAAAAAAGCAGATCGCCACCATTACTAGTAAAAAAAAAAAATTAATAATAAAAATGCTATAAATATATCCCCTATTTTGTAGACGTTATAACTTTTGCGCAAACCAATCAATATACGCTTATTGCAATTTTCTTTACCAAAAATATGTAGAAGAATACGTATCAGCCTAAACTGAAGAAAAAAAAATAGTTTTTTTTATATATTTTTGGGGGATATTTATTATAGCAAAAAGTAAAAAAATTATGCGTTTTTTTCAAAATTGTTGTTCTTTTTTTGTTTATAGCACAAAAAATAAAAACCGCAGAGATGATCAAATACCACCAAAAGAAAGCTCTATTTGTGGGAAAAAAAGGATGTCAATTTTGCTTGGGTGCAACGTCGCACGACCGCGCAATTGTTAGTTAAATCGACGCAGTGCCGAATCGCAAAAAGTGCTCTGGTCAGGAAGGGGGTGAAATCTTCCGGGGCTGAAGTGGTTATTGGGCACAAAATCTATAAACTCTGGGACATTTTTGAGTCAAAAAAACGAAGGACAAGTTTGGAAATTTTCTGCCGAACGAACGATAAAATGAAAGGTTAATGTGTTTCCTGTGCGAACTGTCTGCACTAGGTATATGTAAAAAAATAAACAAAAAATGCAATAATTTATGTCCATTGAACGATTTATCGGTCATTACATGATGGCACTATCGTTTGCGCTCACGGCCGAATGTTCCTTTTTCCAAAAAGGCGTTTAGCCGATTTTTCGTATAGTTTTTGGCCAGCGTTAGTCATGACTTAGAATGTATTGAAGTCTCTGGATCAGAGAATGGAATGTGTCATTGCTGATCTTCTGAAAATGCTTGTTGACTGGCTGTTATGCTGACTCTCTGGCTTCAGTACTTTCTGAGGCAGTGACCTGGAACACGTATACAGATCAGGAAAGACAGAGTTAAATCAGAAGTCCTGCGTGTTTTTTCTGGGTTGATGAATCAAAGTATTGACGCAAAAGGTGTCAGGCAACCAACATTTTCACAATGCGAAGTCAGCAACGGCTGCCTTCGTGTTTTTCTCAGGAAAGGTTTACTTTTACTTCAGATACAGTAAACGCTTCTAATTCCAAACAAGAAAACTTCATTTTTGCATAAAAAACTATTGTAAAAATATCAATTGAAATGTTTTATGATACTAAAAGTGTCTCCTTGAAACTAAGGAGGGTTGAACATCATAGGGGGCTCTAGAAGTGGCCACAGTAGTCCTAAGCAGGCCAGGCCTCAGCAATAAAAAGAAAAAAAAAAAAACACCACAACATTTAGAGGATTAACAACACAATCATTGAATAAAAGAAGAAACTTTATAACAATTAGCATGTTCTTTGGGGTATTAAAGCAGAACTACACTGCAAACCAAAAACACTATTTAATTCATCCATCCATATCTCCATGCTTTACTTTACTAAATCACTTTGAACCCCTCCCGCAGCATTTTTGGCCCTGGCCATCTTGAGTAAGAGCAGATGGTTCATGTAGCATTTACTTCCTGGAATCCATCTGCCCTTAGCTCAGGCATGCAGGCTGGAGGGTGTGCTTAGCTGAGAGAACCCAGTGCAAAATTGAATAAGAAAGGACGGTTCTAATAATTACAATTTGGGGCATCTCTGAATTTCACTTATTAACCACTTCAATACCATAGCCAAAATACAGCGCGTATAGAGGCAAAGGAGACTATAGTTGGGACTTTAGATACACTTCTATGTATATTCATATAAGAACAAACAAAAGATTTTTTTATATAAAAAAACCCCACAATTTTATTTGATACAATTTTAAAATATCAGAAAATGCAGCACCGACATAGCTGCCTAAAATACATCACAGTAGACAATGCACTAGTCCTTAGTGTGGGTCTACGCGTTTCGCAGCTGCCCCCGCTTCTTCAGGGCCACTAAGAAGTAGTGCAATAGAAGACAATTTTTGATAATCATAAACACAAGTCCCAATAAATGGGACAATTGTGCAGAGTAGTAAGAAGAGAAAGAGTCAGTCCAATAAAAGCCTCCCGGCCCATAGGAGGATAACACCGCAGGGATAAAGGTAATATATGGTCACGTTGGTAAGGCAAGAGAGGAGCTCCAGAAAGAGGAACAGAAACCCCTTGAAATCAATCTATTACATTTAGATTGTTGATAGATGAGATAGGTTAGTATCAAAGTAAGTAGAGTGCTTGGACACAAAAAGGGGCCAGATATCCTCGATCCTAATGATGGATGTCTAAGATGTATAACATAAAATGAAATCCAGGGGTTGAAAGCCTAAAGCAATAAGACCCCTTTTACACTAGGACGCCCTGCCGTTAGCGATAAAGTGCCGCTCTTTTTAGCAGAACTTTAGCGCTGTTTTAGCGGCGCTTTTTGGCCACTAACGGGGAGCTTTGTTTTTTAAAATGGTAAAAAGTCCTGTTTTTCGGCGCTTTCAAAGCGATGCCCATTCATTGCAAGGGTGCTAAATACAGCGCTCCCGACCCGCCCCACAGATGCTGCTCGCAGGACTTTTCGGAAAGTCCCGCAAGCGCACAGCCACAGTGTGAAAAGACATACTGCAATGAATAGGAGGCTATTTCTAGCGCTAAATCGCCTGAAAACCGCCCCAGTGTGAAAGGGTTGCAGCTTGTCAGAAACAAATCCTAGCTCAGCATAGAAAGGGCATCTTTGCATAGACCAATGAATCAAAAGATGGGATGTCTCACCCCTTCAGAGTATAAAAACAAAATACAGCATTGCTCCCAAAACACATAGCTTCCCTTTACCATGTGATCAGCTGTGTCCAATCACAGCTGATCACATGTAAACAAAGCTGCCAGTTATTGACATTCCTTTCCTCTGGTGCTGTCACTGTGTGAGGAAAGGAGAGCCGATAACCAGCAAGGCTGACAGGGCACATTTACTTTGATAATTAGGGCACTGATCATCTTTGCCCTGATTTTCAGTGCAGCCCCATCAGTGCCGTCTCATCAGTGCTGTCTCATCAGTGCAGCCTTATCCGTGCCTCCTCATTAGTGCCCATCAGTGCAGCTTATCAGTGCCCATCAGTCCTGCCTCCTCAGTGCCACCTCATCAGTGCAGCCTCATCAGTGCCCATCAGTGGAGAAAATGACTTCTTTGCAAAAAAAATTATAACAGAAATGAATAAAAACGTTTTTTATTTTCAAAATGTTTCTGCCTTTTTTCATCTGTTTAGCAAAAAACAAAAAAACAAAACTGGTGCTTAAATACCAGCAGAAAGCTCTATTTGTCTCAAAAAAATGCTAACAATTTTAAATGGGTACAGCTTTGCATGACCGCGCAATTGCCTGGGCAGGAAGAGGGGAAAAGTACCCAGTATTGAAGTGCTTAACCTGCCAAGACAAGAGTATAGGTGCAGCCATTGCCAACTAATTTTTAAAGTAAACTTGTGTGTGAAAGAAAACGGCAAAGCAAACGAAGGCTACAGACGGGCAGGTCAGGCACACAGATTTTGATGTATTTGCTGCCTTATCAATGACATTTTATTTTACTTTTGCCCCAAAGACAAAAAGGAAGTGAGAGGAAATCTCTCCAATGTAACAGGAAATAAATCGCTCATTCGATCGTATGTCTGGAAGATTTCCCATCACCTCCTGGTCTGGTACAGCTTTAAAATTTTGCATTGTCTGTCACCAGGACAACAAAGAGGGTCCCTCTACAAATTGGGTACACACACTGATGGGGTGGGGCGAAACATGTTGTGGGGCGTGGCCTGGAGGGAGTTAGGCTGAGGCTGCCATCACTTATTACACGCTGGGTTGTATGGTGTGCAGTGGCTGAGATTTTTCTCTATTTGTTCTGTGGATTCACTGGATAGCAATTGATGATATATAGTAGGTATATGGGTATAGAGCAGGCATGTCCAAAGTCCGGCTCACGGGCCAATCGCGGCCCGCATTTCGGTTTCAGATGGCCCGCCTGGTGATTTTGACATGTATATCTTTTGTGGCCCCCCAACGAATCCCAGAGCACCGGGGGGCCACAAAAGATATATATATTCTGGCTGCCTTGGAGGGAACAGGAAGGGGATTTTCCTGTTTACACGGCAGCCTCTGTAAAAGGAATTCCTGTCTCCTGTGCTGCCATTGGACGACTGTTTTGTCCATCATAGGAGGTGGGACTTTCTATTAAAAAGGCTGCTGCGAAAACAGGAGTTTCTCCTGTATGTCTGTTGGCGCTCGTCCCGCCCCATCCCTGTCTCCTCCAAGGCTGCAGATGGGCATGAATCAGGCTGCACTGATGGTAATGGCGAGTCTGCACTCATGTCAATGGGGGTGCTGTATTCATGTCAATGGGAGTGCGGCATTCATATCAATGGGGGTGCTGCATTCATGTCAAGGGGGGTGCTGTATTCATGTCAATGGGAGTGCTGCATTCATATCAATGGGAGTGCTGCATTCATATCAATGGGGGTGCTGCATTCATGTCAAGGGGGGTGCTGCATTCATGTTAATGGGGGTGCTGCATTCATGTCAAGGGGGGTGCTGCATTCATGGCAACGTGGGTGCTACATTTATGTCAAGGAGGGTGCTGCATTCATGGCAATGGTGAGGCTGCAGATGGGCACTGATTAGGCTGCATTGATGGGCACTGACCCTTATTTTGCTTCACAGTTCTTAATTTAAAATTTTTTCCTCAAACTTCCTTTTTAAAGTTGAGGTGTGTGTTATAAACCGATAAATACGCTATATCCAAATAGCACGCCCGAGCTCATCTCTTTACCACACATAGCCACAAAGGCAAGAGAATTCTTGTTGGGCAGTGTATTAGTGCTCGGATGAACACACTAATGCCGTGTACACACGATCGGATTTTCCGACAACAAATATTCGATGGGAGCTTGTTGTCGGAAATTCTGACCCTGTGTAGGCTCCAGCGGACATTTTCCATCGGAATTTCCGACAAACAAAATTTGAGATCTGGATCTCAAATTTTCCGTCAACAAAAATTCGTTGTCGTAAATTCCGACGCACAAAATTCCACGCATGCTCAGAATCAAGCAGAAGAGCCGCACTGGCTATTGAACTTTTTTTTCTCGGCTCGTCGTACGTGTTGTACGTCACCGCGTTCTTGGCGATCGGAATTTCCGACAGGATTTCTGTGACTGTGTGTATGCAAGACAAGTTTGAGCCAACATCCGTCGGAAAAAAAAACATGGATTTTGTTGTCGGCAAATCGGATCGTGTGTACGGGGCATTAGACCGAATTTTAATGGTTTCAAGAAGGTCAGGCAAAATGATCGGACCTCACGCATGTTCACTTCATCAAATCTGGCTCTCTTTGAAAAAAGTTTGTACACCCTTGGTATATGGTAGAGCATATGGTTTGATACACTAGAAAGAATTGATTATTATTTAGGTGGCTTATTTTATATACAGTATACATATTTTGTTGCATGATTTTTTTCACTTAAAATGGCAGTTGCTTAGGGTTAGGTTGTAGCAAGAGAAACAAATAATAACAAATAATGCTAAATGTTTTTATAAATAGACCCTAATCAGTAAGTGGTTATACTTTGTTTTTAAGGCCACAAAAAAAGTACCATAAAGCCAATCAAATCCTCTTTTTTTCTTGCATTTATTACCCTGTAACACAGGTCTCTAAAGAAAATACAACAGAAGAACTGTACTTGTAAACAGACTGTAAACAGACACACTCATAAAGGAGCCTCCTTGGTCCCTGCAGGGAGATCACTGAGTCGCCATCATCCAGCAAAATGACAAAAGAGGACAAGATTTCTGATCCCTCATTGGTATGGTCCTGACTCACTCATTAGGCAGCTCCTGTAATTCCCGCAGACCCTAGAAATATTTAGGAAATCTTTCATGAGTTAAAAGTCTTACAATTGTTTCCTGTAAGACATACATACATGTGCACTCTGTGTGCAGGTTATTATAATCAGGAGGTTAATGCTGACCACACATGTAGAGCCTCATTCACATACACACAGACCTGAGACATTTGTTTATGCATGTGGCTCCGCCTGGGGCTGTTTGCAGGCAAAATGTGTTAATGAATGGACATGCTGTGGCTGCACCGACTCCTGCGCACAGCTGATTTTGACAAGTGTGCAGGGAGTGTATAACTGCTAAATTGGCAGTGCGCAGGAGTCCGTGCAGCGGCTGAATGCCCATTCATTAACACAGGCTGAGTGCGCACAGCTCCAGGCGGCTCCACATGCATAAACAAATGCCTCAATTGTGTTGTACGGGCCTGTGTGATTGAGGCCTAACAGTAAAACAAATAGTCTCATAGGGAATGTGTCAGGGTGCTTTTCTTTGCTTCAACGGGTTTTGCATGTGGTAATGCAAACCCCACTTACAGCAGCTCAAATGCAGGTCAGAAGGAGGTTACCTGCAGGTCAAATGCACCTGTCAATGAATTCTGAATGATCTCAAAAGCACCTCAATATGATGTCAAACTAATGTCATCAACACAAGTCCAAAGTCCACTGACACAGGCCCTAAAGCCTTGTACACACGGTAAGATTGTTGGCAGGGGATTGCTGTTGACAGACTGTTGTCCTAAAATCTGACCGTTAGTACGCTCCTTTAGACAATTGTTTTCCAATTTTCGGCCAACAAATGTTGGATGACAGGCTAGTAAATTTTCGGCGGACAACGGTTTGACGTCAGATTTTCATATGGACAGTACACAAATCCGTCACACAAAAGTCGAAAGTACAAACACGCATGCTCGGAATCAATGCTCACCAAACACGAAATTAGCAGAAGGGGCCCAAAGGGTGGCGCTCAAGAGCTGAAATTTCTTGTAGTACGTCACTACCATCGTGTTTGTTGCATGAAAATTGTGTACTGTTATGCCCCGCCGTACACATGGTCGGACTTTGTTCGGACATTCCAACAACAAAATCCTAGGATTTTTTCCGACGGATGTTGGCTCAAACTTGTCTTGCATACACACGGTCACACAAAGTTGTCGGAAAATCCGATCGTTCTGAACGCGGTGACGTAAAACACGTACGTCGGGACTATAAACGGGGCAGTAGCCAATAGCTTTCATCTCTTTATTTATTCTGAGCATGCGTGGCACTTTGCCCGTCGGATTTGTGTACACATGATCGGAAATTCCGACAACGGATTTTGTTGTCGGAAAATTTTATAGCCTGCTCTCAAACTTTGTGTGTCGTAAAATCCAATGGAAAATGTGTGATGGAGCCCACACACGGTCAGAATTTCCCACAACAAGGTCCTATCACACATTTTCCGTCGGAAAATCCAACCGTGTGTACGGGGCATTAGTATGCAAGAAGAGATCCTGGCACACGCCAAAATCAGACGCTCGGTTGGCCAACAATCGTAGCGTGTGTACGAGGCTTTAGACAATTATTACTGAAACGTGCCCCCCATTTAAAGACTTCCCCCAATTTCTGTTCTGGTGACAACTGTAAAATTCTGGGTCTTCCATCACTTTCCATCCTGGAGACAACATTTACTAAGATGGATAAAGAAAGTAATTCTCCACAGTGGGAGCACAGACAGCAATATAGGGCTGACAGAAGTTCTAACCATTGTCAAAACTCCAAATAAAAAGATACTTTAATGCTTTTACCTGGAGGAACCTGGGTAAGTATTTTAACCCATTCTCACCCAGGCCAATTCTGACATTTCTCTCCTACATGTAAAAATCTGTATTTTTTTGCCAGTAAATTACTTACAACCCCCATACATTATATATATATTTTTAACAGAGACCCTAGAGAATAAAATGACGAGTGCTACAATTTTTTATGTCACGTGGTATTTGCATATCGGTTTTTAAAATGCTTTTTTTTGGGCAAAAATACACTTTCATGAATTTTATTGGCATTTTGTTAAATGTCTGATCAGCTTCTTTCCTGGCCGCTTATGGCCAGGTAAAAAAAGACTTGAAACTGGAAGTGATTAAATCCTCGTCGCGTGCAATTCCTAGGATCACAGAGAGGGAGGAACAACGTCAGTTTGTATCACTCTCGGGCTTTGCGATTGGACAGCAGAGCCCAGGAAAGGCAGCAGCGGGGGGGGGGATGACGACGACCCCCTTCCGCCACACGCAGAGGTGATCGAGTGGCTGTTCAGGCACCCAAATCACTTTTAGTAAAGAGGGAATCGCCAGCTGAAAATTTTAATACCGGGATAATGCCTGCAGGCATCATCCCGGTATAACCACTTCAACCCGAGGATATCATATGTTGTCATACGGGAAGTGGTTAGATGTATTGATTCCAGAGTGAAAATACACACTGTACACTATATTGATTTAAGTTAAAGCCCAATTGAGTTAGAAAAGCCTGTGCTTGCAAAACGTAGGAGAGTAGGACCTGCTACTCAAAGGGCAGAGAGCCAGGTTTTCGGTGGTCTGAAACCCTCCCAACAAACTGTGCAGAGGAACGTGTCGAATGGCTGTGTTGTGTGTGAGAACAGCGGTCCAACTCTCCCATGTGCTGCCAGCACAGGGTGTCAATACTTAACTAAAAAAACAAAAAAAAAACAAAAAGAGCAGCATACAGAATGTGCTGTTGCATATGCTGCTTGAATATATTCCAATTATAAATAAAAAGCGTTCCAATTTGCTTTTATCCTTTAGGCTGGGTTCACACCTCTGACATATGCGGCTCGCAGCAGGGGTCTGGTGCGTCCCTATTCTCCTTTTCAGGGACGAATCACGGTCGAATTTTTGGCTGAATTCAGCCCTGAAACTGAGCCAAAGACGCACAGCCGCAACAAAGATATGTGAACCGGCTCCATCGAGAGCCGGTCACAATCTCCTGTCATGCGAATTGGATGTGGAGGGAACCCGCATCCAATTCGCATAGGTGTGAACCTGGCCTCAAAGTTCATTGTATATTTGACTAATTTCTTTCATATAGATATTGTGAAGTCTAAGCTTATTGGAACAGATTTCTATCTTCCTCATGTGTCTTGTTTCTTTACTTACAGAATCTGTAATCTGCACACATTATCTGACACACTATGGGGTTGATTTACCAAAGGCTATTAGACTGTGCACTTTGCAAGTACAGTTGTTCCAGAGCTTAGTAACTGAGGTAGAGCTTCACTTTAAAAAGAGTACCCAATCATATGCAAGGAAATTTTTTTTTAAAAAACAGCATTTTTGCTTGCATATGATTGGATGATGGAAATGAGTAAATCTTCTGCTCCTTTACTAGGCTCTGGAGCAACTGCTCTTGCAGAGCGCAACAGCACTTTGCAAAGTGCACAGTCTACTTGCCTTTAGTAAATCAACACCATTGCTAGACAGAATAATAAGTACACAGCTGTGGGTGATTATTTCTTACCTCCAGGACTAGTCGGATGTGGGCTTTAATATTTGTAGCATCCTTGGTCAGATTTTCACTAATTCTGGAAAATAAAGTCATAATTAAAAAGTACAAAGTTACAGAGCACATCGTTTTGCATAAAGAGTCCTGTCACAGATTTTCTTACTGAGTCAACATTTTGTTCTTCTTTTCGATAAATTTTAGCGCTTCATCCAGCGTCAGTTCAGCATAAAATCCAAAACCCAAAGCCAGGAATATCTTCGATGAGTCAGGACTGGCAAGAAATAAAGAAAAAAAAAAAAACGGAATAAATTTGTACATTTAAAACTAAACTTCAGGCAAACAGTGAAATCCATGGAAGAAATCCATGTATGGGAAGTGTTTACCTCCCAAAGAATTTGTATTTTTATTCATGCAGTCCTAAAATTTATACAGCTCAGCCAGGCTGATGCCCTGACTTTTCCCAGCTTTAGGTAAAGAGTAACTCCACTTTTGTTGAGAAAAAAACATTCCCCTCTGGGTGATCTATGTATATTGCAGGGATTTTAACTAGCTTTGTTGCAGATTCCTACCTTTTGTTATTCTGAAAAAAGAGTTGTCTGTTTGTCTGTGTCCATGTGTCTGTATGTGACAGTTTTATAATTATCAATCAGCTGCTGCACTTGCAAGGTTCTAATGAGGAAAAATGTTAGGGTCTGCGACCCCTTGAGACATGATTTACTTTTGGGAGCATCACACCAAAAATTACATTTTTCTTGCAGGGGATGCCCAAAATCTGACTTGTAGCTTAGTGCAGACTTCTGGGAAAATCTGTGAGCCAATCACACATGCAGGAAATTAGATTTCTGGGGTGTTCTGTACACCATTTTTGTACAGGACTCCTCCAGGTTGAAAAGGAATGGTCATTTTTTAAAAAACATTCAAATACAATATGACTTGTGTTGCAGTTGTTTACACCATATTTTTTTTTGCTATTTTTTTTCCCTACAAAAGCTACCCTTTAACCAGTTAAGGACCGAGCCTCTTTTTGAGATTTGTTGTTTACAAGTTAAAATAATTTTTGTTTGCTAGAAAATTACTTTTATATTGTTTTTATATTGTTTTTTTTCTAACACCCTAGAGAATTTTTTGGAAAAAAAAAAAATACACTTTTTTTGAATAAAAAATAAGACAACAGTAAAGTTAGCCCAATTTTTTTTTTTTACGCCGAGTAAACTGATACCCATCATGTCTCGCTTCAAAATTGCGCCCGCTCCTGGAATGGTGACAAACTTTTACCCTTAAAAATCTGCATAGAAGACATTTAAAAATTTCTACAGGTTACCAGTTTTGGGTTAGAGAGGAGGTCTAGGGCTAGAATTATTGCTCTCGCTCTACCGATCGCGGCGATACCTCACATGTGTGGTTTGAACCCGCATATGAAAAAGGTGTTTTCATGTATGCGTTCGCTTCTGCTTCTTATTTATTTTGTTTTTTATTTTGACACTGTCCTTTTAAAAAAAAAATGTGGGCAACTTTTTTCTTATTACAAGGAATGTAAACATCTGAAGATGGGTTGTGTAAAGCTGGCCGAAGATGGGTCATTTATTCATTTGGTTATGGGGCTGAACACAAACGAGGTAGATAGAGGTATCCCCCCACTAGGACATAGCATTCTCACAGCTTCACCCACTGCTGAAGATGCTGATTGATAAAAGTTTTCCAGCATGTCCCCTTAACAGAGCCCATCTAATGATCGACTTCTGCTGAGAAGGGATGGCCACACACTGCTGAGTTGGATGAATTTTGATCAGTGTATTTCAATGGTGTATTTAGCTGGTTGCTTGGAGTTCAGCTTTAAAACCCATGTGTGTTTTCCAGTCTGTTAGAATGTATTTCCTATGCTGGGTTTGTCACGTAAAATGAAATCAGAGAACACAGCTTGGCTCCCAGCGTGCAATCCAATATCCCACAATACATTTGTCACACACAGCACAAAGCATTTACTTGAGCTGTGACGTGTTCCTATAGAGTTTAGGATAAAATGATGTGTTGGCCCAGAGGTAGGTCTGGACACGACCAAAAAAAAAAAAAAAAAAAAAGCTACAAAAACCAATGTAGCTACACACACTAAAACACAATGGGGGAGATTTCCTAAAACTGGTGCACACAGAGTCTTGTGCAGCTGTGAATAGTAACCAATCAGCTTCTAATTTCAGCTTGTTCAATTAGGCTTTGATAATAAAACCTGTGCGCTGATTGGTTACCATGCACAACTGCACCAGATTCTGTGTGCTCCAGTTTTAGGAAATCTTCCCCAATGTTTTATGATTATAGATTTTGCAGATGCTTTACATTTCTGCAAAGTATGGAGTATAGTGCATCCGGAAAGTATTCACAGCGCTTCACTTTTTTCACCTTTTGTTATGTTACAGCTTTATTCCAAAATTGATTAAATTCATTATTTTCCTCAAAATTCTACAAACATACCCTATAATGACAACGTGAAAGAAGTTTTTTTGAAATCTTTGCAAATTTATTAAAAATAAATACAAAATCACATGTACATAAGTATTCACAGCCATTGTTCAGTACTTTGTTGAAGCTCCTTTGGCACCAATTACAGCCTCAAGTCTTTGAGTATGATGCTACAAGCTTGGCACACCTATTTTTGGTTTAGTTTCTCCCATTTTTTTTTTGCAGGACCTCTCGAGCTCCATCAGGTTAGATGGGGAGTGTCGGTGCACAGCCATTTTCAGATATATCCTGAGATGTTCAATCGGGTCCAAGTCTGGCTGGGCCACTCAAAGACATTCACAGAGTTGTCCCATAGCCACTCCTTTGTTATCTTGGCTCTGTGCTTAGGGTCATTGTCCTGTTGGAAGATGAACCTTCGCCCTAGTCTGAGGTCCAGAGCAGTCTGGAGCAGGTTTTCATCAAGGGTGTCTCTGTACATTGCTGCATTCATCTTTCCCTCGATCCTGAGTAGTCTCCCAGTTCCTGCCACTGAAAAACATCTCCACAGCATGATGCTGCCACCACCATGCTTCACTGTGGAGATGGTATTGGCAAGGTGATGATCGGTGCCTGGTTTCCTCCAGACATGACACTTGCCATTCAGGCCAAAGAGTTCAATCTTTGTTTCATCAGACAAGAGAATTTTGTTTCTCATGGTCTGAAAATGTCCTTCAGGTGCCTTTTGGCAAACTCCAGGCAGGCTGTCATGTGCCTTTTTCTGAGGAGTGACTTCCATCTGGCCACTCTACCATACAGGCTTGATTGGTGGAGTGCTGCAGAGATGGTTGTTCTTATGGAAGTTTCTCCTCTCTCCACAGAGAAATGCTGGCGCTCTGCCAGAATGACCATCGGGTTCTTGGTCACCTACTTGACTAAGGCCCTTCTCCCCCGACCGCTCAGTTTGGCAGGGCAGCCCGCTCTAGGAAGAGTCCTGGTGGTTCCAAACTTCTTCCATTTACGGATGATGGAGGCCATTGTGCTCATTGGGACCTTCAATGCTGCAGAAGTTTTTCTGTATCCTTCCCCAGATCTGTTTCTGCGATACTTGTCGGTTATTCCTTCTTCTTTCTTTCATCTCCCTCTGATTTCTGGTCTTGGACCCCTGTGGAGCCGTGACGGATGGCATTGCTTCCTACTGGATGCTGAGAATGTTCATGGAAATTTTCATATGAACTTGAGTGGTCAGTATATTTTGTATATACACACTAAAAATGGATAAGTGTTGTAATTACTGTAGATGATTTATGTATTGTAAACTACATACTCTCTGCTGTTTTTGATGTGAATGCCTGATACATGTTCTTGTCCATTTACTCCTGTTCTGCTTCTGTTAACCTTTTAGATGAAATAATCTTCCTGACCAATTGTCGTTACCCTTGAAGAAGAGGTCAACCCCTTGCTTACCTCGAAACGTCGGGTCTTATGATTATTGGTGTTCAATCAACCTGTATCATTACAATTGGTCATTGTCTCATATACTGGTTTTTCCTCACTTACATGCATCCATTTTAATTTATGTATCATTGTTAGGTCATGCTAATCATTTTTATACAGATTCTTTAATAAATATCAATAATTTTTTAAAAATTCTTACTACTTTTGTACCGTCATTAGAGGTGACCCTGTATTAAAAGTCCCGTCAGAGGAGTTGCACTCCTGTGGAGTGTGTTTTGGTTCTGTAGAATAATTGGGATGGGGGCTCACCTCTAAAATACTATAACGCTTATTGGGACAACACCTCCTTTGTTCTTCCCCAGATCAGTGCCTCAAAACAATCATGTCTCGGAGGTCTACAGACAATCCCTTGGACTTCATAGCTTGGTTTGTGCTCTGACATGCACTGTTAACTGTGGTACTATATAGACAGGTGTATGCCTTTCCAAATCATGTCCAATCAACTGAATTTACCACAGGTGGACACCAATCAAGCTGTAGAAACATCTCAAGGATGATCAGTGGAAACAGGATGCACCTGAGTTTAATTTTGAGTGTCATGGCAAAAGTATATGTGATTTTTTTGTTTTTTAATTTAATAAATTTGCAAGGATTTCAAACTTCTTTCACGTTGTCATTATGGGGTATTGTATGTAGAATTTTGAGGAAAATAATGAATTTAACCCATTTTGGAATAAGGCTGTAACATAAAAAAATGTGGAAAAAGTGAATATTTTCCGGATGCACTGTATGTAGGAGCCCCCAAAGGATCATCTGGTCCCCTGGAGAACCTTGGGGACCTGCCTGAGTAACTTTGCTAGAAGCGACAAGTACTCAGTAGAGAAATAATGACTTTTAACCAGCTTATTATTAACCGAAATGCTATGGCAACACAGATGCCTTCCCATCACTCTACACATCCCATACACAAGTCCTTTACATTCACAATAGTAAAGAATACCTACACTTCCGCATTCACATAGAAGTTACAGCCCAAATCGACCTGTGTTTTTAAAGGTCCAGAGTCTAATTCCTGTGATGAGAGAAATAGTTAAAAGTCAATTACTACATTAGAAATGATCACAAATCTAATGATTTGGTATTTCAATGTTTGGTACATGCTGGAGTCAATTCGTGTGAAGTTAGGTTTCTTACACTAGGTCTACTTTAAAGAGGAACTTTTCCCGGGGATACTGTTATCCTCCGGTCATCCTTCAGCACCGCCATCTTTCATTATCTGGTACCTGTGAAGCACTTGGGCCATTTCCCAATATGTGCGAATACACCATACCAAGACCTAGCAGAGAGCCCTTTTGATGCCTGTGGTTTGTTTGCACGTCTGCAGAAATGCCCCGTGTGTGCAAATGTGCCACAGGTCTCTGCCATATCCGAAAAACACGGGTGGTCCACCAGCGCACACTTCTTTTAGGACAGAGGGGAGAGGAACGAGGAAAGCTAAAGGTATTTTCATGGATGGAGTTCCGCTTTATGGGGAAACTTTACTGGTTTGGCGTCAATTTTACTTATTTTACCACTTTTTAGAGCATTATAACCTAGCTTAAGAGTCCTTTCACACGAGCCCCCCATAACGTCGGCGATAAAACGCCGCTATTTTAGCGGCGTTTTACCGTCGGATTAGCGGCGCATTTCGGCCGCTAGCGGGGCGCTTTTACCCCCGCTAGCGGCCGAGAAAGGGTTAAAACCGTCCGCAATGCGCCGCAATAGCTGCGTTTTGCCAGCGGTATCCCAGCGCTGCTCCATTGATATCAATGGGGAGCAGCGGTGGAGGAGCGGTAAGCACACCGCTCCAAAGAAGCTGCTGACAGGACTTTTCCTGACGTCCTGCCAGCGCAGCGCTCCGGTGTGAAAGCCTTCGGGCTTTCACACTGGAGACAATGCTGCAGCTGTTTGAGGGCGGATTGCAGGCGCTATTTTTAACGCTATAGCGCTTGCAAAACACCCTCGGTGTGAAAGGGGTCAAAGAGACAGCACAGCAGACACTGAGGTTTGCTCTGTGTGATTGAAACCACAGACAGAGGGGTATAGAGAGAGGGGGTAGAGGCACTGGTCTGAATTATTAACTCCTGAGTGTAAAAGCCCCACTTGCTGGCTGGAAAGAACATAACATTAATAGGCAATTTTTAATATTAACCTTAAGGCGGAATTAAAGTAAACTTTTTTTAAAACCCACTGACCTGCACAATTTTATGGCAGAAGGGAGCTTATTGGTCTCTTCTATCATAAATGCTTCTACTGGCCTGTCAGCCATAATATACACTGAGCTGGGCAGGCACAGCTCAGAGTACATTCACGGCACTGCTCTGTGACTCCAGTGCGCACGCACAGGAGTGATGTCATCGCCGCCTGCCATTAAAGCAGCTGAACAGAGCGAGCCCGGAAAAAAGACTGGGAAAGGACAGAAGTGCTGGAGTGCTAACAGCACAGTGCTGGAGGATGATAGAGAAGTCTACCATATTAGCACCTTATGGCATAAATCTTCCGGGGACCTATTAAAAAGAAAATATTTATAAATACTGTATAGTGCATTTTAATTCCACTTTAAAAAATATATATGTATTAAAATTTTAAATTTTTTTAACCCTAACCTTAATAAATAAAAAATAAACCACTGTAAAGTGTGAGCCCGTGCTTTGCCCATTCAAAGTTGTAGCTTATACAGGGCAATGGACTCCTGTGTGAAAGCACTGATTGGCTCAGCAGTGTCACACGGAGTGGGTCACTTGCTCCTATATACCCAAAAGTACCAGGTACACTATATTACCAAAAGTATTGGGACGCTTGCCTTTACATGCACATGAACTTTAATGGAATCCCAGTCTTAGTCTGTAAGGTTCAATATTGAGTTGGCCCACCCTTTACAGCTATAACAACTTCAACTCTTCTGGGAAGGCTGTCCACAAGGTTTAGGAGTGTGTCTATGGGAATGTTTGACTATTCTTCCAGAAATGCATTTGTGAGGTCAGGCACTGATGTTGGATGAGAAGGCCTGGCTCATAGTCTCTGCTCTAATTCATCCCAAAGGTGTTCTATCGGGTTGAGGTCAGGACTCTGTGCAGGCCAGTCAAGTTCCTCCGCCCCTTCCTGTTCCAAGATGACTATGTACCAGTGCACAAAGCAAGGTCCATAAAGACATGGATGAGTGAGTTTGGGGTGGAGGAACTTGACTGTCCTGCACAGAGTCCTGACCTCAACCCCATAGAACTCCTTTGGGATAAATTAGAGCCAAGACTGCGAGCCAGGCCTTCTCATTCAATATCAGTGCCTGACCTCACAAATGCGCTTCTGACAGAATGGTCAAACATTTCCATAGACACACTCCAGAAGAGTTGAAGCTGTTATAGCTGCAGAGGGTGCGCCAACTCAATATTGAACCCTACGGACTAAGACTGGGATGCCATTAAAGTTAATGTGTATGTAAAGGCAGGCGTCCCAATATTTTTGGTAATACAGTGTATTTCCTACATTCTAGGTGCTCTATGGAGCTGCGGGGGTGTCAAGGAAAGGTGAGTATATGCTTTGAACAGGGAATATACCTATCCTGTTGCTTTGTCCTGAATGGGTAAAACAGGGGTTCGCTTTTGGCACCCTTATAACTAAATAGACAGAAGGCACCGCAGCACTGATTGGCCCAGTGATGTCACATGAACGTGGTACCGGCATGTTACCTGCAACCTCTCAATGACGTTCTTCAGCTGCAAATACTGGCTGATCTTCTCATAGACGCTGTCCCGGTTCTCCAACACTCTCCTGTGATGAAAATAATTCCATCATAATTAACAGCAGCAATGAAAACTCCCAAACATTTACATACAGCCATTGCAGACAGTTTATAAGCAGAATCCCCTCAAGGGAGGAATGTGATGGAGTATATAAAGGATAGTGTTATCATCTTCTGGTTCACCCTGAAGAGCCAGATGATCAATAAGGTCCTCGCTTGTTGTGATTACTGGGTCTTGCTAGGTGTCAGCAGGATATAAAGTTCCTGCTCTTGTCTTTAGTACTATGTCAAGCCAGGCAAATCCACTGCTGGAGCACCGAGAAAAACCTAGTAAGGGGGAATATGTGACACCATGTCCCCCCGCCTTCCACAATTCAGCACTCGATCCCTGATCAATCAATCACCAGTTACGTGGATATGAGAGGGGGCTAGCCATGACTATTGATCAGTTTCTCACATACCCAAGCATGTGTGTTATTATAACAGCCAGGGAACTAGCATTTTCATACAGCAAGGGCAGGCCTTATATTGTTCTCATGACAGCTTCACTTTAAAGAGGACCAGTCTCACAAACATGCTTTTGTAAGGATCTGAATCTCTGTTCTTACTTTGTTACAAAAGTAACAAATGGCTGGGCTGGCTGTGTGTGCTGTTATTTACTTGTATTCTCTCCCTGTCAGGGCACAAATGTCAGTCCAGTGTCAGGTTCTATGGCCCCTGTAGAGGATGATCTGTCTCCTGCCACCTGACCACCGGGCTGATAACAAACACTCTGTGCTGGCTGCCGGGGAACGGCATACTTTTTGTTTCATGTAATTCTTACAGCACCTTTGTTACTTGTAAATGTTATGAGTGTCTTTTCATCAGCCCTGACCTCAGGCAGGTATTAGGATAGTAAGTCATATAGGTCCTCATAAAGACATAGGTGTTGGAAAATCTTCAGCTGGCCATACATATTGCAATATGATTGTACCAATCTCTTTTCAAACTGCCAATACCTATGGCAGGTCAAATAACTACCATCAATTAGGTAGGTCCTCACATTACCCTGCTAAGGGTAAGTCTTAGTCTGGGTATATATGTCACAATTTGATTGTACAATCGCCTTAATATTTACCATTCCTGTGTAATGTGAAGGCCTAACGCTTTATTCAGTCTTACCAATGGGTCAGGCCTTTGCATCACATACATTACAAACTGACTGTACAATTTTCTTTAGATTTAATAAAACCATGAGGACCTACCTAAACAGTCCATTTAATGTATATCCTATTGGGCACTACCAGTACTTTCACTACAGTTACGCTACATAGTTGTTGGCGGATCTAAAGGAAATTGTAGCGTCACACTGTAACATGTGGTGAGCTTTAAAGGCATTATAAACATGTGTGGCCATCTTAAAGCAGACTGTACAATCACATTGTATTGTGTATGTTCAGCTTACAGCGTACAATTCGACTTTGTAGAGAAAAAAAAATATTGTAAAGCTATGTCATAATATGCTAGTATGCATCGCATACTAGCACATTATGAAAGACTAATGCCCCGTACACACGATCGGACATTGATTGGACATTCCGACAACAAAATCCTAGGATTTTTTCTGACTGATGTTGGCTCAAACTTGTCTTGCATACACACGGTCACACAAAGTTGACGGAAAATCCGATCGTTCTAAACGCGGTGACCTAAAACACGTACCTTGGGACTATAAACGGGGCAGTGGCCAATAGCTTTCATCTCTTTATTTAGTCTGAGCTTGCGTGGCACTTTGTCCGTCGGATTTGTGTACACACGATCGGAATTTCTGACAACGGATTTTGTTGTCGGAAAATTTTATATCCTGCTCTCAAACTTTGTGTGTCGGAAAATCCGATGCAAAATGTGTGATGGAGCCCACACACGGTCGGAATTTCCGACAACAAGGTCCTATCACACATTTTCCGTTGGAAAATCCGACCGTGTGTACGGGGCATTACCCTAAAATGAAGGCCTCCACCAATGTGCTGTCACCACTGACAGGGCTTCCATCTTCACCCGGTCTTCCTTCTGGGTTTGCAGACTCTGACTGTCTGAACGGCCGAACCGAGTGATGTCACTCAAATGCATGCGCACAGGAGTCACTGTTTACGGCACAGACCTCTCAAGGAACGGTGCAGTATGCCGTTCCTTCAGAGCGCATTTACTGGCGATATTACCGGCTGCTGCTCCATGGGATGTCTCCTAAACGGTGCTCCATGGAATATCTCCTACACGCTGCTCCATGGAATATCTCCTACACGCTGCTCCATGGAATATCTCCTACACGCTGCTCCATGGAATATCTCCTACACGCTGCTCCATGGAATATCTCCTACACGCTGCTCCATGGAATATCTCCTACACGCTGCTCCATGGAATATCTCCTACACGCTGCTCCATGGAATATCTCCTACACGCTGCTCCATGGAATATCTCCTACAAGCTGCTCCATGGAATATCTCCTACACGGCGCTCCATGGAATATCTCCTACACGGTGCTCCATGGAATATCTCCTACACGGCGCTCCATGGAATATCTCCTACACGGCGCTCCATGAAATATCTCCTACACGCTGCTCCATGGAATATCTCCTACACGCTGCTCCATGGAATATCTCCTACACGCTGCTCCATGGAATATCTCCTACACGCTGCTCCATGGAATATCTCCTACACGCTGCTCCATGGAATATCTCCTACACGCTGCTCCATGGAATATCTCCTACACGCTGCTCCATGGAATATCTCCTACACGCTGCTCCATGGAATATCTCCTACACGGTGCTCCATGGAATATCTCCTACACGGTGCTCCATGGAATATCTCCTACACGGTGCTCCATGGAATATCTCCTACACGCTGCTCCATGGAATATATCCTACACGCTGCTCCATGGAATATCTCCTACACGCTGCTCCATGGAATATCTCCTAAACGGTGCACGTTTAGGAGATATTCATTTTACCCGCAGCTAAGCTTTATTATAAACTTACCTGTAAGTCAAAATGGCTGACAAGACTTTACTACCACTTTAACCCTTTTGTTGCAAAATATATATATATTTTTTTCATATGTAAGGCTCAGTTCACACTGGTGTGACATGGGATCCGACTTGTGAGAGCACAAGTCACAGGACATGTAAAATGATATGGCTCCCTATGAGAGCCGTCTTAACTGATCCGACACAATTCGCTCCAACTTTTGAAAAGGTTCCTGCACTACTTTGGTCCGACTTTGATACAACTTAAATGCCACAGAGTGTAAAATATCACATTAAACTTGAATCAAAAGTCGGATTTCAAAGTTGCCCTGAAAGTCGTGCGACTTTGGAGTCGGGCTAGTGTGAACCGAGCCTTAAAGTGGTTGTAAAGCCTAAACATTTTTTACCTTACTGCACCCCCTCCCCCCTTTACTTACCTGAGCCCTCATTCGATCCAGCGCCGTGCACGTCTGCAGCTCTTCTCTCCCCTCACTGGCTTTGCTGGGGCACCGGGAGCCATTGGCTCCCAGTGCTGTCAATCAAAGCCAGTGATGAGAGAGTGGGGGGGGGCGGGGCCAAGTCCCGCTGTCTGTGTTGACGCTTCCCATAGGGGAACTGGACAGAGGGGGAGGGGCCAGGTGGACCGTCAGGGTACCCGAAAAGAGGAGGTTCACGGCTGCTCTGTGCAATCCCATTGCACAGAGCAGGTAAGTATATGTTTGTTGTTAAAAAAAAAATAAAAAATGGACCTTTATGATCACTTTAATGAACATTTTAGGCCAGCCCTAAATGGTTTAATGATACTTGATATTTTTGCCCTTTGGTCATCCCTCCCCTTGCGGAGGAGGGGGTGTTGGGTCAACAGGCGGGCTCCTTCTTAAGTCTGACATTTGTACATATATACCACTGGGGATCTCTTGAATGAGAACTTGAAAGCATTTGCACTCTCGTATGTTTTTAAAGGGACAACTACTGGAATGTTAATTATACCGTCACAACATTTGTAAGTGTTTCTTTCAACACTGCACTTTAATAATATTGTATGTCACCAAACACCAATGTCAATACTATGTACTCATTAATTTATTGCTTTATTCTAGAAACATAGTTTCTTCTTGCTAAATAACCCTGAAGAAGGAGACAACTTAGTACTCTGAAACGCATCGGGTGCAAGAAGTATAGACTGTATTGTATCACATTGTATATGACGGTGTATACGTTTTAGATGTGTTAAAACATTCCATGCTCTTGTATATACTTTTTCTGTATATTTTTCTAATAAATATTTTTTGAAATGATAAAAACACTCTACTAAAATCTTTTGAAAAATTATCGTGCCTTGAAAGTCCACCACATAGGGGATTTTTCCTTTTCTTCTAATATTAAAAGTCAGCAGCTACAGTATTTGTAGTTGTTGACTTTTAATTTATTGATGGGGGGGCGGAACTCCTCTTTAAAATGATCAGCTTTGATTTATTCATATAAACCCTTTATACCCAAAGGAAAAAAACAGTTTGCTGTAACTTAATATAAAGTGTGAGCTGGGGTTTGGCTTCTGTTTGTTTAGTGTATTCGAAGTGTTACTAAACCCACAACAGTAAAATCTAGGGATGCACCGATACTATTTTTTTTTTTTTACGAGTACCGATCCTTTTTTTTTTTTTTTTTTTTAGTACTCGCCGATACCAATTACTGATACCTACCGCAGCTGTTTTGTTTACACTTCAGCTGTCAGCAATGGTACAAAGCATTGAAAAGTCATTTACAAATGAAATAAATTGATTTTGTTTTTTTCATTTTGCGCTTTTTTTAATGTGAAATGTGTAAATATATATGTGTGAAAATATTCACTAACAAAGCAAACAAAAAAAAAAAGTTTTAATTGTGTATCGTTTATAAAAAAAAAAAAAAAAAGTAGGAAAATAATAATTAAATGGAGTAGAATAGGGAGTTAATTAAGGCTGATTAGAGTAAATTAAGGGTTAACAAGGGGTTAAAAAGAGGAACATTTGTTCATCCCCACTGACAGCTCAAAGAACCAAGCCTGAAATATCGGTTTCAGGTATCGGTGCATTTGCATGAGTACCGATATTTGTGCAAATACTCGGTATCGGCACCAATACCGATACTAGTACCGGTGCAACCCTAGTAAAATCAGTGTGTATATGCAGTAAAGCATGCTGGTTATATCCACTGTGGAACCTAAGGGGTTAATCCTCTGCATTGTGTAAAAAGGCTGTTTAATCCTGTCTTCACTGATCCTCCCCTTCTTCCACTGTCCCCAATCTATCTGCTGATAGAACAGGACCTTGGGGGCACTCTGCACATGCTCAGTTTAGTGTGTATTGCTAGAAAGTTTTTTTTTTCTTGGGAGGGTGCATGTTATCAGCACAGGGCCAATTAGCACTGTCCATTCATAGTTACATAGTCTGGTTACAAAAAGGCACAAGCCCATCTAGTTGAACCAATAGAAGGAAAGACAGGGGGGGGTGGGGGTCCTGCATGTCACCAGACACTCATAGAAGTCACACAACTGCTATATAATGCTGATGAGAAAAGGTAATTAGCAGTTTATATATACTAAAACTATTGCATTTCCATGTTCTATGTACTGCAGCTATAGTGAATGCAGGTTCCTGGGTTTAGTAACACTTTAAATCTGTTAATACATTTAACAACCCCCTTGATCCCCACCCGGCTGACAATGCTGCCGTCTGCTGTACCTCTGTGCTCATTCATCCAGAGTTGTGTTGCACTAATATAGAAGGTGTGTTACTGTCCACATCACCAGGTAAAAACAGAGGGGGGAAAAAAGCCTAAGGCCTCTTTCACATGAACGACCTGTTCAGGTCCGCTGACATCCAACCCACTCCGATCTGAAAAGGTGTAACGGAGGAAAAATCTACTTTTCCATCCGCCTGCGGATCGGATCGGGTGACGACGGACTCTATGGTCCGTCCTCATCCGATCCCCCATAGAGGAGAACTCTGACTGTGCAGAGACGGACCTGTCATCTGCCTGCTCAGCTGGAAATCGACTGAGCGATCCCCGTTGAGCAGAGCGGCTCCGTACACAGAGAAAGAGCCCTAAAACATAAAAGTAATGCAGTCACCACATCTAATTATTGATAAGCTGCAATATATTACATTTCTGGTTTAATACCACCTTCAGGAGACATCAGAGGTCTATTAGAAACACCAATGTCCTCTGCACTCTGTTGAAGCTGATCAAGCACAGACTGTACTCCATTAGCTTCTTCAACAGGTAGAGGACCCGGGGTTTGATAGTTCTGAACCCAGAAGTGTTGATAGCTGAGCACTTCCGGGTTCATATTATCCAGGGGAGATCAGGGAGGGACTGCGCTCTTCCATCGCTCTCCATCCTGACACCCGCCATGGTGGTCCTGGGCACCTCGGGGGGACAGGTGTACCCGGGATACATAGATGGGGGGGAATCACCTTCCTTTACATGTAGAAGTGTCTGTTTACATGCTGATGATGCCGCCAACCTAATCATTACACAGAAAGGGTTAATGTATATCATACAATCAGACAGTAGCATGTATGGTCAGTGTAAGGAGATTGTACAATCACAGTGAGGTGTGTGTGGACAGCACCGAGATGTCAAAGACAGGTCAGAAATGTTACTTTTGAGGCTCCTGACCCCCCCCCCATTATCGCCATGTTATACATGAGACGCTGATGGACTGTAAAACACTCATCTGAACTCTATGACCGCCTACAGTACAATGTTTTTGTTTACCCCCCTAATAATTTGGAAGCTGGGATTGGGGGGGGGGGGGGTCACCAAAGAGCTGGCTGAGTCGGGTTGTTGAGCCCACTTTGTATGGCCAGCATGAGGTCAGGTGACAAGCAGAGGTCACGTGGGGGGGGGGGGAAGGGGTAAATAGGGGAGATCAGATGGTAAGGAAGGCAGGTCACGTGCTTCACACCTCAGGTCTCGCTGCAGGGTGTCAGTCACGAAGGCTTCGTATCTCAGCACCTTCTCCTCCATGACACGAACAGCCACCGGGCCACTTCCGGACGTCACGTGGGGTGCAAGGCGCCCCGGGCGGCCATGTTGGTCCCTGGCGGAAGCGCGTTCGAGGGATCGGAAGTGATAGGGAAAAGCTGCTGTCCGGTTTCCGGTGCTCGGCCGGGACAAGATGGCGACGCCTGAGTTGCTGCTGGATTCCAGCATTCGGCTGTGGGTGGTGCTGCCCATCGTGTTCATAACCTTCTACAGCGGGCTCCTCCGCCACCATGTCACCCGTCTACTACAGGGGGAGAAGAAGACCGAGCTGGAGCCGCTCAGTGACAGGTGGGGGCCCTTAGACAGCTCAGGAGCCACAGCTGTTCTCTAGTCAGCTCAGGGGGCCACATGTGGCTGAAAGGCTTTCAGAGCTTTTCTTACCATATGTGGCTCATGCAGTATGCAAACTGGGCCCCTGACTCGCTTGTGTGGCCCCTAAATATGTGTCTGAGATTCTAACTGATCAATGCCCCATGTTCTGTCAGATTAGCAAACCTGTCAGATCAGCGGAAGTGACATTCCATCAGCTAACTTACCAAAAATACTTACTGCGCATGGTTTACTGATCTGACAGAACACTGCGACAGAGTGAGGGTGTCCAAAGATGTCCGTTGGCGCCTTGTGACAAAAGAGCCCGGGAAAGGTGGCGAGACGTCCCTTCCTGTAAAAGTGATCAGGTGGCCGTAGAGCTGCTCAGATCACTTTTTCATGAAAGCCCATCACCTGCTCCAAAAAGCTGCAGCCATGATCCTGATATCACCGCTCCCATCTGAGGACAGATATGTACAGAGCAGGTAATTCTACATGGTCATACTATATGTAAGAATGTAGCCACCCTCTCTTGGTAACTCCCAAGATGAACCATGGGATTAGATTGAATAGACCACAAGTAACTTGCATGGCTTGTAATGGGGGGGGGCTCACAAGGAAGTTACAAGGAGGCAGAAAAACACAGTAAGAAACAATTTTTAATGACCAACAGATTACAGAATCATTGTTATGGTACTTGTTTCTTAAAAGTATCCTGTTCTCTTTGTATTGCTTCCTTTTTTATGAAATACCTGGTGACCCTGCCAGTCTTCCTGCCTTTTTATTTCAAACTGACCACTCTAGGCATGAAAGTACATTTCTCCCAGTGTGGTCAGTTTTCTGGCAGTGCAGGGAGAACAGCCTGCCTGTCCTTATATGAACAGACTTGCGCTGACACGCTCCCCCTCCTTGCAAATCTATTCACTGGGAAGATCAGTGTACTGTGCTTTCTCCACCCTGAGCTCTCTAAGCCCCTTATGCGGTTGAGAACAGGGATTATGCGATCACTTTATAGCCAGAAAAAAAAGAAAGTATTTATACACAAACATTTCACCTTGCATTTCTATTTTAACATGAATTGGTTGTTTTACAAGGGTTTACATATACAGGGTGCTTCATAAATAAGTATTCAGTTTCCAGCAGGGTTGCACCAATACCGGGTATTTGCCTGAGTACTTGTACTGCTTAATGCTCAGATGCTTTATCCAATACCTGGACAGTCGGGTGATCGGGCGGCAGTGGGGAGAGTTACAAGCACCGATCACCTGTATAGATTTCAATAAAGTAGCTGACAGCCGCTTCTCCTCCTCCTCCCCTCTGCGGCTTCCAGCTGCTTTATTGAATTCTATGCAGGGGATCGGTGCTTGTAACTCTCCCCACTGCCGCACCGATCACCTCGATTGTCCCTGTGTGCTCCTCCAGGCCACCCCTGTGTGCTCCTCCAGGCCACCCCTGTGTGCTCCTCCAGGCCACCCCTGTGTGCTCCTCCAGGCCACCCCTGTGTGCTCCTCCAGGCCACCCCTGTGTGCTCCTCCAGGCCACCCCTGTGTGCTCCTCCAGGCCACCCTGTGTGCTCCTCCAGGCCACCCCTGTGTGCTCCTCCAGGCCACCCCTGTGTGCTCCTCCAGGCCACCCCTGTGTGCTCTGCTCCTGTCCCCCCCCCCCTCTGTGTGCTCCTGTCCCTCCCCCCCCTCTGTGTGCTCCTGTCCCTCCCCCCCCCTCTGTGTGCTCCTGTCCCTCCCCCCCCTCTGTGTGCTCTCTGTCCCTCCCCCCCCCTCTGTGTGCTCCTGTCCCTCCCCCCCCCCTCTGTGTGCTCCTGTCCCTCCCCCCCCCTCTGTGTGCTCCTGTCCCTCCCCCCCCCTCTGTGTGCTCCTGTCCCCCCCCCCCCCTCTGTGTGCTCCTGTCCCCCCCCCCCCTCTGTGTGCTCCTGTCCCCCCCCCCCTGTGTGCTCCTGTCCCCCCCCCCCTGTGTGCTCCTGTCCCTCCCCCCCCCCCTGTGTGCTCCTGTCCCTCCCCCCCCCCCTCTGTGTGCTCCTGTCCCTCCCCCCCCCCCTCTGTGTGCTCCTGTCCCCCCCCCCCTCTGTGTGCTCCTGTCCCCCCCCCCCTCTGTGTGCTCCTGTCCCCCCCCCCCTCTGTGTGCTCCTGTCCCCTCCCCCCCCCCTCTGTGTGCTCCTGTCCCTCCCCCCCCCCTCTGTGTGCTCCTGGTCCCCTCCCCCCCCCCTCTGTGTGCTCCTGTCCCTCCCCCCCCCTGTGTGCTCCTGTCCCTCCCCCCCCCTCTGTGTGCTCCTGTCCCTCCCCCCCCTCTGTGTGCTCCTGTCCCTCCCCCCCCCTCTGTGTGCTCCTGTCCTCCCCCCCCCTCTGTGTGCTCTGTCCCCCTCCCCCCCCTCTGTGTGCTCCTGTCCCCCCCCCCTCTGTGTGCTCCTGTCCCCCCCCCCTCTGTGTGCTCCTGTCCCCCCCCCCCTCTGTGTGCTCCTGTCCCCCCCTCCCCTCTGTGTGCTCCTGTCCCCCCCCCCCCCTGTGTGCTCCTGTCCCCCCCCCCTGTGTGCTCCTGTCCCCCCCCCCCTGTGTGCTCCTGTCCCCCCCCTCTGTGTGCTCCTGTCCCCCCCCCTCTGTGTGCTCCTGTCCCCCCCCCCCCTCTGTGTGCTCCTGTCCTCCCCCCCCTCCCTCTGTGTGCTCCTGTCCCTCCCCCCCCCTCCCCTCTGTGTGCTCCTGTCCCTTCCCCCCCCCTCTGTGTGCTCCTGTCCCTTCCCCCCCCCCCTCTGTGTGCTCCTGTCCCTTCCCCCCCCCCCCTCTGTGTGCTCCTGTCCCTTCCCCCCCCCCCTCTGTGTGCTCCTGTCCCTTCCCCCCCCCCCCCTCTGTGTGCTCCTGTCCCTTCCCCCCCCCCTCTGTGTGCTCCTGTCCCTTCCCCCCCCCTCTGTGTGCTCCTGTCCCTTCCCCCCCCCTCTGTGTGCTCCTGTCCCCCCCCCCCCTCTGTGTGCTCCTGTCCCCCCCCCCCCCTCTGTGTGCTCCGCTCCTGTCCCCCCCTCCCTCTGTGTGCTCCGCTCCTGTCCCCCCCCTCCCTCTGTGTGCTCCGCTCCTGTCCCCCCCTCCCTCTGTGTGCTCCGCTCCTGTCCCCCCTCCCTCTGTGTGCTCCGCTCCTGTCCCCCCCCCTCCCTCTGTGTGCTCCGCTCCTGTCCCCCCCCCTCCCTCTGTGTGCTCCGCTCCTGTCCCCCCCCCCTCCCTCTGTGTGCTCCGCTCCTGTCCCCCCCCCCCCCTCCCTCTGTGTGCTCCGCTCCTGTCCCCCCCCCCCCTCCCTCTGTGTGCTCCGCTCCTGTCCCCCCCCCCCCCCTCCCTCTGTGTGCTCCGCTCCTGTCCCCCCCCCCTCCCTCTGTGTGCTCGCTCCTGTCCCCCCCCCCTCCCTCTGTGTGCTCCGCTCCTGTCCCCCCCCCCCTCCCTCTGTGTGCTCCGCTCCTGTCCCCCCCCCCTCCCTCTGTGTGCTCCGCTCCTGTCCCCCCCCCTCCCTCTGTGTGCTCCGCTCCTGTCCCCCCCCCTCCCTCTGTGTGCTCCGCTCCTGTCCCCCCCCCTCCCTCTGTGTGCTCCGCTCCTGTCCCCGCCTCCCTCTGTGTGCTCCGCTCCTGTCCCCCCCCCCCTCCCTCTGTGTGCTCCGCTCCTGTCCCCCCCCCCCCTCCCTCTGTGTGCTCCGCTCCTGTCCCCCCCCCCCTCCCTCTGTGTGCTCCGCTCCTGTCCCCCCCCTCCCTCTGTGTGCTCCGCTCCTGTCCCCCCCCCTCCCTCTGTGTGCTCCGCTCCTGTCCCCCCCCCCCCTCCCTCTGTGTGCTCCGCTCCTGTCCCCCCCCCCCTCCCTCTGTGTGCTCCGCTCCTGTCCCCCCCCCCCTCCTCTGTGTGCTCCGCTCCTGTCCCCCCCCCTCCCTCTGTGTGCTCCGCTCCTGTCCCCCCCCTCCCTCTGTGTGCTCCGCTCCTGTCCCCCCCCCCCTCCCTCTGTGTGCTCCGCTCCTGCCCCCCCCCCCTCCCTCTGTGTGCTCCGCTCGTGTGCTCCTGTCCCTGTCCCCCCCCCCCCCCGTGTGCTCCGCTCCTGTCCCTGTCCCCGTTCCCCCCCCCCCCCGTGTGCTCGCTCCTGTCCCCCCCCCCCCCCCCCCCGTGTGCTCCGCTCCTGTCCTGTCCCCCCCCCCCCCGTGTGCTCCGCTCCTGTCCCCCCCGTGTGCTCCGCTCCTGTCCCTGTCCCCCCCGTGTGCTCCGCTCCTGTCCCGTCCCCCCCGTGTGCTCCGCTCCTGTCCCGTCCCCCCTGTGTGCTCCGCTCCTGTCCCGTCCCCCCCTGTGTGCTCCGCTCCTGTCCCGTCCCCCCCTGTGTGCTCCGCTCCTGTCCCGTCCCCCTGTGTGCTCCGCTCCTGTCCCGTCCCCCCCTGTGTGCTCCGCTCCTGTCCCGTCCCCCCCTGTGTGCTCCGCTCCTGTCCCCCCTTCTGTGTCAATCTTTATGAATGGAGAGTGGAGGAATGACTCTGTCCATTCATAACTGAGCATCATAACTGTGTTTACGATACTTCAGTTTATGAATGGAGGAGCCTCTGTCTCCCTCCATTCATCTCCAGTGCAGCTGAGGCTGCTAAGAAAGGGACCGGGGCATCTCTGTCCTCAGTACCTTGTCCCTTTCTGTGTCTCAAAAGGAAGATGTCGGGTCTGTTAAGACCCCTGATATCCCACCAAAGCCCCCCACAGGACTGATTAAAAAAAATATAGAATTCTAATAAATATTAAAAAGGATAGATTGTAACAATAATTAAAAATAAAATAAAAAAACACACTAACACCATCCACTCCCCCCCCCCCCCCCCCCCCCCCCCTAAAAAAAAAAAAAAAAAAAAAAAAAAAAAAAAAAAAAAAGCATTGTAAAAAAAAAAAATTGTAAAAAACTACTGACACAGTCCAGCATCATCAGTGCTGCATATTAGTGCCACTGTTACGTGACTTAAAAAAAAAGTATCAGTAATCGGTATCGGCGAGTACTTGGAAAAAAAGTATCGGTACTTGTACTAGGTCTTAAAGTGGTATAGGTGCAACCCTGGTTTCCAGATTCTGTAAAACAGTGACAGTTGACACTGATCACAACTCCAGACCGTTAGGTAGATGTACTCATAATGTTTGTATCCCACTACTGAGGGAAGTCACGTAGGTGATGGCGCATATGTCGCATGACTAGTCAGTCAAATGGCGGCGTCTGCAGTGGAGAAGGCTTTTGGTTGCCACCGTTGCAGGACAACAGTGACAACTTTATTCTCCAATTAGACCACCACACTGGTCAGGCAACGTGCGAGATTGTGAGCTGTGAAGTGAACATGTCTTGAACATATACCTAATTAAAACTTTTGTTCAGCCTTTGTTAAAGCCTTGTAATCTTTGTGATTTTTCAGTCAGGTGCTGATAAGAAAGCCGCATCCTCAGGGAAAATGGCAAATACATCCCTCGACAGGTCAGTGTTACCTAAATCCCACACTTTTTTGATGAGTTGATGTCAGAACACTAGTAGAGGGGAAATCTTCCAGTGGGGACACTCGTTCTGCTGACGCACTGAGATTCCCTCAATTTGATCAGCTTTCTTCAAACCAGGGTGCCCAGGCTTCTTCAGGGGTGCCTTGGCAAAATGCCTAGAAATTGCCCAAAACTTTTTCATGCCAGTGGGTGGATCAAGCCTGCCTTTTAGTTACACAAAGCCACAGATTTTCCCCTGTGGGCCCTTACAACCTTCTAGCCGCCATCATCCTAACAACCAATGACATCATCAGTGGATGAGCACTCTGTCAGCGCTGGGCTCACATTAGCTGAATGAGGGAGAAGAGAAACCTTAGAATATTAGCCAGCACCAGTGTGCAAGATGTATTTGCTTTGGAATAAAAAATCACCTCTAATGTTGGGTGTCCTACGTGTGTCAATGCCGCAGCATTGTGTAAAACTATTAGTTTTTTTGTTTTTTACATTCTAGCATGGAGTGCCTCAAAGTTGTACACGATTTTAAAGGGTGCCTTGACTGAAAAAAGGTTGAGAAACACTGGTTTAGAGGGATGACTTCTCACTTCCTGTTATGGCTATGGAACAGGAAATGAAGGGAAACCTCCCCAATGGGACATAGATGGCAAAGAAAATTACAGGGGTTATAACCCTTCCTTACTTAGCAGCATTAAACCCAAAAAGCAAACAATTTTATTATATTGCAACTTATTAATTCTTAGATGTAAAGGCTGCATGTGTTTTCTTTTTAGGCTTTATTTTCACCCGGTGATGCAGCCAATAAGTCTGTTCTTTTTCATACATCATGGGACACAGAGTTAGACTAATATTCATTACCTGCTGGGTTATACTTCATCTCAAGGTGAATGCACACTGGTAGACCAAAGGTCTTTAGACAGGAAGTGATCCCCTATATAACCCATCCCATACAGGAAGTACCTCAGTTTTTTTTTACAGTGTCTGCAAAGTGGATGGCACAGTTGTTTGAGCTCTCTTAGCTCCAGGTGTCTAGTCATACAAATTGGTTCTTAACCTTTTCATGACAAAACTATTTTTGAAATTTGGTGTTTACAAGTTAAAATCCGTATTTTTGCTAGAAAATTACTTAGAACCCCAAACATATTTATATATAGATAGATAGATAGATAGATAGATAGATAGATAGATAGATAGAGATATATATATATATATATAGATATATATAGATATAGATATATATATAGATATATATATATATATAATATATATATATATATTATATATAGATAGATATATATAGATATATATATAGATAGATATATATAGATATATATAGATAGATATAATTTATTAATTAGCAGAGAATAAATGGAGATTCTTGCAATATTTTATATCACACGGTATTGTGCAGTCGGCGTTTTAAATGCAAATTTTTGGGAAAATGGACAAATCCCCCCCCCCCCCCCCCCCCCCCACTTTATAATTGCACGCACTCGTGGAAACTACGGTACCTAAGAATTTCCATAGGCGACGCTTTAAATTTTTTTTTTTTTTTTTTTTTACGGTTACCAGGTTAGAGTTACAGAGGAGGTCTAGTGCTAGAATTATTGCTCTCGCTCTGACAATCACGGTGCTACCTCACATGTGTGATTTGAACAACGTTTACACATGCGGGCGCGACTTCCGTATGCGTTTTCTTAGGCGCTGCCCTGTGCCTGGACGAGTAGGTGAAACCCTATTATTATTGTTATTATTAGGCGTACCAGTGATTGTTACAATCAGTCAAGCTAGCTAGAGGCTGGACACCTGTGTGTGGTGATCATACGGGGGAGTTTTTGGGCTAGTTGTGTGTGTGTGTGTGTTTGCAAAGTGTACCTTTTTTGCTTGTGTCTGGCTGTTTTTTTTACCTGTATGATGGCGTGCGCCATTTCGCCTTGGTTTGCCATGGCGCATGTGTATTCGCAAAAGCACTGCTGGACTCGGCAGTTTGTTTGGTGACCATGGCGCACGCAGCTTAGCTGCACATGCACCTTAGCCTTTATCTGGGCACATGAATATTCGTGTCATACACGAATACGGCCACACCCATTCACTGGGACCACGTGTTCACGCAAGCGCAATGTTCCGGCGCACAGCCAGCTTATTTAACCACTAAGCCACCGCCCACCGTCATATGATGGCGGGACGAGGCTTCTCTTGTTCTGGGCGGACGTCATATGACGTGATCGCCCTCCCGAGCCACTAGGGGGCGCGCGCCCGCTGCGTCACTCGGGACCCGGTGTGCGTGCCCGGCGGCCGCGATGTCCGCCGGGCACCCGCGATTGCCGGGTAACAGAGCAGGACCGTGGATCTGTGCATGTAAACACAGATCCACGTCCTGTCAGAGAGGAGAGGAGACCGATGGAGTGTCCCTTGTACATAGGGACACCGATCGGTCACCTCCCCCAGTCAGTCCCTTCCCCCCACAGTTAGAATCACCTCCCTAGGTCATACATTAACCCCTCAGTCGCCCCCTAGTGTTAACCCCTTCCCTGCCAGTCACATTTACACAGTAATCAATGCATTTTTATAGCACGGATCGCTGTATAAATGTGAATGGTCCCAAAATAGTGTCAAAAGTGTCTGATATGTCCGCTGCAATATCGCAGTCACAATAAAAATCGCAGATCGCCGCCATTACTATTAAAAAATAAATAAATAAAAATGCTATAAATCTACCCCCTATTTTGTAGACGCTATAACTTTTGCGCAAACCAAATCAATATACGCTTATCGCGATTTTTTTTTTTTTTTACCAAAAATATGTAGAAGAATACGTATCGGCCGAAACTGAGGAAAAAATTTGTTTAAAAAATTGGATATTTATTATAACAATAAGTAAAAAATATTGTGTTTGTTTTTTCAAAATTGTCCCTCTTCTTTTGTTTATAGCGCAATAAATAAAAACCACAGAGGTGATCAAATACCACCAAAAGAAAGCTCTATTTGTGGGGAAAAAAATGATAAAAATTTCATTAGGGTGCAGTGTGACATGACCGCGCAATTGTCATTCAAAGTGCGACAGCGCTGAAAACTGAAAAATGGCTTGGGCAGGAAGGGGGTGAAAGTGCTCTGTATTGAGGTGGTTAAGCTGTGATTGCCAATCATGCGGTGCTTCCAGAAGGCAGCTGTGGGACACAGAGCAGGCTCTGAACCAGGTACTTGCAGTGGTTCATTTCTCCTTACCTGGGTCACGTTAGTCACCAGGTGTGGCAGGCTAAAGGTGCTTAGCAGGATTGTTGCATAGGGGCTTGGTGAGCCCTATTAAAGGGTCTCCCTTCTGAGGTGTTAATACTACACCCAGGTACTCCCTTTTTGTGGCTAGTAAATGTCTTCAAAAAAGAGGAGCTGGACTAACGCTACAGAGAAGGGCAAACCTATGCCATCAGTAGTACCTGATGAAGCTAGTCATATTCCTAGTGTGCTGTATCCCCTTGAAGGACCAGAGGCAATCTGAGCCGCTGCGCCTATCTGGGATTGTGCCTACAGTCAACGCTACTGCTTCACCCTTTATCACTAAGGATGAACTGTCCTCAGCCCTAGCCGGATTAAAGCACAGGATTACTGGCATGATTGCCTCCATCCCACAGGGTGGCGAGAAGCGGGACAGATCCTCCTCCCCGGAGCCTCCTAGTCTGCAGCAGGAATGGGTTGAGGATTCTGTGGATGGCCTGGCGGATGAGTCTGCTTCCGAGCAATCTGGACAAGAAAATATCCAGTTGGTGTCTGCCTCTCAATCAGAGGCTTTTGATCCTGACTCTTTCCAAAATGGTTTGTTCTGCCTTTTAAGTTGCCTCTTGCAGAGGTTACTGAGCCTCCCTGGTCCTCTTTGGGATCCCTGAGGCCTCTTCAGGCCACACAGATTTTCCCTCTACACCCCCTGTTGGAACAGGCAGTGTATGCTGATTTGGAACATCCTGACAGGATTTTTGTTCCTCCTAAAGAGGTTTTCCCTCTTATATCCCATGGATGAAAAGTTCCTTAAGAAGTAGAGCGTGCGAGCCGTAGATGCAGCAGTCTCTTCCTTAAACAAGAACTTGACTTGTCCTGTAGATAACACACAGGGCTTGAAAGACACTGTTGACAAGAAATTGTTAAAGAATCATTATTAAAGGCTTCATTTTCTTTGGCCAGTTCAGCTATTTAGCCAGCTGTTGCAGCAATTGGTATCTGCCAGTCCGTAAAGGATCAGACTGTCTGACAGGCCTAACCAGGAGGATGATCTGCCTGAAAATATAGCAGATGTTCCTCGAGCGCTGTGTTTTGCTGTTGATGACTTAAAGGATTCAATACAGCAGGTTTCACGTTTGGCTCTCTTGTCTGTACATATGCGCAGACTTTTGTGGTTTTAATAACTTGTCAGCCGAGCTTCCTTTGTAAGAAGTTATTGGCAGGTTTCCCCTGGCAGCATTTTCATGGGGAATGCTTATTTGGTGATCATTTGGACAAAAATATCCAAAAGATTTCCGGAGGAAGAGTTCTCTACTTCCTGTGAAGAAAAGCACCAGGCGTCCCACCTTTAAAACCTCAGGGACTGCTTCCTCAAATGTCTCAGCGCCTAGGCGGTTCCGCCGCCAACAGGGCGCTATGGCCAAGGTCAAGCTGCAAGGCCAGGGCCAGAAAAAGCCCTGGGTCCAAAATTCTTCTAAACCCAGCACAAAGCCCTCCTTTTGAGGGGACACCCTCACTCCATTGGGTGGGTGGAAGGCTGCTGCACTTTGCAGACATTTTGGAGAACAATAATTCAGGACGAGTGGGTCACCTCAACTATATCCTGCGGTTACAACCTGGAGTTGCGGGGGGGGGTTCCCCCCTCAGAGGTTTTTTTAAGATCCAGCGTTCCCTTGGATCCTCCAAAAGGAGACTTATTACTTCAGGCACTACATCATTTAGTGCATCAAGGAGTGATTGTAGAGGTTCCTGTACCTGAAAAAGGGGCACTGGGTTTTACTCAAACCTATTTATGGTTCAAAAATCAAACCGAGGCACAAGGCCCACTTTAGACCAAAGATTCCTGAACCATTATCTACTGTTCAGTCCTTTCGGATGGAGTCTATCCGCCCAGTAGTAGCCTCACTCCAGATGGGAGACTTTCTAGCCTCCATCGATATAAAGGACGCGTATTTACACATACCTATCTTTCAGCCTCATCAGAGGTTCCTGTGATTTGCAGTAGAGGAACGTCATTTTTAGTTCGGGGCTCTACCCTTCGGGCTTGCTACAGCTCCCCGGGTGTTCACAAAGGTCCTAGCACCAGTACTGGGTTTTTTTAAGGGCCCAGGGGATCCTGGTGTTCGGGTATCTGGATGATCTCCTGCTCAGAGATCACTCACTACAGGCTCTAGAACAGAGCATAACATGCACAGTGCGGTATTTGCAAAGCTTAGACTGGATCATAAATACCGAAAAGTCAACCTTGAGACCAGCTCAAAGTCTAAAGTGTTTAGCTCTGATCTTTAGATATGGTCCAAACAAGGAGTATTCTTGCCACCCGCAAGGATCTGTACCCTGAAGGATCAGGTGCGTCAGATAAGGGTCACCAGACAACCCTCCATTCGGCTCTGTATGAGTCTTCTAGGGAGGATGGTATCCTCCTTCGAGGCGATGCCCTATGCCCAGTTCCATTCCAGGCCTCTACAACAAGACATCTTGTTGGCTTGGAACAGGAGAGGACAAGATCTGGATTATCCAATGTTCTTATCTCCTTGGGCACGCTTAAGCCTAAACTGGTGGTTGCAGGATCAGAACCTGCGAAATGGAAGATCTTTCCTCCCGGTAACTTGGAGAGTACTGACTACAGATGCCAGTCTCTCAGGCTGAGAAGCGACCCTAGAAGGGGTCACAGCTCAGGGGAAATGGAAAGGACAGAACAGATCCTGCCCATCAACATCCTGGAATTATGGGCAATACGTCTAGCCCTACGGTCCTGGACGGCAGCGCTTCAGGACTGCCCTATCAGGGTTCAGTCAGACAATGCCGCTGCAGTGGCCTATATAAACCACCAAGGCGGTACCAGGAGTCGTTCAGCTCTGAAGGAGGTTAACCACATACTAGCCTAGGCAGAGGGACATATGCTGATTCTTTGGGCAGTCCATATCCCGGGAGTAGAGAACTGGAAGGCAGATTATCTCAGCCCAGATTATCTCAGCCGCCAGCAGATCTCTCCGTGGAATTGGTCCCTACACCCAGGGGTGTTCAAGGAAATTTTGCCAATGTTGGCGGTGGCCAGAGGTCGACTTACTGGTATCCAGGTTCAACAACAAGTTACAGCAGTTTGTGTCCCCAACAAGAGATCCTCTGGCATTCAGAGCAGATGCTCTGGTAGTTCCATGGAGCCAGTACTCCCTGGTTTATGCTTTCCCGCCGATCTCTTTCCTTCCGCATTTGTTGCGCAGGATTTTGAGAGAGGGAGTTCCAGTCATTCTGGTGGCACCAACCTGGCCCAGTAGGCCCTGGTTCCCGGAGATTGTGAGACTGACAATAGATGGGCCATGGATGTTTCCACGTCGCCCCGATCTACTGTCTCAAGGTCCTATATTCTACTCCAATTTACAGTCTCTAAATTTGACGGTGAGGCTATTGAAGCCAGGGTGTTAAAGGACCAAGGCATCTCGGGACCAGTGGTGTCTACCCTAGTGAATGCTAGAAAAGCTGTCACTAGGAAGATCTATCATAAGGTCTGGAAGACTTGTATTGCTTGGTGTGAAGCCAAAAAATGGCATCCTTGGAAATACGTGATTGGGAGAATTTTCTCTTTTCTACAGTCAGCTGAGGAAATCAAATTGGCTTTGAGTACAATCAGAGGTCAAGTTTCAGCCCTATCAGTATTCTTCCAAAGGCCTTTCGCCTCCCATTCACTGATCCAAACTTTTATGCAGGGGGCAACTCACTTGCTTTCCCCCCATTAGGTCACCTGTGTGTCCTTGGGACTTGAACTCGGTGCTGTCTGTGTTACAAAAACAACCATTTGAGCCCATCAAGGAAATTCCATTAGACTTGCTGTCACGCAAGCTAGCCTTCTTGATGGCCATCATCTTGGCTAGAAGAGTGTCGTAGTTGGCGGCCCTTTCATGCAGGGAGCCATACTTGATCCATCACCACAACAGGATCATGTTATGACCTGTTTCATCCTTTTTGCCAAAAGTGGTGTCGGCCTTTCATTTAAGTCAGGACATTATTTTGCCTTTTTTCTTTCAGCCTAGTTTGGCGAAAGAGAGACGACTGCATTCTTTAGATGTTGTCCGGGCTGTCAAGGTTTATTTGTCTAGATCTGCGGAGATCTGAGAATCAGACTCCTTTATTGTTAAACCAAAAGGACCTAGGAAGGGACAGGCAGCTTCAAAGCTTCCATTGCCACTCTGTGACCCATGATGTATGAAAAAGAAAATAGTATTTTTTTTTCGTCATACTTACCTGTAAAATCCTTTTCTTTGAGTACATCATGGGACACAAAGGTCCCTCCCCTCTTTTTTGAGGATTCAGTGCTTGCTACAAAAGTGAAGTACTTCCTGTATGGGAGGGTTATATAGGGGAACACTTCCTGTCTAAAGACCTTTGGTCTACCAGTGTCCATTCACCTGGAGATGAAGTATAACCCAGCAGTGTTACTGGTCTGAAAACAGAGGAAAAAAGCCTAAAAAACGAATGCAGCCACCCCATCTAATGATTGGTAAGCTGCAATATATTACCTTTTTGTTATTTGGGTTAATACCACTTCAGCCCCGGAAGATTTGGCTGCAGAATGACTGTGCCATTTTTTGAGATTTGGCACTGCGTCGCTTTAACTGACCATTGCACGGTTGTGTGACGTTGCACCGAAACAAAATTTGACGTCCCTTTTTCTCTCACAAATCTTTTTTTTGGTGGTATTTGATCGCCTCTGCGGTTTTTATTTTTTGCACTATAACCAAAAAAGAGCAACAATTTTGAAAAAAAAGAAAACTATTTTGTACTTTTTTTTTTTTTTTTTTTTTTTTATTTTGCTGTAAATAAATATCCCCCTTTTTGTTTTAAAAAAAAAAAAAAAAATTCTCAGTTTAGGCCGATATGTATTCTTCTACATGTTTTTGGTAAAAAAAATCACAATAAGCGTATATTGATTGTTTGCGCAAAAGTTATAGCGTCTGCAAAATAGGGGATAGATTTATAGCATATAAATAGCTATAAAAATGCACTGATTACTGTAAAAACGTCAATGGCAGGGAATGGGGTTAACTGTGTTCCCTGGGAGGTGATTCTAATTGAAGGGGAGGGGACTGACTAGAGGAAGTGACCGATCGTGGTTCCTAACTAATAGGAACTCACGAGCTGTCATTCCTCTTAGAACAAATCACGAATTTGTGTGTTTACACACACACTTCCGTGTTCTGTCCCTCGTGCTCGTGATTGCTTGTGGCCGGCGGTCATCGCGACCATCGGCCACGAGCATCGGCACCCCCCTGTGCAGCGGGTGCGTGCGCGCGCCTGCTATCCCGATCCTGCGAGCCGATGTACAGCTACGACGGTTTGCGTGATCGTGCCAACCTGCCGCAGTATAATGAGGACGGCTGGTCGGCAAGCAGTTAATTCATTCTGGTAGCAGGGCGTGCTGATTACATTTTTATTTTATTTTTTTTTTATTTTTTTTGTGAACTACACGTTCTTAGGCCTAGTACACACAGTCAGATAACCATACAAAAAAATACAGATTTCAAAGCGATCATGCGATAGTCTGATCGTACAGAGCTCCAATAGACGACTCCATTATTTGATGGGACAAATGCGGACATTTCTCTTGTACGATACGAGATCTTACCATTTTTCTTTTAATCAGTGCAATTTTAGTCTGAAAATACAATACATCACTTTAAAATTTTTATTCTGTTATACGAGAATTTTCCTAACTTTTAGTAACCTCTTCATTTTCGATATGAGATTAGCATGCAAAAAAAAACAGACGATCGTTCGTCCAATAGTCTCATCATGTGTACCAGGCATAAGTTCAGTGTCCAATTTGAAAAGTTTACTAGCAGATAAGATCAGCTATTATTGTAGAAGAGACATAAAGTAGGTAAGGCTTCATGCGCATGGGACGTTGTTCAACCTCTCCTGAACGATATAATTGACAGCCAGAAACCGGCATCTAAAAACGGCTGTTTAGCTGTGTTTACATGCCGCGTTTAGTCGCGTTTGCGTCTAGAAGCGTTCGAAAATAAAAAATGTTTTATTCTATTTTTTCAAAATAGCCAAGAATGAAAGCGCCTGTAAACGAAGGTTGCTAAATGCAAGTTACCGCGTTTGCCGTTTGAAATGCCTCTAAACATAGCTTCTGAATGCATTTTTTTTAACCCCAAAAAAAAAAAAAAAAAAAAAGCCTCAATGCAACAGTCTAGAAACGACTATAAACGACCCTGTGTAGGTGTACTGATAAGATAACATAGAGGAGAGTTCGGGAGCCTTTGAAAAAAATGCCCAACTGATCCTAAACTTCCGTTTACCAGCAGTAGTGTACATGAGGTCTAAGGCTTTGCCATAATAAAAAGCCTTTCTGTCAGATTATTTTGGCAAGTAAAGTTTCACCTCAGAGAACAGTTGCTCTGCTATGTGAGATTATCATGTATGGGGGACTGTGTTTCAGTCCAAATAAAAGCTTTGAGATACACCCCCACTCCTCGCCCTCATTACCCTACTCTTTCTTTCATTCTTAATTATTTTTTTTATAATTTGTAGACCAATAACGCAAATGTGAATTTTGTACATAGAGCTGATACAAACTGTGCATGTAACCTGTTCGAAATTCTCTCCACAGTCCTTTCTCATGAGGAAGTTCTATTTTAATGATGGTGAAACTGGCTTTTTTAAGAAAACCAAAAGGAAAGTAACTCCCAAGAACCCAATGACTGGTAATTATCTAGGCACATTTAACTCTTTGGGGAACATATGGGAATCGATATAAAAAGATCATCCAAGGTATTTGAACAGATGTTTAAAGTGATATTGAAGCCTCCTAATTTTTTTAAAATGAAAACAATAAACATGTTATACTTACCTGCTCAGTGCAGTGGTTTTGCACAGAGCAGCCCTGACCCCCCTCTTCTCAGTTGACACAGACAGGGTGGCTCAGCCCCACCTCCTGTCATAGGATTTGATTGACCGTGGCTCCAGCTGGTATTAATCTGTCCAGTGAGGAGGGACAGAGCTTGGAGAGCTGCTGCTCTCGTACACATCACTGGATCGAGATTGGGCTTAAGAAAGAATGGGGGGGGGGGTTCATCTAAAGCTTCGACCTTCCCTTTTTTTTTTTTTTTTTTTTTTTTTTTTTATGCCAAACATGTCATACTTACCTCCTCTGTGCAAGGGTTTTGCACAGAGTGGCCCTGAGCTTCCTTTTCTGGGTTCCCCCTGTGGTCCTCCTGGCTCCTCCTCTTCTCGAGTGCCCCACAAAGAGCTGCATTCCACGGGGACTCTCGTGCGGACGCGCTCCTGAGTCCCGCTGCTCAGTCCTCTAAAACAGACAGAAGGCCTCGGTCCTGCCCCCCGGCTCTCGTGTCACTGGATTTGATTGACAGCAGCGGGAGCCATTGGCTCCTGTTGCTATCAATCTATCCAATGAGGACCCAGGCCCGAGACACCAGCTGGAGCTGCTGTGCTCATCTCCGTCACTGGAATGATCGGGCTCGGTAATAAAAAGGGGGGGGGGGGTGCTGCAGCACAAAATGTTTTTCACCTTAATGCATTAAGGTGAAAAACCGTGAGGGTCTACAACCCCTTTTAACCACTTGCTTACTGGGCACTTAACACCCCCCCCCCCCCCTCCTGTCCAGACAAATTTTCAGCTTTTAGCGCTGTCGCACTTTGAATGACAATTGCGCGGTCATACAACACTGTACCCAAATAAAATTTTTATTTTTTTTTTTTTCCCAGAAATAGAGCTTTCTTTTGATGGTATTTGATCACCTCTGCGGTTTAGTTTTTGTTAAAAAAAAATTGAAAGACAGAATTAAAAAAAAAAATAAAAAATTTATATATTTTTTTAATATTTTGTTATAAAGTTTTGCAAACAGGTAATTTTTTCTTCTTCGATGATGAGGCGGCACTGATGAGTGGCAGTGATGGGCACTGATGGCGGCACTGCTAGGTGGCATTGATAGGTGGCACTTGTGGGCATTGATAGGTGGTGGCACTGCTGGGCACTGGCAGGTGGCAATGACAGATGGCACTTGCAGGCACAAATGAGGCATATGTGCCTCCTTCCTCTTCGGGACCGATGTCCCTTTGACATAAGCCGGTGATCGGCCGATCACTGAG